>NW_027181992.1:7028546-7628546 GCF_029961685.1 Aristolochia californica | reverse complement strand
GCCTTCGTGTGCTTCTCAAAGACTATAAAAATGAGATCGATGACATATTGGTTGCAGACCCACAACTCCGGAAAGAGATTATCTATGACATGCAGAAGTATGAAGCAGCAAAGACAAAGTTCATGGCTCAACAGGCTGCAGCCACAGTACAAAGATCAACTGGCCATCTTACTCCTACCTGTGGTAATGCTACTCAAGCGGCAGATCCTGGTAACCATAACAGAGGAAATGCTACAAAGGCTGCTACCAAAATAGCTTCAGCGGTGGCAGAAGTGGCTGCCGAAGCCACAGCACGATCTGTGCTGAAAGAAGTAAACAGAGGTATTGTGACCACGCCACCTCTACATTCCATGAGTATCCCAAAACTCAAATCCACCGGCACTGGGGTCAGCAGAGGAGATCGTCATTCTGAAGTATTGGAATCTTTAAGGAGAAGGCAATCTTTCGACTCTGACGAGGAACATTAGTATATGTGCAAGAGTTCTGTGCAGCAGTAAAAGCCTTAAATTGAAGATTGGAAGCATTAACTCAATGAGTCTGGTCTTACAGGAGATTCTACCCACTGCAAATTGTACATTCTTGAACCTTGTATCAAAGGGATCTGATTAGTTCAAACCGCGTAGACCCAAGATCTAGAAGATTGTCTAAGGGGAACGAACATTCACTGGTTATTTTGTCTGATTTTTCTACAAACACCTGATCTGTACTAAACATTCACTGGTATTGGTGCTGATAGTCGAATAGACGCTCATTAGTTTGCCTCCTCACAGAGTAGTAATAGCAGATTCAATAGTTAAAGAACATATCCAAAAAATAACCTAGATTTACATGTGCAAATTATAATTACTGAGATTCACTTTAGCAGTGGAGTTAGCATTGGAGGGCAGAAATTGAAGGGGAAGAAAGCAAAACACGATGCTACCAACTCTGAACATCGAGTCCAGTTTAAGAGAACCAGATTTATTTTGCAGTAGTAAATGATCTTTCAGAACATGGTGTTTTCTATTCGATCAGACGGCCAAGATCGTCACAGACCATCTGTTGCGAGTCGTGGTGCATGAATCTCCCGTTAACTTGTCACTGACAAATATTAGCAGCACCAAAGACTCAATGACATTCTTTTAGTGTCAGATACTCAGAGGCATACTTCATTTTCATAACTGATCATTGTTTTTTATTTATTGTCTTCCCTATTCTGTTGGAAAGCGTGGTTTTAGTGGCGTCTTATGGACTTCTCACAATGAAGCCTGTTATGAATTCGATTGGTCGATTTTCTTTTCTTCTCTGCCTTTTGATGGGGACTTCAGTCAGGTTTGGCAAATTTTGATCTTTTCTGCCTCGGTGGGGTTTCTGTTCCGGTTCGGTACGTCTGTATCTTCCGATCCATGAATTTTTCTCTCTGAATTTATTTTTACATCGTTTATCCCTTATGTGTTGATCGTAAAAGTTTGCATCTTTTTGGTGATGGAAGCTATTTAAGTAGGGTTTCTTGTTAATTCAAGTATCTATGGAATTGTTCGATGTGAATCGGTGAGATCCTAATTCTTCACTCATCTCGGATTTTTGGCTTGTAATTTTGAGGATATCCGGGTCTAGTACTGTTCGATGATTTTCGTCATTCTGTGTTGGATATATAGGCAATCTGTTCGAAATTAGAGAAGTTCTTTTGGTTTATGTTGAGCTCGAAATTATCCTGTGAGCATTTTGGTAGATTTTCGGGAGGGAAAAGCTCTGGTGTCGAGAACCGACCGTCCTTGTTCGTGAAACCTTCTTTAATCCTGTATCACTGTTGAACCACTTCGGCGGTTGAGGTTCTTGCAACTTGTATGGGATTCGTGCGGATTTGTTGAATTTCGGATACCTTTACATTGCTGACCCCTGAATGAATTTTCGTAAGCGGTCTTCTAGTCTTGAATTAATTGTTTGAAGTTTCGGTAGTCGATTTTTTGTGTTTCTGGATCAATCATGGATGGTAACAAGGATGAGGCGTTGAGATGTGTCAAGATTGCTGAAGCGGCTCTTGCTTCTGGTGACAAGCAACGTGCGCTAAAATTCATCAAAATTGCACAACGGTTAGATTCTAGCCTCCAGGTCAATGAAATACTCGCTGCTTGTCAGAATCAGGACTCATCTCCCTCTTCCTCATCTTTTGATGAAAAAATTGCAGAACAGAACCTTAAAGAATCAATCCCCCGTAAAATCCCTGAATCCCCTTGTGGCACTCAAAATTACACTGAAGAGCATATTAAAGTTGTTAGGGATATTAAAAGGCAGAAGGACTACTATGCTATTCTTGGAGTAGAGAGGAGCTGTTCAGTTGAGGAGATTAGAAAGGCGTACCGTAAATTATCTCTGAAGGTTCACCCTGATAAGAATAAGGCACCTGGTTCAGAAGAGGCTTTTAAGATGGTTTCAAAAGCTTTTAAATGTTTGAGTGAGGAAGGCTCGAGAAGTCAGTATGATCAAACTGGCTTGGTAGAGGAGTTCGAATATAATCAGCAACATAACTTCAGGAGGAGAAGAAGACCTCAAAGTGACTTATTTGATGAAAATTTTGATCCAGATGAGATCTTCCGTTCATTTTTCTTCGGTGGCTCTCAGCCAGATGTTTTCCGGAGGGCGCATGTGTACAGGACAAGAGGGATGGGAACTCAACATAGGGAAAATGTTCAGGGAGGTTTCAATGTGTTGGCTTTGCTTCAGCTTTTGCCCATCTTGATCATCTTTCTACTTGCATACTTACCTTTCTCTGAGCCTGATTACTCCCTGCAGAAAACTTACTCTCATCAGATCCCAAAGGTCACGGAGAAGTTTGGTGTGGAATTTTATGTGAAGTCACAAGATTTTGATGTGCAATTTCCACAAGGTAGTCCTTCTAGGGCAAATCTTGAGCGCAATGTAATGAGGGATTATAAGAGCATACTTGGCCGTTATTGTCATATGGAATTGCAGAGACGTCAATGGGCTAGAAACTATCCAACTCCTCACTGTGATAAACTACAGAATCTTGCAGCAGCATGAAAATGTAATGAGGTGGGCACCTTCTAGTTACAAGATAATTGAATTAGATTCTTCGCTAGCTTCTGGTTTTGATTTTTCAAATCTTACACAAAGCTAAGTAGTTATACAATTTTATATTTCTTATTTCTGTATGTTCTGTGCTAGAAGTGTTTCCTTGAAACATGTTTATTTAAGCTTGCAGTGCTTAAAAGATGTTGATTTTATTTGTGAGGTTCAAAGAAGAATTGATTTCAATGTTGTGCTCTTGCTGAAGTCCAGCACTGCTAAGAATTACTTGGGCTGACCTCCATGTTGATTTTATTATATTTTATGTTGCATTTGCCTCTTAGTAAATTTTCTTCCATTTAATTTTACCGTATGTTGATTAGTTGAATGAAGTAGTGTTTTGAATTAAAAAAGAAGCATCTGTGCTTCCTTAATTTTTTTATAATATTTATAGATGCATCTCGATTGAATTATTACAAGTCTGAGCAAGTTAAATGAAACTTCTGTCATATTCCAAAAGATCTCTGAAAGTAAAATTTTCCAGATTGAGTTGAAGTCTCTCCTTTTCAATTGGTGGCCATGTAGAAGAATGTTTCTATTATTGTCCTTTGTTTTCCCCCAAGAGGAGTTAGTTACATAGTCAATCGTTGTTGTGAACTATAAGATCAATCTCAACCCAGAGGCTAAAGTTAGATAACTATAATCTAAAAACTGGTCTATGGAGCCTCTCTGTTTCCAAAAGGAAGTGCTCTATTGATGGGCCCCTTTTCTCTTTTGATGTTTGTTAGAATACTAGCTTTAAACAGCCAGTTCAGTTGTGAAAGTTAGCATCTTCATTCAGGTCATTTACATGCATTGTACCATGGTAGCAATTCTCGATTAGGCTTTGCTTTTTTGCACTTGTTTTCTATTTTGTCACTCGTAAGGTCCAAAATGCATAATATCTAAACACTGAAAACAAAGAATATGGCTGTAGAAATATTGTAGTCGTCCACTAACAGATAGTTTGGAGAACTTTTTATTTTTAATTCTGCAGTGGTTGGTCAACGTTTTAACCACCAGTCAAATCGGCTTCAGTAAATCAACTTAGAGTGGATTAGTCCTGAAGCCTTCTAAACTCACCCTTTCCTGCGTGAAGTGAAATTTATACAGTTGAGGAGACATCATGTCTCTTACTGAGCCCTTTTTTTCTTCTTTTTTAAGAGAGTGATGTGTCTCTTACTGAGCTTCTAGATAATGGTTTTGCTTGTTTAGTTAGTTTGCTGTGATTTCTTTTAAGAAAGTTGTCAAGGATTTTGATGAAAACAGACGTGCAAGAGCACTAGTTCTGAAGCTTCTGTTTGATTTTTCTGTCATGTTTGTTTGTTCTATTCGTGGCCTTTTCTTTACCTTTGAAGATGTTAGATTCTCTGGTTCCTTTTGTTTTAGTTTAATGCTCTATAATGTTAGAAGGTCTGAAACATTCTTTACTATTTTCTACACTTATAGCAGCTTATTGCAACTTATCTTTTGATGCTCAACCTTATCTCCTTTTTCAACGAACTTTGAATTCGTTGGTCTGTGGGGCATTCATCATTTTTGGAGCTGGAGCAAGCAACTTACGCTTTTATAACTGTGGGTAAGAGCCATAATGTAACAATAACTCCATATGAATCACTCCTTTTTCCTCAATTGGCTGTAGAGATTTGGTGGACAAGAAAGCTATGTGGAGACATTTCAATGTTTCATGTCGTTTAAACGAAGTAACTGTAGAATGAAAAGTGCTTTGCTTCTAACTGATTTCATCCTCTCATGCTGTTGATGGTTGAAAGGTCATAAGCAAGTTTATGCCTAAGTTTTACTCAGAGGGCTTATAACATTTTTAGCCTGGAGGGCCGAATGATCTGCACAGGAATGCCTTACCCTCTTTATGATCTAAACTTTCTTGAAGCCAGTTATATCAAGCAGAAAACTATCGTGACCAATACTTAGGAGTTGTAGTGTTCTTCCGAATGAAGTACAATAATGGTTTATGTATCATTAACATATGCAGGCACTGACCCCTGAAGTAAACTACCAAAAGTCGAAAGAGGCTCTTACCGTCGCAGTCGAGGAATCAAGAAATGGACATTCAAAAAATGTAAGCTTTGAAGTACAAATGAAATTGACAAAACCAATTTATCTTGATGCTTTGTTACCTTTTAGTAGTACGTTAGGAAATATTTAGAAGAACAAGAAGCAAATATATCATCCTCCTAGTGGCTTTCTGCCAATAAAAATGTTCGATATGAAGGTAGAACTTTTCCTTAATCTTTCGTATTCTGTTATCAATTATAGTTTTAGGTGACTAAATGCTCATGGCAACTTTAAGTTTTCCTTTTGGTTCATTCAAATATGAAGCTAGTAATCAATGCGACAGAAGAATGGTTTGGATTCCCATGGAAAATGAGAGAAAATGGAAGAGAAGTATGGTATATTTTTGTTTGGATACAATTGGAAAATAAAAAAGAAAAAAAATAGTAATATTGTAAAATTTTCTCTCAGTTTTCTATTTCTTTTATTTTTTCTCTAAAATTTATTATTTTGTGAGAAAAAAATTATTAAATAAAAAAAATTCTCTCCAAATTTATTTTGTGATTTTTTCTCTTATTTTAATTGTCTCTTAACGATTATCTACTGGGCTCCAAAAAGGCCGTTAGGTTCTCCACTTGTTTCTTTCTCCACTCTCATCTAAATAAGCTCTAATATAAAGTCGTAGAATTTAGCATGATATCATTTTAGGTGTTCTAGGGCTTTTAATTTATTGCTTACAGTACTCAATTATTATTGCATTGAAGGCATCCTTGGCTGCTTCAAAGGATGAACTCGGCTCGGTTAGATAGTGGTTTGAACAAAGTTTTTTCACCTTAATAATTGACTTTATGTAGCTTTTCAAATCCTCATATATATTTGCCTATCACTATTTCTGGTTTGTTTTTTGTTCTCATACAACTCTTTACCTGGTTTATGATTTCATGCACGCCATGTTGAACACCTTCAAGTTGTAGTTTTCAAATTCCACATGCAAATTTGAAACCTCCTTTTTATTGCTTTAGCCGAGTATTTTTTAGGTAGTCAACTTCCATTTGTTTGCATGAATCCCTGCATTAGGGTTTGGCATAATTCACCTATAACTTCTTATTATTTCCTTGCTTTTCATGCACAAAAAGAACCCTCAATTTCTAGTTTTTAGTTTGGCAATGCTACTATTTTCCTTCTTGACTTCGGAGCTCTGAGAGAGAGAGAGAACATTTCTCTATTGCTCTGTCTCATGCAAATTTTATCTGGTTTAAGAAGTTTCTAAATCAAAGAAATTGGTTTGAGAAATCTAGTTTTATGCGGAACTCATATTTCCTTCTCTGCATTATTTTTTTAAGTTTGATATTGCACTTGGTTTATTGTCTCTTTTACCCTTGAAGTTCTCATCTCTTAAGGGTTTGCAGTACATCGTGTCTCTTGAAATATGGCCATGGAAATGAACAATTCCTCCAATGGACTTAGAAAAAAAGTTTTTTTTTTTTTTTTTTTTAAATAACTATTGTTCCGCTTAAATGTCTGTCCAAATACCTTTCATGCTCTTAGACAGTAAAATGTTTTCTGATCACTGATGACCTTGCTGACCATTTACCCAAGCCATCCCCCTCAATCAATGAAGAAGATAGCCAGTTATTATAAGTGGCTGAAAGAGGACACGAGTGATTAGTTGGTTAATAAACTTTCATTAGCTTTTTTATGTGTTTCAAGTTATGTACATGTCCAAGCAAGAAAATAATATCAAAAAATATTTAATTGGCACGACCTTATTAAGCCAACATAACTATCCGAGAAAATCAGAGGGAAGCATTGTTTAGGGCTATTTGCTTTACCAATATGAAGTTACACTTTGATGTGGTAAAACCTCAAATCCTTTCCTCCTTTTCAAAACCATCCCTTGATGATATTTGTATTACTATACATCAAGTTCTAGCAAAAACACTTAAAGTCTCAACTCATGCCCACATATACATCTATCATGTTTTTGCAATGAAGATGAACCAAAAATAATGGATGAGGTCATGGTTGTGGCAAAACCGAAGTCATTTAAGTGATGCCTCCGAACTAGTGCTATACTTGTTGTGGTTTATCTAATTATATTGTTCAAAAGTGTGGGATGCTGCACGGAAAACAAACTCTTTCTATTGTCAATCAAGCCAGTGCCACCTTTGAACCTAATGAAGATGGTTCCACTTATTCTTCTAATGTCGGGAGAGTTCTTACAAAATGAATATAATAAAGCCTGGTAGAAATTCAAGAGAATATTAATTACATCCTTTAGTATTTCCTCTGCTACTATTTCCACTATAGATATGTACTTTTTCCTTTCATGCTTTAGCTTTTGTCCTTGAATTATTGATTCAAATGTCTCTAAACATCTTATTGAAACATTGGTAATTTATTATCATTATCTCATTGTCCCACTAAATGATTTGTGTTTAGAGTTGATGGCTCTCATACCAAAATATAGGGCATTGGTGTTGCCTCTCCATCCAAACCTATATTTTCCTCCTTCCAATGTTTTCTTTGTCCCTTAATTTTCTTTAAGCCTCATGTTACTAAGTCAAAGACTATAAAACTTAGTTGTTGTGTAACATTTTTCCTAATTCACTGATCTTTCAGGACATTTAGACCAATCGGGTGATTGGGAGGAGGTCTCTATTATTTGGACAATGAAGTAATTTCAACAATAGTAACATGAAATCAACAGGCACTACAGTGGCACAATAGACTAGGTCATCTGTCTTTATCAATGTTGAATCTCTAGTTTTCTTCTTAAGTCTATTACTAGTTTGTCTTTTGAGTCTTTTGAGTTAAGTAAACACCATAACATTGTTTTTCCTTACCGCTTTGAGAAGATTAATCCTAGTTTGTTTTCCTTAATTAATTTCGATAGTGGGGGGTGGGGGGCGGCAATACAAGTATTTAATATTACTCAATTTCAATAACTTATCATATTTGTAAATGATAATACTCATATGATGTAACTCTATTTAATCAAAGAATGATCTCAAGTGTTTCCTAGTTTTAAATTACATTGTGAAATGGTTGAAACTCAGTTCCACAAGAAAATGGAAGTTTTAAGGCTTCTAATGCTAAAGAGTATTTCTCTTTGTTATTATAATCTTATTATAAAAAAGGTACTATTAACTAAATATCATGTGCATATACACCTTAACAAGATGTTATGTTTGAAAGGAAAAATAGAAACTAATTGGAAGTTACTCGAGCATTATTATTGTCCATGAATGTTCTTGGTTTTACTAGCCTTATGTAGTTCTCACCGCATGTTATTTTATTAATTTTATGCATTCTATTGTTCTTGGTCACAAATCCTCATTGTCAGCATTATTTTCTAATTCTCATCCTTTTTCAGTTCCACTTATGGCAAAAATAAATTTGATCTGAAGTATCAAAATGTATTTGTCTAGGACACTTTGGAAACCAAAAAGGTTTTGTTTAGTATCTCCGTTCATAAAACTTTTATATCTATTATGTACAAGTTTTTTAGGATAAGTCCTTTATTTTAATAGGTCTTCCCTTGGCTTACACTTTCTATCAGAATGCTGAGACCTATTATGGTATCGAACTAGCTTCTACCACAAAACTGGATGCAACAATTTTAGACATGTCTCCTAACACCTCTTCTCTAATGGCTAACCAATCACATGTGCAATCTATTGATGATTTCGAGGTTAATATTTTTCTTTCTCACCACATATGTTTGACGTACATTTTGATCATCCTCCTATTGTCATTCAAAAACCTACTTGATCGTGTTCAATAATGTTCCACTTGTTTTTACTCGTAGGGTGTTTTGAAATTGTTCCACTTGTTTTTACTCGTAGGGTGTTTTGAAATTGTTCCTTTTTAGCAACTTTATTCCGTGTCTACTCCTAATAGTCATCTAGAGGCTCTAATGGTTCTTGGGCGGAAAGCTAGCATAGAAGAGATGGTGGTTATGTATAATAATCACACATTGGAGTCAAGACCTTTAATAACTTGTTAAGCAACCCATAAGTAGTATATGGGTTTTATTTTCCAACACAATCTCCATGGCACTATTGCTTGACTTAAAGTTAGGTTAATTGTAAAATGCTATACCTAGTCATACAACACTGTCTATGAAGAGACCTCTCCAATCAATTAATTTAATTTGGTAAAAATTCTTATTTCCCTTACTACAAACTTTAATTGTTTATTCATCAATTAGATGTCGAAAATGTTTTCCTTAATGTTGACCTTCTTGAGAAAGCTTAAATTTCACAACTACACGAATTTGTGGTTGATCGAGAACATGTAAGAAGGCTTAACGGGTCTATCTATAGTCTCAAGCAATTTCCACTTGCTTGGTTTGAAACTATTAGCAAAACTATACTTGGTTTTGGTTTTGAAAGGTATGAAGTAGACCATTTGATTTTTGTGAAACATATTAATCAAGGTGTAATTCTTATGGCTATCTAAGTTGATAATGTCATACCAAGGCGTAGTGACAAAGATGAAACTAAACAAATAAAAGTAAGTGTTGTAGAAGGGGTTTCAAATCAAGGACCTACTTTCTTGGGATTGAAGTGTAGTCATTTCATGACATAGTTCTATCTCAAAGTATATGTTGGATTTTTTGGAAGAAGTTGGTATGCTTGGGTGTAAATTAGTTGATACACTTACGAATCCGAATGTTAAACTATGTGTTAAATCCGATAATGAGGTAATTGTGAAAAGGTATCAATTTTTAGTAAGTAAGCTAATTTATCTCACAGTGACAAGGTTCAATATTTCATCTACAGTTAGTATCATTAGTGAGTTCATGTATCACCATCAACTTTCCCATTGACAAGCATAAGAAAAGATTCTTTGGTATATAAGGAAAACTATAGGACAAATATTGTTATATAAATACCACAAGCATGTTATCATTGAAGGTATTCCAACTACAGATTGACCAAACTCTCCTAATAAAAAATCAAAATTTGGCTATTGTATTATGGTTAGTAGCAATCTTGTCACTTGGAGAAGCAAAAAACATAGAGTGCCACCAATATCAAGTGCTAAGGGTGATGCAATGAATGAGATGTTGTGCCTGAAATAAATTGTTGGTTGGACTTGGTTTCCTATAAACTGCTCCAATCCAACTTCATCGTGACAATTAAACTACCATACACATTGCAATAAACCTAGTATTTCAAGAGTAAACCAAACACATTGAAATCCATTTACCACTTTGTTTAAAAGAAGTCACAAGCTAGTGTCATTAACATGTAATATATATTCACTCCAAGAACCAACTTGCACACGTCTTGCCCGGCTTGTTGAGTGACCCTGATGATCAAATGCAGTAAAAAGCTGTGCATACGATGAAATGGCTTGATATACTATGAATTTCCTCAAAGCGGATAAAAAGTCTGTATTAACAACTAATCACTTTCGATAAAAGTAGTACCAGCCAGATCGGAGAACGGCGGCGCCAGTGAGTACGAGTCTCTCTGTCTCTCTCTCTCTCTTCGCAAAGTTACTACGTAGATGTGAAAAGCATGTGCAGGCGGCCTTGCCCGATGCGAGCGTGATAAAATATCATGATTCAACCACCAAAGTTGAAGGCGAGAAACGCGCTTCCGCCCGCTCACTACAAGACAAAAAAAAATGTTATTAATTTATTTTTACAAGTCCCCACCGACATGTTTTTAAATAAGTTATTATGAATTGACCTTAATACCCTTTCGCGTACGGCTGAGGGTATTACGGGGATTGCAAAAATGCAACTACGCTGTTCGTTCATGAACAAGAAAAGCAAAAAAGAGAACAAAAAAGAGAGCAGAATTCTTACTGCCCAATTTTTTAATCGCCGGAGTCGTCGTCGCCGGATCCGAAGAGAGAGATGCGGTTGTAGAGTAGGAAGATGATCAAGAGAAGAATGAGCGCGACGCCGACGGGAGATCCGCCGACGCGGTGGATGGAATCCGGTTCACCGGCGAAGATCTCCGACAAGGACACGCCGCGGTCGGATGAGAGGAAGCGGATGAGGAGGAGGAGGATCACCGGGAGGAGAAGCAAGCCGAGTGGACTCATGATCTCCGCGAAGGACTCCAGCATCGCCTCGCTGTTCAGCAGCATCGGTCCCGCCACCACCAGCCCTACCACCACCGCCAGTAGTATGGCGTGCGGTGGCGACCTACGCGCTTCTTCTACCATTTTTACCGGCTTCCTATCTAAACTGAACTGAACTGAACTGAACTGAGCTGGATCTCTGCTCTGTGTCTGGCTTTTTCTCTTTCTGTGCTGAGTTGTGCTCTGAGAGTTCACTTCGGAGATGTTAGAAAAAGAGGATTAGGAGATAGGGAAGTCGTCCCTTACTGGTCAAGGGTATAATAGTAATTATAAATAAAGAGGGAGAGAGGAATTGTCCATGAATGTGCAGTGAGGTGAGGAAGATCCGTGACTTTAGGAAGATCTGGGTGGGACCCATCCAACTGACCCTAAGGCCCTATTAATGCATTTTCCAGGAAAAGCAAGGAAAGACTTTTCAAGTAGAAATGGGTTTTCCCATTGTTCTAAGAAACTCATATCTACCTATAGATCCCTACTTGGAAAATTGAATGATTTTTCCAGGTAAGGATTTCCAGCAACGAGATGCCCTAAAACTACTACCTGGGAAAACATCAGGCCGACCTCTACCGGCACTCACCTTCATGGCAGTGCATAAAAAGGCCAATGCATGAGATACGTTGTCCTAGATGTTGTCACATGGGGTGTTTTTCCTGCCATGGAGATTATTTAGCTGACTAGTTGTGGACCCTGCAAGTTTTGTGGTTCGGAAGGATGACACATTGGAATTATGTACAAGAGGTTGGATAAACTTGTACCTAGAGGATGATCTCTCGAGGAAATTATTGGAAGAGGTACACATATTATTCTTTCATTATATTTATGTTTCACAGTTTCTCTGCCCTTTTGTGGCCTCGGGAAGATGAAGAACATTCTTCAAGTGTTCACTAGTCTTCATTAAAGGGGCCCAAATGTGGAATCTTCCTGGGTGTTGTACCTACTATCGCCTAATACATGCTCGAAATCCTCATAAAAAAAGAGTTGTTACTTGAATTCTTAGTATAAAAAGAAAACATAAAAACTGAATGATTGACCTCTGTGAAGATTAGAGAAATGATTTCTGATAGATATAACTCTCCGATCCTTGAGGTTCTTCTATTTGGATCTAAAATAGTGTATAACCATCCAATATTTTAAGCTTTTCTATGAACCTGATCATGAAAGTTAAGCTTGTTTCCAAGTCAATAAATGGTTATGTGAATTTCCGTTTAACTTCTTTGTTTGTTTAGAACTTTAATCTATCGTTCCCTGTTCACTAGCTTTATTCTTTATTTGTATTGTTGCAAGTTCATTAATGAGCACTCTTTACAATAGGTGCAAAGAAGTTATTTCTTGGTTAGCTTGGAGGATAATGACTGCATCCATGGAGATATCTTCCTAGTGTTTAAAAATATTTGAAGAAGTAATATTTTTTTACGTACACAATGTGACATTGGCTATCTTTCTATAGTCTTTATTAACAATATCAGAGAGCAGGGTCTTGACATAAATAGTAAAAGAAAAGTAGGTCACTGTTAGGAAAACAACCTGGTTTGTGTTCAATCAAAGTCATGTATCTTATTTTCTAGTTTAATTGCTTATTGTTATAGTTGTTGTGGCTTTCTTTCACTCTCTTTTGAATTGTTTCTACACGAGAAATGAAAAAAAAAGTCAAAAGGAGAGTAGGGAATTTTTTTATTTTTCTTCTGCTTATGTCATCCTCAATATGATTTTTTTTAACTTTGTTTAGGGGGTGTTTAATATTTCTTCTATTATCTATTAGTGAGGCTTTTGATAGGATAAGTGAAAGGGTTTGCTAATAGATTTTAACAAAAGTTTGAGTTGCTATTTTGGTCCGAGGATCAGGCCAGTGTTCAAGAAGTTGTTCACAAATCCTTTGAGAAATTTGCATGTTTGGCATGAAGGAATTGAGTGTCAGTAACTTGATCGTATTAGATTTCATTGAAATTAAAGCATCTCGAAAGGTAAATCAAAATTATGTTTAGGTAAATAGGGTAAATTTTCGGATCTCTTCCTTTATTGTCCTTTACATGCATGAGCAAATTGATTAGGTAAGGTATATGAAGCTTAGACGTATCTTGGAAAGAGATGACTTATTCCTGACGACTAATTAACATTAATGAACTACCACAAGGAGAAACACCCATAACGATTTAGTGAACCCTTAAATGAACCAACATTGACAAAAAAAATAACTTGCTATCCTAACCTAACCCTATATTTACAATAACACTACTCTCCTATTGGCTTCCAAAAAATGTTTGTTACGAGTATGACTCGTTTTTTTGTATGTCTTTGACCTTTTCTATTTCTAAATAGTTTTCTTTGACTCTATTTTGTGGTGATTCAGTTTGAGTTTAACAAGATCAATTTGTTTTTAAGTATATTTTTTTAAAATTTGTATTTGACATTTTATATTACTGAAATTTCCACGAATAGGTATGGTAATATATCGGATTAATTATTTTCTTTATTTATTTCCATAGAAAAGGCACTAATAGGTCTATTTAATATTCCTTGGAAAATTTTAAAAATTTCCATGTAATTTCCTAGTAAGGCACTAATAGGATTTAATTTGAAGGTTTCTCGGAAATATGTATCATAGGAAAAATATTTTTACTTTTATTTTAGATATAAATTTTCAACCAAGACCACTAACGGAGGCCTTAAGAAGACAAAACTTGAAGGACAATCAGGATTCAACTACAATGGCTTTCTTACACAATTGAAGAGAAGAATAAGGTGGGCAAATTTTCACCTAGATTTGGATAAATTTTTTATGTGCTTCTACACCATTTTAACAGTGACAGAAGACTTATTCAAGTTTCCAATTCCCCTAGAGATAGGTGATCAAGTAAAAAGTGCCAAGCCTGGAGCTCTCAGTTTGTAGTTTCCGGCTACTCTTAGGGTCTGTTTGGAACCCCATGGAAAAAGAAAATAATGAGAATTTGATCATTATTATTCCAAAAAATAGTTATTGAAAAGGAGAATTTGATTATTATCTCATTTTTACTAACTATTTTTGGGAATAATAATGATCTAATTCTCGATTTTTATTCTTTTCTAGGGGTTCCAAACAGACCCTTAAAGACCCGGACTTGGTTTTCCCATTCTTTACGAATGCTTAACCAATAAAACGAATGAAAATATTTCAAAGAGAGGAAGAAGAAAACGTCGAATTTTGGCGTTGTACAAGTAGTCAAAGACTTTGGTTTCTCTTTCCCTGGTTAGATGGGAAAAAAGCGTTCTCTCTCATGCTTTCCTTCTTTCCTTTCCTATGTTTAGTTTAGAGGAAAAAAGGGTTTTTTTCTCTTTTTATTCACCACTTCAATTGAAGTAGTAAAAAAGTGGGTTATAAAAGAAATAATGTGAACTTAAGAACCATGAATTCCATGTAACAAAACAGAAGCAAAATGATACTGATTGAAATAGAGCAAGAGCAACTGCAACTCAGGGAAAGGAAGAACTTGCCTTGCTCATCCACTAAGTATCAAAAGGCTTATTACCACATGAGCACGATCATGCCTAGGAAAAATCTCCATGACTTATTGGCCTCAAATACTAGGAAGTCAACCGAATATATCCATACCAAGACAGTAGAGTACAATGGGGGGTTAATATTGTTTTCAAAGCATTAAAAAAAGGAAATAAAGAGGCTTGATTTACACAAGTTGGTGGCTATTGGTGCCGCGTTCCATTATTCTTGGATTTTGATCTTGAGTGATTGATGTGAGCTTGATTTTCTTCCTTCGATTGACTGATTTGAAGGGATAATTTCCCTTTATTGATTTCTATCGATGTGAGAGAGAGTTGGGTTTTACTTGATGCAAGAAATGAAGAAGATCTTCACCAAGTTTCTTTTCTAACGTATAATGGATCGGGAGAGAGATTTGTAAATTCAGGGGACTTCGGAGGCAACTCTTCCTAATTCTCTAAGCTCTTCCCTGTTTTGATTACTAATACCCAAAAAAAGTGTTCAAGAAACTCTCTCACTCGGCATCTAATTCTTATTGTAATATTATTGTAATTACAAGCGATCCAACACAAAAAGTTATTTAGTGCGAAACATACGAAACGGAATCATGATCAGATAGCCGAGTTAACAGTTGATTATGATCGGACGCCATTTCACATGTTTTGCACCAAATAGTTTTTCGTATTGGATCTTCCTTCTTGTACCAATACATAACAAGTAGTTTTGATACTCTTGAGTGTGAGATACGGAGGTCTAGTGATCAAAGACAAAATACAAAGCCAAACTACAATTTACAAATCAAGATCATTTAGGCTGATGGGAAGCCCTGAGATACCCTTCGAAGTCCAAAATCATGAAATTTATTGGTTTCCTACTATTATAAGACGAATAAAGCTTATTTAGGATGCGTAATCGCACATACCAAAGGCACATCTTAGCTGCCCGGGACACTCATTATTGCATGAGCCACAATGTTGCTTCTCATTCAAACTGTTGACGCAGCGGCCGCCGCAACACTGGAGCCCATAGGCACAGACCATTCCACAGCCCCCACAGTTGTTGGGGTCAACAGTCGTGTCTCTGCAGAAACGTCGGCTGCAGCATGTGGTGGCGCCGCCCCATGGGTTCTTGTCGGGGTCGACGCACACATTTGGATCGCTACCGCACCAGAGGTGGCGCTGCGGCCGCCGCTGCAAGGCCGTCAAGAGGAAGTTGGAGTGAGTGGGGAGGTCGGTTTGGCGGACAGCAGCTGCGGCATGGAGTAGGAGTAAGAGTATTGCCAGTATCAGATGAAAGAAGAGCCACCATCGGAGAGGAGGAGATGGCATAGGCACATCTCCTGAGGAGGCTAGAAGCTAGAAGTGGACATTTTATTTCCTCTTCTGTCTGGAATTGGATTTCAATTCACCCACATCACTCTCACTCAACTAATCTTACGCAGTTCCTAACTAGACAATGTTCCAGCGTCTGGGTTTGTCGATGAACTGCAAATAAATTACGCAAATTTTTATGTTTTCTGTTTCCCCAAGTCAACTCACGAATCTTTTCTGTATCAACTGCTCTCTTCTTTATCTGCTCGTATGGTTCCTGGTTTAGTGTCCGATACCAATGCTAGAAACCATTTCAATCGTTTGATTTAAGATCGAGTGGTTGTGAACTGTTCTGAGCTACTTCTTGAGCAGTGAATACAGTTTAATATTCCGGCCACTGAGGTGGAGGTTGAACAAAACAGCATGCGTGGCTAGCTTCATCATCTCTTAGTGCCAGTCCAGTCAACTGGAAGCTAGCAGTCCGTTAAAGAACGCTCTTTCCTGTTGTCAATCATATACATTAAGAAGTTACGTACACCAAAGACCAGTTTCTGAATGAAATCAATTGTTATTTTGATCTTTTCACGAAAAATCTACAACATAAACAACCGCAAGTAGGAGTTGGAAATTGTACGGTTTTTCCATCGCAATAGAACTGGAGCTAAATTTTATTCATTCATGGAGAGAACAAAAAAGAAGAAGAAGAAGAAGAAGATGATTTGCTTCTAATGATGACCTCCTCTCCCTTCGGCCTCCCCCTTGGCCTTGCGTTCAGCTGCTCTTATTTGTCGTTGTTCCTCTTTGTAAATTCTGTTTCTTCTCTGAAACTGCAACGCCATCCAAAACCTTATGTTAGGTGTCAGAATTTTCACCTAGGGTATATACTGTTCAACAAAAGTCTCCACAAGTCTGTGATGAACTTCTAATAACTCGCCAGCATATGAACTCGATTATTGTAGGAATAATATGCAGTAGTTATCAATATCTGTATGCTAGTTTTGAGTATCATTCAGGAAAAAAATAAAACAGAAGAAGAACAGATTGTAAAGTTCCTCAGCGTGGACTGAAGCAACTTTCTGGTTTCAGAAATCTAACAAGCACTTAAGCTGAACAATAATCATAATGAAGAGATTCTGGATAACCTCTCTTGCTTCGGTACTCAAGCACGGACATATAAAGTGACTCATTATGTTCAGATGAATATTCCATGGAAGAAAATGACTTGAAAAACTTCCTGAAAATCATCATGATTAGAACTCTGCCTTTAGCTATCTGTAGGTCGGTTATATTTGAATCTATCATTCGGAAGTTCCATTTTTAGATGAGCCTTTCTTCTGGTCTTCCCTCTTTGCTTCAAAGGTCGTCTTCCTCCAATTTGGTCTCCCAACTGACACTGAAAAAGCTGCTTCCAGATGCACTATCAGATTGACTCTTATCATGGCCATACGATGTAAATGGATCTCTATGTTTCTTGTCCAAAACCATATGAGCAGTTTCCAAGTATACCTGATACACTCATGTCTACTTTTGTTACCTCACAATGACTAAAACATTGAAAATATTCACCAAATGTGACCTACAGGTACTTTCACATTTTTTTCTGAACTAATTAAGAACAAGCATACAAGGGCAAAACTGCATGATCCAACTCAGGAAGAGGAAGAGCAGATTGTAAGGAATTATTATGTGCAAAACAACTTAGAAGATCTGCAAGAATGGCACAAAAGCAATTGGAAGAGAACACATAGATCTTTCATTCATTGTAGTCACCTAATTTACTCTTGAGAGCTTAAGAGCTTATCATGTGAAAGGAGGGTGTCTTTTTAGGAGTTCTTATGAATATCCTTTTCATGTTAAAAATTTCTTATTATCTTTCTTTTTTTTAATAACTTTTAATAATAAACTATAAGAGTTTTTATTATCAGATTCTACCATCGTTAGGAGTTTACTATTTTGTAATAGTTTCGTATGTTAGGCATATTCTATTTTATACTTGTTTTTACAAAAAGTTGGTTGTTGACTTGCACCTGCTGTTTAAGGGGTATAGAATCTCTTCTAAGTTCTTAAACAAGTCGAAGTCCAGTTCTATTTTTATACTTGGCTTTGCAAAAAGGTGGTTGAATGGACTTGCTCCTGCTGTTTTAGGGGTTTAGAATCCATTCTAAGTTAAGGTCTTAAACAAGTCAATTTCCAGTTTCGGTAATCTTCAAAATTGAAGTTCAGCGGGGAAGAAGAAAGCACAATCCATGTCCTGTACAGCACATTGCAGTTTGCCTACAATTTATGAAGTTCTAACCTTTTCTCACTGCAAGCTATCTCACACATGATTCTTCAAATATCCTCCAAAGCCAAGTTATAAGTCCTGTACAAATAGATTTTTAATTCCTTTTAAAAGTCTTAAGTGTCTAATAAAGTCTACAATAACCCTCTTCTTCCTCCTCTTGATATTTTTCACTAAAAGGACATAAAAACAAAGAAGAAAGGTGGATTGGCCTTTCACTCAAAGCCCACATGGATAGTTCAAGGATGAAGTTCAGGGTTCTAGTCTTATAGTGGTTTTGGATATAATATTTGTATAATCAAGATTCAAATAAAAAGGAAAAAAATGGAGTTAAAAAAATGAAAGAAAGACCAAAAGAAATTCAATATATGGCACATAAAAAACCAAAATTAATGACAAAACTATCCACAGTAGGGGTTTTGGATATAATATTTGTATCATGAAGATTCAAATAAAAAGGAAAAATGGAGTTAAAAAATGAAAAAAAAAAGATCGAAAGAACTTCAATATACGGCACATAATAAACAAAAATTAATGACAAAACTATCCATAGACGACCAACAATTAGATGTTTGATGAAATTTTAACCAAGCTGAAGCAAGAAACTGTTCATTTCTCCATCAAGGTTGCTAAGATTTATATGTGCATAAGTAAACACTGAATCCTCATACGAAAAGTGAAATCCACATTGAAGCTATCAAAAAGAAAAAAAATGAAATCCACATCAAAGCTATCAAAAAGAAAAAATGAAATCCCCATTGAAAATGGCACTAGCTATATCATGTCATACTCAACAACACAACTTCGGACATGAGCTGAAGCTCACTACGCAAAATTGCTCTCAGCTGTCAACCATACAGCTCAATCGCATGGTGCTAATTGTAATCATCCACCCCAAGTGATGACAACCTTTCTATCAACTCTTACTGGATATTATACTTAATTTTATTTTTTAAATTTATTTGCATGTTGCCAACAGCATCTATGACTAAACCTGCTTTGTATCAATCCAGAGGCAAAATCTAAAGAGACTTATACTCCTGTTGATAAAGTTGATGAGAGTAGCATGCATCTGGAAGAGGTGGTCAAGAAAAGGCTCAAGACCATATTACGATTCCAATGGAGTAGAATAACCCAATCATGCAAGTGCAAACAGATTACATAAACTAGAGAAAGATATAACATACTACAAAATCCTCCATAGATACGAGAAACGAGTTGATCTTTTTCTTTGTGTTCTTTGAATGTTAAATCAAGGATGCAAGTTGCAATATGCTCAAGCCATCAATGGCCACTATTAAGCCATTACACTTGTCTGTTTAACTTTCTACTCTCCAACTTTGGCAAAAAATCAATGTCTACCAGAAGCATACAGAAAATGCAATTGCCATATGAACCAATTAGCTTTCAGTGTCTGTTCTTGATACCACCCCCTACTTAGAGGATACTAGACTACCACTGAAATTGAGCATACTGAATTATTTGTTTTTTTTTAGAGAGAATGTGTATATTGAAAGCATACTGAATTATTATGAGAATAGAAGAGGAAGACTATAAAAAATTGCTGACACAGAAAAACTTCCTCAATTACAGCCATACTTTCCTTCCGAATGGAGGAGATTTCTCCACAAAATGTTATCTAACAGAATAAGCTTTCTAGCAGCTGTCTTTATTTTTTTAGGGAAATGAGAATAAGAATTCACAAAGAGAGCTCAACATAGAGCAAGAAGCACACATGAGAGCCAGCATAAATGGATGTAAGAACAAAAAATAGAAGATACAACATGGCCAACACACACAAAAAAAACTATAAACTAGTCACCAAGGCAGTGAGCCGCTGATAGCAAGGTGCTGGGGAGAAGCTCTCTCCCTAGCAAATGAATTTGCTATACTGTAGACACAGGAGTGTGTCACCATGTGATAATCAATAAAGAAGAAATGTCTTCCATCTAATCAAAGCCCACCAAGAACCTTGCTAGGGGACATTTCTTTCCCAAGGACCAATATCCAATGCCAAGTCTCCTCCACTTGGTTTTGTGTCACTGACTCAAGAATTGACTCAAAAACCAAAAACCCAAGTTTGGCAACCAGGTCAGGCCTTTAATGGGCTGAATAAGTCCATTAAAATAAAAAATGGCTTGTTAAAAAAAGGTACATTTTGATATATAATACGATCTATCTGATTTAATTGATATGTGAAAAAAAATTACAATATATAGAAAAGGTTGTTTGAGGGTTTAGACATTGTATAGTATTACAATGAGGATTCTTACAAACATTTAATATGATTAATAATAAACTTATTATAATCATTTAACAGCCCTTCATTTAACAAGGTTAATGGCACTAATCAGATCATTTAATCTTTTAAATCTCTTCACTTCGACCTTTGCAGTTCAAAAATACACCATGAAGCAACACACATCACAACAAACAAACAAACTGCAATACACCATTAATTAATACAGTTTTTTTTTCCGGAAAAGCAAGAGTGATTTTATTAAGACAAGAGGGAACGTGACCACCCTCAACAAGAGAGGGGAGACCCACGAGCTACAAGAGCTAAAAACTAGTGAAGGGACAATAAAAATACAAGCAAAAGAAAAGAGCAAATAAAACAGCAAAATACAGTCAAAGGAAGCACAAAGGAACAAGCTTGCTGATAGACAGATGGTGCTGGATATTCAGGCCAATGAGATAGTTCCCTTTTTAGCGAGTTTATCAGCCTGCCCATTCACTGATCTGAGAGTGTGGGACCAAGAGATGGCAAGGGCCTAGCTAGATCAGAGATTTTGCCTACGAGTTGCAACAGACACCATGGAGGGGAGGTCCCTTTTTTTGCACCAACTGATGACCATGAGGGAATCGCCTTTGACAATGAGTGGCGAAAAGTGATGGCTTGTGACGATACATAAGGCCATGAAGAAGGGGGGTTGTCTCAGCTAGAAGGGAGTGCCAACTCCAATGGGGCCCAAATAAGTGAGGATTGTTTCACCAAGCATGTTTCTGAATAAGCTTCCCACTCCCACTGGCCTCAGGTTTCCTTGCGCACTACCATCGAAATTGAGCTTTAATCTGACCATCCAGGGGAGGAATCCAAGCTATAGTAGAAGGCTGGTGGATGAGAGAAAGCTTAGCTATTGTGTGAATACTTTACAGGTTCAGAGCTAGGATATAGTGTGCCTCGTGATTTTCTGGATGATAGTACTTGTTTCTTCTTTGCTTCCCCTAAAATTTTTGTTGTTTCTTTTGTTCTAGATGAACCAGAGGGCAACCACCAAGACAGTACTCCAAAGAAGCTTACCAAAATGAGGCAAGGGGAAAAGAGTGCATTGTTTTATGAATTCGGTAAAGTTGGGTTGGAGACAAGTGCTGAGAGTGAAGAGCTGAAGATTTATTCCAGACTTGAGAAGAAGAGCTGCAGTTAAGGACGTGATCCACAGTTTCATCTTCTTACCCACATAACCTGCAAAACATGTTGATGAGC
Organism: Aristolochia californica; assembly: GCF_029961685.1. NCBI lineage: Eukaryota > Viridiplantae > Streptophyta > Magnoliopsida > Piperales > Aristolochiaceae > Aristolochia > Aristolochia californica. The sequence continues at coordinate 7,606,833 of NW_027181992.1, read as the reverse complement.
ACGACTCCTCTTTTATCTAAGTTGTTGTATGTCATAATACATTTTTTTATTGCACACCAGCTGAAGAAGATCATCTTGGGGGGGCCAAGTAACTTCCAAGCCAAGGTTTTAGCTTGGTTGGTTGTAGTGGAGAGATTACTTCCGGTTTTGAAGAAGAATTTCACTGTGAAAATTGCATCTGGAGTTCACTACCAAAGGATGAAGTCATCCCCTGAACTCCTCGAATATTGTCCATCAAGAGTGAAGAGTCATCAATGGTACTTAAAAGCTTCCGCATCTTTTAAGATTCCACCTTAATCAATACAGCTACTACATTAAATAACACAGCAAAGAGATGAATTGATCATTTAATAAACATAATTGTAAGTTCTTGAGTTAGATAAAGTGAAGGATGGCAATGGGGTGGGTTTCATAGGGAATCCACCCCGCTAAATGAGGGAATAGGGTTGCTATTTAATTTCATGGGACGGGGATGGAGTTACCATTTGACTCTGTGGGGTAGGGATGGGTGAAGTCTAAAATCCTGTGCAGTTTCAAGGTGGGACGGGGTTTTTCAATTCCCTACCCACAGGGTTTTGGCATATAAACCTTTAAATATTTTTCTTTATTAATATTTTAATTTTTATATAATTTTATTTGTAAACTATTATATGAGGCAAGGTAGGGCTATATAGGAATAGGCATCAGGTTGACTTTGAGTCATAGAATGTGCCACACCTGAGACTCTCGACTGCCACCAAGAGAGGTTAAACAAATACAAGTCGACTTTGACCCAAGAAGAAGCAATAACAGTCAGCCGAGCCTTTATTAGTTGATAAGATATCCATGTGGAAACCTGAAGGACCGGTCCAAGGGGAAAAAGATGCTAAAAGGCCAGGTAGCGACAGCAGAGACAATGTGTGCTGTTTATGCAAAATAAGTTAATTTCAACAATAGTGGAAAATTTCGTGTTTGAGGCAAGAATCAAAGAACTGCTCTTCAGAAGCTTCTCTAGATAAGCAGGCTGCAGCAGATTCAGATGATTCAAACTGCTCCTGGAATCTTGAATGGCTTCAAAACTGTTGTGCTGGGCAAAAGTTGAGTTAATTGACAGGAAGATGACATTATAGGGATTATAGGTGGGTGGTGGATTTTGCAGTCTTTGCCATGGAGCAAAGAGAGATTGTGGAGACTTCAAGGTTACAGGCACAATTTTTTTGAGAAGCTAATCTGCAGCCTTAAACAAAACCAAAGATCACTACAACAACTCCCAAAAGTTGCCACGCTTTCAATCCTAGATGTAGAACAGTGACTCAATCCTAGAACTTGCTCTTTCCAAACTGCTGCCGGGTGTAATCAGCAGCAGCTTCGGACACAATTCTCAAAGACTTACAAAGCCATTCTCTATTTCTAGATTCATGCTACTACATTACCTCTTCCTATACTATAGCTCCAGTCGACCAGCCTTTCTCCGTCCATGGAGCCTTCAAGGATTAGTATTGGTCTCCTCCCAGAGAGCCCACCACAAGGGTGGTTTCTAAGTCACTTCCGTGATTATACAGTCTCGCGAGGCTGAAGTCACCCAGACGACCATTAAATTCTTTGTGCGGCTTCAATATGAAACAATTTGAAACCAAATTATGTGTGATTCAACGAGGCAATCCAAATCCTGATTGTACATTCAAACGCGGTTTGTATCTCTTGAGACCCTAATCTCCTACTTTGAGATTATTGTTGAGGAGGTCTTTCAGATACCAAAATTGGAAAGTAAGTTTCCTTTCCCCATCAAAGTTGCCTCCTTTCTTCGATCAAACTCCACCTAGCTTAGACCTCCAAAATTTCCTTCAGCACGAGACCAGATTTTTCCACGACCTCCCCTTCTAACTCAATCAATAGGTTTCTACCTTGGAAACCAACAAGAGCTAGGGATTTTAGGATCGACACCTTGTTAATAGCAGAAATTGGACTTGCCCAGGTTTCAAATTCACCACTACAAATTGGCAAAGCCAAGGACAAAAAAGCACTCATAAATTATTGTAAATATCGTTAAAAAGTTGGAGCGGATCTTGCTAAGACATGAAGAATATTGTGCAAGGGCGATCTTGGCATAGTCTGACGATGGAAATGTTCTTTCTATTTTATGGCAATCTGATATGGGGAGATAGAGAGATGTTCAAGGAGCTGAGAGCTAGTGCAATCAAAATGACCAAATCAGGTAGAGAAAAATACCGAAACGAATTGAAGACGGACACTTCAAAGAAGGTGATTATCAGACTAGAAATCTCATTGCCTTGAAAAACTAGACAAGAAAAACTAAACATGCTTCGTGAAAGAAAATATTCTAAAGAGAAAATCTCTTACAAACAAGAAGGAAGATGACACGGAGACTGCCAAAAGATCGATCTAGTCAACTCAAAGACCTAAACGAACCTAATCTTATACAATGTTAGAATTTGTAGGAAAAAAAGAGATGGGAGAGATTAGGATTTACAGATCCTTATCCCCTATTTATAATTAAAACAATCCCAAAACTATATCTGTCTTCAGAACCCACAAAACCTAGGAATGTACTTGCTACCAGAAATAAAATTCAAGGAAAATAAATCAAACCTAATTAACTCAAACTAATATCTTCCAACATCTTCCTTTCAGCTTCTTCTTAATTGCTCTCCTTAAATCTCAACTTCCTACAACTTTGCATAGTGAGATATAGGCACACCATGATTCCACTGTGGATAACAATCTTTAAGGCCTAAAAATCTAGAGAAAAATGAGGGAGTGCCTATCTTTAGGCCTATCCTGGCCTAAACAACATCACTAACTTAGGTTGGACTAAAGATTGTCTCTAAAGCTCTCATCATAATTCAACTCGTATTTACCAATCAGTGGAGAACCTAACCAACAATAATCCAATGTCAAGAGCAACCAGTGCGACCCTCAAGTTTCCATCACTAAACACGACAAATCCTCGAAAACCCTTGATAGGTAACTAGAAAATAGAACAAGGATCACCTTTGAAATATTTCATGGCTTGAGATTCCTAGGTGCGCCAATAGCATGGCTGATGCTTTGGCGCAGAAGGGGTTTAGTGAGCAACACCTCAGTGTGGGGACCTCTCCCTCTAAGCTAATCCTCCTCAGGTTTTGTTTCTTTTTTATTGGCTGTATTTTCTACTCTCACTATTTGTGTACCCTCATACCTGTATGCTCTCCCTTGGGAGACCCTCTTGTAATGAATCCACTTTCCTCACTGTTATCAAAGAAAAAGCACTCCCAATAGAACCCAGCTCTGATTGAGAGATGTGTTTCTGCTCCCTCCACATGCATTAATGGATGGCAGTTAAAGTAAATCTCCAACTTGCACTTTCAGCTTGGAAATGGCTGACATAAAAACTTCAAAATGTTCTGGTAGAACTTGAGTAGATGGCTCACCATCTTGGCAATGAAGCCTATACATCAAACTGAAATGGATGGTGATGAAGATATGGTCAACATTGCAGGATTTACAGAAGAAGAAACCAAGCTAAAAGCCAAGGTGTTACATAGTTTGTCTATTGCTCATATGTCTCCTTATATACAACATAGTAGGGTGACTATCAGCTTTTCCACTCAACTGTCTTACGATAAAAAAAAGTAAAGGCCATTTTCTTCAGTCATATCCTTCCAATGCCTTCCTCCAACTAATGCATTCCTCATATATATATAGAGGGTTGATCCAATACAAAAAGCCATTTAGTGAGAAACATGTGAAACACTATCTCAGCCGTCCGATCATGATCAACAACTATCTCAGCCGTGATGGCTGAGATAGCCGTTTTGCATGTTTCGCACCAAATGGTTTTTCGTATTAGATCACGAAACATCAAAATGCTATATCAGCCATTCGATCATGATCAAAGACTATCTCAGACATCCGATCAATGGATATCTCAGTTGTCCGATCATTTCGCACATTTCACACCAAATGGCTTTTCGTATTGGATCAGCCGTGTATATATGTGTATATATTTTGAAAAAATATATAATGCATCCAGCCCCATTTACTGAATAGAGATTGAAAAGGCAGAAGTGGTCATCCAATATTCAAAGATTCGGCCTATAAGACTTTTGCCTTGATTTCATTTAAAGCACAGTGAATTTTGTGAAAGAGGACAAAGTTTCCTTCCTGGCTAGCCTTTACAAACAAGAAGAAAATCTATAAAAGCATGGGAGCCATCTGAACCACCTTTGTTTTCAACCAACTAAAAAGTTATCACACAGATTTGTCTACTCACCTATGCATGTAATATATTAGAAATGCTGGTTTGTAGGCTCAAAGTAAATCAACTATCCACATTCTTCCCAAATCACCGAGTCATCAAGAGTTGATGATCGTGCAGTTAGAAATTTTGGAGGGGGTTTTGTTAATCTGTGCATAGAAATACCATCCAATGAAGTCCACTGGGACTCACCAAACCCAGCATCCAACAGCTTTTTTTATTAAATTTAGAGGTTGTTCAACTTCAATTAATGCCAAGATCAACTTTCCTTAGTTGGGATTCTCCTTGGCAACAAAGTAATCACTATTCACAACATGAACAAATGCAATATATAGATTCCAAAATGGAAGCAGGTAGAGAGACCTAAGTTTGGATGTAGCTGCCTTATCCCTCTCTAATGCCAATGGATTAAATTCAACCTTACTCTGGAAGCTTTGAAGATATTCCACTGTGGTTCATGATTCAGGAAAATTTGACCTAAAAAAAAAAGGCCCTCCCCTTTATTCTTTTTTTTTTAATCAGTAACAATAAATTCGGCAATTACAGTATAAATAATTTCAAGTTGAAAAGATAAATTCATGACATAATAGAACAGCAGAAAGATGCAAACCAGAAGGAAATGGTTCAGATAAGTTAACCGGCAACAAAGACAAAAAAACAAAAGCTCCCTCCTATCTATCATGAAGAGCTTCATCTGCCATTATAACATCCAATATTGACGGGAAAACTAGTTGATAATGTCGCCATGTTACCAGCGACAAAGAACTCATACAGAAATAAAACAATTTGTAAACGAATTTCTTCAAACTTCGAAAAATAAAAACACGTATGCCTTAAGTTTAGGTTTCAAATAGTGATAAATTTCAGTCTTCCCATGCAAAAGTCCAATGGATTTTTAGAAGGTATATTTTGCCATCGAACAGTTTTAAAAATTGTCGAATCTACGAGGACGATGGGGAAATACAAAGTTTGACTTAAAATATCCAAGTTATACATTAAAGATAAAAAAAAGAAAAAAAAGATAGATGCTATGGAAGCCAAGCAAATGGTAATCGGACGGCAAACCTCTTTTGCGTGGTGGAGGCATTCGAGGTAATCTTCTCTGAGAAGAGCACAGTCCTTAGGCTCCCTGCATCGAGACATGCACTCGCTGAAATCTGTCCAGAAATCGTAGCAGCGGCCCTTGTTCCCTGTGATCCCCCAACCTGAAGCCATCTCTCTCTCTCCTTTTCGCTTGTCGCGAATATATTGATCGAATCACGGCCAATCGAGTCACCAGCAAAATGCCAGTCGCAGGTCACAACTCCATCCAGTGTGACCGACCGCCGAGTTAGGGTGGCACTCAACAAAACCGGCTCTCAACCCAATTCAATTTTTATTTAAATTGAGTTTGACCTCGAATTCAAACTTAAAATAAGGCTCGTTAAATATAACAAATCGGAGCTCAAAATTTTTCAAGTTCAATTTGTTGGCCCCTAAGCGAACCCGTTAACATATATTTTCTTACAAAAATACCATTTACCCTAATTATTCTTGTCAGTTTCCTCTTTAGTTAGTCGACGATTGCTCTTGTTTACTTCAAACTTCAAAGACGGTCATCGTTCAACTTTTATATGGTTATATTTTACGAAGAGCGAATTATCCAAGAGGAATGAAGCTTAGTTGAACATCTATAATTAGATTTGTCTAGTTTTATGATTCAATGCTAGTCCAATTTTGTGAATATTGACAGGAAAACAAGTTGAAAATGTCGCCATGTTACAAGTCAGGCATCTTCACTAATTGTCCCACGATCATGGTCAACTTGTGGGCAATTGACAATCGAAGTTTAAATTTTTGACCAATGATGCAAGAATGAACCAACTTGTGGACCATGCTTTGAAGCCTTTTGATCAAAGAGTAGTTATCTGAATCATCTTGGTAAAGGTGGGTCATATATCAAATGCCACGAGCATATATCAAGAAGCGAACGTGATTTTATCCACCTCCTACATGTTTGTGGTTCTAAAGGGGGCAGGGGAGAAAGCTTCTGTTGCGGAGATCATGTCGAAAACCTACAGAAAATGACACATAAAACCCTAACTTCCCGCGACGCCGTCGATGCTTGCTCCTTGTTGATTCACTCTTGGAGCCCTTTCCATCTCCGAACCTTCACAAAAACCCTAGCTTCTTCCTATTTCCAGCCCTCTAAGCGTTTCTTCTCCAATCGCTCCGTGGACAATCTTGATGTCTCCAAGCTCTCTATTCTCGACGACGACAGGCCGCCCAAGCCTAATCGGGAGCATTTTCGGTGGATCGCTCGGAAACGCCGCCGTCGTGGATCTCGATCGGTCTCTGGTCGTAGTAGCGACAAGAGCGGTACCCTCCGCGGCTGCTCTGTCGGTCCCTCCGCTGCCTATGGCACATGTTCCGACTTTCCTGTTGCTGCGGGCACTGATTCAAGTGGGGAATTGTTCGTTAATGGGAATGGGGATGTGAATTGGGCGTCTGATGTTAGAGAGGCGAAGAAGGAAGGTGGTGGGCTTTCGGTTGAGAGGGACAATTCCGCGAGTGGGCTGTTAGCTTTTGGTGTCTTTGAAGGAAATGGGAATGAGTCGGGGTATGGGAGCGAACCTGGGTACCGAGGAGATGGCGAGTTCGGCTATGGAGATGAGTTTGATGAGGAAGAAGAAGAAGGCCGGCCTTTGTTTTGGGGCAACGGACTTGAAGGTACCGTAGGAGCTGATATTATTTTTGTACTGTTGCAGCTTTGCAGGACAAGTTTTAGTTAAAATTTTCATCTCTGCCTTTGTGTTTGATCGAAAATTTCTCTATCGCGGAATTTTATTTGTCCTTCCCCTTTCACTGTGTTTAGAAATCTAAATCGTTCTCTGGTTATGATGAAAAAGACCTCAATTTTTTTTGTCTACCACCGAAATTGAGTCGATTTCCACGGGATGCTACACTTGTTGGAGCCAGACCTTAAGCCCAAGCCTTCCCTTTTCCCGTTTATTATTTGTTTTTCTTGGTTGATTGTTTGATTGAATTTTAGACGTTGTTTAGAACACACGCACATATATATATATATATATCTCTGTTCTGTATGCATGTAATTGTGTGGCATAGTCAAGAACCAAATGCTACTGCTCCGATACACCATGATCTTAGGTTTTGGGAGTATGTTGTTCCTCTCAATTCAGTCCTTTGGCATTGGCATTCTTCGTCTCATGTCTAGGTTACTGCATTTGATAGCTTCATCTAGGCAACTGTGTATCAATTTGGTCTATCATCTCCTTCAGAGGATTCAAATATTGTAAGCATAGCCATGGCTGGTTGGTACCTGTTGGAGTAATTTCTTATTGCATTGAAAAAGATTGGTAAACTTTTGGTCTTATTCATATTTATGTTTGCTGTTAAGTGCCCCTCATTTTTGTGTACTTCATGATGTCTAGTTTGCTTCTTCTTGACAAGCATAAATGCTTGTTGTGTAGGATCAAATCGTTATGTTTGTTCTCTTTAGGAGTATAAGCTCTAGTTTCGAAATGGTGTTCTTTATTTGGAAAAACCCTCATCCAGTGGATTATGGTCTGGTTCAGTGGCTTGTGGTGTTTTTAAGTCTTTTAAATGTCATTTCTGCTCTCAAGTATTTTTGATCCAGCAGCTGTAGATATAGTGTCTGTAACAGGAAAAGTAAGAAAGTCCTGACTACTATGAGCCTATACATTACAAAAGAACTTATTTGGAGAAGCGTGGCATAAAAAAAATTCATAAACATCTTTGTTTCCAGATACTGTTTTTGAGGCCTTGCTGTGTGTCTTGAGCCACTAGAAGACATCGGTATTGTGAATTCTTTCATCATCCCTCTCGTTTGTTTCCTCTCCTCTGGAAAGCCAGCTTAGATAACCGCTGCCCTGTTAAAAGGTCCAAGAAATATTGCAAAAGATGGTTGTTTATGTCATCCAAACGAAGTAAGTGCATTATGTAAGATCCTGCTTAAAAAAAAGGAAAACGAAAAAATAATAAAGGTCACAAAACAACTTGCTTGGCATCTGCTTTCCTCTTTTTTTATCATAGCTCTCTCGAATGAAATTGGAATGCATTGCATGCTCGTGGCATTTCTCTGATTGGTAAGGCAATTGGGATAACGATGGTTATTTATATTTCAGGTGCAGAGCCTATGGAGGTAGTTGGTGAACACTCATTTACGGAGCAGAAAGCTCATCATAGGTGCAGAAGGAAGAAGCATGACTGAAGGGTAGTAGCTGCTTCTATGTAGCTTGGAAGAACGACGCACAGTACTACAAGACCAAGCTTGTGAAAAATGGCTGCAGATGGTGTAAGGTCTCTGGGTTTCTCTATTGGGGCCTTACTTAGTGATCGTAGGAAAAATCTACCCACTCGAGAGAGAAGGCTTGAGATAGGTCCGTGAGATTGAAGGCTGTGCTCCCTCTCGTAAGCCTGAGCTCGATTTGCCTGTCCAGAAACATACGGCTAATGTCAAACTAATTTATATGAATCCTAATAATAATAGCATTGGATGACTAGCTTATATCTTTCATATCAAAATGTCGAGGGAGGAACAGTTTCACCTCATGTAAGTTTCCTCACACAATCCTAATATAACTTATGATTTGTCTCTATGAATCCTAATAATAATAGCATTAGATGACTTATATCTTTCGTATCAAAATGTTGAGGGGGGAATAGTTTTTCACCTCATGTAGGGATTTCATATCATTAGTTGTAAGTAAGATATTATCCACGTACAATACTAAAAAGATAATTTTCCTCCAACGAATTTTGTGGTATATGCATTGATCTATAATGTTTTCAACAAAACTAAATGAAGAGATAACATCATAAAACTTTAAATATCATTTTCAGGAGGCGTGTTTTACCCTATATAGAGACTTCTTAAGAATGAAAAGTAGGTGGCCACTAGAACTTGAGATACACCCTTCAAGATATAAACCTCTTTATCTAAATCTCTATTAATGAAAATCGTTTTCGTATCCATTTCGTGTAACTCTATGTCTAAATGGGCAACAAATATGGTCTTAGAGCGATCAATATTGTCTAATAATTTTTGAATTTCTATATTGTTACATTTATATAGTTTTCAAATTTTAGGAAACTATATTGTTACATTTATTTAACCTTTAGCCTTCTGAATTTCTTGGTAGGAATTAGGTTTCACATTGAATCTGGAAATGTCAGCCAACATCATAACCTTGAGTTCCTTGGGCTCTCGGGAATGAGAGAAATAACCAAAAATTTCAATTCAAATTCTCTCCTATTAAGGTGCTTATTGAGAGCCTCGCTAGCCAGGTCTTTGTGTGGCTCTTCACGAAGAAAGAATTCCTCCACCTCAATAGTTCTAATTTCTGTGGAAATTGACGCTTGATTACTATGATGGTCGAGCCCTTTCGCACCCCAAATATGGCAATGTATTCCCCTCCCCCCTGGTCACTTCAAGCTTAACTTCAATGGCTATGCTTTTGGCTGCCTTGGGCCCATCGGATTTGGTGGAGTAATCCATGATGAAAATAGCAGCCTCCTCTTCTCCTTCACCGATCCTTTGGGTATCTCCGATTCCACAACCGTTGAGTTTGCTAGGCTACTCCAGGGCCATAAGATATTACGAGATCGACTCTCTGGGTCACTTATCATTGAAGGTCACTCCAAAGTTGTCATTGAACACCTACTAAATAGAACCACCCACTCCCCTTCCCCTAATGGCATTGGGATGCTTTCTTGGAAATTTGTAATACATCTTCTTACTTGAATTATATATGGACCCACATCCCTAGATCTGCTAACGACTTGGCAAAATCTCATGCTAAACGGGAAAACTCCCTCCAAAGCCTTATTGTGGAGGATGACCCCTATCTATAAGTTATTTTTTCTTCTCTCTATTTATAATATTCACATATTCCATAAGAAAAAAAAAACATAACCTTGAGTTGTGAATCACAAACAAATATGAATTATGTCTTATTTCCCCAAAGTTATCAACCACTAGCTTATTTGATCAAATTCTACAAGTTGGGAATGTCAACATTATGCCTACTTTAATAGCTTGCATCCAACAAGCATAACCTGCAAATCAAATTCTAGCAATTAATTTATTTCTTCAACTAGATGCAATGGTATAGTCTACTTAGTTGTTTGGAATTACTTTGGATACTATAATATAAAAAGCAAATACACACATCATAATAGGAGGCAAAACGAATTTTTGTTCTTGATGTTCCCTTATTGGTAGTTACCACCCAAGAACCCTTGCTTGGAAAATTTTCATTAATGAGCTCTATTTTAGTTGAAATTTTAGGAAAAAAAAACCGCTCTCTTTTAAGCCACATGTAATGCCCTATTACACAAAATGAATCTCTCCCTTAGAGTCTACAACTAGATTACAACTCTAGTAGTACAGGTTTATTTCTCTCAAAATGGGTTTGTGAATTATTTTTAAGTAAAATATGGTCGTTGAATGCCATAAATTACCAATAAATACTTACATTACTGTTCCTAACGAGTTTGGAGGAGTATTTATAACTTTCCTATGCAAACTAGTCCTTTTTTGCCCATTATCAAAAAGTTACAAAAAGTGTTGATCGATCACACGATCACTAGAAAGGTGTGATGGATCAACCATGTGTAATGGCTAAATTTTTTTAGTTTCCTAAGGTTGTTGATCAGTCAACGAATTTTCAACCTTTTAGAAAATATTGATATATTATCAAAACCCAATTCGATTGATCGATCATGCTTTATAAAACTAGCAATACAGAATTGTATATGATCATTCTATAGGGTATGTGGTCTAACATGTTTTATAAGCTCAACTGGCAGCATTTTGTTTGATGGTCATGACAGACCAGATGATCGATCATGTATTATAAACTTTGCCACACTGCATTCTATATAATCAATCAAACCTAAGTAAGGTGGTGTACTTTTGAGTTTTAAGCATGACGAAAACAAGACTAAGAGTTTAGCAAATTTAAAATAGTTATATACATCGTTTAAACAAGGTTTTGGAAAACACTTGATGCCCTAAAGCTTTAATTGATCTTATATACCTTAGAATCGAAGTTCGTCAATTGTCCTCTTACATTGATAAAAGGACTTTGACTCTAATCTTCAAGTCTTCAATTTTTTATGCATGGATACTTTTTCAAGATTATTTGACTCACTATATAGTTCGAGTCTGACATTTGAATTTATCGGTTCTTTTTCATAGACCTTGATCTTGTCTCTTGAAAGAATTACATCTAAAATACTTGTTTTCCAAATATTCACCTTCTCCTTCGTTCTCTCATCCATCTCTAGTAATTCATGAATAAAAAATTGAACGTCATCTGTATGGGGCTCCACTTCTCCTATTTAAGCCCACCCAACACGCCATGCTTCCTCAACTCCAGCCCATAAAAGAATGGCTCCGCTAACGCTATTGCATCACTCATCTCCCTCACCCGTTTTTTATTCTTCTTCTGCCTTCCTCTTCTTCAGCATCTTCGTCTCCATTTCAAGGTACTCCTTCTGCTCCCGCTCCCACTCCCTTCTGTCTTTATTTCGTGCGATTTGCTCCGTTGGGTTTTATATCCTACTTGTAACTGCGTTGGATCATGCACCGAACCGTCATCTTCTACTGTTCAACTTGTTGATTTTGTCCATTGCTGCAGAGTCCGTGAGGAGGTTCTGTTATTATCGTGTGATCGAGTTCTTCAGTTAACGGAATATAATGGTTGTGTTTTACCATGAGGTGATCATTTGCGACGTCGTTAACCTTTTTTTTTTTTTATGATTTTCCATCTCCATTTTTTTGTCTGAATGAGATTTTTTCTCTCTTTTCTTTTTTTGCGTGAGCGGCAGGGTCATACGAGGAACTCGAGAGGCTTGATACTTTTCACTTGCAGCTGGTTGCCTGAGTCTCCTACAAAAGCTCTTGTTTTCCTCTGCCATGGTGAACCCATCCAGCTCTCCTCACCGCCATATTCCTTCCTCGTTTATTTACTGAATTTCGTGTTGTTTTTCTTCACCCTTGATATTTATTATTGCCTGTGCCCCTTTTGCAGGCTACGGCATGGAATGCAGCAACTTCATGAGAGGTAATTAATGCCTTGCGTTTTTATTTGCTCCGTTCGGGATTTTGTTTGGTGAGGAATTTAGCGCAGTGACTCCTTTGATTTAATTCCTTTTACTCTGTTGGGTGGTTCCTTTTTAATTCTCAACCTTTTAAACATTACTCTGCTGCGTTTCCCTATCGTTCGTAATTGTGGGTACGGAGCTTTGAAGTCGTTTCGGAAGAGAAACCACTTTCAGTTCGATTTCTCTTTTAGAGTATCCAGATCCATTTTCTGTTTATCCTTTCTCGATTACGGTGACTATTACTTGCCGTATACTCTTTACCCGTATTTCTATCGTCGTCTTGAAAGCTTCGTATATTTGGCTGTTTGACTGGCTTACCATCATATTCGGTCCTTTCACAGTGAATTTCTGACTGTGATTTGGAGCTGGTGACAAACCGATCGTTAACATTTATTTTCTCTGTAAATCTGCCCCGACCACCCGGTTCTGAACTCAGAAGTTACATTTTAGTAACTGAAAAGCAAAACTGGCACTTGTTGTCAGAGCTGGGAATGGCCCCTCATGGGTCCTGGCCTCATTTATCACTTCGCCACCTTTTTTCTGCAATTTCTGACGACGACATAATTCTCGTCATAGGAATGCCCTTTTCTCCAAAAGGGCTCGGCACCATGGCCTTTTCCCCAATCCCCACCGTCACTAGATATTATCCTCCTCCTTCAGTTTTGGCTGAGACGGTGACTTCTGTTGAGGATGAGATCTCATCTTCAGTTTGGCCAACAAACGAACCAGCGCAGAACTCCCACGACCAGGTGATGGAGTATTAAATATAATTTCCTTGAATTTCCGGTAGCGTGTCAAAAGGCTGCTCAACCACGAAACGGAAAAAAATGAGCTTTGTTTACGGGTTAAAAAAACAATCCAAAACTGCAGAATCACGTTTTGGTGAACGGATTTGAAAACTGGGGGCAGCTTAACTAAAACGATTAAACAAAACATGGGATGATCTTGGATGACAGAGTGCGGGGAAAGGCTGTCAGAGGCGGGATATGCCGTCTTCGGTATGGACTACGAGGGGCATGGACGGTCGAGGGGTCCCCGCTGTTACATCAAGAAATTTGAGAATGTAGTCGACGACTGCGAAAACTACTTCAAGTCCATCTGCGGTGAGTCTTTTGTGGTGATTTCTTTAATTTTTTACAGCTACCTTTTGGTGATCTTTGATGATTCGAGGCCTTTACTAAATGCTAGTTATTCCTCGATTGTGTTTAAATGATTTCTTTCAAGACTGTCCCAATTGATTGCACTATCCCTTTTTCCGACTTCGATTATCACGATTGTTCTCGTCTGGTTGTTCAGAGAAAGATGAATACAGTGAAAAGAGGAGGTTTCTGTACGGGGAATCAATGGGTGGGGCTGTGACACTCTTGCTTCATAAAAGGGATCCCAGTTTCTGGCATGGTTCGGTGCTGGTTGCTCCGATGTGCAAGGTATCCATCCATTCTTTACCTTGCTTACGTTTTTACCTCTGGTTCTTACTGAAAGTAAGAAAAAACAGATTTCGGAGAAGATGAAGCCACCGCCCATGGTGGTGAACCTCTTGACGAGAATGGAAGAACTTATACCCAAATGGAAGATCGTTCCTACTAGGGACGTCATCGACTCCGCTTTCAAAGACCCGATTAAACGCGAAGAGGTGCGTCTGGGATATGGGATCTTCGGCCATTTCCTTCCTTGGTCCGAGGCGGGTTTTGAGGCTTAACTTTCTGGTTTATTTCATGCGCAGATTCGAAACAACAAGCTGATCTATCAAGATAAGCCCAGATTGAAAACAGCCCTCGAAATACTGAGAACCAGTATGAACCTCGAGGACACCTTAAACGAGGTAATCTAAATCCCTCCCAACTGCTTGGCAAAAGTCAAATCACAAATGTGTTTGAACGTGTAATATCTGGGGGTTTGTGGTAGGTGACGCTTCCGTTCATCGTCCTACATGGTGGAGCAGACAAGGTGGTGGATCCAGAGGTAAGCCGCGCCTTATACGAGAAGGCCGGCAGCAGCGACAAGACGATGAAGCTCTACCCGGGGATGTGGCACGGCCTCACCTCTGGGGAGCCGGACGAAAACGTGGAGATAGTGTTCGACGACATCGTCGGGTGGCTGGATAAGCGTACGACGGGGGCGGTTGTGTCGTCGACGCATGAGAGGCAGGGGAGCTTTGTGGGATGGAGAGCGGCGCACGCTCACTCGGCCATGTAGCGAGCTTGCTCTGTATAATTTGTACGAGTTTGTTTTCTGAATATACGTTTATGGTTTTTTAGTAAAAACAGCTTTTTTTAAAACGAAAATGTGGTAGTTATTGTTCATGTAATTGATTTTCATTACAATCTTCTAATTTACTTGTTTATTCATCCTAATAATAACAGCTCTTATTTCCAAGGAGCCACTCCTTTACATGTGTTCCCACTCTTTTAAAGCCTTCACAATTCTAAGTATTTACTTCAGTTATTATTCGAACACGAACGAGTGCTTGCTCCAGAGTCCAAGAGAGCACTGTAAGAACAAGGCTCAATTTCAACACCGAAGTTGGAGATGATCAAAACTGCTTTGGAAAAATAGCGGGGTAGAGTCACTGTAACAAAACCTCATCTAGTCAAAAAAATACAAAATAGATGAAAGGTTCAGTATGCTTTCAGGTTTTCTTCTCCATCTCACATAAACTGTCCCTAAGAGTTCCCTCCCTCCCCACATCTAGCTCTTATCTTCGATCTCCACTCGGGTTTTCAATTAATACAAGTTTCGCTTCTTCTTCTTTTCCTGTTTTTTATCACAAAAACTCAGAGTGGGCACGGTGGTACATCAAGGGTGACTCCGGCTTGAATCTGACCCCACCCAATGAGCCGCCAGTGCTTCTCAACCCTTCTGCTGAGGGCTACTTTCTCTCCCTGTCTTGTGCAAACTGGCGAGGTTAGTTGTAGCTTAGCAAGATCATTCCTCACAGCAATTACACGAGCCCCACTGGACATAGAACCAATGTTAAGCATCAGAATCTCTCCCTTCGTCAGTTTAGATACTTTGCCTTGCTTCTCGGCACCCTTGGTCCTTACTCCGAGAAGCCGCCGGAGCAGAAAAAAGTTCACCTGAATAAAATACCAGTCTCTTTTATTCTGTGGTACATGGTTCAAGGATATGCAAACACACGCCATCTCGTGAAATAGAAGGCTCACTAATAAAGCAAAGTGAAGCTTTACCTCAAGCTCCACAAATACATCAGGAAGGGATCCAACCTCCCCGAGGACCTGCCCCACAAGCTTATCAGCACGGGTGAGAGTAGGATCCATGGTAGTCCCAACACCAATGAGACCCCCTGGAACGGCAAACTGCAGCTCATTCTGCTCTGCATATAACGAGACTATCCTTGAATAAATTGGTGTGCACTTTATATTGCCACTCTCATCTTTGACAACAATACCGGGACGAACTTCAACATTCTGATTCACCTTCAGCACACCCTAAGGAAATATCACAGCATACTTATTATCATCAACGGTCATGAACTCAATATGTATCCATATGGACATACATATCAGTAACAAGTAAAGGGAGCATAACATACCCTAAGGATGCTTCCACCAGCAACACCACCCTTTATCTCATCAACCTCAGATCCAGGCTTATTCACATCAAAGGACCGGATAACTATCATGTTTGGGGCAGATGTGAAGTCCCTCACAGGGATGGGGATTTTTTTCACAAGGTATTCACAGACAACGTCAATGTTATATTTCAATTGTGCAGAAATAGGCACTACAGGTGCTCCGTCAGCAATTGTGCCCTGTGTGGTCACATGCAAGAGAAAGATACAATTTTTCAGTTATACACAAGGCAATCATGAAATCATAAAAAATGGAGCACTCAGCTTTGAATTCTGTAGACAAACCTGGATAAACTTCTGGATTGATTCATGTTGGTTGATGGCCACACTTTCTTGAATGAGATCAATTTTGTTTTGCAAGATTATAATATGTTGCAGACGCATAATCTCAATAGCAGCAAGATGCTCAGACGTTTGAGGTTGGGGACAACTTTCATTACTAGCAATCAATAGCAATGCTCCATCCATGATGGCAGCACCATTAAGCATCGTAGCCATAAGAATATCATGACCCTATCAAGTAAACAAAAGAATAACACATAATGAAAGGAAATAAAATATCCAAGAATTTAAAACCGCAATCCCTAAATCTTAATCACCATTCAAACAATAGCAACCAAACATGAAGCTTCATTTTTTTCTTTTACTTTCTAGAATCATGCACCTAAACAGGCATTTAAGGAGTAAATAAGGATAGAGGAAACCCAAATGCAGGGTTACAAGTATTCCAGCAAACATACTGAAAGAACTTCTCCACTAAAATACCAGTTCAATCAAAATGTAGTGTTAACTTTTTGTTCCTTTTCCTTCGAAGGGAATCGTATTGCAACTCTCCCCTCATGTGCTTTAGGTATCAATCCTACAACCTGATATATAAGGGTTTCAGATGCATACCAGTGTAAAATCGTATATCATAACATTGGACATATTTAATCTATTGCAATTTTAATGCAATAGCACAAGTCTTATTCTTCAACGTTATACAAGAAAAAGAGTCTTACTCTTAAAGCTTCTCACTTAAATAAGAACCAAATGAAGTAAAAGTCAAGGCTAAATTGAGTTATATCATCTTCTGTTTTTATAGGACATGACTGTTTAAAAAACCGTGTAGTAGCAGTGGTTTACAACCCAATCCTGTCCAGGCGGAAGGAACAGACCAGGTGAATCCTTGCCAAGTAACTAGGCTTTTCAAATATCCAGAAGACCCAACCAGATCAGATGATTCAATCGGGACCAAGGTGAACCAAAGGATCCCCACTTACCAAGAACAAGTGGCAATTCAGGCTCATGTGAGAATTTCAAATGGATGCTGCACTACCGGTAAATTGTTTTTTCATAAAAAATCTCAGATACAACAAGATTTACAACACATTTCCTATATATCTAACTAGTATATATGAAAATCTCATATGTCAGTATACAACATGGAGAATAACCTACACACGAAGGTCTTCTTATTTTATAATTTTTACATGGTAGTTAACTAAACTTGTATTCTCAACACTGCATTATTGTCTTTTACATGTGTGTGTGTGTGTGTGTGTGTGTATAGTCTAAACCTTAAATCAACATTGGAAGTTAATTAATAACTTTATTTTGGTAGTTAACTAGTAAAACTACAAATGGAGAGTGACAAGCGCTTGAGCATCTCACCGGGCAATCAACAAAGGAAACATGCCTCAAAAGCTTCATCCTGGCATTCTCAAAACCAGGGACATCACAGAGTGGACTATCTTCTTTTCCACTTCCATATGCCCTGCAAAAAAAAAATTCCTTTTTCATGAAATTTAATTATGACAGAAATAATTTAGAGCCTTCAATAAACATATATATACCTATAGAGAGAGATAAAACAATGAAATCATCAAAAGAGCCTCAAGATCACAAAACATATAGCATGCTTGGAAGCAACTATCATACTTGTAACACATAGGACGAGGGCATCTTTCATCTTCACATTTGTATATTTTTGCATTAGCATATCCTAGCTTGATGGTAATATTTCGCTCCAGCTCATTCTTGAAACGAACTGTCTGCCAACAGGAAATATCACACACAAAGGACCATCTTAAAATTTACATATTCTAAAATCATGTGAAGCATTATCACAGGAACTTTAAAAAAATTACACTAACAAAAGAGAGATTACCTGAACACCAGAAATTGCCTTTACAACGGTTGATTTTCCATGGGCCACATGACCAATGGTGCCTGCACCAAATGTAAGAATAAGATTGTGTTTCTTATTCACATAATACAAGTTTCAGCTAACCTGTCAATCCAAAGTTTTTTATTTACTCCCATGAATAACAAGAAATAAGATGTTCAAGCTATCTGGACACCTGTTAGGACAATCTAAGCAATGTTCAAGTGAAACATGTTCTGACAATGAATTCAAGTTGACACAGAGAGCAGCTCATAGCTTTTCTTACTCCTTATCTGAGAACCAGGCTTAGCATGATAGGCAGCATCCCACCATGCGGAGTACATTGAGGAAGAAAAAGTAGATTCTCAAATTGGCCTAAAAAGCATATTTGAAACATAATATATCACATTGAGGAAAAAAACACTAGATTCTCAAATTGGTCCGAAAATAATATTTGAAACATCTTATATTAAATAGCATTTAGTCTCAACCAAGGCTTTTATTTTTCTGTTTTGTGGATGACTTGAAATAAGCTGTTCTAGCTAATTAATCCTTGTTAGAATAGTATAATGGATGTCCAGGTACCTTGGAAAATGAATTTGTGTAAGAGAGAAGCTTATGGGTTGTCTGTCCTTATCCCAGTACCAGGAGTAGCACGATAAGCAACATCTTACCATATGGAGTATATTCAAGCAGATAAAAACTAGGTTATCAAATTAAATCAGTCCAAAAAGATTATCACAACTCATAAACATGGCATAGCCACTAAAAAAATGATATTCAGATTCGCAAATAAATATAAGAACTTAAATTATATAGCCATTAAAAAAATGATATTCAGATTCTCAAATAAATATAAGAACTTAAATTGAATCGCCCTTTAAAAAATGATATTCAGATTCTCAAATGAATATAGGAACTTAAAATGTTTACCCTAACCCTGTTAGAAAAATCTGTTTACGCCCAGATAAGTCTAGAACAAATAAAAAAAAAGGTTTAGCAAAATTTAATTGATTATCAGCATTTGATTCACAGTACCAACACCAATATTTTCTAAAATCCAGCTAAAGAGTGACACAGAAAAAGCACTAAACGTTGATAAGCCTTCCGTTTCATCTATTCAGACAAAAAGAAGTCCGATAGATAAACAACAGGCATAGGAATATACAACGATAAACAATGACAAAAGAAATTACCAATGTTGATGGTAGCTTGACGAGAAATAACCTCCGGAGACAGTGGATGTAGCTTTGTCACATCAAGCTTACTCAGGTCCTGTTCCATTAAACCTTTACGAGACATCTTGAAAGCAGATTGAGGGCTCTTATATCCTAGACAGGGGGAGCAACATCCAAGTCAAAGGAGAACAACAAATAAAATCTTCTAACAATTGAAGGTGATAAGCTTAAACATGCAATACTCTTTCACAAAAATGAGATTTATAAGTAAAAATTACATGATAAAATCAATAACACTGTATATCTTTTTTTAAAACAGATAGCTTCATACAGCATCAAAGCCTTCTTCAAACTGTTAGGGTACAGCTCCAAGAATCACTTTTCTCCATTTTAGATTCAAAATATACCAGGTTACCATTGAATCAGTCTTTTTCAATTCCATTCATTGATAAATAGATTTTTTTTTATGGGGCACAAATGAAGTTTGAGGGGAGACACTCAAGTTATCAATTGGCTGATAAATAGCATGGAGGAACATGTAACAAACAATGTGGTGCACCTAGAGACAGTCAAAGCAATTTGGGACACATGTTTTGAGTTATATTCTACGCCTAATAGTCTTCAAAGGATTTATGTTATTTTTTAGGAGATGTGCAATACAAAGAGAAAAGACAGCCTTCATGAGTTATTTGCTAGATTCAGAGGGTTACTACAGGAATGAAAAGTTGCACAACCGTATGCTCTTGATATTGCTACGCATGAAAAACAAAGAGAGGACCTTGCTTCAGCCATATGTCCTGCAGATCTACCATCTTACCTAGATGTTGCTAAGTCACTGTACTCAGCTCTACAGTCAAATATTTTTTTCTTGTACTTCTAGACCATTCATGAACACTGATACCACTACAACTACCATATTTAAAGGAAAATTCACTTTCCATACAACAGTTTGTCCCAGTATCTCTTTTTCAACGATAAGAGTTAAAAACTAAATAAATAAAGGCATCAAAATGCAAAATTATCATCAAGACAAATCTGAGTCTACTTTTGAATTTTGGAGTCAGAAATACGACGAAAGCATCTGGAACTTAAGCACTTAATTCATGCTCCGGTCTTTCCCATAGCTTCACACAGCTGTCAAAAGATTTTCCAATAATTCACTTCTAATACTTGTCACACATTGTACGGTGGCATTCTACAGGAAAGCCCCACAGACTCCATGTCAAACTGTCTGTCTAATAGTACACAGAATACACAGCAGTTGTTGAACTTATAGCCTCAACATTATTCCAGACAACATTTTTTGTCAGAACTAGCGAATTTAGCTCTTGAGGAATCACCCTATTGGCATTCAGAGAAGAGCCGATTTCACAACAAGTGCTTTCTAACAAATGAAAATAAAAAATAATAAACAGCACAACTCAAATATAAGACAACCCAGCGTCTCCAAAGCAGACAAAAATGTCCAGAATCTTCCACTTTCAAGTCTTGTAGTAAATAGCTGGTCAGAAATTCTGATTCTGAGAACGCCGACGATTTTGAATCTTAATCAACAACTACTATGAGAAAAACTTCGCCAGATATATTAAAGCAACAGACAATAAAATGAAAGATTTTTTTTCTTTTCTTTGAATGCTATAAAAAATGGAAGATCGATACAGAGGATAAAAGAAAACCAAGCTCCAATTAAACAGGAAGAAAAACCAATCAAACTTACTTGATTATAAGGCTAGGGTTTCGAGATAGCTCGAGCTTTTTAAAGAGCAGAAAACGCGAGGTAGCGAGAGCGTAGGTGGTGGCAACCGAGGGTTTTTTTTTTTTTTATCTTTTGGGAGCAATGAGATTCAATCCAGACTCCACAGGCCAACACAGCGTCCCCAGCTGCAGTACTCTTGTTTAGGGCAGAAGCTCAAATGGCTCTCAAGATTTGCGGTTGCGATTTCCCAGCTTTGTCACGCAGTCCTTCCGGGAAGCAACTTATACTCTCGCGCTACTGTGAAATGTGAACACTTTAAAAAAATGGATAAGAATTGAGTAGAAATATTTGAATAAATACTATAATGGATAATAATTAATCCATACTTATTCATATTAACCATTATATAATACTTTATTCAAATTAATTGTGAAAGGGTTTCTTTATTGGTATTTTGTAGGAATGGATACGAGTGACAGGCGAAAATTGTTACCAACTAATTACTTAATTACCTAGGTGTAAATAAAATATTTAAATATATTAGACAAAATCCTGAATATAATAAAATCACATAAACTAATTAAAAAATGCAAAATATCAAATTAAACATATAATTTGATTATTTTAATAACAAAATATAAATATTATATAGTAGAAGGAGAAGCAAATTTGAACCCCTAGGTTTTTATACTCTCATGGATCTCCACAGGATAGCATTTGATATCTCAAATCATGTAAGGGTAATTATGTCAAGAACAAAACTTGGAAAACTTGTTTTTGGCCGATGGCACTACTCTACAGACAGAAACACATCCTAAATCCTCCTTTTTCCTCTCTGCTTTCTCCCCTCCCCTAAACGTTCTCAAGCAAGTTTTTCACCGCCGATTCACCTGCGGCCGCCTGGTTTCTTCGTCCATCTTCTTTCAATTAGGTACCTGTGCTGACTTTACGTTTTCTTTTTCGTTTATCTTTTGGCGGAGTGTGTTAGGTTATTACCAATGAAGGCGCATTTAGGTTCTGAGTTTTGACTAGTTTCCCCCTTTCATTGCTCATCGGGATTGCGAGAATCCATTCGCAAGCAATTTCTTTCCACAAATAATTTTAGAGGGAGTAACAAAAAGCGGTCAAGATGAGGATTATGATAAAGGGTGGTGTTTGGAAAAACACCGAAGATGAAATCCTTAAAGCAGCTGTGATGAAATATGGGAAGAATCAATGGGCTCGAATTTCTTCCCTTCTTGTAAGAAAATCTGCAAAGCAGTGTAAGGCTAGGTGGTATGAGTGGCTAGACCCGTCCATTAAGAAGGTAACTATTTACTTGATTGCTTTGACTCTATTATGTTTGAGTGTCTTTTTAATCTTTATTCCGTAAACATCATGTCAGAGACTGATGAGTGATTCATTTAATTAGACTGAGTGGACTAGAGAAGAAGATGAGAAGCTGCTTCATCTTGCCAAACTCATGCCTACCCAGTGGAGAACTATTGCACCAATTGTCGGTAGGACGCCATCCCAATGCCTTGAGCGTTATGAAAAACTGCTTGATGCTGCCTGCGTCAAGGACGAGAACTATGAACCCAGTGATGACCCGCGGAAATTGCGACCTGGAGAGATAGACCCAAACCCTGAATCTAAACCTGCTCGTCCAGATCCCGTTGATATGGACGAAGATGAGAAAGAAATGCTTTCTGAAGCTCGAGCTCGCTTAGCAAATACCAGGGGCAAGAAAGCAAAGAGGAAAGCTAGGGAGAAGCAGCTCGAAGAGGCAAGAAGACTGGCTTCTTTACAAAAACGCAGAGAACTGAAGGCAGCTGGCATAGACAACAGACATAGAAAGAGGAAAAGGAAGGGAATTGACTACAATGCCGAGATACCCTTTGAGAAAAGGCCTCCACCTGGTTTTTATGATACTGCAGATGAAGAGAGGCCTGTGGAGCAGCCCAAGTTCCCAACTACCATTGAAGAACTGGAAGGGAAAAGGAGAGTCGATGTCGAAGCACAACTGAGGAAACAAGACATTGCAAAGAATAAAATTTCACAAAGGCAGGATGCACCTGCAGCAATTCTTCAAGCAAACAAACTTAATGATCCCGAAGCAGTGAGGAAGAGATCAAAACTGATGCTTCCGGCTCCACAGATTTCTGATCATGAACTGGAGGAAATTGCAAAAATTGGTTATGCTAGTGATATTGTTGGTAATGGGGAGCTTGCTGAAGGAAGTGTAGCCACTAGTGCACTCCTAGCGAATTATGCTCAGACACCGCGTCTAGGGATGACACCGTTGCGCACACCTCAGAGAACTCCTAGTGGGATGGGAGATGCTATCATGATGGAAGCTGAAAATCTTGCAAGATTGAGAGAGTCACAGACGCCTTTATTGGGAGGGGAAAATCCTGAGTTGCACCCATCTGATTTTTCTGGAGTTACACCCAAAAAGAGGGAGATCCAGACGCCAAACCCTATTGCCACTCCTGGTCCTACAGGTCTTACTCCTAGAATTGGAATGACACCATCACGGGATGTTATTTATGGGATGATGCCAAAGGGAACCCCTATTCGTGATGAGCTGCACATTAATGAAGATCTGGACATGCATGATAGTGCTAAGCTGGAACTTAGCCGACAGGTTGAGTGGCAAAGAAATCTGCGCGCTGGTTTTTCTAGTATTCCCCAGCCTAAAAACGAGTATCAGATTGTTGTTCATCCTGTTCCTGAGGAGAGTGAGGAGGTAGAGGAGAAGATAGAAGAAGACATGAGTGATAATATTGCTAGAGAGAAGGCAGAGGAAGAAGCACGCCACCAGGCTCTTCTTAGAAAGAGATCAAAAGTTCTTCAGAGAGAGCTACCTAGGCCTCCTTCTGCTTCTGTGGAACTCATCAGGAATTCTGTGATTAGAAGTGATGGTGACAAAAGTTCTTTTGTCCCTCCAACTCTCATTGAGCAGGCAGATGAAATGATAAGAAAGGAGCTTCTAGCTTTACTAGAGCATGATAATGCTAAATATCCACTTGAAGGAGAAAAGGAGAAAAAGAAAGGAGGAATGCGAGCTGGAAGTGGAAAATCTGCAGTATCTATTCCGGAAATTGATGATTTTGACGAAGATGTGCTGAGAGAGGTATGCAAATTATATTTTCTTCTGAAGAAGACGCATATAAATTTTCTTTCTAGTTTACCTTTGAAAATTTTGATGTTTGATTGAAAAAGAAGAGCTTGGAGAGGAGCAGCAGCAGAAGCCTTGGAGTGCGTGCCTAAAAAAGGAGCCCCCCTTTTTCTTTTAATCAGGGTTTTTAAGTATTTTTACATAAAAGACAAAAATACCCCTCAAACATAAACTTATATATCTTCTAAAATACACCTGTAAAAATGAATGAAAATTGAACCATAGGCACATAAAGACATTGCTTACCTAACAGACATCATATAAGATAACAACATAAAATATGAAATGACAAAAATACCCCTGATTTGATATTTTAACAACCTCATTCTGAATAATATATTTGAGCATATTTATGTAGAAGACATGGGAAACATTTCCATATAGTTATATGTTACCAAAAAGGAACTTCATTTCTACTTGAAGGTCCAAGATGATATATATTTTTATTCATATATTGCTGAAAAGCTTAATCCATTTGTATTTTTAACCAATTTTCTTAAATTTATGCTTATTGAACATGTTTATTTGATCACTGTCATTATCATCATGGTCTTCTGTCGTTATAGAGCATGTGATCCATGAAGAAATAAGCTAATTATTACCACATGGATCCCCTTTATGTATTTTTATTTTATACTTTTTTTCTAGGGATTTTATTGAGTTCCATTTTGCAACTTCCTTGCTTATACTACAAAACGTATACGTAACTTTGGATGTTGTTGTCTCTCAAAAAAAACTTTGGATGTTGTCACAATTCCTAGCCTACATTGCAATGGGTTTAGTGAACTTAGAATTGCATGGCTGTAGTATTTTTAGTGAAATTTTGTTGCCGGAATGAAGTTTTCTAGAAAAAATATTTCTCGAATAAAGAATTTCATAGTTAATGTGATTTGAGGAATTACTAGTTTTTTTTCAAATATATTACTAGACATATTTCACTTAATAGAGCTTCGCTGATAGTTGGTTAATTGTAATTGCTGAAGAATAATTCATTAGGGAAAAACAATCGTTGTTAGTAGAAAATAATAATGTATTTAATTATATAAATTTTGGAAGAACATCTTTTGCTATTATATATGACAAAATGGCAAAAGATGTTCTGCAATACAAATTTATATAATATTGTATGACAAAGACAAAAGGTACCTTAGCGATGTTTCACAAGATACTTTAATCATTTGACATTCAAAAAAAGCTGAAAAGATATTTTAGTCTTGTCATATCACTGAAAATATTGGCTGTTCTTCACTGCTATGAAATTTGACGTGGTCATCGATCTAGTGAGGTGACCAGTAGGGGTGGGCATTGGTTTGGGTTAAGCGAGGAATCTGATCCGACTCGACATGAAAAACCCGGGTTGGAGTTTTCTTTCTTACCTTGCAATGCGGGGATGGGGTTGGAAAAAAACCTGCACAGGTTTAGGGTAGGGACAGGTTTCATCAAACCTGACCTAAACCTTAACTTATTCTCCTTATGCTGTGCAGAAGAATGAGGATGGGGGGACACACAGGGACAGACCCTTTTTTTGGTTCTGTAGGGGGAGGATCCTCCACTCGCCTTATTGGTGCCAAAAGAGAGGGAAGAGGAGGCAATCCTCCTCCCCCCTCCCACCTCCCACAAAAAAAAAAAAAAAAAAGTGAGATGTAAAGCTTTTTTATATGTAAAGTGGGGAGAAATCTCCTGTGTGACAAACAGTCGGGTTGACTGGGCTTAGTAACCTGCTTGATTAGCCAGCCCAAGCTTTGGTCAACCAAGTTTAATAACCCTGGTATTCATGTAATTTTGTAAGACATGATATTATTTTGGGAATGGTATTTGCAATATTTTATATGGTATTTATTGCGAAAAAAGGATATTTGTTCATTTAGGATAAGAAAGAAAGAAGTGGTTGAAACAGTTAATTTTTTTATCATTATTATCTACAAAAAAAAGTGAGATGTAAAGCTTTTTTATATGGTATGTATGAAAAAATAGATGATGAGTCTCTTTTTGTTGTTTGGTATGGCATGCATGGAAAAAAGGGTTAAACGTGTATATTTGCATTTTATGTGAAAAGAATGTAAAGCTTGTGAGGAAGTACAACATAACAATAAGTATTCTCCCCTTTCTAGAATTCTATTTCCATTGTTGGAGAATGAAAATTGATTTCCAGAACTGCAAGAAAAGTTGGTGCTCTAGAAATTCTGACTGAACATTAGTTCCTGTGACACCAATTCTAATTCCAGACAAATTCCAAACACACTAACCCTCCCTAGAGGTTGAATCGGTGTTTAAGTTTGAAGGGCAAACTTTCTCTATTCTGCTCAAGTCATTTTCCACTTTAAGGTTGAGTTTATACTAGTATTTTTTCACTTCCATCCATGTGATACTCGGTCATTTCCTACTTTTTGTCTTGGTGGCCTTCTTCAAGTTTTGGTCACTTCCATCCATGTAAATTGTTACTGTTCTTTAGGGGACAGTCCTTCAACTGAATGCTGACATGAACGTTCTAAGCAGTCTACTCAATCTTCATTGAGTGGCTTCTACCTGTTCTCTAATAGATTCAGTCTGCTGATTTTCTTTGCTTCTTCACTGTCCACACTCTGCTCCATAAAACATGGCTGGTGTATCAGTTCTTTCTAAAGAATTTTGCTGTAAAAACTTAAATTCCATTAATGCAGAGGCCTGCATCCATGTTTCTGAGTTCCTAGTTACACTAATTGTGTATTCATCTGCTAATATTTTTCTTTCATGTTATCATTATTATTTAATATAAATATCTTATCTGTTACTCCCTCCATGTATTATACACATGCTTTACTTAACCACTATTCAAGAAAAAAACTTGTTAAATCCTATCTCAATGCCCTTGTCTAAAGCATTCATGGTGGTAGCTGTTGACTAACAAAAGAGGAACTAAAAATAAGGGATTTAAGATCTGCTGTCACTCTCTAACTATATAATGCAATCTTTGATATAATGTCATAAGTAACTAAAATACACCTGTAATCTTAACTGGAAATGGAACTCTTGAATGTCATTCTGCAATTGGGTGGTTTGAAGACCTCTTCTGAAGAAACACTTCAGGTTGGATTCTACATTTATAGTAGTGGAGCATTGTACTATATTATGCCATCTGAATATGATCTTTAAGCTGGCGATGCCACTTTTTTATTGGAAACTTATAAGATGGACAAGGAAGAGGAGAAAGAGGAACTTATGGGTGGAAAGAGCACAAGAGAAGGAAAGAAAGAGCACATTGAAACCTAGAGGAGGTCTTTCTATGATTAAAAAAAAAAGTGTAGAGGAAGTGTAGAAGAGATCCATGTTTATGGGTTTATGAGATTTCCCAACCCCTGTGGGAATGGGGGTGCGCAGGGGGACAATCTGAGCAAAACAATCGAATTTTTTCCCTTTAGGGAAATTCACAACAAGACTCTGCAATGAGCAGCCCTTCTGTTGCAAGGGAGTCCACTATGCAATTGTGTGAGGGAGCAATATGAAGCCATGTGACAACAGGAGTGTGAGTAATGTCTTTTATCTCCTCAAAAGATGGAGGTGACCAGGGGATTGTGTTATGGTACACCAGCTAATGACAACAAATCCTATTACCCCTCCGACTAAAGAGGGCTACTGAAAGAATTATGGAATACTGTAAACATGGAAAAGAGCACCAATTTCTGTCCCTATATGGTCAACAATGCGGAGAGGACCTGAGTAAGTGAGGGGTAGTGGGGACACCAATATGCCCATCGGGCCCCAATGGACCCACCAATTATAGTTAAAATTATTTTTATTTTATCTTTCCTGATTTTATTGGATTTGATCAAATATTGCTCTTATCTATTTTGAATTTTAAATTTTGGTTCTAATTTTTGGTTTATCTTTTCTGATTTTACTGGATTTGATCAGATAGTGATCTTATCTATTTTGAATTTTGAATTTTAATTTTAGTTATTTAAAGGCTGTAACAGGATGTGGTATTCAGTTTTGAAGATGAATTATTAAAATCGCCTTGTTTCTGGTCTCTCCATCTCTCCTTCCTCTTTCTTCTTTTCTTCCCCTTCCTTTTCTTTCTTCTCTATTCTCCTATTTCTCATTCCGATTTGATATTCTGATACTACATTCTCTCATTTTGCATACGACAATTAAAATTCATGCCGCATCATGTTGTTGTTCGGTCCCACATCAAGGAGCTCACCATCTTGGTCACAGATGACACCTCCAGCACCAGGATTCTCTTAGAACTTCTGTTGGAGTTTGGCTAGAGGGAACCTATTTGTCCTGAAGACGGTTCTCCAATTTCTTTCTGCTGAAAGGCTCCATGAGACAGCAACAATCGTAAAGTGCCAAAGACTCCTTGACATTTTTTGAAGAGGGAGAGAAGATAATTGAGAGATCAACCATAAAAGAGGGGACAGAAGCAAATGACAAAGCCACTGATTATAGAACCCCCAACCTCAAAGGAGAAAGAGAGTGGCACTACCCAGTGGTTGGATTTATTTTCAATTTCACAAAGCTTGCAAGAGTTGCCCTGATGCCCGGTGTTATCCATAGTCAAAATTCTGGTTTTTGCAGTATACCCATTGAAAGAGTGAATTTTTTTGCGAAGCGAGCAAGATGATCACAAGGAAGTAGGTTTTTCTAGACAACAGCAGAGTGAACTTATTATTATGCTTTCACTTAGAAGATTGTGTCATCCAAAGATCATTTTTTGAAAATGGTGTGAGCTAGTATTATGGTAAGCTGAATCAGATACATGCTATAAGATAAAAGAATTTAAAGAATGACAATGGAAGGGACCCACCAAGAGCCAGATGCTCACAGGAGACCCCCTCTTTAGCTGGTGAACCTGGAAGACTATTAGCCTATCTTGATGCATGCTTCCACTGAACTGTCCATGATGAGGAGATATCAAATATGTATCTAAGCCTCCAAGGAGGATCAGACTTCTTGGAAAGCCAGCTTGTGACATTTGTTTAATCCCTGTCTGCAGTGTCTGGGTTATATGATCTCTGGCAATCAATCTGATTCCATTCAGTAGATCCTGCATTTCAGCGTCTAGAGAGTCAAAACAGCCTATGAGACCAGAGTAAAGGAGGAGAAACCTTTCATAGTCCTTAATGGAAACCTTGCTGGACTAGGATTGCCAAGAGAGGAGCTGTACAAAGGCAGAAGACTGGGGACCAGTACAGCCTCAGTATCTTTAAGGGTCCTTCATGAGTTCAGATTCAACCCCTGGTTTGCCTACACATTACTGGCTTGGCAATACAAAGAGAAGAAAAGGCTACAGCTAGGAGAGTGTCTTTTATCCACCAACGAGCCTGAAATCTAAGGTGGGGTCTGGAATTGACACTAAGGTGGATACCCTTATAAAAACGAGTTGGAGCTTGCAGGTACCCTTCCTAAGAGGGGTTTGACTCTTTGAGGGAATTTGTTGGGGAGTCCAATAATCATTGCAATGGATATATTTATTAGGTATCATCCTTCTCTAATGAGCATTAGTCTCTATGCTGAATGCCATAATCACTAGGCCAGAAGTTGCTTGATTCATATTTGATTTTTTTCTTGTTCCTGAGCAGCCTGGGTGCTGTATTACTAGAAATCTCAATTCATTTCTCCAAATGATATCTAGGCTTGTCGGAGGAACTTTAAACTAGCACAAGTCTGGTAGAGGATGTGAAAAGAGGGAGGAAATAGTTAGAAAGCCCAGTAAGGATGAATTTCACAAGAGTGAAGTGACCTGCTTCTGTGAGCAGCTTACCTTCTGAGTGGAAAGGTTCATATTAAACTTTCAAGAATTGGGAACCAAAGGGAGAGTGAGTTAGGCTAAGTTAAGTTAAAGAAATTCAGAAGTTTGACATTCTGAAAATGCCAGCCATTTGATGAGGGGAAACCAATAGTGTGAATACCTAATTGTGTTATGGTTCCAAATAGGGAAAGGCTGGGCTTTGAGATCGGTGATCTGATCAATTGGCACATCATCACAAAAGCAAGTGCTCCTCGGTCAATGCCAAGGATATTGGAGATAGCATGACTAATTTACTTTACTGACATAACTAAAGCCAGGGCATCTCCACAACCATCTTACATAATAGGACAGGGGTCACCTTGGTGTAATGCATGGGATCTCTTGAAGAAAATTGCTAGCACCTCTATTGACCAAAACTAAGGAGACAACAAAGGACAAAATTTGTTATCAAAATGTTGGAGTCAAACCCATCTTTTCCATCACAAAATCATGAAAATTCTAGCCTCATCTTGTCCAAAGCGTTTTTCATATCAAACTTTTTTTTTTTTTTGAAATGTGTATTAAACTTGAGAATTGCCACTAAAAGATATTTTTCTAAGTAATTAATGGGTTCATTATTAGCAAGATTTTAGTCCAAATTTGTCAACCTCTGATATGAGCATATTTCAGCAGGAATGAATAACAAAAGCTAAGGAGGGGCACCGTGTGTTAGCTGTTACCTTTTAATCCTTTTATAAGAGCTTGTGGATGAACTTATGGGACAAAAGTCAGAATTTGGCTTCCGTCAAATTGGCAGGAAATGGCTTTGGAAATTTGGTTCAAACAACACTTGCATGTGGAGTAAAAGCATGACAAGGAAATATAACTTCTCAGATAATTTTCGGATCCCCCTTCCCCTTTCCCAACCCATGCATCTAGCATTTGGAAGCAAATTTACAAGCTTGTCCCTCAATTTGAAGTGGGATACACAATTCATGCTCGATGTTGGGATCATTCCTCCTTCTAGGGGGGGTTCTTGGATTGGAGAAAGAATTTGGCTAGTGCATTCTGATCCATGCCTTAGCTAGGTAGGGACCAGAATATATTTGTGAGAAACTCATATTGCATCACAAATGGTGGTTGTATTGATCTAAGAAGAGCATTACGAAATAACGAAGACCTAGAAGCATTAAACCTCATATCAACTTTAGATAACAGTATTTCACAGGTTCGGGAGAGAACATTATGGTCTGGAAGTGTGACGCTTCAAGCCTATACTCATTGACCTCCCAATATGCTTTTCTATATGGCTATAACTTACGACAAGAAGCTCTGGATGCCAGGGTCAATCACTTCCTATAGTGTGCTGCAAAGAATAGAATCTTCACAGTGGATCAATTCCACGATTTGGAAAAAATATTGGGTACCAAAATTGCAGACTCTGTGATGTCTACTCCCTTGAGACGGGGGACCACCTCTTTCTCCACTACCCCCTCTCAGGGCACATTTGGAGGGTTTTTTTTTTCTAGAGTAGGGTTTTCCATCCTGGAACTGTGACCCAACCCACTTTCTTCAAAACCTAGGTCATTTCGGCTCAACCTGAGTCTGGAGTTGGACTCAAGGTAGGTCAGAGGGGACTTGACCAAAACAGATGGGGCAAGTATGACCCCCAACCTGACCTGCCCCTTTTAAAATTCGGGTTGACTTGTCGGGTTGGAAAACCATATTCTAGAGTTGGCTTGAACTATTGCTTCTCTCCTCATTGTGCTTCCTCTTAGAACAAAGTAAGAGCATGAATATTTCTTGGCAGCACTCCCATAGAAGCGCTAATAGAATTGTTGACAACTAGGCTAAGGAGGTGGTCTCCCGACAACACTTCACTACAGGAGCCTCTTACCCCCTTTGATGGTTTTTGCAACTTCTCTTGGGCGAGCTCTTTCTTTGGCTTTTAGTTTTGTTGTGATCCTTTATCTCTACTCTTTCCTCCCTCCGGAGACTTGTTAATGGTGTCAAACGCCTAACCAATGCAACCCAAAAGACCGGTTTATTAAGTGCGGAAAGCCAAGTACTTAACCCATCAGTGGTGGACGGAATCACCTAACTCTGACACCCACCGTTCCCGTTCCCGTTCCCGTTCCCTACCGCTTCCGCCAGGATTCGAACGCAGAACGTGGTGCCCAACTCTGATACCATGTCAAACGCCTAGCCAATACAACCCAAAAGACCGGTCTGTTAAGTGCGGAAAGCCAAGTACCTAACCCATCAGTGGTGGACAGAACCACCCAGGTGGACGGAACCACCTAACTCTGACAAATGGAATCCTTTTTCTCCTTGTTATTAAAAAAAATCACTTGAGTTCCTAAGAGTACTGCCAATAGGCTAACTTTTTTAGATTGTCTTACTGTTTGGTTTTTTAAAAGGTTGAGAACTGCAAGACAAGAATTTGAAGTTTGGTCCCAACCGGACAGTTTTAAAGCACTTCTTGTGTGCAACACATTTTGAGGCTGTTTTCCATGTCTCTTACGAGTTCTATATCCTTACGGTCAAGTTCATTTTTATAAACATATTTCTTGCATTCTTTGTGATGCCTCAAAATCCATATGTTATCTTTTTGCCTTTCAGGTGCTTTCTTTTGTGCAGTTCATTGTTAGTTTGTCAATATTGCAGTTCATACATTTTCACACACACACATATATATATGTATATATATAGGTGCCCTAGCATGCCACTCACGAGGCAAAAGTTTCTAGTGCTTAGGAAACCAACCCAATTTGACATCTGTATTAGAGACTGCAATCGGTTGGGTTTTGTGTAACCTGACCCCATCCACTACCTCAATGCTCCACCCTGTCCCTGCCCCACCTATGATTGGGCAGAAGCCTTGTGTTGGCTCATCAGAGCCCCATCAGAGCTTCACACTGTGATAGGAGAGAGAATGAGTCTCAACGGAGCATTGGGAGGGAGGTTCCTCCAACCCCTTTATGTCTCCTATCTGTTGCAGAGAGGAGACTGAAATGGAGGGGCCCTTCCTCTTCACCCTCGTTTCTCTGCGGCAGCAGTGAGAAACTAAAAAAAGGAGGGACCCCATTCCCCTCCTTGTTGGTTTCTTTTCAGGATACTGTTTCCCTTTCTTAAATTTTTTTGGTATCTTCCCTTGTTCCTCCTTGTCTGGCCCTCTATAATGAACAGAAGAGAAGGGAGCGGAGAATCCTCTCCCTTTTTTATGCGAGGAGCCATCCTTGGGGGTAGTGGTTGCCGATTTGTACTTGTCTGAAACCATCAGGTTTTCTAGCTAACGTTGTCCCCACCCTACGGGATGGGATGACATCCCCAGCCTGCTTCAAGTGGAGTGATTCCCATTTTGACCTGCCATATTGCCAACCCTGAATTCTGTATAGGTTGATTTTACTTTCTTGAACTCGTGCTTCTTTATTCATCTTGCTATTACTCCAGCAATAAATAAAAAAGATGTAGGTTGACATTGCTTGAAATAATTTGGAATGGCTGTCATTGTTTAAGTTTGTTTAAATAATTTATCTTTTATGTTTGAAAGCTGCTTGTCAAATTGGATGCATCTACTTATATTGTTATCCATTTTTTAGAATTTTTTAGAGTTTTATTTGGTAAAAGGCTGATTTTTTAATGTTTTGTATGCCCCCTTAAATGTATTCCCACTGCTTGATCATTCTTTAGTGGAGAAGTGCTGATCTAGCTGGCTTTTTAGCAGCGAGATGTATTAGATAGCTATTGAAGCATGTAAATTCTGAAGATCATAACGTGATTATGATATTTTTTGCTTGGTAAGTTGAAATCATATTCTTGTGGCTGTTTTTTTTTTTTTTTTTTGAAAAATGGTGCATATATTGAAAACAAAGAAGAAGATTACAAACCTAATGTCAGGGGCAAGGAGGTCCCATACATAGGCAACAGGGTGCTTTGGGAGGGTTGAGGAGAGGTGGTTTAAGAATTTGTAGGCGGAGGATGTGGAGAAGGTACCTTTTGGACAGGGAGTCCAGATTAGAGTGTCACCTGAGGTGTTTGCGTGTCTGGTTGGGCGGTTGTGAAGGAGTTTAGATGTAAGGAGAGCTTCTGGGTCAGTGAGATGCTTTATGAGATTTAAATTCCAATCCCCATTTTCTAACCAGATGTCAGAAAAGAGAGCCTCCGAGTTACCTGAGAGGCCAGATATTTTTGGAAAGCTAATGTTGAGTGGAGATTGGCCAATCCACCAGTCCTTCCAGAATTTGATTAATCCTCCATTTCCAATGTAACATTTTGTTGCCACTTTGAAGTTGGGAAGGTGTCGAACGATTTTTTTCCAGACAGGTGAGAGAGTGTAGATTTTCCCTCCTTCTGTCCACCAACCACAATGAATATTTGTTTTTTCTGCAACAAAGGCTCTCCAAATCAAATTTGGTTGCATATTAAATTTCCATATCCACTTAAGAAGAAGAGCAGAGTTTGTGTCGTTGATGTTCTGGATTCCCAATCCACCCAATAGTTTAGGTTTGCACACTTCCTCCCATTTGACTAGATGATATTTGTTTTCACCATTCGGGCCACCCCAAAGGAAACGCCTTTTTAGAGTGTCAATTTTGTTTCTGATAGATGCAGGGCAGTGGAACATAGACAAAAAATAGGTGGGTATACCCTGCAAACATGATTTGATTGGAACTAACTTGCCTGCTTTAGATAAGAATTTCCCCCGCCAGGTGGCAAGTCGTCCTTCGCTCAATGACAGGGTGCCAGCAAGCTTTAGAGGGGAGACAGGGAGTCAGAGGCATTCCCAGATAGGATCCAATAAATGATTCTATGTTGCAACCAAGATAATTTGCCATGGAGCTGAGTAATCTAGGTTCAATGTTGTAACCGGAGATAGAGGATTTCTCCCAACTAATTTTTTGCCCAGAAGAGATTTCGAATAAGCTCAAAAGGGCGCTTAAATTATGAATTTGGTTGAGGGAGCCATCTTAGAAAAGAATAGTATCATCCGCATATTGGAGGAGCCTTATATCGAGGGCAGGGTCAAAAGAAATAGGAGTAAGCCATCCTGATGTTTTAGCAAGACGGACCATGGCAGTTAATTGTTCTCCAATGAGAGTGAAAAGAAAGGGAGAAAGAGGGTCCCCCTGCCTGATTCCCCTGAAGCCCTTAAAATAACCACAAGGTTTGCCATTTACCAGAACATAATAGGATACATTAGAGATACAACTTCTCATCCAGAATCTCCATCGGGTGGAGAAACCCATCTTATCAAGGATGTGGTCGACTGCTTCCAATTGACTCTGTCAAAGGCCTTTTCAAAGTCAAGCTTAATAACAACTCTTGGTTTGTTGGATTTTTTGGAAGAGTGAAGGATTTCATGGGCGGCCATAGATGAGTCTAGGATGTTCAGCTAATTGTTCGACAATTTTTCTACTGTAACATGTCTGGATAGCCAAATCTTGTGCTGCTATTAAAATTTTGAAGTTGCACTTGCTGATAATCTCCAATATAAGATATTAAGAATCCAAACAGGTCAGGTGTCTTGAATAGTTGCATCTAGCATCAGCAATTGCTGGCCTAATTTAGTACCTTCATGCATCTACTTAAGCCTTTTCATGAAAATAGTTTTTACTTGGGGGGGAGGGGGTTAGTGCGTTGTGACTAGAATTTTAATTCTATTTGTTTCCAAATTCCAGCATTAGTGTGTCTGGAATTAATGCTGATAAGAATTCCAATGGTCAAAAAATTTCTTCAGCTTGTGGAGTTCTATTTC
Source organism: Aristolochia californica (assembly GCF_029961685.1). Classification (NCBI taxonomy): domain Eukaryota; kingdom Viridiplantae; phylum Streptophyta; class Magnoliopsida; order Piperales; family Aristolochiaceae; genus Aristolochia; species Aristolochia californica. Next base: position 7,571,226 of record NW_027181992.1, on the reverse strand, counting down.
CATCCTCCAGCAATGGAAATAAACTCCAGAATGACAGCTTTTTCTCTGGAAATTTTGTATCTCAAAAAAAGGAAAAAAACACCACAAAGAACAATAATGATTTTAACTTTTTTCAAACCAGATAACCTTTTTGAATTGACCGTGATTTTAACTTTTTATAGTAATTCTAGAGCCACACTTTAACTCGAGTTCTGCATTCTGAAAATATTTATATTAAAAAATTGTATTCCAGTAATAAAATTCTAGAAGTTATATCCCAGAAATACAATTCTAAACACACTAACCCCTCCTTAGGTGACGTTAGCTGTTGGGCAATGCATAATTCATGTCTCCTTCCATTTATGTAACAGTTTCTTATGATGAAGTCTCATTGCAGATTTTTTGAAGTTTAGTTGTTACCATTTTTTTTGCAGGCTGACTCTTTGATCAAAGAGGAAATTCAATTCCTTCGTGTGGCAATGGGGCACGAAGATGAGTCTCTTGATGAATTTGTCAAAGCACGAGATGCTTGTCAAGAAGATCTTATGTACTTTCCCACTCGTAATTCATATGGTCTTGCTAGTGTTGCTAGCAACAGTGACAAACTTTCAGCGTTACAGAGTGTATTTGAGAATGTGAAGAGGAGAATGGATGAGGAGACGAAGAAGGCTCAACGGCTTGAACAGAAAATCAAAATTCTGACACATGGATTTCAGGTAGCATTTCAAGAATATTTGTTTGTGGTTTGTGATTTTTCTTCCATATACTTCCTTAAGTTCACGACATAACCCAATATTGATGAAGGACTTGAATTTCAAACTATACAGTGGAAATCATAAAGTTATTTTATGAATACTTGCTTTCTTTTGGATGAACAGATGCGGTCTATGAAGTTGTGGTCACAAATAGAAGACACTTACAAGCAAATGGACACAGCTGCGACAGAACTTGAATGTTTCCAAGCTTTGCAGAAACAAGAACAACTGGCAGCTACATCTCGGATCAAGGATTTGCTTCAGGAAGTAAACAAGCAGAAAGAGCTCGAGAGGAAAATGCAGCACCGATATGGAATGCTAGAAGCTGAGCGGGAAAGTATTCAAACTCTTCTTGAGAAGTACAAACTGGAGATGGAAAGAGAAGCTGAAATTGCAGCAAGGAATCGCACCCTTGAAGTCATGGTTGCGTCTGAAGAGAAACCTGACACCATAAATAAGGAGGTGGGTGTGGACAACTTCAATGCTGCTCTTGGACATACTGGTGCAGAGAATGGCCACACTGCACCTGATACCCTGAATAGCGAGACAAATATGAACTCTACTGCAGCTTTTGTTGATGCTAATTTAGAAAATGGTGAAGCAGTCTCAAACCCTGTCAACGTAGAGGAAGTTGTTTTAAATGCTAGTGACAGTGGTGCTGGAAATAACTTTGATGCATCTAACACTGTCAATTCAGAGACTGTTCATGAAAATTCAAGTGCTCCTTTTGTTGATACAGATGAGAGTAATGCCTGTACTGCGTCTGATGAAGTTACTGAGGGAGAAAAAATGATGATTGATTCTGGTGTAGAAAAAGATCAGATTGCTGGTAATAAATATGAGGATGTCATTCCAAAACCTGCACCATTGGTGCCAGTGGAAAATGATGAGATGAAATGTGATAGCGTTGATGAACAAAATACCCAAGTTGGAGGTCAATCTTGTGTTACAGAAGACCAAGACCCTGGTAGTGGTGCATATCCTGTGAATGTTAGCGGCAGCGCTGACAATGCTGTGGATGGTGATGTGAAGGAGGAATAAAAATGTGGTGGTATGGTTACGGCGATACCGAACTTGTAGCCTTCTTTCGGTGGATCTGCTGCTGGTGTTTTCCGGATTAGCGAACTCAAGTTTGATGTTCTTCCGTATTTGGAGTTATCGTGAATGAAATTGCTGAAGCATGTTGTCCATGATTTGGACGAGAAACCAGCATTTGTAGTAACTGTTGTCTGCCCCAGGGGCTCCGCTTGGAATTCATGACACCAGAAGAGGTCTGCTGCAGCAGCTTGCCATCTGTGTACTGTAAGTTTATGAGAACTTGTGATGGTGAAACTTTCGGTAATCTTGAAAGACATGGAATCGCCCTTAATAACTGGAAATAGGCATTGAAGTCCAGAGCCAGTATGATGATTATGGTGGCTCTGAAAGTTGCCTTTGGATTGGAGTGAGAAACTACGTTCTCAGGATCCATACTGACAATCAGGTTGAAATTTCAAGTGCTATTCCTTGTTCAAGTAGAAGAGTTTTTTTTTTTTTTTTTCCCAAAGAATATTACATGTGTTCTTTAGAAGGCTTTAGTATGTCAGGGTTGAAAAAATTTCTCCATCTTAAATTTGTTTTAATGGAAAGAAAATAGGTATACCCTCTTAATCGATTATATATAAAAATACTAGGAGCAACGCAGCAGGTTATCGAAATTACCCCTCTGAATGTTCTTTCCTTACTCTCCCCGGGAAAGGTTGCTTAGTGATTATTCTACTACATGTGGGCTATTTTGGAATTAAGTGAAAATTCGGGGTTTTATTTAAGCCTTCTCGGAAGGTTATAGAGTAGGAAAGGCGTTTTGAACGCGCCGGGAGGGAGATTTTACCGGCGAATTTCCGGAGGGTAACGGCTAGAAGCTGCTGCCTCGCCGGAAGGCTGTTCAGCTCACCTGGATCTCAGGAACGACACTTCATTTTCTCCAGCTTGTGAGGTGCTTCTCGGTTTCCTTTCCCATTTTAATTTGAAGAAAAAAAAAAGGGTTATTTCTTTTCGTTTTCTACCGTTCTCTGTTTTTTACTCTTTTATGCTGTTGCAGCCATCAATATTGAACAACAACCGCAAAATTTCTTCATGTAATATTTGTTTAGTTCGATCTGAAGATGCTAATGTTTATTGAGTTTCTATACATTGAACTCGTTTTCTTCTGCGGTATCTATAAAATTTGAGTCAGGGAATTCAGAGGTTTTGAATTCTGTTCCGGTGAGTGATCGGAGGAGATTCTAGCGAGGAAGATCCAGACCTTCTGGGACTCCGTGATGGGTTCCGAGCTGGTTTACAGGGGCCATGAGAGCCAACCGATGTCTGACAGCTACTCGCCCAAACCCCCGAAGCCATGGTTGGCCGTTTCGCGTCCCATCAGGTACATGCTGCGGGAGCAGCGACTCCTCTTCGCCCTCGTTGGAATGGCTATGGCAACCCTCGTGTTCACCATGGCGTCCCGCGCTCCAGGGTCCGCGAGCAAAACTCGCCCGGTGATGACCGATTTCACGGCGCTGGAATCCGTGAGTCACCGAGTGGCGTACGAATCTCTACCGAGTTACAGCTTCAATCCGGGAGGAAAGATCCCCCTCGGGTTGAAGCGGAAAGGTCTGAGGATCGTGGTGACCGGCGGGGCCGGTTTCGTGGGAAGCCACTTGGTGGATCGACTGATGAAGCGCGGCGACAGTGTGATCGTGGTGGATAATTTCTTCACGGGGAGGAAGGAGAATGTGATGCATCATTTTGGGAATCCGAGGTTTGAGCTCATCCGGCACGATGTGGTGGAGCCGCTACTGTTGGAGGTGGATCAAATCTACCATCTCGCTTGCCCGGCGTCTCCCGTGCATTACAAGTTCAATCCTGTCAAGACAATCATATCCTTTTTCTTCTGACATATTCATCCGTTTAGTTAATTTGCTTGATTCTCCATATAACAAGTCCCAATTTTTAGGAATTTGGTTTGCAGGTTTCCGCATGGCAGTCTTTTTTTTTTTATCCGTCCCTCTTGCCCTAGTCTTTAGCGTCGTCTGCAAAAGATCATTCGACATTTCTGAAAGATTGTAGTTAGTTTGCGCTTCGTGGCATACACGTTAGACTGTTTTCGGCATTGACTGGTTCATGTTCTTTCTTTTTCATCCAGATCAGGGAGGGAGAAGTGACCAAACTGCAATATTGGAAACACTCCATTATTTATAGATTTTAGTCATTATCGATTCAATTTTTTTTTGGCTTGTTTTTCTTCGTCTTCTTTCTTCTTCTTCTTCATCATCAGTGGAGCTTGTGGCAGAGAACCGGAGTGTCCTATACACTCGCGTGAGTTCTGTTGTATCCTTGACTCAGTGTGTCGTGTGGCACAAGACAAATGTGGTAGGAACTCTGAACATACATAACTTATCTAACATAAGGTACTTTCATTAAAATAACATGGAATGTGATGCAAAGTGCCCCATCAAACACCCCAGGAGAAAAACAAAATACAGATAATATAAAAATATGATGTATTTATCAAATACATCCATTAAGATAATTTTCAAAAGAGTATTCTTAGCTCGTTTATGGGATTGATCCCAGTTGAGAGGGCAGGCAAGACCCCTGCCAAATTCCCCTAACTGGACTTAATCCATAGATGGCTCTACCTAGATCTTCACTTTCTGCTGATCCGCCTGGCCTGGCTTGGTCTAGGGTTTTCCTTTATACCAACCTCTAGGGGCCGGCGGAAGCCAACTTGTTCACCAGTGCCAAAGCGTTGCTCGTGAAATGCGTAAAATTTTCGACCCTGTGAAGAAGAGAACTCGCCAGCCTACCCTCGCTGCCACCAAATCCATCGATGCATGTCTCTCCGTACGTAAGAGCTGCGCTGATCCACGTCTCCACGTTTCCCATCTGTATCTCAAACGTCTTCTTCTCCAGCGTTCTCATCTCACCGAGGGAACGGTGCAGCTCATCGACGGCTTCTTGAAAACACTCGATGCAATCTAGTAAAGCCAGCTTCGCCCTTCCTTTCGCTCCTCCGTTCCTTCTCAACCTCGAGAGGTACCTTCCAACGTTTTTGGCCTCGGAGAGGGTGACCGAAACCGAAGCCCTGGCCCATCTGTAGGGGCTGCGTTTGGCCGATCCGGAGAAGGAAGATAGGGAATGGATACAGAGATCTCGGTAGCGAGTCACACTGCATGCACGCCTGACGTTGTCGTCTGCGTTTGACGGCCTGCAACTTGCATGGTTAACTGCAGCAGCAAGGAGCAGGACTAACGCGAGATAAGAGGTGCTCATCACCCTTACCATTTGTATTTAACTAACAACTTCCTCTATGAGTGCTGTGATTTGAGCTTCAGAAAACGTTTGGTTGTGGAATTCAGGCTTGTAGGCAAAGGGAGAGGAGAAGAAAAGAAGGGAGGAGAATGTAGGAATACATCCAGTAAAACAATGGCAGAGAAAGCGACATCATACTAAGAAAGACATAAGATGAAGTGCTCCCCAAAGCGATCAAAAGGGTTCTCTCTTATAGAGAGGATGGAAGGTTTCCTCAGATTGGTTTTTTTTCTACCCCGAGGCAAGAGAAAGATGAGATGAATTAAAGAAGAAAGGGACATGAAAGACGAAAAAAGAAGAGAAACAGATGAGGGAGAGATCGAACATGTGAATGGACAGGTAGGTCTCCCGTGAATGAAAGAGGAAAGTATTAAAAAAGGAGTAACTACTAATGTCAGAGAAGCAGCTGTGGTTTCCAACCTTCTCAGCCAAATCAGAGCTGTGTCGCCGGCGATTAATCAATAGGCTAGCAAACTGTCTTATGCTCCGCCGGGGACGAAGGTTTGCCTTGCAAAAATCGGAACAAACGATCACGTCTCTCAAAATGATCTCAAAACAGCAAAAAGGTAAAATGGATTGGTTCCATTTAATAAATTATAAATTAGTAAAAAGGTAAAATTACCGAATTAATAAAAAAAATTGTTCTATTTTTCGTTCTCATTGACTCCCAGATTCTTGGAACACAAAAAAAAACGATTCTACACAACCCCAGATTCTTCATCCAAACAATTAGGGAGCTTCCTTCCCAGGCGTCCTTTATGGGTTTTGAAGAGCCACCCGGCGGACGCAAATAGTCCCACTGGAGTCCGTGCTGTCAGATAACTACGTGCTGAAAGTGGATGCTGTCCGGCGACGACCACTCGCATAGGAGGTTCTCCGTCTCCGGGCTTCCATTCCCCTTGCTGTACCACCTCTCGCTTCCAGTCCCGTCCCCCTCCACACTGCCAGACCCGTCAAGACTGTCGCGCATTTCAAGATTTTCACGACGCGTCGGTATGGCGACGGTTGCAGCGTCGCAGACGGCCGCTTTGGGTGCCCGTTCTTCCAACCAGGAGATCATATCGGACATGACCAGCTCCACGTTCTCGTCCGTCTCCCCGTTTACTAGACTGTGCCACATCTCCGGGTATATCTTCAAGGTCTTGTCACTGCTGCTGACGCGTTCGTGTAGTTTCCGAGAGATGGACGGTTCGATAATTGCATCCTGCTCGCCGTGCACGATTAGGAGGGGCATCGTTACCTACACAGAAATTAACCAGTGATGATCATTTACCGAGTTGCAGAAAAGTTTAATTAAGCTTTGTTAGTTTCTCTTGTGTCGATCCATCGGGTTGAGTGGCAGTTAACCTCGTTCATTATTTCCCAAACTTGCGCAGCACCTTTTACCAATTCCGTCACCGTTCTCACCCGTACTTTCCCCTGATAAATCATCTTGTTCCGTTTTGCCTGCACAATTGAACAAATCGATCATCGATCATCAGTCAGTCCCGAGTACAGCATGAGAGGAGGAAATAATTAAAAAGTCTGGCTTGCCGCTTCTCGTTTAACAGGGTCCTTAAAGCCAGCTTCGATGACGTAGTTGGGGATGACTTTCCATTTGGAGAAGAGGGCTTCCACTTTGCCCATCATATTGATCATTGCAGAGGAAGGAAGGTACTCCTCCTTGATCTGCACCAGAGCATCATCACTTGGCATCTTTTAAACAAGAGAAACGAGATGAATTACATTTCCAGATGCATGGAAAACCCTAAAAACCTACCCGACACATGGGTGCGACGAGAATCGCTCCATTCCAGAAGACGGGATCCCTCTTGTGAAGAAGTAACGCCAATGCTCCGCCCATGTCGTCTCCATACAGAAACCTTGGCTTCTTCCGATATGCCTCTTTTTCTGCGATTCACGGGAGGCAAAAAAACTCTTTCTGTGAGAGAGAGAGAGAGAGAGAGATTGCCATGAAACGAGAAGAAATTAAAGGGCTTGCTCACTGCAAAATTCCTTGAAGTTGTCTTCACAGTCATCTACAAGGTACTCAAACTTCTTGACTTGACCACGCTGCCCCTGCGATCGACCGTGCCCTTCACAATCCAAACCGAACACTGCGTATCCCGACCCAGCTAGATTCCTTCCAATATCTGGTTATTACATTTACAAATTCTCAATGCAATGGTTGGGGGGAGGGGGAGGGGGAGAGAGAGTTTCTCCATTAATAATTGGGCTTGATCAAGGATGCAGAACAGCAAATAGAAAACAACTTTAAATCATGCAAATCGAGCCGAAACGAGGAAATTTCCTGTAATTTCTTCATTACCTTTCATATAATTGCTGCACTCGAAGGCCCAGGCTGAAAATTCGCAGAAAGACTTCGAGTCAGAAGAGTAATAAAACCAGAAAGACAAAAAGGCAAGGAGAATCACTAGCCGGCCGGAATTGTATACCATGGCAAATGAAAATGACGGCTTTCACTTCCGAACGCGGTAGCCATCGACATGTGAAAATATTCAAGCCCCGAGAGTTCTTCGTGAAAGTCTGGGATGTTCATCAAAATCAACAATTTAAGGTTTCAGATTCCGACATGAGAAAAGACGTAGAAGCGAGCGGTTCTACGCCACAACCCTAAATAATTACCTCTTCGTAGTCCACAGCCTTTCTCATTTCGACTTATTTGCCTTAATCAAGCAACAGACCCAGAGCTTCGAAAGAGCTGAGAACTCAAAGGTGACACAAGATCGAATATCAAATACGGAATCAATAAAAAACCAGCAAACTTTTTGTATCAAACTCGAAGAACTCGAGGAATACCTAGAAATTTTGTGCGAGGGGTCGCCTGCTTGAGTGGGGCTGATTGTCCCTGAAAACCATGGGAAGAAGAAAGACAAAGAGGGGAAACAAATAGAACACAGCTGCTCTATGTTTAGTTGAATTTCGTTCCTGGAATTTCTCCCGGAATGTCCGGGACTGGGAACGTCAAAGGAACCATGCGTCAAATGTCTGATAAAGTTGACCATTCTAAAAAAAAGGGACGGGCCACGGAGAACAGTTCTCTGAAACCACGAAGTGTTTTCTTCAGTTTTTCAAGTAGATTTTCATCATCCTCTTTGGCCTGTGAGTGATGTTTGCACCTCCGGGATCCGGCCCTCTATGTAGCTCCATCCTTAGATGGTTTTTTCAACACTTTCTTATCATTTTTGTTAAAATAGCAGTATAAAGTCGAAAATAATACTTCACTCTCAATCTTAATTTCTCGTTCACATCATCGGCTTAAATAGCCATTTTACAGAATATACATGGAAGAATTATGAGTGATTAACGGGATTACACAATCACCTGATTTACAGAATATTTATATGATTTCTCCTTAAGGGAAGAAATCTCATAGTAAATCTTAACACTCCCCCTCAAGATGGTGCATAGATATCACTCACGCCCAACTTGTTAAGACATTTGTTAAAAGCTCGGTAAGACACTGCTTTGGTTAGCACATCGGCAAGTTGATCCTCAGATCGAACATGAGGGACTTCAATGATTCTTGCTTCTAACTTTTCTTTAATAAAGTGTCTATCAACTTCAACATGTTTAGTTCTATCATGCTGGACTGGGTTGTGAGCAATATCACATGCTGCCTTATTGTCACAATATAATTTCATAGGACTTGTCTGCTCAATATGTAGTTCTTGTATCAAATTTTTGATCCATAATAATTCACATATTGCCTTGGTCATTCTCCTGTATTCGGCTTCAGCTGACAATCTAGACACCACCTCTTGTTTCTTACTTCTCCAAGTGACCAAATTTCCACCTACAAATGTAAAGTATCCAAATGTAGACTGTCGATCTTCTATTGACCCAACCCGATCGGCATCAGTATAACCTTCAATTTTCAAGTTACCTCCCTTGTTAAATAAAATTCCTTTCCTGGAGATGATTTCAAGTAGCACAGGATACGGTTTACGGCATTTATATGTTCTTCACTTGGAGAGTGCATAAATTGACTAACCACACTTAGTACATAAACTAAGTCTGGTCGAGTATGTGCAAGATACATTAACCTCCCAACTAGTCTCTGATAATGCTCCTTGTTAGCAGGGACTTGATCTGAATGTGTTCCCAGTTTCAGATTTTTTTCCATAGGAGTACTGACTGGACTACATACTAGCATACCAGTTTCCTTCAATAAGTCCAAAACATATTTTCGTTGAGATAGAAAAATTTCTTCCTTTAATCTGGACACTTCAATGCCAAGAAAATATTTTTAAGTAGCCAAGATTCTTCATTTCAAATTCTCTAGCAAGACGACTTTGCAATGATTTCTTTTCTTCTGGATCATTCTCAGTTACTATCATATCATTAACATATACAATAAGAGCTGTGATGACTTCCTTGTTATATTCAGGAAGAGAGTATGATCTGAGTTGTTTTGCTTGTATCCGATAGATTTCATAAAATTCGTGAACCTTCCAAACCACGACCTCGGGGACTGCTTCAAACCATATAGGGATTTCCTCAGTTTACATACTTGTTTGCATCCTTTGTTTTGCATAATGCATCCAGGAGGTAATTCCATATACACTTTTTCTTGGAGATCTCCGTGCAAAAATGCATTTTTTACATCAAACTGATATAAGGGCCAGTCAAGATTCACAGCTAGAGATAGTAGAATCCGAACAGTGTTGATTTTGGCCACTGGTGTGAATGTCTCCATATAATCGATCCCGTAGGTTTGAGTATATCCTTTGGCGACAAGCCTTGCTTTGAACCTTTCAATGGTGCCATCGGCTTTATATTTAATGGTAAATACCCACCTGCATCCAACTGGTGTCTTGCCTACAGGTAGGTCAACCACTTCCCATGTTGAATTCTTTTAGAGGGACCTCATTTCTTCATTCATGGCTTCCTACACACTATTAGGAATAGATATAACAGATAATTGATTCACAAATACTTCATTTGTCTTTGACAATCTATGATAAGACACAAAATTATGCATAGGATATTGAGATGTAGAGGTGAGAAGAGGTTCATAATTGACCCTAGGTTTTCCTCTTGTGGTTCGATGAGGTAGCACTCGTAGTTGAGTTTCGGAACTTACCTGAGGTTCAGACAAGGACTCGGACTCATAAGGCAATTGATCCATTGGTACATTATGAAGGGGGGAAGATGGCAGCTGAGACTCTGGTTGCATCACTTCCATCTAGTCTTGTCTTTCTCTATCCTGTGAATCAAGTTTATTTGTATCGTTTTGATGTCCACAGCTGTAATCAGAATATTGACCACTTGTAGTATCCAAGATATCCAAATGATGATTAAAGGTCTTCAATTTAATCATGTTCTCCCCTTGTATTGAAGACTCGAGAGTAGAATAATACATGTTTTTTTCGTGAAATACCACATCAAGAGTGACAAACAATTTGCGAGATGGAGGATGATAACAACGATAACCTTTCTGATGTTGAGCATAACCAACAAAAACACACTTGAGGGCTCGGGGTTCCAATTTATGTCTCAATGACTTATGGAAGTGAATAAAGGTTACACACCCAAAAACTTTAGGTGGCAAATTCGGCACAGCAGGTGAACTTATGGTTTTATGAAGAACACTCAAAGGAGTCTTAAATTGTAACATACTCGAGGGTATTCGATTGATAAGGTAAGCTACAGTTGTGATGGTTTCACCCTAGTAACTTGCAGACATATGAGCTTCAAACAAGGAAGCACGAACAACTTCAAGAAGGTGGCGGTTCTTTCGCTCTGCAACCCCATTTTGCTGAGGGGTGTACGGAGAAGTAGTTTGATGAGTAATACCATGATCATCTAGATATTCTTTGAAACTTTGATTCACAAATTCTCCACCATTGTCACTTCGAAGAGTTCGTATTGTAGAATGATACTGAGTGACTATCATTCTGTGAAATTGTTTGAACAACGAACTAACTTCACTTTTTGACTTCATTAAACAAATCCAAGTCATACGGGTGTGATTATCAATAAAAGAAACAAACCACCGTTTGTCACTAAGGGAGGCTATATTTGCTGGACCCCACACATCAGAGCGAATAATCATAAAGGTGTTGGACTCCTATTCATGCTTATTGGGAATGGAACACGATGGTTTTTCGCCAATTCACATATATCACACTGAAAATCTGAAATAGATAATTTTTCAAAAAGTGTAGGAAACAATTTCTTTAAATAACCAAAGGATGAATGACCCAACCGTTTATGCCATAACCAAATGTCAGAATCTGCTGATTTATTCTTCATGGAGAACGCTTGGGCTAACTGATGAAAACTTTTTGGCTGCAGATCAAGGTAATAGAGTTTCCCCCTTCTAGTACCATACCCAATTGTCTTCTGAGTTCGAATGTCCTTAAAACCACAAAGGTTAGGCCAAAAAAACACAATACAATGCAAAATACGAGTTATTTGAGCAACTGATAATAGATTATGATTGAAGGTTAGAACAACTAATACATAATCAAGACTCAGATTTTTAGTGAGAGTGATAGAACCTTCTCCAATAACGTAAGATGGAGTACCATTTGCTGTAGATACGATATGTTGTTTAGATGGTTTCATACTTTTAACATGATGATTGTCAAAGGTCATATGATCAGTAGCACCAGAATCAATTATCCATTCACTAATTCTACTAGGAGTGGAAGTATTAAGAACCTTACCAAATGTAGCGATTAAGATTGATGCATCCTTAGTTGTGTGAGAGGTGGAAGGTTTTGCTACTACAACGGAAACATGATTATTTTATTTGGAGTTCTGTTTGCGAGGCACTTTTGTAGGATCCCACCATTCTGGATACCCGATAAGTTCATAACATCGTGAGTTTGTATGCCCAGTCTCACCACAGTGAGTACAAATGCGCTCTGGTTTGGTTGTTCTAACCTCATAGCTACGATTCTGAGATCCTAATGTTCAATTTTGATCACTGTTAGGACCAGTTGGTCGAGCTGTTTTAGGTTTAGGTCGACGTACTACCATTGCAGATGTCTCAACACAATCAACTTCACTATTTAAAGTGGTTCTACGAACAGAGTCATGACGTACATAAGCATAGGCTTCTTCAATATCCAATATCGGGTCTTTTCTGAGAATTTTGCCACAGACTTGTTCAAATTCTCTTCTTCGTCGAGACGCAACTTCTTTTTCTCGACAGTACGTCTCTTCCCCTTCGCCGACGCCGATTGGGCTAACAGTTTTCTGGAAGGCCGTCGTCGGTGCAAATTGTGAGGTCCGTCTTCGTTGAGACGCACGCTGGTGCGGTGCCTGTGAGGCTTTCCCTTTTTTTTTTCGTCAGTCGACGAAGCTTTCTAATGGAAGGTTGAGCAGTGGCTCAACTACGGTCGTCGACGGCCTACGGAACTTCCGAACAACTCTATTTCGCGGCGAGTCGTCGATCGTCGAAGCTTTCTGATGGAAGGCCAAACAGTGGCTCGATTACGGTTGTCGGCATAAACTCTGTTTCGCGACGAAACAGAGTTCGTCGACTCGCTCTGTTTTTCGGCTATGATAGACTACGAAACAAAGCTTTCGCTCTACTCTTTGGCAATGAGAAGGAAAAGGAGATGATTCTCCGACTCTGATACCAAGTCGAAAATAATACTTTACTTTCAATATTAATTTCTTATTCACATCATCGACTTAAATAACCGTATTACAGAATATACATGGAAGAATTATGAGTGATTAACGGAATTACACAATCACCAGATTTACAGAATATTTACATGATTTCTCCTTAAGGGAGAAATCTCAGAGTAAATCTTAACATATAACACAAGATATTGCAAGAGGAAGAAAACAATTAAGCTTTCCCTTGCTTTTAGAAATCCATTCCGCATTATTAGATTAATGGAACCAGAAATTTAGAAATTAGAACTACAACAAATGAGAGAAGCAGAGACTGATTTAATTCGGTTAAAAAACAAAAAGAAACGAGGACAAAGCAAAATCCATAGGTTTGATGCGTTTTAATTTTCTCATCGAAACCACCATAGTGCAGGCCAATCTACAAGTTTCTTTGAAGCAAGCTAAGGGAAGAGTTATGCCATCACGTTGCCGTAGAATAATCAGCTACAGTAGTCATGGCAGATACTAACATGGCCGAGCCAAAGACTTGGGTCCAGCTACGGGTCCTTGCTGCCAAAGCAGCTCCAGTAACAGCTCCTGCAATAGAAGCATTCACCTGCACAAACTCACTACTCTCTTCAGCAAACCAGTAAAAAGGAAGGATAAATTCCTCAAATATTTCACAGACAATTGAAACAAAATGATCAAGGACATTCTGATATCCTCAGGCATAGATGTATTTTTTTTTTCCTTTCCTCATATTGTTGAACTCCCACTCTTATAAATGTCTTTCTTTTTTATAAACCCCAACTCATTTAAGGCTCATAGGGGCTGACATAAATGTGCTCCGTTTAGTAAGGATAAAATGTTCTTGGTTACCCTCTTGTTCTTAAGGGTGTCATTGTGCTAATAAGAAATAATACAAGAAAATTGCAAATTAAAATTTTTTCCGCTTGACCAAAATTTTCTGATTTTTCTATCGGTATTAGAAGATGGAAAATTTTTAATCCAAATTCTTCCTGTCGACAAAAAAGTTAAGTCCAAAAGCAAAATGAGTTTCCTATTGGAGATAAAAAAAAAAAAAAAAAACTAAAAAAACACAACTACAAGAAGATCAGTCAAAATAAACATGATTTTCTTATCGTTTTATTTTTCGGGATGCTTCAAAAGTTTGTGCTCTTTTTGAAAACAGGAAATATCACCTGAATGATGCGGGCTTCACTTTATAAGAGATGGTGGGGGGTTTTATGCATCCAGATGAGACAAGAGCAAGTACCATAATCTTTGCATTTTAAGCAAGGTCTATCTTAAGAAGACAATTTATAGAGTAACAGTTAATGATTATCAAGGAAATAAACTTCAAGATTAATAGTGATGACGGTCATGACCACCTTTTAATTTTGACAATGAGTAACTAATATATGAAAATCACAGATCAGTTTTGACTTCTTTTTCTGGGAGCAGATAAATTTTAACAATTAACATCAAGAAACTTGAATTAAAAATCAGGAAAACTAACCCAATCCTTCTCCATTCGGTATCTCTGGATACCACAGCGTGTGGCAGAAAACATTCCTGCAAAGAGTCCTAAAAATGCAAAACGAATGATACCCTTAGTCGAGCAAAAGAAAGTGACCTACAAAGAAGAGGCAAGACATATATATCACTAAATGCAATTTTTGAAATTTAAACGAGAGAAGAACTACAATGTATGGAACTGCTCATCAACAAACATAGAACAAACTGAGCGATAAAGAAACTGGAATCCTGTCACATTCTAATCCCACTCTACTCAAAGACATTCACCATGCAGGGCATCTACTGCCTCATTGTTTCCCTGTGGAAATGATTTTAAGCAAAATCACTACCACTCAGTGTGCAACTAATCTCATAAAGATGCATGGGGATCATAAGTGGAGAAGGTTTTCCCTACATTCAACCTCATCTTCATTTGAAAGGCCACTTTTCTTGCATTAGAGAACAGATCTCACTCTATTTGGATCATCCATGCCTATAGATCTAAGACTGTGAATAACCACTGCAGTTCTCCTAGTTCAAACCAATAAATAGATACATAGATAGAGGGAATAAGCTCAATTTCCACTAGAAAACTTCGATTCTATGCTAAAATCAAGTTTGACTACAGGGACGGTTCATACTAGTTTAAACTATATGTGCAGTTTAAGGTTTTCGATTTCTTCACTAGAATGGAGAGGAAGTAACAATGTATTTAGAAAATTGAATGTGAAAACAGATGAGAAGATAATAAATGAGTAAGAAAATGAATGAGAATCCATGTACTACAGAGCGAAGCTACACCTGAGGTTCTTAAATCAAATGCTCCAGAAAAAAATATTAATGACATATTTTGAACTAGAGATGCACAGAAATGAAAAAACATTTGAGGGACTACTTGCAGAAAGGAGTATCATCTATTTACATTTAATAGACCCCAAACTGGAGTAGAGATGTGCAGAAAGTGTCCTGACCCAAAATCTCCTTTATTCTTAAAGGAAATTACAAATACCAGCAACCAACATTCAGGTCCAAATTTACCGATGAAGCCACAGTTAAAACTTTTGTTCACCACTGAAAACATTTGTACATGAGGCAAAGCATGTATATTTACCACATTGCAGTCCATACTTTCCCACTGACTTAATCTGCAAAAGATTAGACAGTCGAGCATCAAGAACATAAAATTTGTGCAAAACTGAAGGTGAGAATTATGTGATAAAAATATTATTTGATAGCACATAACGATATTTTCTTACCACAAAAGAAGCTTTGGATCTGCCAGCAATGCCTAATTTGAAAGAGGAAGAGAAGAAATAGACAGCAAGAAAACAAGTGGGATAAGCCTGAATTTAATTCGTGGAGAGTGTAAAGTAATAAACAGAAGTACTGAAACTATATTTCACTCTTCAACCCTAGCCTGTGCATCCTAAATAGATAAACACCTTCCAGAAAGTGCAGATTAATAATAAACTCAGCTTAACAAGACAATAATACAATACAAAAGCACAAGACTGACCTTTTTTATCAGCTTCATGCTGGCCAGTGAAGAAGCCCCAACCACAACCCGCCTGAAAGGATAAAAACTTGATTCATAGTCAACGTATGCAACACCATTTTTACATCAATAAAATCGATATATAAGAAAGATAAATACTCAACGAGAACATATCAGACACAGCACCACCAAACTGAACAGTCAATTTGAAAAGTTAAAGCAAGTCAACAATGCAGAACACCCTTTAAAAGAAAATGGAAGGTCTCTGATCACTGATGTGAGAGTATACCACTCCGAAACGAAGAATGGAGTCGATTGTCACAGAAGCGCACGGAAAGTCGAATCCTATCTCCGGGTCCATATTTGTTCCCGAACAAGTTAAACGCATATTTCTCGTTTGAAAGGAAGGGAAGCCAACCAACAAGGGAAGACTCTCAAGAATCACAAGAAGCAACAAGCGGAGGTTGTGGGTGGGAAAGACGGCGTTCGGAGCAGGGCCAAAGGAAATTGCAGTTATAACATTTTCTGGGTCGATGGCTACAGATTGCAGCAGGTTGGCGTGGCACACCGCCTGTAAAAATTATTGACAAATGCTCTAAATAGTAAATTTAGTAAATTCACTTTGATTTTGGCATAGACTACTTCGATTAAAAAAAAAAGAAATTCATTAAACCCAGAAGATTTGAGATGAAAATCCCATACAAAATTTGAGGCGGAATTGAACCAAATCCTCTCCATTAAATCCTTCTCTCTGCCTCTGCCTCTGCCTCTGCAACATCACGTCCATATAAAGGGCATAATAAAAACATTGACTTGGCATCATTTTACCATTCGTGATCAACTTCCAAATTCTCTTCTCACTCTCCACCAAATTCCGAGATGAGTGATAAAAGTTGGTTAGCATTGTTTGAGCACCATTTCCGGTTCGACATCCGGTCTGGTTGTTACCAAGCGGTCCAGATTCATCAGACCAGCGTCACGTGCCACTAGTGTGATTAACGAGGACCTTAAAACCTTCTCCTCCTCCAAAAAACCTAATACTACACCCTCCGGCGCAGACAACGAATCCCGATCTCCAACTGTGGGTGAGCTATCATCATTTATTCTGCAGTTGAAACCGCTGTTCGGTTGCCGTTTTAGTTGTCTTATATGTTCTTTTTTTCTGTGCGTATTTCAGGAAACGTAGAGAGTCGGAAATTAGAAGAGGGGAGAGGTTAAAATGAGTCGAGGGAGTGCTGCAGGTCCCAAGGGAAAGAAGAAGGGAGCGACCTTCACTATCGACTGCTTGAAGCCTGTAGAGGACAAGATCATGGACATTGCGTCTCTCGAGAAGTTCCTTCAGGAGAGGATTAAGGTGGGCGGTAAAGCCGGGGCTCTGGGTGATACTATCACCATTACACGCGACAAGAACAAGATCACTGTCACTTCGGATAGTGCTCTCTCCAAGCGGTACTATTCCTCGTTCCGACTGAATTGCATAGTTGTACAATGTAATTGCTTTATATTTTTAATTCCATTTTATGGGCAAATCATGCCGTTTCGATTCTTTTTTTTTATGTTAATTGATGAAATATGCCTCCTTAAGATTCAAGGTGGCGGCAGGAAAGGTTTTCCTTCGAGTAATTTGTGTATGGAAATCAACATTCGTGTATCTCACTCGTTGTAAGATTGTCTCTAATGGCCTTGTTGTTTTGTGGGGCTAAAAAAGCTTTATAGGTATAGAGGAGTTAAATATTGCTGGGACCTGACACTGCTTGTGATTCACTGGTACATAGCTAATAAGATTAACTAAATTTTCAGGTAGCAATTCTTTTAGTTATGGTAAATTTAATTCATGTATCTTTTGGACTGTGAATTTAAGTCCAGGATTTGTTTATTCTCTTGTCTTTTGTCCTGTGCATCCCCATTACACATTACTTGGTTTCTGGGTCATTTTTTTTCTCCAATTATGGTGAGTCACTGAGTTTATACTTTTAAGATAGAAAAAGCAGAAAGTTGATCACATTAAAAACATGCAACCTAATGGAAGGTGACCCAGTCTATGGGGATACATATGGGGATACAAAACTGTAAAGGAAGAAGATTCTTTGGTGACACTTGGGGTGTGTCTATTGGCACTCTTCTCTGCATCGCCTTACTGTGAATTCCATAGGGTAGTACTGATAGTAAGGAACAAGAGGTGTAGGGGGTGGAATAGGAAAAGCTGGAACCAGTTGCCGCATGTTTCGTTTAGTAGGTGGAGATGTAACTGTAGGATTTCCTGTTCTTCTTATCATTTTCCAGAGCTACTTTGTTAGTTCAAGTATAGAGTTTGAACTTCTAAAATTGTGACCCGGAGTGTGGTAGCAGTGTCATCATGTGTCTACCAGAGACTGAGGAGTCGGTATAAACATGCCGGAATCATTATCTTGGCAAAATAATCTACTTCTTGGGCTGATAATTGTTTCTTCATCCTCGTTGGCATTGCTGTTGGATTCTTTCTACAAATTGATTCCATGTCCTTAAACTTTGTTTCTGAATAATTAACAGAAGTGATATCATCAAATTTCATTTAGAATGCATAGCGTGATTTGTATGAGGTGTCACCCTGTTTAAAATGGTGGTCATATTGTCGTTAAAGTTATTTTCTTCCAGAAAGGAAGCTGGATTGTCTTTGGATTCATTCACTCTTTGGGCCCATTTTGTTTCTTCTATGATTTATTTTGAATTTTTTTCTGTTTATATGATGACTTATTTGAAATTACGGTGCTGGATTTTCTAAGTTCAAATCTGCAATTAACTGGCTAAACCGTGTGTTCTACACACATATCTGCAAATTGCATTTTTATTTTCGTTTTCGGTAGCATGTTGAGATTTGGAAGCTTGAATCATTGATTATTTTGTGTACGAGCATTTGCTATAAAAAACAATAATCAAGTTGGTTAAGGGCTTATAACTTGGGCTGTGGTTCAGGGTCTTGTGGGGGGTACTCTAGGTTTTGGGGTCTCAAGTTTGAGCATCACTAACCCTGGGTTTAGCATGGTATAAACCCATCGTAATAGAAAGACCAAAAACAAAGTTTGGTTTTGTGCTCTTTAAATATTATGCATTTTGAGGACGTGTTGGAGTTTGGTTTCACCTATAGAAATATGGTTTTTAAGTACCATATTTCGCCATGTTTTTAAATTATTATCTGCATTCTCTATAATATCTTGAGAATGCACACATACCCATACTGTTGAACTCCCACTTTGTAACTCTTGGAAGTCATATTATGGCCCTTTATAATGTGGATCTATGAGTTGTTCAGTATGGGACCAGACAAAGTGATGGGATACCCCTTCAATTGGATCATTAGAAATGGTTTGGGATTCACCAAAATGGTCATTAGATGGGTCCAACGTTGTTTTGTGCTGTCATGCATTGTGGTTCATAGGCTGACACTGTAAAAGGATTATAACATCATATTTATGAGGAGGGGGTGTTGCTCTCTCTCTCTCTCTCTCTCAATCCCATAGGGCCAATTGATGGAGTTTATTCAGGTTAACAGGTTAGCAGGTAACTTGTCTTTTGAGGTATCATTAAATCTCAACCAGATCTTATAACGTTGAAGTGGATGTTACAGGGGCCCATTTGGAGATGGTGTGGGAAATCCATGGTAGCATTGAGATTGAATTTTGAAAGAGGATACTGACTTCCATGATTCAGCTATCTTTTGTGCACTGACCTAAGTCTGAAATACCAATAGTATGGAGACAGAGAGAGAAACCAGTAATGTGGAGTGATTATCCAAGTAGATCATTCGTTTTAAATTTGGGCTTGATGTGTGTACTGCTGGATTTCTGAGACATGTTTTAGTTTTGATTTCTCTTCTGAAGATTTGAGATGCAATTGCATGTGGAATTTTTAAGGTCATTCAGGTTTGAATAATCTAAAACAACAATATTTATTTGAACTCCTGTGCTTCATGCGGTAGAAGGTGATCAATTGTTTGGAGCTTAATATGGAGAACAAGGATTCTTTTTTTGGTGTGTAGACTATGGTTGATGATGTAGAAACTAGAATAGAGCTAGTAGGATTAAACTCGTGTTTCCATTTGATATCTCTGGGCTTGATACATTGTCTAGTTCCAGCCTTTTTGCAGCGTTATGGTCATTGTATATGCAGTTACAGCATGGCCATTGGCAGCTTCATTCTATTTGTCCATATTCCTGTTAGTAATGAGTAACTTTCCAGGTATCTGAAATACTTGACAAAGAAATACTTGAAGAAGCACAATGTTCGCGACTGGCTACGGGTCATAGCATCCAACAAGGACAGGAATATGTATGAACTGCGATACTTCAACATTGCAGAGAACGAGGGAGAGGAAGAAGATTGAGACTCTATGGTGAGTTATTGCGTTTTTATTTCGGAGGTTTAGCAATGGGTATGCTGATTTTGGCTTATGTAAAAGATTCTGTGAGAATTATCTCGTAGTAAAAGTTGGAGTAAAAAAGAGTATTCTATAACATTACTTTTAAAGTGATTTTTGCTTTTAAGAATTCCAATTCCCCATTTTTGCAAGAAATTATGTACTCAGCATCATTATTTTAAATCACTCAAGATTTCTCCTCAAACTCATTTAAAATGGATTCTTAAGATCACTAATTTAATTGAATTTTAGTAACTGGGAATTTCAATTAAGTTAGAAAGGATTGAAATGAAATTAATAATAAAATGACAAACTATTAATGTAGTAACTATAATAATACTTTCATTTAATAATAAAATGTATTATGATTAATAATTATACGATAATCTAAATTTTATTAAAAATATTTTAAATTAAACTTTTAAATGCATTAGACTAAAATTTATTGAACATTATTAAATTTTTACACTTATTTAATCTAATAATTTTAAGATCAATTTTAAAATTTATATAATTTGCAAAATTATTTCATAAAAATAATTATATACTATATAATAATAAAACCCTATAAGTTTAAATAATGTAACTTCTTTTATAACTATTAAATATTTCCTGATTATTAAAGATGAAACTATACTTGGTACTGTGTTTCATGTTCACAAAGAAGAGGTAATAGCAATTTTGATTGAGGCCAAAGTCTAAGTTGGTCGTGGTCAAGGTTGTGGTGTGACCGATTTCTAGCCCTTGTAGTGAAATGTTTAATCAGGAGTTGGACAAGTTCTAGAAACTATACGGACTTCCAATTAATATCAATCAAGCCATTGGTTTTTTAACTCCAAAGACATGGGATTGTACCAGCACAAGAACCTTGACAGAAAAAAATTATGAAGCTTTTCAAACACTTAAGAGTATATTGATCACACCTTCTACTATTTCTACTCTGATTTTGCTGCCTACCTTGACTCGAGAGATAGGTGGAAAGGTCGTTTCTTGGCAAAGTTCAAAACAATCTTTGATTGCTACTTCTACCTCAAAAATAGAGTTTGTAGCATAGTTTGAAACGACAACTATATGTGATAAATAAGAAACCTCTATATTAAATGCGATCAATAAGAAACCAAACCAAGGCAAGTTCTTTTGTTTTAAATCTAAGGTTTCGAAAATAATAGGTCAATATGCATAAATATACATGAGTAACACATGTAATTTTGACGGGTGCCAAGTTATTATAGTTTTATAATATTTTTAAAATAGATTATTTATTTTTTTATTTTTAAAGAAAATATAAAATATACAAACAAGATATAAAATATTAATATATATAAAATCATAAAAATTATAAAATTACACAAAACTTACTTATTGTTCCATACAAGAAAGAAGTAATGTTTTCCAAATTCTTTGTTAAAAAGAAAATATATTTTTTAAAATAACATAGATATATTTTAAAGATAATATAAAGTAACTTACAAGTTGTGTAACTACTATTACGTTTTGGCCTCACGCCCTAATTGTCCCTTCCTAATTTGGCTCAGATCGGGTTTGGTTGCTTGGTGCTATTACTGATACATATCATATATCGGCCAGTTCAAGGTTTATGAAATCTTGCCTAACCAATATGGTTGTGTCAAATGATACATGCCTGTATTGGGAAGGTATCGCCAACCGTATCGAATTTAAGGTATTATTCGATATCTATAGAAAAATCATTATGCGGAGCTCTGGCCTTACATTGCCCTACCTGCCTCGCAGCCGACGAAGAGTGATTTCCACTTGAGCTCGATCCCTCCTACTAGGGGTGGCATCAGGTCGAGCCCGAGGCTGTTTATGTTCGAGTCGAATTTGATTTAAATACTCGAGCTCGAGCCGAGCCTAAAATTGTAATTGAGCTCAAGCTCAATAATTTTAATCGAGCAACCTACATTTAATTCTTTGCATAAAATACAAGTCAAATACATTGTATACAAAATTATGCATACATTTTACATAAAATTGGGCATAACCACAACTTAAAATTGGACATAATCTTTGTATATTAATCTAGCATAATTATTCATAAAAGCTGCATAATTATGCATACACTTTATTCAATAATCAAATACAAAAACATTCCTTTGAAAAACAACACTAGTTTTGTCCATTTGTACTGAATCAAATTGTTCTGATTCAAGGACTAGAAAACCAGATCATAGAGACAGAGAAAAAGTTTAAGAAAAATGGTTTTGTATAACTTAATTGTATGCCCATTTTCATTTTTTCTTCAGAGCATGGATTCATATAGTAATAGTCTCTTCAAGAGCCACGAGGAAGAGATAGTCAGAGTTCAAGAAATAATTTTTTTATTTACTGGCTTATGATCCCGCACGTACAAAATCGCACAAACTCTTCACACATAGGGGGGGGGGGGGGGGGGGGGGGGGGGGTCCCCTAACTTAGGTCTCTAGTTTTTTGTCGAGATATCACAGGGGTAGGGGGTCTAGTGGCGTCGATGAGGAGCTGTCGTAGGGGTTGACGACTGCCCCCCCTCCCGAGCCCTCTTAAGTTAACGAGCCAGCTTGCAAGCTTACTCAATCAAATCGTTCTAATTCAAGGACTAGAAAACCAGATCATGGAAACGGAGAAAAAGTTTAAATAAAATGGTTTTGGATGATTTAATCATTTGCCCATTTTTATTTTTTCTTCGGGGCATGGATTCATGCAACAACAGTTTTGAAATGCTACCTATCTTTTCTTCTGAAAAACTTGAATGAAGTTAGAATTAAGAGAGTTCTTCAAATAATTTAAGTCTCTTCAAGAACCACGAGGAAGAGGTAGTCGGAGTTCAAAAAATAATTTTTTTTATTTACGTGCTTATGAGTCCCTTTGTTCATGTCACTTCATCATAGAATTGAGGGCAATATTTCTGATTTTCTCTTTTTTGTTTTTAAAATGTTGAAATGGCCTTTTGGAAGAGCTGTCCTTATTTTATTATTATTTCAAGCCCCAAAAGTATTTTCCTGGTTCTTTAATGCATGAATGCGCTCAGAATGTCTCTTATTTGATTAAAACAAAAAAGGTAAATGGAATAGGAGTAGGGTTAATGGATAGGCAAAAAAAAGTAACCACATAATCCTTACTTTTCCTTTTTACCTATTTACATTGTGAAGTTTGCTCCAATATAAGCGTCCTCAAGTACTTAAGCTGTTCCTTTTTTTTTTTTTTATATATCCTCTTTATGCAGCGAGTTTCTGGCAGGTTAACTAGGATGGAGCAAAAATTGGCTAATAGCTGGCATATGACCATCAATGAGAAGAAGTTCATTGAGCATGCATTACTTTCTGATCTCAGGGTAGATGGCCGGCGCCTTTTTGACTACCGTCGCTTCACCATTAACTTTGGAAGGCATGTATATCTTCAAAGAATTATCAATAATTTGTCAGCTCTTATATTTGGATGTTGAAAAGACGATTTAGAGGCAGTATTTTCTGAACAATTTTAAGTGCTTAAATAATGTTATGATAGTGGTTTTAAAACAAGCTTATAGCAGTTTCGAACAATTTAATCTTATAGCATTTCAGATACTCATTATTGCTTTCTGCTTTCTGTTACTATTTACTTATTTATATGGTATATGCAGAGAAGATGGTTCATTGGAGGTGCACAGCTTGGTCAGACTCGTGTTATGGGGTTTGTGACATCTCAACTGGT
Source organism: Aristolochia californica (assembly GCF_029961685.1). Lineage (NCBI taxonomy): Eukaryota > Viridiplantae > Streptophyta > Magnoliopsida > Piperales > Aristolochiaceae > Aristolochia > Aristolochia californica. The sequence goes on along the minus strand of NW_027181992.1, from coordinate 7,547,489 downwards.
TCAACCTTATAGAGACGGGCCAAATGAAGGGACACTTTCCATATTCACTGAATTTTCGCCCATGGCAGATCCATCATTTGAGCCAGGGCGTCCTGGAGAGTTTGCTGTTGAGCTTGGACGAATCATAGACAGGGGTCTTAGGTAATTACTATACCATTTGCTAATGAAATGAAAGTAAGGACATCTATTTTCCTTTACACCTCTTTGAAAATTTAATCATGGGAATGCAGGGAAAGCAGAGCTGTGGATACAGAATCACTTTGTGTCCTTCCTGGGAAGTTAGTGTGGGCCATTCGTGTTGACCTTCACATTCTATACAATGGAGGGTAGCATCCTTGACAAATTCAGTTTCTAGTTCTTGATTCTTGGGCAATATTATTTATGTTAAACTTTCAGGAACCTTGTTGATGCTGCTAATGTTGCAGCTTTGCCTGCACTGTCTACATTCCGAAGGCTTGAGTGTACTCTAGGTGGAGAAGATGGTCAGGAAATCGTTGTCCACCCACCTGAGGTTCGTTGTTTCTGCTGGTCATCTTTCACTGAGTCAGTTCATAAATGGTGCAGCTTACCTCAATGTGTAAAAATTGTTTCCACTAAAAATGTATCATGCATCAAGAGAAATATTAAAGTAGACACTATTATGTTTAGTCTTTCTTTTTGTAGCTTGCCCATGATTTTACAGCTGCAATCTGTCAAGCTGGATATATGATTTTCTTGTTGAAATTGACAAAATTTTGCAATTTATCTAATTGTCACTCCTCTTGGTTTTTTGCAGGTCAGGGATCCTCTTCCTCTGATAATCATCTACTTACCTATAGCTGTCACTTTTGCATTTTTTGATAATGGGAACATTCTGGTACAGATGCTTGGTTCTAAAATTGGTTCTTTATTTTGATTATTTCAGATTATAAATGTTTCATTTTCCTACAGACATCTCTTCAATAGGGTCTAAGAGTTTTTGAGAGTTTTATGACACTGTGAACTGGTTCCGGATAGGTGGTAGATCCTACATATAAAGACGAGGCTATTATGGGAGGAAAGATTATTGTTACAATGAACAGCAATGGTGATGTTTGTGCCATACAGAAGGCTGGGGGAGAAGGTGTCTTGCAGAGTGTAGTCATGCAGTGTTTACGAATTTCTGCTGTCAAAGACCCACTTCTCTTAGATAAAGGTTACTTATGAAGCTTGACACGTGACCTCAATCCTTAGTGTAATAGTGCATTACTGTAAATGAGAAAATCAAGTTACAGCTAGTCTTGAGATAATTTAATGAACCATATAAAGGGAAACCAATGCTCTTTTTTTTTTTCTTTTCACTTTGGCCCATGATTTGGAGAAGAAACCTGCTTCAATAAATTCCACTTTTGGTTCAATCTTTTACTCTATTTGAGAGGTAGCTTCTAAAAAACTTTTGGAATTATATCATTATAGAGTTACATTACGTGAGGTTCACTATTCGTATCACTAGATCCAAGACTAAGACTTAAGTGGGTTGGATGGTAACAGAAGGTACCATTTCCATGATTGTATTTGGTAGCAAAGTGCTGGGCTGGGTTCATTTCAAGTTGTGCTTGGAAGGTCATGACCCTGAAATCAGCCAGAACCCCCTGTTGGTTGTGTGAACACAAGTCCACCAGTTGACATGAAACTTTACCTGGCAATATGTCTTGAGAACAGCAAACTCTGCTACTGACATCTTGTCAGGGAGGATACTTATCTTCTTGATGCAACAATGGTGGTTTAGATTCAAAGAATGACAAATTGAATGCTTCCTCTGAGTGTGGGTAACCTAAACTTCTGAAACAACTAAAAAACTACAATCTGTATTCAATTTTAATGGGTAAAACTTGAATAACAAAAAGTAGGGTTTCTGCAGCTATTTAGAAAAATAGTAAACAGAGAAATAACAAAGGATAACTTCGTCTAAGAGAACAAAAATCAGAACTATATTCAATAGCAAAAGAGTAATTTTGTGTTACACATGAGGGCATTTTATAGGCATGCAAATCAGCAAAACTCTATACTCCTATACTGTCCTCAATAAGAATAGGTTCCAATTAGGATTTACTAAATCTAGCTCAACTTGCTGGAAAAGAAACTCAAAATAGGATAATAACTCGAAGACTGCTAATTTTAGGCTACACTAATTTGGAAACAAAGATGAAAATTAAGACAGGAGGCTACTAAAAAAGGACTTGCTAATTGAAGCTTTTAACTAAAATAGCAACTTGCTCTGTGGGTGATGCTTCCCATAAAAAAACAACAAGTTACTTGTCTAGTAAAGCTTCTGACTTTAGCAAACTTTTTTGAAATGGCCTAGTCTTATTATCTATATCTATGTTTTGGATATTAACGAGATTCTTAATTTTTGATAATTTGTCTTATTATTCAGGGATCTGTACTCTAAAGGAGTTGCTTTAGATTCCTTCAGAAAGTCCACCAATTTATCAGGTTTGTGACTTCATTCGTTTTCTCAATTTTGAATAGGGTACATTTGGAATTCCAAATCTTTAGTTGATGGTGTGCTTCTTGATTGCTTAACATTTTGATGAAGGCAAATAGAAAGGAGCAGTTACTATTATGCAAGACTGTAATGTAGTAAACTTTATTTAAATAAAGCAGCCATGTTAGCCTGAGAGTAATCACAAGGGAACTCTTTTCTTTTATAACAGCGAGAGCAGAAAGAGCTCCCTGGGGAGCAAATTGTACAGGAAGAGACAAACAACAAAGAAAGTCTAGGGAAAAAAAAAAACTGGAGAGAAAGGAAGGGGGGAGTGAAGAGATGTTGTTGGGGGAACCCCTTCCCTAACTAATGTATCAGAGATACTGTTTGTACTTAAGGCTCTCAACTCTGCCACAGTTGCATCTCCATGACCAAAGCGAGCAGAGTAAACAAAAGGGGTGTTCCTTGAGGAATCGCTAATTGTTGGAATTTGTGTTTGTATCGACCGGGCCAGTCCTTGTATAAGATCCGTGGGGTTGCTTTCCTAAAAGGTTCGAGCCTTTTAGCCCAATGGTTTCAACATGGTATCAGAGCCAGGTTGGTCCCGAGTTCGAGTCCCGCTCCCACCGAATTTTGTCCCAGGTATTTCTGGTGAATTTGTCTTGGGTTTTTCCAAGAGTTTGTCCCGGGTTTTTCCGGTGAATTTGTCCACGGGTTTTCCCGTGCGGGGGAGTGTTGGAATTTGTGTTTGTATCGACCAGGCCAGTCCTTGTATAAGATCCGTGGGGTTGCTTTCCTAAAAGGTTCGAGCCTTTTAGCCCAATGGTTTCAACACTAATCACAACACACCTTCTAGCTGGAGCCAAGTTGCCCCACAAGCTGGCATCAAAATTTAGTTTGGCAACCCCCTAGGAGGAAAATCCAGGTAGTCAGGTTGGGAAAGACCGAGTGTGAGGAGTTTATTATTTTTCCAATTTCTTTTGATTAGGGATCTCGGGAGATAACGAGGTGTTTTGGAACTTGCACAAAAGAGGATGGAGTGAGTTGTGGCTTCAATGATACCTACCTTTAAAAGCATGGCAGTTTCTTTCTTTTCAAACATTCCAAACGATTGCACCAAAACGTAGCATTCAAATATTTTTCCCAATAGTTCCTATGTGAGTGAAGGATGTTGGGGCTAGAACAAAGCAAGGAGTGGAGGGAAAATAATATTGAAGACCAAACTTGAAGAGGAATGCACTCAAACTCTGCCCTAAGATGGGATAATGGAGGAATAGCTGGTTCACAATCTTGGGGTGCTCTCCACAAAGTTTTCAAGTTTGGTCCTCAATGTTGCTGCCCCTTCTACAGAGTTGGTCTACTGTGAGGATCCTTCTTTTGTTACACAGCACAAGTAGTGGATGACCCTAGGTGGGAAGTGATATTCCAGATGATAGCCTCTGGGACTTGTTACTTTAAATCGTAGCCACCAAGGAGGCATATTGGAGGTCACCATGTGTGACCCTGAGGCATCACGTTTCCAAATCATAATGTCCTCTTCCAAACCTCTCATGTAAATGTTTTTTAGAAAAGATGATCTTCATGGCATCACTGCATCAAGTTCTTCATTGTTCCTTAATACCTTCAGATACAAATCTCTAGACGCTGATGTTGTTTAAGGTGGTTTATGAGTTCATTATTGATATGCTCTGGTCTGTAGCAATGGGAATGGTGTTGCTAGGTTTTGCTCCCCCACCCATGTATCCTCCTAGAAGGTATAACAGTACTTCTGTATGACAATTTTTCTCTGCAGGCTACCTTTATCATTTCCAAATTTCCAAAGCTTTTTGATAGGATAACAGAGGTCATATGCCTTATGCTTCTAATGTGCGACCCTCCAATGCCTTTGGGTTGGCAGACTTCCACCCAATGTACAAAATGGTATTGGATTTCTGTGGTGACGTACCACTGCAACATGGCAATCGAGAAAAGAAAAGGAATTGTTGGGCAAGCCTGGCGCGTAGTAAGAGTGGCTCACCTAGCAAATTAAAGGAAACTATCATGCCGATTCGCTAAAAAGCCTCTTGAAGTGGTCAATGATTGGGTTTCAAAAATATCTTTCAGCCTTCCAATAGAAAAAGGGTGGTCCATGTAAGAAACAGGAAGGGCACCCACCTTATACCCAAGAATATTTATGAACAAGGTGGCCAGATCTAGGCCTTAATCCCCATAGAGTGAGATTTTAACCAATTGACACCTTGGCTAGATATAATTTCATATACAGTTAATAAATCCTTTATACTCGTCATTTGGTTAACTTCTCCACTATATAAGCAAATAGTCTCATCCACAAACTAGACTAGTGGAAGTTCTTGCAAAAAAGTCAACAGAGGATGGTAAGGAAATTCAAACCCTGTTTCAAGTGGTGAGGAAAAGCGTCATGAGGGCTTCACTGACAATATCTAATGAAAGTGGAGACCCCAATCAGGACCATGTTGTCAGTGTCATTCAAAAAAGGTCATGCTTTTTACTTGCACTTGGAACGTTAAGGGTGCAGGTCTCATAATTATTTGTTAGAATTCATTGGACTTGCACTGTGATGTTCCTTTGCCTCTTTTCAAGGATTCCACTTTCGCCTCTTATCATTAATTGGTGTTCCTGATCTACATCCATGAATTACATTTGTACGATCGATCTTCATGTATTATATAATGTATGGGTGGAAGGGATCTTTCCAACCATTTCGTTGCAGGGGAGATCCCTACAAAGCTATCTTGCAGTGGATGGCCACCACCTGAATATTGGTTATCAGGAAATATATTGTTTTGTCCATTGCATGGAACAAGGCAATACATTTGCATTGAACTGCTATAGAGAACGTGCCATTTTGGTTGGTTGTGTTTGCGCTTGTGAAAGATGCTTATTTTGGTGTTGTAGGATACTGCATAGCTAATATAGGCTTATAACATGCCTAAAGATCCTGGGAAGTGGGAATCAACTTTTGGCAGTAGCGAATGCCTGCTTTAAAAGGTTGCCTGACATAATAGTGCAAGCTTGGAGCATTCTACCTCTATGAAGCACCTGATCTGATTGGGTTGAAGCACCTTCCTATTGCTATATCAGATGTGCGTTCTGCTGCAGTGCCTGTGGGCAGCAAGTGCCCTGAGAATTGTGTTCAGTGCTTGGTAGTATGAGCTTATGCGGGCTTTTTTATTTTTTTCCATTCCTTCTATGAAGTTCACTTTCTATTCATTCACCACATCTTTGTTCTTGTAATTTTCTATTTTCTAAGAAAGAACAAGAAATATATTAGAAGTATTTAGTAATTCTGGTTGCTGGCAGCACTTGTACCAAGTATTTAGTAATTCAAGTTGCATGTAGCACTCATATCATCCATACCGCAAAACCTTGCACTTTGAGCTTGGTGAAAATATTTGAAATCTTCAACCAGCTTGGAATTGTAACTCATATTTTGGTTTTTTTTAACTGCGTTTTAATTTTAGTCCTAGGTAGGCAGTGTGTCTATAATCACTAACTTGGTTAACTAGCCGAGCACAAGCTTGGATGGTTTCATTGCATTTTTGGGAGTTACTCTCCGTGTAAGCAACAATATTATACTTTGATACTTCTCCATTGTAAGAGGAGGACATAAGATCTTTCACATGAGTACCAAATTAGTGAAGCAAAGGAGGAAAGCAATCTCATAAAACCAGATGAACAAATGTCCGAGAAAGTAGAAGTAAATCCTTCTGAAGTATAGTACTAATTGAAGCAGTCCCTGTGGGTTCAGATTGAGTGGGAAGAAGAGTCTCAAGGATGCTGTGAAGCAGAAAAGCAAAAAGAAGAAAAACACTTCATCTGCCAGTAGTAAATGTTAGTTTACTTGTTCGCTGGCTTGAAAAATCAAAAGCTGAAAAGGTACACTTCATCCATTTCAAAACATGAGGGTGTTTCGCGCCTAAGTTGCGTGGCCTCACTCAGCATCATGAGACGGGGGGGTTGGGTTTTCCCTGGCTCCCTAGGAGCTGTTTTTTGCCAGAGAGTAGTGCTGGGAAAGTCCAGAGTGGCTTCACTGTTGCCTATGCTTCTATGCCTAACTTCATTGTTACCCACCAATATCAGAATGAACTCTGCATATGCTTCAGTGCCTTTACTGCATCTATTCCCGGTGTGGGTCAGTGGAGTGTATCTTTTTGTTTTCTTTGCCCCCTTTCAGGTAGGGGCTGTGATTTTAGATTGTAGATCTTTGGGAGATTCTAGACACATGCAATTTTGCAGGAAACGATTAGTTAGCGTTTTGAGATGGTTCCTAAATCAAGGGCTTCAGAATTAGGAGGAATCAATTATAGTTTCCTCCCGTCTCATCTTACCTTGTCTTTTACCCTAGACTCTTATTGTCCATGCACACATCTGATGTTAATTAAGGCTCCATAGGTCGTTCGTGATAATATAATTAAAGTTTCTGAGTTGAATTTTGTAACGCACAAGTAGGCAGTACAGACTAATCAGTAGGAAAGACCATGCCAGCTATCTGTTATCATTTAGCCATTCTTTGCACAAGTAGGCTTGCTGGAGAAACGGATAAGCTTGAGCAGGCTAAATGGTGAAGGAATTTTTGGGACGAACACAGAGTCAGAAAGGGACTTGCAACTGGTGGACTCATTTTGCTACTTGACTCAGATTGCAACCCCTTATCTATTAGTCGATGTGGTAAATATCTTGAAGCTCTCACAGGAACAGGCTAGACCCAGAGGATCACAGAAGACTTGAACAGTGTTTTACCAATCGAACTGGCTTCGGGGATGAAAACCCAGTTAATAAGTCATTGTTTTAGATGTGAGGGATAGGCCTCCACCCTCAAAAGACAGAGAGGGGTCCTTCACCCTCTTGGGCCCTTTTTCTTAGAACGACGACCGGGAGAGGGATATCTCCTCCCTCTGGAGGAATAAGGGGAACGGCCGGACTGTTCCCTCCCCCTTCGAGATCAAGCAGACCAAGTCCAACTTGCTAGGCCTGTAAGTGGTTCCAATATTATAACATTTCTTCTGAGTATTTTGTCCAGCTTTAATCAATTTTTATGCTTCAGTGAGCATGGTTAGCAGTAAAATAATAACCAGTAAGGAGACCAACTTCTTTCCGGCGTTCGCACGTCGTCATCACTGTCCCCGGAGCAAACAAAACTCTTATCTTCTCTCACTTTCAAGACCCTTTCGCAATCAAATCGAGATAAGCTAATATTATTGCAGAGGGTATCTGAGTTTTTAAAATAAAAGGTACGCACTACGTGGGTGTGTTTATAGCTCAGTTTTGTCAAAAGTATCATCTCAAAAGTGTAGAGGTTACATGTTTGAGACCTGCAGGGACTAATTTTTTTTTTTTTTTTATGAGACTTATACTAAATATCCTCAGTTGGATCCGGTTTGAGCATGTTTGAGACCTGCAGGGACTAATTTTTTTTATTTTTTATGAGACTTATACTAAATATTCTCAGTTCGATCTGGTTTGAGCAGGGATCGTAACCCTCGGGACCGATAGAGGTATTATTTAATTATTTAATTATTTTCTGTCTGTATGGTGAAGCAGATTGATAAAAGGAATGCATCAGTATCAGATTAAATTTGGAGCTATTCAAGTATTTATTTAAAGTTATGTGAGTTTTGCACTATATTATTTCCAACAATTTCAAAACAGATTCAGCCTTCTAGAATGGAAAAATCAGAAAATTTACTAAACAAAATATTAAAATCCAAACCGTTTGATAGGAAAAATTTTAGTAAATGGTAGAAACGTATGGAATATTGGTTAACAACTCTAAAATTATTCTATGTGGTTGAGAGTACCCCACCAGTTAGTAGCCCAAGAGGACCATGAACCAACAAGATTAAGTGTTAAACACAAACATGTAAAAAATGATTATTTGCATCATGGCCTGGTCCTTATTGCACTAAGCAACAGTTTATGTAATTTGTACTGTGATGCTAAAAGTGTAAAAGGTTTATTCGAAGTATGGGCAAGAAACAAAGATTGAACATAAGTTTTTTTCATATGAGAGTATTTCACCTACACGATGGCAGATGGGAATTCGGTAATCGATCAAGCATATGAAATTCAAAACATTGTTGCGAAGATTATCGCCAAGGGTATTCTTATTGATGATAGAATACAAGTATCTGCCCATCCATCATGGTTAGACTTTAAGATCCAAATGATACATAAAAGAGAACTTCCCATAGTAGACGAAGTGTTGGTGTTGATTTAGATAGAAGAAAAACTTGGGTAATGGATATGAAGTTAGTGGAAGAGTAAATTTGATAGAATCAACGAAGATTACTTCATAAAGAAGAAGCCCAAGATATTTATTGGTAAGCCTAAATAAAATATTCAAAAGGAAACAAAACAAGAGGACATGTTATGTTCGTAGAAAACTGGGTCACTTTGCTAAATACTATAGACACAAGAAAAATAAAAGGAAAGGTGATAGTACGATTCCTTAGCCGAACATGATAATTGGAACTAGCTTAGCTAGAACCGATGACAGGTTAGTTACAACTAACTTGGAAATAAACTTGGCATTTAATCCAACCAATTGGTGGATTGACACAGGTGTCCATATTTGTTTTGGTATTTCTTCTTTTTCTTCCTACCACGAGGTCGAAAGGAAAACTGTGACAATGGGCAATTCCAATGTTGCTCAAGTGATAAGTGAAAGGAGAAATAGAGTTGAAGTTCACATCCAGGAACACCCTCTCTTTACAATGTGTAATACTTGTTAGACATAAGGAAGAATTTTGTTAGCGGTTTCTTTCTGAGTCAGTTAAGTTACAAATTAGTGTTTGAATCGAATAAGATTGTAATTATCAAGGGTGGGTCTTTTGTAGTTAAGAGTTATGTTTTTATGGTTTATTCAAATTAAATGTTATTTATGCCAGAAATATTAATGAGAATAAAACTTCATCTTATGTCATGCTCGTTGATTCCTTTGACTTATGGCATAATAGACTTGGACATGTAAATATGAACACTCTAAAAAAAATGATGAACTTAGATTTAATACCTAAATATTACATAGATTTAAAAAATAAATGTGAGAAAATGTCCAATCAAAACAAGCTAGAAATCCATTTAAGTCAACAAGTAGAAACGTTGACCTTCTAGAGCTTATACACAATGACATTTGTGATATGAATGGTATTTTGATCACAGGAAGAAAAAAATATTTTATTATCTTTATAGATGATACATCAAAATATTGCTATATGTATCTAGTTAGGACTAAGCATGAAGCATTAGAAAATTTTAAAATTTATAAATCAGAAGTAGAAAATCAAACCCAAAAAATAATAAAAAGACTTAGGTCGGATAGAGGAGGAGAATATAGTTTTATAAATTCTTTAAGGAACATGGTATCATACATAAGACCACAACTCCTTATTCTCCTCATACACCGTAGCTAAAAGGAAAAACATAACATTTTTCAGCATGACTAATTCTTTGTCGTCGAGTTCTGGTCTTCCTAATAATATGTGGGGAGGAACTTTACTTGCGGCATGTAAAATACTTAATTTTATTCCACACAAGGACACTCAGAAAACTCCATTTGAATTATGATGGGGTAGAAGACCAAGTTTTAAATACTTTAAAATATGGGGTTGTCTTGCTAAAGTTAAAATTAACTTTAACACTACGAAACTGACTCCTAAGACTTACAATGCAATTTTTATAGGATATGCAAAAAACAACAATACATATCAGTCTTTAGTAGTACATTCAGATTTACCTGAAATTTCTGTAAACACTATTAAAGAATCTGATGTTGCTGCATTTTTTTAAAATGTGCTTCCAATGAAAGAAAAGAGAAAATTAGTAGGAGAGACTTCTAGATACCGCGTGAGGATACTAAAGCAATGCCACAAATTGAACTTAGGCGGAGTTAGAAACCTAGGATGGAAAAGAACCTATGAGATGATATTTACACATTCTTCATAGAGGATGATCGATTGACTTTTAGAAATCTAGTGAAACATCCATGTAGGAGAAAGCAGTTAAAAGTGAAATGAATTCCAATTCTTTCACACCGTACATGGAAATTAACAAACTTACCTCCGTGATCTTGACCAATTGGATGCAAATTGATTTTCAAAGGGAAACATAATCATGTTGTGTCATCTTATGTGCAAAGTGGTAGGTTTCGAGACCTGCAAGGACCGAATGCATTTATTTTGTTTGTGAGACACACTTATGTGCTTAGAGCCGTTGGATGGAAACAATTACAAATCTGAATGGTTAGATCAAAATAATTACAGATCTAAAGGTTAGATAAAAAAACAGTTATAAATCTGAACCGTCAGATAAAAGCGGTTATAAATAGTTAGATAGAAAAAAATTACAGATCCAAAGGTTAGATTAAAAGTAGTTATAAATCTGAACCATTAGATAAAAACGGCTACAAATCTAAACGGTTAGATCAAAAGGTGATTTTTCCTATAAGAGTAAAAAAATGTTTATTTAAAATTCTGTGAGTTTTGCACTATATTATTTCGAACAAGAGACCCTGTAATATGCTACGGAGAGAATGTATGTGGCAGAAAAAACACTGCGGAATGAACTTTCGGCACTCACAATCCTGGTTTCTTTTCCACTGCTACGATCTCGACAATCGAAGGTGACGGGCTCTACGAGAAAGAGACCGCGATGGTTTGTCTCATTTACAGGCTAGGTGCCATTTCGGTTGGGTGGAACAGAGATAAAAAATGGATGAGTAAGCTGTAGAAGAATTGAACTTTTCATATATTGGAGTTTGCGTTTAAACCAGTGTGCGAACAGGGATTGATGTTATTTGACTTGTTGTTATTGTTTGCTCTTAGTCGCGTATACAATAAGTTGAGGCGGACCAATTCCAGCTCCATTAAAGTCTAATCGAAAATGAGACTTCTCCACTATCAAACTTTTTAAAGTCAGTTCGCAATTTTTACTACGCATGCAACCTCCGCTTCGTTACACTATTACAACAATTGAAGCGCAGGAGCTAACAGCTAACGAACCTGATTTACTTTTGTACTCTCTTCGTGCCAAAAGAAAAAGCTCAATTATATGGACATCTGTGTTATTCACTTTCGGCGTCGCCCAGCAGGCCATCAATTCCATGCTTGGAGGATTGGACGAAGAGGTACCCCATCAGCATCTCAAAGAACCACTAGCAGATGAAAAGGATGGCCTGTATGTGACGGAACAATGGGAAACGGCCCATACTCTTACCTGGCAAACGTATCCTTCTCTTCCCCCACATCAACCTTGTTGACAATTGAAGGCCTTTTCTTAATGTTAGCTGTGTAGTCAAATTCAAAAACAAGGACCGGGCATCCTTCTTCTTCTCTTGTCAAGTTGAGCTAAAGAAGGTTATTCCTTAACCACCTACACGAGAGAATTTCCCTTCATCTTAAACATTGTACGTGACGAGAAAAAGTAAAAGAACTAGAGTGTGTAGTGTAACTTTCCATTTGATACAGACATACGGTAGGACTACACTCCCCGCCAATATATTACAGGATATCAGCGCCTATTCTGCCACCGAAATCTCACATCGTAGAAAAGAAAATTACACCATCACACTCTCCACAAAAACACACCACATCTGTACCCAAGACCCTAAAGTACTGCATTATGTCGTCCTACCATATGTACAAAACTGCTTGATGCGTGCACTTTGTAGATTATACACATAATTATAAACCGAAACGGCCTACAGCTCCTTTGGCGATCCACCCTTTTTTTGTAACGTTTGCACCAAAAATCGGATGGATCAGATCTCACATGTCGTAAGGAGGAGGAGGGCTCCTGGATCCGGTCTCAGCCGGTCTTTCATACGCCTCCGACGATGATTTCCTCCTAAATCGATTGTTGTTTCTGCCTCCTCCTGGCCTCCACCATTACAGGATTGATTTCCATCGCAACCATCAGAATTAAGGACCAGATTCCAAGAATAAAGAATAGACGAGTTACAATTTCTGAAACTTGAGCGTCCTCAGATCCCAGGATACGGCAATGAAAATTTCAGGCAAATAAGAGTAAAAAGAAATGTTACGAGTGGAGAATTCGGCAGGGCAATTGTGATCTCTGTAGTAAATAAATAGTTTTAGAAGAAAAAGAAGGTAACCGGTATCCGCGGTCTCTTCGATGGAGCAGAATGACGGTTATACCCTCGGGACAGAGTCAAGAACTTTCTAGACTTCAACCAAAAAGGGTCAAATGGTCACTCGTGTGAATCGAGACAGCGGCTCACACAGTAATCTGGGAATTTTATTGGAATTAACTAGTAGTTGATTCTCATATACAACATACTTATACCCACAAAAAAGTCTTACGAACGTCATGACCAAAACACCCTCGCATTCACTCAGTTTCTTCCCACAATATTGGATAGTAAAATTGTCTAGGAGTTTGGATCGGGAATTCCGGCTAGACAAACGAGTTTGGACTAACTGTAAAACAAGAATGTAGGAAGACGGTAAACAAGTAGAGGGAGTTGCCAGCTTACCGGAAAATGGAGATACAGGCGGCGTAGATCCGGCCGGGGAGACCGGTGGAGAACTGTATCCAGGAGGTTTTACGATCATTATACTGCGAGTAACCTTCACGGCCTCCTCAGAGAAATCCTCACCAAATGGTCTTCCGTTCCCTCCGTCGAGTTCTGCGGTCAGAGGAATCATCAGTGGCAGGCAAAGAGGGGATAAACAACTTCCAAACATCATAAATCACCCCATCAGAACTCCTTGACGTGATTTTAAGGGCGTCGGACTCGCGTTCCGAGAGAAGAAAACTCAGTTAAAGTAGAAACAGAACTAAACTCGAACTTAAGAATCTCAAGATCCATCAGTCGGTTTCTACACCTAAACCTCGACAACTTCCTCAGATCCATATTCAAAATTCGCAATCGCATCTGAAACGCTTAAGATATGCATATTCTTATTCAAGAAGTTGTTCGTGTTTGTAAGAAAAAACTCCAAACATCTTTTTGCAGATAACAAAGAGCTTGATCGTATGAAAACTAAGAATTACCTGATAATAGCATTTCTAATTTTCAGTTAAAAAGAATTTTTCAAAGCTGAATGATCTAAGCCAATTAAATTAACCAAATGATCTCCATATTCTTGTAGAAAAATTAATTCTAAAGCAGGCCAGAGGAGCTTCAGCAGACAAGATCAAATCATGCTCAAAACCCGGACCTTTGCCGGAACTTGACCGAGGCGAGAACGTCGAGTACTTCCGGAGCTTACTCAAGCCAGTGTCCGGCCGAGGACCGGCGACCGTGTCGTCCCAAAGCTTGTCAAGGAGACCCATATCAACAGATCCAAAGATGAATTTTCCCTGAATTGCTGGGAAAATTAGGATCGATCCAGCTAGTTCTTTCCATATTTAAAGGAGTTGGACGTTAAAAGACGAGCAAGTTCGGACCGATCTGGGCCACATAAATCTGGAAAGGGAGTGACGTGGGGAGCGGATGGTTGAACACCGTAGGAGATAAGATCGAGTATCCAGAGCCCTATCTGTCAAGCGAGATAACACGTGGCGATATACTGTACGGGAATGGAGCGCGTCACGTGAACGTGCCCTACTTTTTAAGGAAGTTTTCCTTAATTGCCCATAAGCGTTTATGTATTTATCCGATCGAAAAAGGAAAATATCCTCCGATGATGGAAGATTTACGGAGTTGTCAGTACCTTTTCCCGACCGAGTCTGCTCGACAGTTAGCCGGCAGGGGATGACGACGGCGACAAAAAATAGGGCGAGTTGTACCAGATATATTTTGCCTTTTATGTCCCTGGTTCGATGTCAAGGGGCCACATTGCAAGAGTCCGCATGCTGTTCGAGCCTTGGCCTCTTCCCATCTTTGAGATCCAAGTCCGAGAGCGCATGCAAGGAATTTTCTCTTCTCATATTGACCATTGTGGATAGTCTCCAGCTTCCTGGTAGATTCCGGAGGACCGTCTGTAGGGACTGTCGCCTTTGTTATCAAGGCGTGCTTCACAGCTGCAGCTCGATCAAACTTGAGAGCCATGGCAATTTCACTTCGTGCATTGGCTTGGCGTTGGTCACGTTCGCAATGACCGTTCCCCTTTTCGTTCGTCTCCTTGCTGCTGGAATCGTCTCTCCAGTTGCCGGCGTCGGAAGCGTACAGTGTTAATTACGTCGACATGATTTCTGCTCGAGTTTACATGATCTGTAAACCTAGAGAGCTTCTCCATTTCCTCCCTGCAGTCCATTCTTACTTCTCTTTGAGGAAGAGAACCTATGTAGCGATCAAGAGAGACGGAAACGGAAAAGGACATAATTATTAATCATTTTTTATGCATGAATTTATTTAGTACCGTGGAACCTATCTCTTTGACTATGATAACTAGGAGTTGAATGTTGTAATGGAATTATACCCCTGGGCCAAATCTGTTTTTACAAATCAATAATAGCAAAAATTGCGACAAGAAAAAAGAAAAAGGGGTAAAAAAAGTTCTTTTTTATTGTTTGACAATAAATAATCATTGAGAGAAGAAAATAAGACAGAAAACCACTTTATCTCTTAATTTATAATTTTTTTTCACAAAATGATGAAATTTGGGGAGAAAATAAAATAAATGAAAACTTGAGAGAATATTTTAATAAAAAAATTAAAATATTGCTAATTTTCTTTTATTTTTCATTTTTCGCTTGTATCCAAACAAGAGAAACTATCTCCACTTTCAGTGTTCCAACACATAGCCTAAATGTCCCAAAATATTAAAGAGAATAGGAAAAGGAGTTTTCCGATTACTCCAATAAGAAACTATGAAAAAAATGAATTAACAAGCATTAGCATTGATCACTCACTTCTTAATTCTACCTTATCTTTTATTATTTATAAATTTTTTATTGTTTAACTTTCTCATTTACCTATTATGACACAAAGATAAACAAAATTTTGTACTTGTGCAATCGAAGGTTTCAGCTGTCGGCTTTCACAAGTGATCCATGGGCTTCCCAAGCACTTCTTTCGATCATGAAAATGGAAAAATCCTATTTGAAGATTGAGTTTTGAAGGAAACTAAAAGCTGCTCTTCAGCCTAAGGCAACGAAAGTCAGCAAAGTGAATTGAGTGCAAAGAAATTGTTGGCCAGAGAGTGATTATAGAAAGAAAGCTCTGTAGAAAAACCGATGCGACCAAATGGGGCATTTAAAAACCAATGTGGACTCAACCCCGACCTGTTATGTTAAGATTTCTTCCCTTACGAAGAAATATAGTATGTCCTTCTCAGTACATATTCTATAAATCCCTGTAATAATGTGATTTTTTAATCTCCTTAATGCCTCTTAAAATTTCCATGTATAGTCTGTAAAATGGTTATTTAAGTCGACGATGTGAATAACAAAATATCATTGAAATTGAAGTCTTATTTTCGACTTGGTATCAAAACAGGAGAATCCTTCTCCCCTCTTTCCCGTCGCCGAAGAACAAAGCAGCAAATCTATCATGTATTCATCCCCTTCGCCCGTGGAAGTCGTTGAACTATCACCAAAGAACAGAGCAGTAGCTCTGTCTTGTATTCATCTCCTTCGCTGGTGGAAGTCGTTGAAAAAAAATGACCATGATTCATAGGATGGAGACAAACAAGACCAGATGGAAGTGATGCAACCAGAGCCTCAGTCGACATCTTCCCCCCTTCATAATGTACCAATGGATCAATTATTTTCTAAGACCAAGTCCGAGTCCATGTCTGAGCCTAGTTAAGTTCTAAAACACAACTAAGAGTATTACCTGATCGAACCATAAGAGGAAAACCTAGAGTTAATTATGAACCTATTGTCACCTCTAAATCTTAGTATCACATGCATAATTTTGTGTCTTATCATATATTGTCAAAGGCAAACGAAGAATTTGTGAATCAATTATCTGTTATATCTATTTATAATAGTGTGTAGAAAGCCTTGAAATATCCTAAGTGGAAATAAGCTATAAATGAAGAAATGAGGTTCCTCCAAAAGAATTCAACATAAAAAGTGGTTGACCTACCTGTAGGAAAGACACCAGTCGGATGCAGGTGGCTATTTACCATTAAATATAAAGTTAATGGAACCATTGAAAGGTTCACAACAAGGCTTATTGCCAAAAGATATACTCTAATCTACGAGATTGATTACATGGAGATATTCGCACTAGTGGCCAAAATCAATATTGTTTGAATTCTACTATCCCTGGTTGTAAATCTTGACAGACCCTTATATCAGTTTGATGTTAAAAATGTATTTTTGTCTGGAGATCTCCAAGGAGAAGTATATATAGAATTGCCTCCTAGATGTATTATGCAAACCAAATGATGCAAACAAGTATGTGAACTGAGGAAGTCCCTATATGGTTTGAAGCAGTCCTTGAGGGCTTGGTTTGGAAGGTTCACCAATTTTATGAAATCTATCAGATACAAGCAAAGCAACTCAGATCATATTCTCTTCCTGAAATCTAACAAAGAAGCAATCACAATTCTTATTATGTATGTTGATGATATGATAGTTACTGGGAATGATCCAAAAGAAAAGTAAGCATTGCAAAATCATCTTGCCAGAGAGTTTGAAATGAAGATTTTGGCTACTTAAAATATTTTCTTCGTATTGAAGTGTCAAAATTGAAGGAATGATTTTTTCTATGTCAACGAAAATATGCTTTGGATATGTAATCTAATCCGTACTCCCATGGAAGAAAATCTAAAACTGGAAACACATTCAGATCGAATCCCTACTAACAAGGAACGTTATCAGATATTAGTCGGGAGGTTAATGTATCTTGCACATATTAGACCAAATTTAGCTTATGTAATAAGTGTGGTTAGTCAATTTATGCACTCTCCAAGTGAAGAACATATGAATGTCGTCAACCCTTTCTTGCGCTACTTGAAATCATCTCCAAGGAAAGAAATTTTATTTAAAAAAGGAATCGACTTGAAAATTGAAGATTATACCGATGTCGATTGGGCTGGGTCAATAGAGGATTGACGATCTACATCTAGATACTTTACATTTTCAGGTAGAAATTTGGTCACTTGGAGAAGTAAGAAACAAGAGGTGGTGGCTAGATCGTCAGCTAAAGCCGAATACAAGGGAATGGCCAAGGCAATATGTGAATTATTATGGATCAAGAATCTGATACAAGAACTACACATTGAGCAGACAAGTCCGATGAAATTATACTGTGATGGTAAAGCAGCATGTGATATTGTCCACAACCTAGTCCAACATGTTAGAACTAAACACGTTGAAGTTGATAGACACTTTATCAAGGAAAAGCTAGAAGCAAGAATCATTGAAGTCCCTCATGTTCGGTCTCAAGATCAGTTTGTCGATGTGCTAACCAAGGCAATATCTTATTGAGCTTTTAACAATTGTCTCGACAAGTTGGGTATGAGTGATATTTACATTGGATACTTTACATTTGTAGGTGAAAATTTGGACACTTGGAGAAGTAAGAAACAAGAGGTGGTGGCTAGATCATGAGCTGAAGCCGAATACAGGGAAATGGCCAAGGCAATATGTGAATTACTATGGATCAAGAATCGGATACAAGAATTACACATTGAGTAGACAAGTCCTATAAAATTATACTGTGATAGTAAAACAACATATGATATTGCCCACAACCCAATCCAACATGATAGAATTAAAGAAGTTGAAGTTGATAGGCACTTTATCAAGGAAAAACTATAAACAAGAATCATTGAAGTCCCTCATGTTTGGTCTCAAGATCAGCTTGTCGATGTGCTGACCAAGGCAGTGTCTTACCGAGCTTTTAACAATTGTCTCGATAAGTTGGGCACGAGTTATATCTATGTACCAACTTAAGGGAGAGTGTTGAGAGTTCTTCCCTTACAAAGAAATATATTCTTTCATTCTCAATACATATTCTATAAATTCATGTAATTATGTGATTTTGTAATCCCATTTATCACTCTCTGCATGTATAGTCAAGCTATTTAAGCCGACGATGTGAATAACAAAATATCATTGAAAATAGAAATTGAAGTCTTATTTTCAATTTGTTCATATAATGGCAAAGCAACAATGACATGTAAATGCCGCCACCCCTCCATCCAGGTTCTCTCTCTCTCCTGGATCTCGTTTCAGCTACTTACATGAATTAAAAACGAAAAACGAAAACCATCTGCATCCAGTTTGATATTTTGATCCTTTTTAGATAGAAAGGGCAGCAAAGAGAAATCACCGTTTTTCATCAGGAGTGACAGTGAAGGACATTGTGGATTTTCCCAAATGAAGCCCAGACATGTTTCTAGATACCCAGGTTTAATCGGGGCAGAGGATCGGAGAGAAGAGGAAGGAACTACGATAAACAATTAATGTCACCGGGAATCAAATTAACTTTTCAAAGGGTCTACGATGGGACCCGGCTGTTCTCCTCCACGAGCTCCATCGCTTGTTTCACACGTCATGGCACCGTGCAATTCTGTATTTGTTGCAAAATTCTTCACAATCCAATTCTCTGTCGCCCGCAGTCCCTCAAGAAGGAAATAAGAAAAGGATAAATAGAGAACAGTAGAGGAAGCAGCAGCAGAAAGAAGAGGTGTTGTCCTTGCAAGTCCTTTTTGCAGGATTTGTTCAGGCTTGGGCTTGGCCGTAGTCTTCACGTTCCAAGAGGCTTGCTTCCTTGCTTGGTTGGTCTGAAAGAGAACAAGGGTTGTGTACGTGTTAAGGCCGACAAGAGGGGAGGCCTTTGCATTGGCTGAACCTTTGATGTTATAAAAATTTCGGAAGAAAGGTCCCCTCCTTCACTCGATTGCTCTACCTATTTAAAGAAAACCCACTCCAGGACTCTACCTATTCCTCACTTATTTCCTCTCTCTTCTGCTAGTATAAATACCAGAGGACTGCTTCTTCTTCTTCAACATCTAGGCTTGTTAACTATGGCGCTGCTGACTGGGTGAATAGATCCTCGTTGGAGAAGCAGGGCACGTGCAAGAGCGACCCTTTTGGGTCTCGCCTCTGCGCGTGCTCCCCTTCTCCAACATGGGTTACTCACCACCCCTTTCGCTCTGGTTACAAGTTGTCTGCTGTAGTTCTTGCTAATTAAACACCAGCATTTGCCTTTGCTCCCACCATTCAAATGGATTTTTTCAATCTTCCTTCTTTGTTACTTTGCCAGATGACTCTCTTCTTGCTCTTTTTACGTACATACCAGTATCAAAATGAAGGCATCAAAACCAGTGGACGCCAGCCACATGAAAACGAAAGCAAACTGTTTCTTCCTCGCTGATGTGTTGTAGACGTTTCCGTGTGTTTTTCATTTCTTCGCGGACAAGGGAAGTATCTGCAGTATTAATTACCTGTTTATGGTTGCACTCGCTCTGTTACTCCACTTTGACAACGATTTATATCTCAAAAATGATAAATATACTCAGGTATTGAGGAAACGGAGCTAATGCTTGCCTGTTCCAATGTTTCAGGACTGGATGATTACACCGTCACACACGCAGGGCAATAGTTTTCATTCTGGCTTCTCCATCGAGTACATGTTGTCTGCTCTGAGCTTCTCCATCGGAACTCTGAATGGGACTCGAGCGTTTCCCTGGCTTTGATTCTACCCTGAAATGTGTCGCAGGCAATTCCCGTTGGGTCGGTCGGGATCGACGAAGACGAACGCCAAGCAGAAAAGGATCCCCTTTCAACAATTTACAGTACAGATGAACATTAACATGCGGTCGTGTCTGAGTGGTAACGGAGGGGAGAGAAGATGGATTATTGGAACAAGAACGCTGGAAATTAAACAACTGAAGGGCAAGAAGCAACGAGTAAGTCTGGGAAGAAGGGTAGATAGCAAAAGAAATAAAAAAAATTAATGGGAAGCGTTAAAAGTAAAGAAACGAGAGGAGAGAGGAAGGGAAGGCGCAATCAGGAGAGAGTGACTGACAGCAATGTGCAGGGGCAGGTACCAGGTAAATCTTATCCAAGAGGCGGCATCATCATCAATCGTTCATCGTTTAGGTTAGTTTAGTTGAGTTTGACACGCAAAGGCATGCACGGTCGTCGAGAGAGGGGGATAGGGAGGGAGAGAGAGAGGAGAAAGACTGGCGACTGGTGAAGGCTGCTGGATCACTCCCAGATCACGTGCGTGCGATCCACAGAGAATGGCTGGATTCTCGATCGAGTCTGACCCTTTCAATAATCCTTTTTATTAATTTTGCGTCACTCCACTGCAACCCATCCCCTCCTCCATGCACGCACGCCACCTGGTGACTCCCATTTTCCCAGCCAAATCCAAATTGAATGGCTTTCGTGTTTCAATTTTTAGTTTTTTCATCGACTCGGCTTTCGAGGGAGAAACCAAAAGAGAGGAGAGGAAGCCGACGGAGAGAAGGGACAAAATGAGAGGGGTTTATGGAGATTGCAAAAGAGAGGGAAGAAAACGGTGGAGAAGAGAGGGAGACAGGAAAAATAAAGGGCAAGGCGATAATTTGACTTTTCAGGTGAACATGATAATTGAAATTAGTTTGGCTAGAATTGAAATAAATCTGGTATTTAATCCAACTAATTGGTGAATTGATGGCATTTAATCCAACTAATTGGTGAATTGACACAAAAATAATTATCCATATTTGTTCTAATATATATATATTTTTCTTAATAAAATGTTAAAAGGAGACCAATGAAAGAGAAGTAGAGTTAAAGTTCACATTCGGAAACACTCTCATTCTCCACAATGTGTAGTAAGTGTTAGACGTATGAAAAAATCTTATTATCGATTTTCTTCGAGTCAAATAAGGTTATAATTATTAAGGTTGGGTCTTTTGTAGGGCTGGGTTATATTTCTAATGGATTGTTTAAATTGAATGTAATTTCTACCGAGAATATTAATAAAAATAAAGTTTCATCTTATATTATGTTGGTTGACTCTTTTATCTAATGGTGCAGTAGACTTGGACACATAAATATGAACACTCCAAAAAGAATAATGAACTTAGAATTAATACTAAAAATAACATAGATTTAAAAAATAAACGTGACATCGATATCCAATTGAAACAACCTAGAAAGCCATTAAAGTCAAGCTTATAGTGACATATGTGAGATGACAGCTATGTGTATTTGATCAAAACTAAAGATAAAACATTTGAAAAATTCAAAATTTATA
The DNA here is from genome assembly GCF_029961685.1 of Aristolochia californica. NCBI lineage: Eukaryota > Viridiplantae > Streptophyta > Magnoliopsida > Piperales > Aristolochiaceae > Aristolochia > Aristolochia californica. The sequence goes on along the minus strand of NW_027181992.1, from coordinate 7,525,908 downwards.
AATCATAAATAGAAAATCAAACCCAGATAGAGTAGGAGAATATAGTTCTCTAGAATTTGGAAATTCTATGAGGAACATGGTACCACACATGGGATTATGGTTCATTCTGATTCGATATTTCCTTGTGTTGTTCTTCATTTTCTATTATTGTTTCTATAATTTCTATGATTTTATATTACTGTTTATTTTATTAGAAATTATTATAGCATAAATATTTTTAGTTGATGATTATTTAAAAAATAACCTTATGCTTTTAAATAATTATAATTAATTCAATATGAAAGTTAATCACTATTCATCATCGTTTGGTTATAAGTTGAAAATTACTAACAGGTCCTCCTCCTTCAACTTCTGACCATACTCGTGTAATCCGAATCCGCTCTGGACATCCATGGTGTTTTTCTCCTCTACTGAGGTGGCGAAGTTAACGGAGAAATCTAAATTCTCGCGAATGGAGCTGCATTTTCCAAGACAAAAAACCGCTCTTTGATTATGTTCAAGCCTAGAACTCCGATGGGCAGCCAATGGCATACTCTGGCTTCCTCCCTGGGAACTTCGACTCTCTACCCTTCGAGTATCTGCGACTGCAGTAGGAGAACAAAAAGTCGCGCCCTATCAATTCGATCGAAACTAGGTCATGATGATGAAGACCCTTTTCTCCAGGCTGCTGTTCGTGCTGCGTCGTGGCGCTCGCTAGAGACGCATCGCTCAGGTTGGCTTTTTCCCTATCTATATATAGCTTCAATTAGAAGAAAGCTGGGACTCGTGTAGAATTGCAATGGAGGACTGTGGTATTCCTGGGATTCACAAGTACCCTCTTTGGAGTGTATAATCAGGTCAAGATAGTGGGAAGCTATATTTAACCAAACGCACTTCTCTTTAATCAATTTGAATTATGTCTGGTTCATTCAAGGTCAGGTCTGTGATGGATACTTGCAATTTCAGATCCTCTTTTTCACGACCCTTATGCTCGGTATTTTGCTTTGGAGTTTCAACATAAGAGCATGGAAGAGAGTACAAACCGATTTTGTCTTGCGACAAAATTCATTGATGATAAATTGTTAACTACAATGAACGAAATGGAGGAACTGAGGCAGGTATTTTGGTTTGTACAAAAATCACTTTTTGGCCAATACTCTTAAGTAAACATTGAATTAAGTATCGTTCTATACTGCAGGTTGTTTTGTTGACAGATGGAATGGACACCCGGGCTTACAGAGTCAATTGGCCAAGGTCAACAGTGATATTCGACATATCTCCTGAAAGAGTTTTTAAAGTAGCATCTGAAAGGCTTCAAGGTGTGTATCAGTTTTTAGGGGAAAAAAAGGAAATATCTTGTGGAATTTTATCTGTCTGCATATGGCTATATCGGAGTTACTAATTAGTAGATTGCTTTCTGCTTGGTGTGTGTCTCTGAGTCCAGCAAAAAGACATTATAGTGAATATACTGCCTGCATGTATGGATCTTTTAAATCAGTTTAAATCAAAGTAATTTATTAATTACTATATTTGGAAACTAGAACTAGTTAAAATAATATGGCGGTTTAAGCACTTTCTGTTTTGAACATTCATCACTAAAAAAAGAATTTTACTTAATACAGAGAGAGACCTAGCCTCAGCTGCTAACACAGAGAGGGAGGAATTAGCTCAGCATTATTAAGAAAAATAAGAATAAATTGAAGTTAAAACCTGTGTTGATCTACTGGGAAATTGGCAATATAATGAATCAGAAGTGCGTCTGTATCACACTACTATTGAACCCAAATGTTTAGGTAGCATTCAAATTCCAATTCTTGCAAGAGTCTTACTTCAAGAGTATTCTTTTCCAGTTCCAAATCCACCCTATGGAACTGAGTAGGATTAGGGAAGACTTGGAACTTAATTTCATTGTGGTGTCGGTTTTTTTTTTTCTTTTCTTTTTTTGCAGTGTAAAGGATAATATCCTAAATGTATTTTCTGCATCTTGTCCTTTACAATAAAACTATGGTGTTTGGTGGTACTTGTCGAGCTTATCTCTGTAGTGTTGAAATGACCAAGATATTGAAATGAATTAAAAGACATGTTTCTCAGAAGAAAATGTGTCTTTTACTAGATATTTGTTTTTAAGAAATCTTTATCATGTAATGTTTTCAGTTTATGTCTTAAACACATGAAATATGGCAGTCATGTTGGCTTTGGTGTGGATTAATAGGCATTGGTGCTAAAATTCCAAATTCATGTCTTCTGCTTCATGTTCCACTGGAGTCCTCTGACATTGCTGGGGATCTTCTCCAGAAAGGATTTTCTGGTAACAAGCCAAGTCTATGGATGCTTCAGGTAATCTATTCTAATTTGAAAGGATCAAGTTCCAGTACTCTTAAATCCAGTTGCTATTTTTTAATTGCTTCATGGATGAAATTGCTGGAAGGCCAAATGATGAAGTCACAAGGATAACCTGCCTTTGGAATTTCTGTTTCTTGTAATGGCATCATATCTTCTCCTTTATTTCCGTGAGCTCCTTGCCTTTGTTGCTTATTTCTAGAAGCCCAATTTATAAATACAATCTTATATCAGTATTTTTAAAATGGAGCGATACGGTTATGGTTCTTCTTTGAAACTTTGAATAAGCTTATTAATCAGGCCTCTTTTATTCAAGTTTGAGAAAATTTTGGCAGTACTGACGAGTGCTGTCCTCTTTGCTTACAGGGACTTCCCATGTTGACATTGGAAAGCCTCACCGAAATTCTTTTAGTTGTTAGCAGTTTAGCAATGAAGGGATCTATTCTATTAGGAGAGTTGCCTCTGTCATTGGCAGAAACTGATATAGGAACAGAGGTACATTACTCTATTAATCTCTTTGCTAGGTGTGTTTGTGCCAATAAGAAACCATAGGAAAGGTAACTTATGAAAAATTTGTCTTTTGTCTAAAATTTTCTGCTGTTCATACTGATTTTTGGGATGAAAATTTTTCTTTTTGATTCGTCATGTCTTTTAAAATTTTAAGTGGATAGAAAATGAGCTTCCTGCTGCTCTAACAGGAAGCATAGGAAATTATTGGAATACTGAACTAAGAAGCAGTAAAGTGATCCTTGATCACTACATCTTACCTCTACTTAGTATTGTATTGCTTATAAAACCTTTTAAGTATTTCTAGTGAAAACATGACCACTACAATTAATTTACTCGTTGTTTCCTATGGCAGCACACATGCGAGAAAATTAATTATAGGGAATTTTTCACATAACAAAATTTTCAAATGGAAAATTAGTCAAAGGGAAAATAATTTTATTCTATTATTTTGTTTTCCTATGGCGGCACAAATAGACTCCATATCAACAGCCAAGCATGACAAAGATAACATTACTTTGAAATCCCTCTTTACAATCTGCAGATGTGGATCGAGAAGCTTTTCCTGAGGAATGGCTTCCAAGTCAGTCTCATAGCCTACGAAGAAGTTGCAAACAAATGGGGTCGGGAACCCCCTCTGGGAGATTATGGGGATGTACTTTTTGTTGCAAAGCAATTGCGGCTATCTGATGATCAGGTGATGCAATAGCACCTTCTTCGGGGATGTTACATTGTATAAGATTGATTTACAGTTTTGGTTTCTACAGATGGAGAGTTGGAGAAGAGAATTTCAAAGGATGGAAGAAGAAGCGGATGAAGAAGGATTTGAGGAGCTCTAGTCCAGAGATCACTGGTCCTCGAGGAGTCATGATGAAAAGAGGGAGATGGTTTCCTGTTGATCAGAAATTTTCAATGTTTGTGCTGCTTTTCTCCAATTGGAGAATCTTTTCATGTCGGTTTGGTGTATCAAGAAATTTTATTACTCTTAAATGGGTCAGAAACTAATTAACTTTGTTAACTTTGACGATGAACTGGCTATTAAGGGTGGCATTGAACTGAATTGGTTCGGGAATAGTTCAAGTTTGGCTTGGTTTTGGCTCAATTTGGTTCGAATAAACCCAAAAATTCAAGATCTGGTTTCTAACTTGTTTAAGTAAACGAACTGAACTCGAACGAGGTTCGCAAGCTCATGAACTAACTCGTTTAAGAGGAAAACAAGAGAGTCTCTTGTGGTTAGGATTCAAATCGACCCTTAACCCTTATATAAAATTTAAGTGAAATAGTAGGTACAAAGACAACTACTCCCTCACTCACTTAACCCTAATAACTCCGACATTATCCCTCCTAATTACTTGAAGCTTTGGGAATTGTCCTTCTTTTAAGTGAAATAGTAGGTACAAAGACAACTACTCCCTCACTCACTTAACCCTCATAACTCCGACATTATCCTCCTAATTACTTGAAGCTTTGGGAATTGTCCTTCTTACCCTTTCCTCTTTCGGCCGCGTTTTAAGGGTTTTATACCAACTCTGTGAAAGCCTGGTGTGGAGTGTGAACAGTGAGTCAAACTTTCAGCCACTCGAAGCACGTTTCTGCATTGATTCTAATCCTATCGGTGATCAAGCTAAACAAAGAAAGAAATGTCGTTCTCTCAGTTTGCCTCTCCTTTTTCTTCTTCTTCTTCCGCATTTTATGGTTCCAGCAACTTCAACACAAGGTGTTTAATGACTCACTTTTGTTGCCCATGAAGTTCACTTTTCTCTTAACTCGAAAACCTCAGTTGTTGGATTCTTTTTTAGTGAACCATCTTGATATTCGCAATGATTTGACCAGATTAGATTCTATTAATAACTCTGTTTCTTCTTGTTTCTCTTCTAATAACCCTCAGGGCGGAGAGGAAGATATCAATTGTGGTGAGAAGCAGCCGGATTTGCAAGTGTGTAGCAACTCCTTCGGAGAAGATTGGTACTTGTCTCTCGCTGTTTATTATTTACTTGGTGGGGAATTGGATGGAGAAGTGTTGCTATTGTATATGCAGGCAAAGATATTGTTTCAACTTCCAACTGTTCCCTGTTAGTGCACCTGGAAGTAAGGGAAAGTTAAAAGTGAATGAACCAATTCATTCACTTTCACTCACTCCAGTGTAAGATGAGTGAAAGTGAATTTCGACTCAAATCCTGGTTCATTCACTTTCACTCGTTTGCTCAACACTCTTTGTGTCTCCATCCTCGACCTTCCCTCGCTCGGCCTTCTCTATCGGCCCTCTCTGCTTCCCCACTCTCGCCTCTTGCTCTCTGTTTCCCCCTCTCTCACATCTCGCTCTCTGCTTCTCACCTCTCTGTTTCCCCCGCTCTTGCCTCTCTTTTATTTTTTATAGTTAATTAAACTATTTTTTTCGTAATTATACTATTAATTTATACTATATTAAAATCTATCTTATGTTATTAATGTTATTACTTTATTAAATTAGTGATAATTAAAATATTGTTAAAATAAGCATTTGATCTAGTATTTTTTTAATTATTCTATTTTTATAATTAATTAAACTAATGATTTTTAATTTTTCAAAAATATAATTTATACTAAGTTAAAATCTATCTTATGTTATTAATAAAATATTAGTGATTTAAGAGTGATAATTAAAATATTGTTAAAGTAAGAATTTGATCAAGTATCTAGATATTATAAAAGTATACATTTCTTTTTTTAAATATTTTATTTTTTATAATTAATTAGTGAACTAAACTATAATCTATATTAATTTATTAATGAAATATCTTATTTATTTAATTATTATTTTAATATATTTTAATATTACATTAAATTACTTATTATAAAAGTAACCATGTTTGTTTATTATTTGTTTAGGTATATGATAAAAAGTGACTCATTCTCTTGTTTACACTATATTTTTCATTTTGAGCATTAACACAAGAAAGTGTTTTCCAGTGCACTTTACATCGAGCACACTAACACGAAAAAGTTATTCACTTTCATTTTCACTTTCTCTATCCTCTTTATTTATGTTCATATCCTTGTTTTAACAATATAATTTTACCATTCAATAAAAGAAAAAAATATGTGTTTTCTCTTTCTTTCAAAAAACTCCCTAATCTTCGAAGATGTAAGTGTTTCAATTTTCCTGTGTTTTGTATCAATGCTGCTGCATCTGAATATGACAGAATGTTATTATTTTCAACTTCATATCTCATGTACTTGGGAAAATTCTTTTGCTTGTGTGACTGATCATTGAACATGGCTACCACACTTTAAAAGTTGAAGGTTTTAAATGTGAATAGAAAGCGAAAGAGAGGATAGTCAGCAGAATATGAGTTCCCTAATGCAATTGCCATTTGTTTTTCCGACAAGAAAAGGGCAGATACTTCAATGACAGATGTAACTTGGTGTTTTACTTGAACTGGTTTCATTGTTTGACTGAATTAGCTGTGAAAAATTCTAGTAACTTCGATTGCCAATTGAGATGTTTTTTCTATACTGATTCTCTGTGAAGAATGTTCAACTTTATCTGCCAGTGTAACTTTATCTTCTTATTTTTTTCTTTCTTAAATCCTTTGATAAGTGTTGATGTTTATTTCAGCATAATGAGCTCATTTTCATGATTTTAGTCAAGCTAAGCTAACTGTTTTTATCTTATGGTGTGAAGCATACACAACAAATGTCTCTCGCAATGCCAATATGGCAAAACTTGAAGCTGGTTATTTATTCCCTGAGGTCAGTAAATGATATCTTGGCTTTGGTAGGATTTTCAGACAATAGTTTTATGTTGTTTTCGTCTAATTACAGATATTTACTGTCTCATAAAAGGGTTTTATTTTCACATTGAAATCAGATAGCAAGAAGAAGGACTGCACACATGCAGAAGTACCCTGATGCACAAGTTATAAGCCTTGGAATTGGTGACACGACGGAGCCCATTCCAGAAGTTATAACATCGGCCATGGCTCTGGTAATTTAAATTTTTTTAAAGTGAGGTTAGACCATCGCCTGTATCAGGGGAATATCCTATATTAGTTGGTAAAAGGTATGTTAACTTCGGTTAGCCTTTTAAGGATGAACTTATTTTTTTTTTAAATGACTTTTAGGGATGAACTTAGAATTAACTTTGTTGGATCGAATCCAGTTCCATCCCAAAATGACTAAGCCACTTAAGAGTTCTATTATTCAACATTATAATTAAATCATTCTTTTTAACGCTTCTTAATTTGGGATTTTTTCTCACTCAGTACTTTCCCTCACATCCAAGCTTACATATAACGGGTTTGCAACATGTCTACAACATACAAACAGTCTGGCTCTCACCTCATGAGCCCATACAACACAAATAACCTGGAGATGACACACTAGATCTCAACCCAAACATACAACCTGCTCTAATACCACTGTTGGGCTGAACCCGTTTCTATCCCAAAAATGACTAGCAACTTAAGACACCTATTGTTCAACCTTGTAATTTTTTCTTAATTCTCAGTGTAGGACTCTTCCCCACTCAACAAATGTTAGCATGGTATTAATTTCTATTCTGTTAGCCCCTGGTTCATGCCTCATTTAGTTTGTACTTCATATTGTTCACGCATTTTCCACTGTGTAAGCATGAAGTTAAGGGGGAGTGTTAGTGGGAATAATGCTTCATAGGTTACTATTAGGAAAAATCCGGTGGCTATTGGTAAAAGGTCTCCTAACTTTGGCTGGTCATTTTGGGATAGACCTACCCTCTCAAGTTTAAACAGCTTGATTTTGTAAAAAGCAGTCATTTTATATTTCTGATATTTTACCCTCAGTGTAACATAAAGTAGCCTTGACTTGTTTAACAGTACCTAGTGAAGAAACTTTTACTTCCATTTCCTTCCATCATGAGATCTTACTATTGTTAGAAATGGAGGCACCAGAGTAGAAATTCTCTTACCATTTGAGACACATTTGAAACTAAACATTCATAGTCCTATCAACTCACTATTTATCAGAAACAGAAAAAATGGTCCTATAAACAATTGACTGTTACTGTTGTAGAGAAACATGAATTGAAGTAATAAAGTGAAGAGGAACAGCATCATTTAAAAAAAAAAAAAATAAAGTGAAGAGGAGAGAAGAGAAGCAAGGAGAAAGAAGGGGAAGAAAAAGCAGTGTTGGAGGCTGCCTTCATTAGGGATTTAAAGTCACCCCTAACAGCCTTATATAGTTTTAAGTGAAAAATAGCGCAAAAAGACAAGAATGCCTTAGTAAATTAGTTTTTAACACACTCAATATAAGACCAACATAGTGAAGAAAAACAAAGAGAACTTATAGACTAACATCCTATAATGCTATCAGTCTACCAGGAGTTAGTATTACATAGACAAAATGACCAAAATACCATCAATTAAATTTTTAACTATTGTTCATCTCTCTGGGTCTTTCTTTCCTTTCTAAAGTCTTATGATAATTTTTTCACTAGCTATTGTCACCTAAATTCTTCTTAATCTCTTTGAATACAGGGACTCTGGAAATCTTAGAATAGAGTTGTAATTTCTCATTGTTTGTCTTCCTTTGTAGTTTTGTTTTAAAAGAGTTCGAATTTCTTGTTTCTTGCACCTAAACTTTTGTTTTAAAAAATGTTCATGACTGAAAGAATCATTCTCTTTGATTATCTGCAAGCACATTAATGATCCATTCTGCTATACAATACACTTCTTCAGATCCTAATATTTTATAGTACAGTTGTGACATCCAGATATTATGTGTACCATTTTTTTTATGATTTGATGTGCAAATGATATGTACTGTGACTTGACTAGCTATATCAAACTTAAATATGCTCGGCAGAAAGCAAATGCTTTGTCAACATTAGAAGGTTACAGTGGATATGGAGCAGAACAAGGTGACAAGGTCTGTAGGCTTTTCAACCTTTTTAAATGTCTTCTATTGTGGTTGCTTCATAGTAAACAATTCCTCTCTCCAGTTGCATTAGTAATGGAATCAATGATGTGAAAAATGTCTTGACAATCTGAGTTCATCTCTATTACTAGTAAGATGTATGGAGTCTGCATTATCATCTGTTCACATTCCCAGTAGCTTCCTGATGTGGGATGAATACGTGATTAAGCGTGGATTTTAATTGTCGTATGTGAAATGAGAGAATGTCATATCGGATTATCGTATCAGAATGAGAAACAGGAGAATAGAGAAGAATAATTTAGAGGAAGGAGAATAGAGAAGAATAATTTAGAGGAAGGAGAATAGAGAAGAAAGAATAAGAAGGGGAAGAAGAAGAAAGGTGAGGGAGAGAGGGAGAGACCAGAGACAAGGAGATTTCAAAAATTCATTATCAAAGCTGAATTCAACATCCTGTTACAGCATTTAAATAACTGAAATTAAAATTTAAAATTCAAAATAGATATATTGAAACCAATTGCGCTAAAACCTCGATCGGCCCGGTTGATATTAAATTCTCAACAAGATAAGATCACTATCTGATCAAATTCAATAAAATTAGAAAAGATAAACTAAAATTCGAATTGAAATTTAAATTTCAAAATAGATAAGATCACTATTTGATCAAATCCAGTAAAATCGGGAAAGATAAAATAAAAATAATTTTAACCATAATTGGTGGGTCCACTGGGCCCAATGGGCATGCTAGCGTCCCCACCACTTCCATAGGCAAAAACATTTGGTTTTGTTCTTCCATTTTCTTCAGGGCTATTATGACACAAAGGTGTCTCTTCCTTTGCAGACACTGAGAGCAGCAATAGCATCTACATATTATCGTGACCTTGGTATTGAGGAATCTGATATATTTGTTTCTGATGGGGCAAAATGTGACATTTCCCGTCTTCAGGTAATATTCATTTCTTACTCTTATCTTTGTGTCAGCTATTTGTTTTCTTGATGATGGGTAAATTCATTGCATATATGAGTTCCTTGTGCTAAAAGTCGTTTTTGCATAACATCTTATGTCAAGTTTTACATTGCTGAGTGCTTTTGATTGCCAGAACCAATAAAGCTATTTTATTTATCTACTATTGATCTTTATTACTGTGTTGTTGATGTCATTTTCTTTCATGGCAGCTTCTTTTTGGATCTAATGTGAAGATAGCTGTGCAAGACCCATCATATCCGGTACTTTACACATCTATTGTTTGTGAACTTAACTTTTCCCTTATATAATTACAAACAGCCAAAGACATTTTTCTCTACGCTGTACATCATCTCGTTGAGTAGTCCTATCCTTAAACATAATTAGTTGTTGTTCATTTCCAGGTTTATGTGGATACAGGTGTTATTATGGGTCAAACGGGATTATACCAGAAGGATGTTGAGAAGTACGGAAACATTCAGTACATGAGATGCACTCCTGAAAATGGTTTTTTCCCTGATTTGTCGACTGCTTCAAAAGCAGATGCTATATTCTTCTGCTCGCCGAATAATCCAACTGGTTCTGCAGCCACAAGGGACCAACTCACAAATCTGGTACAGTTTGCAAAAGATAATGGATCTATTATAGTCTATGATTCTGCTTACGCAATGTTCATTTCAGATGACAGTCCGAGGTCAATCTTTGAAATTCCTGGTGCTAAAGAGGTAAGTCAACAATACATTCAACCTTTTTCATATTTATAAGAAAAACTTTTACAAATTTTTCTTGTCATATCATAGTCTAAACCACATTGTGGTGGGTAACTTGAAACCTTTTTTCCTGGGCTTAAAAATGGAAGAGTGTTTATGGCAAATGACTGATTGGTGGCATTCAAAATGGACTATCTTATCCTTTCCCAAAATAAAAATAAAAATACCATCTTAGTGGATGTACTTTTTTAACCCATCATGTTTGATTTAAACACTTGTTTGGCCCTGAAGTTGGACCATGCTTTCGTCCGAACGGTTAACAAAGTGGAGTGATCTTCTGTCTGGTTCCACATGTGGGACAACTTTGTTCTACGGAAAAGCTTTTTGTCTAAATTTTATTAAGTGAAAAGAAAATGTTGAGATAATGTGACAATTTTTCTTCTTTTTCATGGATTTAAAACCTCTCATTAACAAAGATGAGGTTGCAGTATTCATGGTTGAACTGGCTGATCTGGCCACTTCTCCTTTTCTTTTGAAGCTAAAGTCTCATAAACAAGTTCAGGTTGCCCTATCAAGGTTGAACTAGTTGGTGTAGCTGGCAGACTTGTGGAATATAGTAAACCTTGTTACAGTAAATTCAGTCATGAGTTCAACCAGCTTTTATGGTACTACTTAGAAAACCATGTGTAGCTAAGGACAGCCATCTTAATTATTTGTATAAGGCAGATAAACCCATCATGTTTGCATTCTTGTTATCTTTTAACTTTGACTGAAAATTAAAGTTGCACAATTTCAGTTTTATGCTGTGATATTCATAGATATGATGATCATGTAGTAAGGGAATGCATTTCTTATTATATGAATTTGTTAATGTTCTTTTGGATATTAAAGACGAACAGGACTACAATTCAACCTACAGTAATCCCCAGTTGCTTAGATAGTTTATCTGTTTTAGAGATGCCTTCTGGTTAAAGTATGAGGGTAGCTTTGCTAATGGTGAGTTTATCAAGGAATGCTATCAAATGTTTTCAAACTTGTTTATACCTCTCTTGATATTTGGTACAATTGTTATTAACATCATGGATCACTCTCTCGCAGGTTGCAATTGAGACATCATCTTTCTCTAAGTATGCTGGGTTCACTGGAGTTCGTCTTGGTTGGACAGTTGTTCCCAAGGAGCTGCTTTTCTCAGATGGGTTCCCTGTTGCCAAGGATTTTAACCGAATAGTCTGTACTTGCTTCAATGGGGCATCAAACATAGCACAGGCTGGTGCGTTAGCTTGTCTCTCTGCCAAGGGTTTTACGGTCAGTACTCTCTCACTCTCTCACACACACACACAGAAACTTACTGTGGATGCTGATGTTTCTTGTTCTTGGTATCTGTAGAAACTTGAAGCTTTTTACGTGTCTTTTGGTTACAGGCCATGCAAGATATGATCAGTTTCTACAAAGAGAATGCACAAATTATAATGGATACATTTACATCACTTGGTTTTGATGTTTATGGGGGCAAGAATGCGCCGTATGCATGGGTCCACTTTCCTGGACGGAGCTCATGGGAAGTATTTGCTGAGATTCTGGAGAAGTCCCATTTAGTGACAACCCCTGGCAGCGGGTTTGGACCTGCTGGCGATGGGTTTATACGAGTCAGTGCATTCTGTCACAGGGGTAATGTTCTAGAAGCTTCAAAAAGGTTGAAGGAGCTATTTGCTTAATGCTTTGTCATACAGATCTGGCTAATTGCTCAACCGGCTGGTTGTTTACTTGATATTTGTTTGGTTTTATGGCCAGCTTGCAGCAAATTGCAACATAATTTGTTTACTGGCCAATGGATTCGAACAGTGACATTGTGGATGAAAACATAATCTATGAACAAGATAATAAAGCCAAAAGAAAAAGGGATAAGAGTGCTGATCTAATACGAATAATTATTTAGTGTAAAATATGCAAAATGATATTTCAACCATTTGATCAATGATTATCTCAGCTGTCCGATCGGGTTGATCTAATACAAAAAATCATTTGGTACAAAACATGCAAAACATAATCTTAACCTTGTGATCATGATCAGATAAAGTTTTGCATGTTTCGCAAGGGATAATACCCATAAACAATAAGAGTAACCATTTTCCAAATTGCATATTTTTTCCCATAACAGTTAAATCGGCAGCATAATTCAGACAGCAAAACGGATTACATTCTCCTTTCTGCTGGCAGGAGACAATAGCTACATCTAAGATCTCAATTGCAACAACAAAAGGCTTGACCGATAATCCAATACATGTTTTAGCTAACACAGTGGCTAAGCAAAACTTACTCAATAAGAAACATTAAAAAAGAAAAAAAACTGTGACCTATGATCAGTCCATTCGCCCCTTCAAGGTCCTCTCTATCACTTCACTTGGAGTGCTGTGAGACATCGAAGAGAAAAAAAACAGGAGTGAAGAGCTTAGCTACAGAAATTTTTATACCTGAACTTTAACGTTCACTTGTGTCAACAGAGTAGATCACACTCATTAACCATAGCAGAAGTAAATATGCAACAGTGAAAAAGTATACTTACACGACAAAAACATGTCCACCCCAACCGCTTAAACAATCACGGTCCACTGATGCCAGTAGGGCTTGAGATACGGTTTCAAATAGTTCCTCAGGTCCCTGATTGACAGCACTCAAGAGGTAAATAAGGCAAAGAACAATTTGCCATGCAAACAAAAGTAGAATGAATAAACTTGGAACAAATTAGTTTTTGCAGGAGTGTGCTCCAAACCCCTTCTTTTAAAATTTAAGAAGAAAGAACTCTTAGTATCTAAAAAGAAAGAAGAACTTTTAAATTTAAAAAAAAAACTTTTTAAAATTTAAGAAGAAAAACTTTTAAAATTTAAGAATAAGAAGAAGAAGAGCTGAACAAAATGATATATTCTCACCTGGAACTAAATACACAAAAGGCAAGGGCCACGTAGGAGAGTTTCTAGTTCTTGGGCTCAAATCTCACCGGGGTACAGGATGTGGTGTGCATGCATAATCAATATTAAAAGAAAAATACATAGGGACTGGTATCATTCATGTGCTCAGGACTATATTCTTCCTATCTAGAGAAATAGAATTTTGTTGTTTGTAATTCAATTCCATCATTTTGTGCTATTTTGATCTGCAGTTCAGTTTATTCTCATTCAGATGGATATTACCCATTGAAATTTTTTGTTTTGCCCTCTTTTATTTTTTTCCATTCTTCATAAGAACCATCTCTAGTGCTATCATATTAATTTTTCAATAATCCTTGAACAACAGGAAATCACCTTCTTATTATCCTTCTCCACTTTATTATCAACCATATGTATGCATTTCCAGCCGAGTTCTTATTTTTCAATGCATCTTTACTGAATATGTTTAGAGTAAATCATTTTCGTCTTTGCACACATATTCATGATCAATACAAGACATTCAGAACAAAATTCAGATTGGACATCTTAGTGTCCATCTAATTTTTTTGTCATATGTGATGTTTTTATCTATTCCATTATTCTCTACTGTATTTGCAATGAAAGGCGATAATAGATATCCAATTATACTGTCAATGCCTAATTGCAGTGGATACTGGTAGCATCATGACAAATTTAAACATTCAAAAACAAAAGAAGCAGGAGTTAAGTAACGAACCATGTCAGGCTTGTACATCGACTCACAAGCACCATAAAGAGACTCTGAGGCAGTCCCAGCAACAACAAAGTCTTTAGCAAGTTCCCTATATCAAGAAAAAAATCTCATAAATGGAGAAAACAAAATGTTCATAGTTTCCATTCATTATCATAGAAAGGAATATATGCCAGCAACCGAAGTGTTGCGCACCAAAAAGATACAGATGTGTGAATCAGACGCAAATATAACAGTTGTTTTCTCAAATAGCATGCAATACATTAACAAATAATGTAACAACATGTAACAAATATAAAGCAGAAATGGAGTCCAACATGTAACAAATATAAAGCAGAAGGAAGACCCATTTATGTAACAAACATGATGTAAAAAGTGTGAAACTTAGAGAGAGAGAGAGAGAGAGAGAGAGAGGGAGACACAAGCTTTGGATGAGCTGCATTGGGGCTCGATTTAGATAATAATTTACAAAAATGACAAAAATACCCCTTTGACATAAAATCACTTAGTCCCTTATAACTCTCATTCTATTCTTCCTACGAATATAAAAATTTGTAAATTGACTGAACCAAACATGCTGAACAAATATCCGCTCATATAAAATGATCAAAATACACTTTAGCTGATTTTCTCACACTCCCCCACAAGCTGGAGCATATATATCTATAAGGCCTAACTTGTCAAAAAAGGTCATAAATTCACGCCTTCCTAATATCTTGATAAAAACATCTCCAAGTTGATCGGTTGACCGAACATAGGGGGTGATCACTTCTTCATCACATCATCTTCTAACAAAATGGCAATCCACCTCTATGTGTTTTGTTCTCTCATAAAAAACTGAATTGCTGGCAATAAAAATAGCGGCCTGGTTATCACAAAACATAGTCATGACTTCCTTCTGATGAAAGCCCTAACTCCTTAGATACCGATCTTACCCACATGAGCTCGCTAACAATATGTGTCATAGCTCTGTATTCAGCTTCTACACTGGATCTAACTACCACATTCTGGTTCTTACTCTTCCAGCTAATTAAGTTACCACCCAGAAAGACACAATAGCCTGTAGTAGATTTTGTCTAGCTTTGAACTAGCATAGTCTGCATCAAAGAAAGCCTCAATTTTCAAGTGACCATTATTTTTAAAGAAAAAACCTTTCCTTGGTGCTCCCTTGAGATATCTCAAGATCCTCAGAGCTGCTTCAAAATGAATCTTTCTTTGGGTGTTCCATAAACTAGCTTACTACAGTCACTGCAAAAGATATATCCCAACACGTAATTGTGGCAAATATATGTTTCCCAACAAGTCTCCTGTGCAATATTTTATTATCCAATTCTACACTTTGGTCATCAAGTAGATTGAGTTCAACTCCCATCGGAGTATTACTGGTTTAGCTCCCAATAGTCCATATTCATGTAGCATATCGGTTATATACTTTATTTGAGACAACACTAGTCCTTCTTTGCTTCTTTCAACTTCTACTTCCAAGAAATGTTTCAATGCCCAAGTCTTTGGTTTGGAAGTGAGCAGCAAGTAGCCTTTTAACTTCTTCAATTCCAGGGGTATCACTATCAGACAATATAACGTCATCCACATATACAAGTAAAAGTATGAACCCCGAAGTGGCTCCTAGAGAAGCCCGTTGACATCATTACTTGGCTAAATTTTTCAAAAAAGCACAAGGGCTTTGTTTCAGGCCATAGATTGCTTTCTTGAGTCTGCATACATTGTACATCTCTCCCTAAGCAGCATACCCCGAAGGTTGCTCCATATAGACTTCTTCTTCTAGATCACCATGCAAGAATGCATTCCTTATGTCTAATTGGAACAAGGGCCACCCGAGTAACAACAATAGATACCAAAATGCGTATTGAGAACAATCGAGCAACTGGAGAAAAAGTTTTAAACACATCTATACCATAAGTTTGTGTATATCTTTTGGCCACCAAACGAGCTTTATACTTCTCAACCGAGTCATCAACATTATATATGAATGCATACACCCATTTACGGCCAACCACTGTAGCACTTGTAGGTAACTCACATAACTACCGGGTTTCTCGCTCTAGCAAAGCAACCATCTCAACATCCATGGCTTGCTTTCACACTGGAGAGGATATAGCATCTTGCACTGAAGAAGAAGTGCAAGCAAAAATAGACAACACAAATTTTTTGTAGTTGTCAAACAAATGATCATATGACACAAAATGTGACAACGGATGACGAGCACTTTTCCAAACACCTTTCCTTAAAGCAATAGGTAGGTGTAGATCGCTTACCTTAGGATCCTGAGACGAAGACGAGTCACGGTCTGGCATAGAGAGGAGGTTGTTGGTTAAGAAGGATGCACTTGTTGACGTTGATATACCTGCTAGGATGTCTCAAATATGGTATTTGGCAGAGGTCCAAGACAATCATCAACCGATATGGGAATAAATGACTCATAAACTGGGGAAGAAGGTACATCAATTGAAGTAGTAGACTCAAAAAAGGGAGTATCCTCAAAGAATGTAACATCTACAGATACAAATGTTTTTCTAGTAGATGGACAAAAATACTCGTATCCCTTTCGTGTACGAGAATATACAAGAAAAATACACTGAATTGCACGAGGAGATAACTTATCTTTGGATGATCTCAGAACATGAGTAAAACAAACACATCCAAAGACACGAAGAGAACTGAAAACAATGGAGCTGAAGGCAACAAAATTTGGATAGGAATTTTACCTTCAAGAGTAGATGAAGGCATCCTATTTGATCAAGTAACATGCAGTAAGCACTGCGTCACCCCAATAGTGCTTGGAGACTTCATATGCTTTGTTACTCAGGGGGAGGAACACAAGGTATGTAAGTTACATAAAACATTATATGGACTTAAGCAGAGTTTAAGTTCAACACTATCTTGTTTGCTTTGGTTTTGTAAGATCAAGTTCAAATCATTCAGTGTTTATCCTTAAAAGATATTTTGGGATTATTATTTTGACTGTCTATGTAGATGATATTGTTTGATCAAGAAATGATATTTTAGGTATCTCAGAAGTGAAAGAGCATATTAAAAGGCATTTTTAGACAAAGGACTTGGGTATCTTGAAGTACTTCACAAAAAAGTAAAACAGGTATTGTCTTATCATAAAGGAAATATATCACAGATCTGTTGATAGAAACAAAACTCCTTGGAGCAAAACCAGTGGGGACCCCTCTAGAGATAAATCATAACCTACATGATGACACTAGCCAATTGTTGAAGAATAAAACCAATTATAGGAAACTAGTTGGGAAGATTATCTATGCCACAGTCACAAGACATGATATTGCTTTTTCAGTTGGATTTGTAAGTTAATTTATGGAGAAACCAAGGAAGGTTTATTTGGAAGCAGGTTATAGAATCTTGAAGTATTTAAAGGGTTCTGCTGGGAAGGGTTTGTTATACAAAAGCCATGGGCATGTAAATATTTTTGGTTATTCTGATGCTGATTATGCAGGATCAAAACTTAACAAGAGATCTAAAAGTGGTTTCTACACTTTTGTGGGAGGAAATCTTGTTTCCTGGAAAAGTAAAAAACATACAGTTGTTGCTTGTTTGACAATTGAAGCCAAGTACAAAGCTATGACCCATACAACTTGTGGAATGATGTGGGTGAAATCTATTTTTACTGGAGTTTGGTTTTCCAACTATAAATCCTATGCCAATGGCTTGTGAGAACTAAGAGGTCATCTATGTTGCCAATAATCCGATTTTTCATGA
This sequence comes from Aristolochia californica, assembly GCF_029961685.1. Classification (NCBI taxonomy): domain Eukaryota; kingdom Viridiplantae; phylum Streptophyta; class Magnoliopsida; order Piperales; family Aristolochiaceae; genus Aristolochia; species Aristolochia californica. The sequence continues at coordinate 7,508,121 of NW_027181992.1, read as the reverse complement.
ACACACCAATCATCTACGTTGATTGTCATTTCATCAAAGATGCAGTGATGTGCGGTCTTATATCCACTCCTCATGTGATGACTTCAGAACAACTTGGAGACGTCTTTACAAAGCCACTATCTATTAAAATGTTCATTGATAAGTACCAAGTTGGGAATGTCTTATATTTATATCTCCAGCTTGAGGAAGTATTAGAAAATAGAGTAGGTTTACTTTCTTTGTCCATATTTTATGCAAACCACATTGGATGAGGGTTGAAGTGTCTTTCTCTCTCTTAAGATTGTAAACCCTAAGAAGGTAAAATAGATAAATTGAAGGCTCGTGACAGAGGCATCTTATCTTCTCTCTTTTCTTCTCCACGTTTTGTTGTCCTCTTTCTTTTCTCTCTTCTTTCTTCTTTTGTTCCTCCATGGCAACTTAAAGAAGGTTCTAAACCTCTCAATTCTCATTGTGGAATTCTATGTTCTAAAAATATTTATTTTAGAATCTCATATAAATGCAACAGATTTCTAGTAAAAAAATCCAGTATAACAATTCTACACACACTAACACTCTTACGCTGTGAAACTTCACTACTAGTGTGGTGAGGGCTCCTGTTAGAGCTCTGAACACCTAGAAACAAAAACAAAGCCCAACAATTAGTTGATCCCCAGCATACATGCTGTAATTCTTGCCCTTCTTTTGTACTCTAGTATTTTCTGTCTTCAATTGAATTCTCTCACCTTATTCCAAAACACCGTAAAGAAAATCCATCCAACTCAAAAGTTCAAGATTAGAGTAGAAAAACCAAACTAAGTTCTTGTGATCGCTTGAGGAAAACTTCAAAAGTAGTAATGGATACTATTTGATCAGTAGCTTTACTAGACAACAAATATTAAATGAGCAAATCTAGCGATTGATATACTAATGAAAAAATTCAGTACCCCAAATGCCAAATATGCTGTATGAGAAGCACTAAGACCAGCCACAACATGATCCATTGAAGTTCAAACCCATTGTCAACTAAAATGCAGAAAATCCCAGTTCTCAAAGGCAGAAATTTCATCATCTACACCGTTAAAACATAAATAAATAAATTTATCACCTATTTTATTCCCTGAAATGTCTACCATACACTCTACCCCTTTGTGAACAGCTCAAGGAAAAATCTTAAACATATATACTCTCATTGTCCACCATACAGCTAATCTTTTTGCTTAAAAAATAGCTTAATACAAATCCATATCCAAGGATTCTTATACAAGCTTTTCTTAAAAAGGTGCATGGAGTGAGTTACGACTAGACTTACAAGTCCTCATATAAAATAGTACAGTATAAAGCTTGAAACTTATCCAAGAACTATTTGAGAGAAAAGCAAAGTGAAGCCTTCTTTGGAATGTGAACTAAGAGTATAATCACTTCTGACTCTAAACAAACCTCAACCCCCCCGGCTGGTTTCCAAATATTTATCATCATTCAATGTGAAAAAAAATAAAAAATCAGGTTGCCATCAAAGAAGAAAGCTCCACTTGGAGCCTCATTTCTCCTTTCAGTAAGAACAAAAATGGTTTTTGCTCCTTTTGTATTTCTTGAAATCAACACCTCCAAGACCCAAAATTACAGCACACTTTTTGGACTGTCTACCCTGTGGGAGACTATTACTTTTTCACCTTGTTCACTCTTTAGTGCGAGGGAGTTCGATTGAGCAGATGGGCTTGAGAACCCTCATGTAAATTTATAGTAAGACCTAATCAAGCTTGTTTCTGGGGGGTTACAAGCCGATGTAAAGCTTCCTGAACTAAGCATTTTCTCCCAGAGGACTAAATTCAAAATTGAGTTTTTTTAATCACCTTGAACATACACCATAAATTTATGGTAACAAGCATGTATTTGCCTAATGATGGAATATTTGGTTGATATGAACTCATACATGAGTACACAAAGCAGTTCTAGTACTTTAGTTAGAGATAAAAACATGTGAGAGGATGATAACCTTTTCAACTTCACGAAGAACCTTTAAGCTTGGGAACACAAAGACTAAAGATCTTGCTTCGACATGATAGCAATTAATCCCTCTTCAAGGAATAAAGAAAAATAAAAGGCAGATTATGACAACAAGAAATGCCCCAATAATATTTGAAAGAAGTGATCCAATGGTTTGTGTCTTAACTTGTTCCGTTGTTTATTGGGAGTGTTCAACAAAATCTGAAGGCCCCTCTCCTTAAATGTGTGTGGTGTCTCCTCTCCCTCAAACCTTGAAGACAACTGGAATAGTTCTTGATGCAAGCAATTCAGCCTAAGGAGCTCCTTATGACGCCTTGATCTCTTTCTAACAAGGAAGACAGTTGCCTTTGCATCATGCACTAAGCAAGGTCAAAGTCAAGAACAGGTATTCAACATAATCAATGGGAGATCTCTTTAAACAGTTAGCCAAGCCTTTGTGCTTGGATAAGCATGCAGGTCAATGCCAAGTCGAATGCATGTTTGCTATCGTGTTTCATGCATTATACGACTTCATGACAAACGATGCCTCTGATTGGTTGCCTTCTGCAGGCCTAGTTGCATACTTTGCTTTAGTGCTCATATAGATGTCATGAAGGTTCATACGCCAACCAACTAGACCTGCCTGTTAGCCAACACTAATGCTGTCGTAGTTCCAGCCTTATCTGATGCCCAGCCAGCAATTGTACATTCACTCTTAATTTATTCTAGTTGGTTCTTAGGCCCATCTTTGGGCTCAGTAGCTTTATCTAACACAGCCTGGATTGAGTGTCCAGCTAACAGAAAACTCATAATGAGCAGAGTAGCTCTTTCCACTGACTGAAATTCTATTTTCTCATATGACACTTCCTTGCTTCTCATACGGCACTTCCTTGTTTCTTGCTTTCAGCTACATCTAATATGATGATGTCCAATAATTAGGGAATTCATACACAGAGTGCCCCAGCCTTTTTCTACCATTTGAAAATACTCATAGATCAACCTCATGATTTGAGACCACAACTAAGGTACACCTTAACAATGCTTAAGATTACCATCTAACAGTAAAAAATGCAACCTACAACCACAACTTAAATCAGTTGCATGTGGATCATCATATCCACATGCATGTTGCTATTTTCCCACACCACTAATTAGCTTCAACTGCACATTTAGATTGAGAGGCATTACACCAAGAGTTGGTAAACATGAGGATTACACCTAACAACACAAATTTACAAACACTGAAGTTTGAATATAGATTCATATTTGAGCATAAAAAAATGTATGGTATTGGATACATCAAATCAACAGATATGTCAGTAAGGAAAGGAAATTTTTGACAGGAATAATAACAAAAAAAAAAAACTCCAGCCGGAGAAAAACATGAAGATCAAAAGGATGAAGAAATGACATACTTAGCACCAATTGAATCCATTGTACAGATGAAGGGCTTGTCATCATCCCCTAATCCAGCAATTACAGGCTGGCATAAGTATGGACCAAACCTACAAAACAAGGAAAGATAATGCATTCTTTTAGAAAAGCCACTGACGCTTGTTAATTTCCATGAAATTACACTAATTTTGACTACATCATTAGAGATGACATTCATGACAAAATCAGATTTACCCAATACCCAACCAACTAATAAGCAAACCAGAAATAATAAATCCTTCACCGGCTACAACTATCCCTGATCAACATCAGGTATTCAGCTGCTGATTTATAGTGAGATACCGAAGTCCTTTTTAAGGTGAGAGATGTTTCTCTTTGTTGATACTTTAGTTCATGTTCACAGAAAGATATAACACAAACAAGAATCTCTACAACGACAACCATTCATTAGCTTCTCATAGCATTGAATTAGTTGAGTCATTTCCCAGCTATAAAAACATTACAAGGATAAAGAACATTGTCAAACGTAATTTCAAGAAAAGCAGTTTTTCTCTTTAACTTTTTTTAATAATGTGATTCATAACATAGATATCCAAAACAGGAGTGAAGCATGCCCCAATACTCCAAGAACTCCAACTAAGAGACATGAGATTTCGCCATCAAATCAAATACTCAAACACGGGAGTCCTGTGTGATATTTGAACAACATAACATAAAAAAGGCATCAAATCAGATAAAAAAGCTAAGATTAAGATAACAGAAAACCTTTTCTCGTAGAGCAACGCGGAAACTAAGCTGGCAAACGTCTCGGGCTTCATATCCCTCTCCTCCCTCAGCTGATACAACTTGTGCCGGAAAACCAGCCGCTGGTATCTGGTCTCGAAAATTAAAGAAGACTTCTGTTAGACGCGGTAAAGAGAAGTGCAAGAGATGAAAATTTAAAGCGTAACAAGGGGAAGTAAGTCACAGTGTCTGGGTATCTGTGGCTAGGCCAGAGAGACCGATGTAGACTTTGTCATGAATTTTGTAAATTCTCTGAAAATCTGTCGCAATCGTCTGAAGTTGAACACCAAGGCGCCGATCACTAGCTATGGCAAAGCAGTTTTTTCCCACCATAGCAACGAGAGCACTACCATTATACTCGAATATCTGCAAATTATAGAAACCAACATTACATTAAGCATGTTCAGTGAATCAGAAACAGATACAAGTTGAAATAAGGGAATTGATTTTGAAAGAACAGTGACCAAATGAAATTCAACGTACCGACATGAATGATCTTCGAGATGTAGGCAGAAAACGAGGTAGCTTGAGCCTCACACTAAGAAAGGGCTGAAGCGCCGAGAGTAGCTTTCTTCACGAGCAGTCAAAGTACGAGCCCGAGGCAACACCGACTTGCAAAAGAGTCCCGACCTACAAATAGGCATCAAATGCTACCAATCCGATTTTTACCTTATAATAATCATCTTTTTTATTCCTCCAATTTACTTTGAGTAATCATCAAAAAGCCTACTTCAAATTTATATTTTATTATTTATAAAAAAACATTAAAGAGGAAATTTTAATAAAAAATTAGTAAAAACATTAACAATCTTGAAATGTCGTCATCGATGCAGGTAGTCGAGTCGCGGGTCACTCGGCCGAGTCCAAAATCCCTGCTTGTCTTTGGCTATTTGTCGGACCGAAAAACACCTGCCAAAATGACGTGCGAAGCAGCACGGCTGCCTTGCTGGTGCGTTGTAAACTTGTAAGTAGGCAAGAGTGTTCCTTTGTCGTTCTCGATCTCTTGAATACTCTTTTCTTCTGTTGAAATGCAATCTGATCTCACAGCAGAGGAGCTCCGTTATCGGCTTGCGCGGCGGGGCCTCCGTCTCTCCGGAACAAAGTCCACACTGGCAGGCCTACCTCTCTTTTCTCCATCTACGACGTTACTTAAAAGTTTCTTTTAAGTCATCTTTCATATCCTCAATTTATTTTTTCATACAGGTTCGGAGACTCGAATTAGCCATTCGAAAAGAAGAAACCCAGTCGAACAATGCCCTGATGACAGACTCTTCAGTGACCGGAAAGCGAAAGAAAGAATCTCGAACTGGGGAATCGTCAGGGTGTGGGAAGACGGACTCGGTCGAAAGGCTCAGAGAAATGAGCATTCGTGAGTTGCGGGAGCAAGCAGTTCTTTCTGGCACTTCATCGCAAGGGTCCAAAAGAGAACTCGTTGAGAGGCTTGTCACATTTATGGGGAAGCCCTCGGAGGAGAGTCGAGAATGTAAGTTACTGGTAGATGCTATGATTTTATATTTTAGAGCAAAAAAAGAGCAAAAGACTTTACGTAAAAAAGATTGTAAAGAAAGGAAAAACTGAAAGACCTATCATTATTTCATTTGAAAGGACTAAGAAACATTTCTGTTATGAAGTCTATGCCATGTGGTCTTTTAATGAATATCAAGAGCAAAAGACTTTCATATCATGCAATGCTTCCGTGACAAAACTAACTCGTTTACAAGTCCCTAGTTTTATGATGCCTACCATTTGGTTCCAGTCCATCTCTCTCTCTCTCTCTCTCTCTCTCTCTCTCTCTCTCTCTCTCTCTCTCACTCTCTTTCTCTCTCACTCTTTCTTCATTCTTTACATACTTTTGTAGTTTATATATTTTATGATTGTTACTGTTACTATTATTGTTATTGTCATCATTTCCTTCATGCTATTGCTATTTTTTTTTTATCATTTGTGTTGGCAAACATTTGGACTCTGAACCTGAAAGCCGTCATTAATAAAATGGTAGCAGGTAGGGAAGGAAATGGGAATAGTAAGGAGAAATTGATTAAAGCTACCAAGAAGGGTGGTGCAGTCCTGGATCAGTGGCTTCCAGATCACATAAAATCAAAGTATCATGTTTTGCAGCATGTAAGGACTCAAATTGTTCTGTTTTATGTTTATGTCATCAGTGGAAGAGTAGGTATAGAATACTGCACCAAAGTGCTGTTTATCTTCTTGTGATATAGTTATTTGGACGACCTGGCTATGCTAGTGAATGAGGAGGTCCAGTGAGTTGCTTAAAGATTTGGTCAAGCAATTCAAATGTTGTTAGGTAGTAGAAAATTTATTTTTTCTTTGGAAACAACAAATTATATGAGTCTATGTGAATGGGTAACACGTTACAAGAAAAATGACTAAAAATATCAGTACAAGAATAATTTTTTTCCTGTTCATAAGGAAAAAAGCAAAAGGTTTTCAACCACAAAATTAATCTGTCTAATATAATTCAGCTGCAGTTATTTACTTTCTGCATGGTTATGTCTGTTTATGTACTTAATCTCATATAAATTACAAAGCATGAGAGTGAACTCTGAGGTATCTATATCTTACTATGTTCCAAACAATTCAACCTTGCTCCCATTAGGTTATCTAGTGGCACTAAACTAGTTCTTTTATAGTCTTGAATGGTAAGAAACTTATGGTGATTCTGACTTCTACTTGCTGGAGTTATTATTACAGATTGAGTTTTTAGCTGGGAGATTGTTTATGCAGAGTTTCTGTTCAATCTTTCTTTTTTCTTGCAGGAAGATGATGTATATGATGCCATCTTGAACCAGACTAATGTTGGGAACAACAACAATAAGTTTTATGTGATTCAAGTTCTTGGTCTATTCTTCTATCTTCCCTTTCTGTTTAAATGAATCACCTCAGTTGCAAGTTTTACTTGGTTAATTTCTTTTTGATTTTTCTAGCTTCTATTAGTTCTTATATGTACTCAATGTTTACTTTAGGGACTTTTTAGAAAAAAGAAAATATTTACTTGGGAGTTTCAACATTATTGCAGAATCAGATGATGGTGGCACTTTCATGGTTTACAACAGATGGGGTAGAGTTGGTGTGAGAGGTCAAGATAAGTTACATGGTCCTTTTACCTCAAAAGAGAGTGCCATCACTGAATTTCAACTCAAGTTTCTTGACAAGACAAAAAATCACTGGTCTGACCGACAAAATTTTGTTAGTCATCCTAAGTGCTATACTTGGTTGGAAATGGACTATGGTGAAGCAGAAAAACAGATGGTATGGTGTTGGTGTTATTCATTGTCTATTTTTCACTGAACAGTTCAGTCATAATTGATCAAATAGAAAAGTGATCTAATTGTTTATGTTTATTAAATAAACCAATTAACACGAAGAGGGGTATTGTGAAAAGAAATTGGGAGTGAAACTGGTAGAGAGCAAAGAGATACTTGAGAAAAACAGAGGAGTTTTTATGCACCTCTTTATGTAGGCTTTTATTCACTCTGATAACAAGAAAAGTTGATTGAGAAGTAAGACTGATTCTTAAAGTAGGAAACATATTAACACTCTTGACTTCTTAACACTCTTGACTTCTTACTCATATTGAGAAAGTCATTGAGAGTTAGTGGGAATAATCCTACACTGGTTATTTGTTAGAAAAAAATTGGTGGCTGTTAGCTGGGAAAAAAGACATCTAAACTGTGGTTAGTCTTTTTGGATTGACCTAGATCTAACTTTAATTTGGTACTATAGTAGGGAAATATTTTTGTTGACCTAGTTTGTAATCCATTTAGTTTGTACCTCATTTGTGCTGCCTTTATTTCATGCCCATTGTCCGTTTTGTTTAGACTTGGATGTGAGAGGGTGTTAGTGAGAAAAATTTCACTTAGGTTAGTGTTAGAAAAAAATCTATAGTTATTAGTTTGTAAAAAGACCTCCTAACTTGGGGTAGTTAGAGACTCATATGTGTTAGTAGTAAATTCGTATAAGAAAAATTAAGGTCATCGTGGTTGGATCTAAATTTTAGGAGAATGTTGACTGATGATGAAATTTTTATAGCTTTTAATTCGTTATCCACTTCAAAGGGAGTGTTCATGGTTCTGAAGATGATTTTATGACTTGGAGGCGTATCCATCTTGATTTTACATTGTGAGTTCTTAGTAAGATTTCATTTGTGGAGATGATCTTCTGCCAAACCATGCTATTCCTCTCTCTTGCCAATTTCTAACTCCACCAAAAATTTCTCCATTTCCATTTTGCATGCAATAAGTAAAAGGGGAAATATGATTGAAGATCAAAATTGCAATTGTGTGGAAATGAGCTTGAGAATATTGATCATCTGTCTTTGTTTTGCTAATTTTCTATAATGGTTTAGATTCCCTTTAGAAGAAAATTTGGTCTTTATCTATGTTTTCCTTCTTCTTTTATTGCAATGATTGAAAAATCATCTTCGTTTCCTTGGGGATTGTGGGAAGGTATAATTAGAGTTTATTTAATTTACTTTATTTTTTAAAGTCGTTTCCTGTAGAATTTCCTAGGGTTTATGGAGAGCAAGGACATGGTTGTAATTTTTTATAGTGTTTAAGTTATAAATAGGGGAGAGAGGTTTGTAAACCCCAAAGTGTCCCATTTCTTTTCTTTCTTTAAATTCCAACATGGTATTAGAGTAGGGTGTTGACCTTGTCGTCTCACAGGTTTACTCCTCAATGTTCGTTCTTTGTTCTTCAATCTTCTTCATTTTGATTTTATCTTGTTGTTTGTTCTTTCTTTCTACTTTTCCTGCAAGTTTGCTTACATTCTTGAGTCCCCAATTTTTGTTTGTTTTCCCTTGGTTTGTTGGAATTGTTCTTCAATTCTTTAGTTACTCTCTTGTTTTGATTGCATGAGGTCTCATTGCTGCTTTTGACTCAGGAGGCGATTCCATCAAAGTGTACAACCTATCAGCAAACACAGAAATCAGATTCCCAATAAAAAACCCTACTATGGCAGCTTTACTCATCTCTCCTTTGTGCTGAATTCAATCTTTTTCAAATTTTCTTTAAAAAAAAATTCTGTTTTCTTCTTCCCCTTGCAGTTACTTTCTGTTTGATATGCAGCTCATATATTCGATTTCGACCAATTGAATCCCCCACAAATACTTACCGCCAGTTTCATAACTTCTCCAACATCATTTTGGCATTGAAGCTGGGTGGAGAACATTGCTTGGATTGCCATCTCCTTTTCATGTGAAGATCATCATGCGAGTTCCCTTTCGTGCTCACTGGCATAGTGCAGAAGATGAGTCACAGAGGGATTCTTGGTAATGATGTGACTGATTGTTCCATGGCCCTTTTGTATTTCTTGAGTTCAATTAGTACTTGGACGAATTTGCAGATGACATAGACAGTGAGATACTAAAAGTGTCTTTGGTCGACACAGTGTACTGGCCAGATGCAATCCGCTGCAAAGATTAGGATTATGACTAGGGCTGGGTTTGAAAAAATGTAGTGTTAGACTCTGGGTTTGATTGGGGGTTAGGCTCTGCACTGGCACAATTGGGCCACGACGAAAGCTTGCATGTCCTGTTCGATTCAGGATGGATATCACCTTTTCAACTTGGATAACGTGAAATCAGTAATTTCCCTACAATTGACCAGGTTTTGCTGTGACTTTTGATGAGAGAGCATTCGGACCAGAAGCTCGAGGCTTTTGGTCTTTGGAAACTTTCAATTGCTGCAATCTCCTGGAATCTTTGGAAAGAACACAATAGACAAACATTTGAAAACAAACAAAGAACTATTGGTGGTGTCATTGAGGCGGTCATGCATTGTATTCTGTTCTGGTCCAGCAAATGCCATGAAACAGCCCATTTGCCTTGCTTCCTCATTCAGAATAATTGAAAAGGAGTAATCTCCTTCTCCTCCATTCCAATTCTCACCCTCCTTTCTTGGTCTCTTTCTCCTTTTGCTTTTTCCTAAGCTAAATTTTGATGGCAGCTCTTGTGGCAATCTTGGGTTGGCAGGTGGAGGTGGCTATTAGAGACTCTTCAGGTAAAAGCTGAAAAATAGGTGATTTAGGGAGAAAATAGAAGAGAAAATGAATTTTTGGAAGAGGTACAGCTTTGCTGCCTTGGAATCCGACCCAGAAAGGCCCTTCCTGCTTCTTTGTAAGCAGGGTTTAAGTTAAAATTTACAAAAGGACAAAAATGCCCCTCAATACTCAAAATTACATATCTCCTAAAATACATGTCTTGAATGAAAGTTTAACTAGAGATAACATAAGACATTCTCTATCTAATAGCCATACTATAAGAGAAAAATGTAATATTGAAAATATAAGAAATGACCAAAATACCCCTGACCTTGTATTTTAACAATATCAATCTATTTTTTTTGCTCCTTTAGGCTTGCTTGATTCCACAATGGCAGAATTAAGTGCATTTCTTCATGGTCTTAGACTACATTCAACTAATTTCTTTGTGCCCCTTCTAGTAGACGGAGGCTACTTATTTGTAATTAGTTGGGCTTCAGGGAAGACAATGCCTCTAGGGAGATTTTTAATGTATCATGATGAAATATTTAACTTATCTAACTTCATGTCTGCTGCTTGGTGTCACACTCCAAGAAGTGCTAATGGATTGGCTGACTCGTTGGCTAGGGATGGTATTTCTGGTTTGTTTTCTTTTCTCTTGCTGCTACTTTTGCCTTTTGTTGCAATTTCTAGGCAACATCTTGTTGTTAACAATACCTTTTCCATTTGATTGTATTTCTGGTTTGTTTTCTTTTCTCTTGCTGCTACTTTTGCCTTTTGTTGCAATTTCTCCTTTCTAGAGCTTCTTCAACGAAATCTCATTCCTCATTGTTTAAAAAAAAAAAAAAAAAAATCTTTGTCTAGTCATGTTGGAATTGGACTTGGAGCCAGCTTTCACACAGAGTATGAAAGCATTTTCTAGTTGTTGACTATGACTTGTAAGTCATTCTCCTATATCTTGGTGGCTGCTATTCTTCTATATCTTGAGCAGTCCCCTTCAAGATGGACCATATATACCATGAAGCCTTTACATTGATCAAATAAACCTAGGTATGCAGCTACATATAGTAAAAAATTTGTGTTAATTCGAAGAGAACACAGCATGGAGAAATCTCTTGTTCATATTTGTCCAGAATGAAGTCATGGCTGACCTCTATATCATATAGCTTGATATTTATCTTTATGTTCTCTATGTTATTTCTCAATATTTTGATTCTAAGATTCGTTTTTCTGCTTTAGTAACTATACCATCATTTTCCCCAAGTATGTTGAACAATTGTAAACAGAATTATTAACCATAGACCTACATGTTCAACAGACATGCTTTAGGAATTTATGTCAAAATTAGTGAAATTCTCAATTGCCCCTCTTGGACTCTCATTATCTGTTACTGATTTTAGCAAGATTTTGAGTTGTAAAATAATTCACTATGCTCTTCTGATGGATTCATATGACCACTAAATTATTCTTTTCAAAGAGGCACGAGTTTTAGAATTTCACCATTACTAAAGTTTCATTTCACCAAACTAGTATAAAATGATTTTCCAATGATCGACTTTGAAGTGCCCATAGATGGCATGGTTTCTAATTTTCACTCAGACAGCTGCATAATACTCTAGTCAAATACCTGATTAAGCTCTGTCCAGCACCTATTTCCTGTTGGGTAGCATAGAGTAATCCCTTCTAAGTAGGTCATCACCTATAGTGATATCCACTCTACTTGATCAAACTAATCTCATCAAATCAACATCTTATATTCTGTAAATGTCTGCATAATAGTTGTGAGAGAAATTCATCTGAAGGAAAACATCCTAGTTTTCTTTATTTATGGTTTTCCATTATCAGAACGATATTCTGTTGTTGTGTCTCCATGCCATCTTGTCACCACTAAAGTTGCTCAGTTGTGGATATCACTGTAAGTGTTTTAACAGGGTATGGAGGAGCTTGAGAACTCAGCCATTGGGATCCAACCTCGGGAAACAAGTCTAGAACCCCGAATTGCAAAATTCATATCTCTTATTTGCAACATAAGCATGATGAAGCAGCAGATGTTAGAAATAGGTTTTAGCTTTATCTTTAACTTTATAGTTTTTCAGTTAATCAAATTAAATTTCCTTTACTAGGTAAATTGCTGGTCATCTCTTTGTTTATTTTCAGGATATAATGCTGAAAAGTTACCACTTGGCAAGCTAAGCAAGGGTACCATCCAGAAGGTCAGGTCTAAAGTGCAAACATAGAAACCTATTTGTTGTTGATATTTGTAGACTGTAAATATGTTAGGTTTCTTTTCTGTAACGACCTAGGGAACAATTAGTTTCTATGCTCTTGATGCATCACATTTAGAAGACAGGTTGTAAGGAAATTTTCAAGGAAGGAGAAGAAAAGAACCTTAATATGTTACTTTATCTCTCCATTTGTGGATGATCAAAATCTATTCTATTTTAGTAGTTATGATTAATTAAAGATCATTCATGGTTTTCTTTTAGGAGAGTTTTAGTTCAGAAATTTGTTGAAGTTTATTTATTAGATTGTCTTACAACTTTTGGTTTTTGTTTGTTAAATTTTTGTTTAAGTATAGTTTGTCAAATATGGTTTTTCTATATTATTGGCCATCCAATGGATGATGCAAGCATCATCCCTGACCTCCGGCTCATCTTTGCTAAGTTCACTTGTTGGATAACTGGATAAACCTTTTAGCAAGAAAGTTTTTTACACATGTTGATCATGGAAGGTAATTTTGACTACCATTAAGAATAATGGGGAAAAGTTTCTGGTTTGTGAATCTTGATTTAATTAGACCTAATATTGGATGAAGAGACATTGGGAGGCAATGAAATGGTATTTAAGGGGGACAAGGTTGGAGTGACCATGGACATGACTGATCAGTGCAAGATGATAAATGAATGAGACAAGATTTAAGCATAATCAGCTGCTGGAATTTGGGGAAAGAGCTGAAAATTTAAAAATACACAAAGGGAAAAATTGCTGGATTTTTAATGCAGTACAGGAATTGTGTAAAACCCCAATTGCTGATGAAAAGAATTTAATTAGTAATAGAGAAACCAAAGATTAGTCTAAACTAAGGAATCAAAATCTGATGCAGTTCGAGGGAGTGATTCCAAAAATCAAAATCTGAGACAAATATTGAAATGATTGTTATGAGAAAAGAAAAACGATAGGTGAAGAAATCAAATTCCTCTGAAAGTTCCTGTTTTATTCAATTTTTCCAAAATTAAACTTGTTGAAACCATTGCGCTAAAAAGGCTCGAATTAGGAAAACAACCCCACGGATCTTATACAAGGACTGGCCCGGTCGATACAAATAAATATTCCAACACTCCCCCGCACAGGGAAAACCCGTGGACAAACTCACCGGAAAAACCCGGGACAAATTCTTGGAAAAACCCAGGACAAATTCAGTGGGAGCGGGATTTGAATTCGGGACCAACCTGCTCTGATACCATGTTGAAACGTTTGCGCTAAAAAGGCTCGAACCTTTAGGAAAGTAACCCCACTAATCTTATACAAGGACTGGCCCGGTCGATACAAATAAATATTCCAACAAAACTTGAACAGACAGAGGAGACCAGAATGGACTGGTGGATACTTGATTTTGGACTGATTCAATGATTCAATTTAGAAGAAATCAACAGGATAAATGTTCCTATGGATTTGCCTCTTAAGAAAAATGTAGAAGTCCTTATTTCTGAAATCTAATTGAAAGAATTAGTTGAACTTAGATCTAACATTATGAACAACTTGAAATTAAACTGATTTTGAGAAAATTGAAGATATGATGAAGACATTCTCTTAGGGCAAATATAGGACTAATAATTTTTTTGATTAAGCTTAGAATACTACATTGTTCAATTTTATTGTATATGTAACTCTAATTACACATGTAAGGGCATTTTTGCTCTTATTCCATATTAAAAATTACATAGAAATCACCTATCTTCATTATTGCATGTAAGTCCCCAACTTGACACTAAATTACATACTATTAACATACTCTGAAATTTTTTTGCACAAAAGTACTGTTTCTTTCTCTTTCTTTTTGAATGGTGTGAGTTTTATTTAGAAAAGGGAAAGGGAAGTAGAAAAGGCTGTTAGCAGCAAGCAGCAAAATGAATGAATAACACAAATTACAAAAAACTGCTCCAAAAAAAAAAGAACTATACAAAAGAATCAGCCCACAAACATATGCAGAGCAGGAAAATACGACAAGCAATATAGGAGTGAAACCTGGAGGGTTCACAAGATGTTGTTGTTATTGCAAAAGCTGAAATCAATTAAAAATGGGAGAACTGAAAATAGAGAAAGGCAAGAAGGAATTTGCTTGAACTGGATTTGTAGTCAACATTCAGTCTGATCTCCTTTATTACAATACTTAACAGATTTGTAGAAATAAGGCATGAGTACCCCTGACTTAAATTATTAAATTACCCTAAAGTGACTGGACAATAATACCCTATTTAACATAAAACTGATTAATTAATTTCTTACTAAATATTGTCTAGATTTTGACCAATCTACATTTTTTCAGGGTTATGAGATCTTGAAGCAGATCTCTGATGTGATTGGCCAATCTAACAGGAAAAAGCTTGAGTTACTAAGTGGGTATGTTTTTGTTTGCCTTTGCACAATCCAAAATTCAGTTCTCATGGTTGGATGTGTTCATAGTGCAATTTCACTGTCATTATGCATGTCATTTGATCATGCAATCTGTCTTTTCATGATGGAGCATGTCTTTGTGGTTCTTTCTGCATATGTGCAATTCTACTGCTTTTTGCTGTATATAGACTGATCCCTTCTGTGAGACTTGGCTTATCTTATCTATATGTTGCAGCCCCAAAACTAGTTAAGGGGTTCTATTTGGATTTGTGATCTTAAAGGAAAAGAGTCCTGTCAAGATCCATGTGAAGATTAGAAGAAGAGTTTGAGAAGGCCAGCTCTCAACAGAAACTGTCTAGGAGACCTCATTGCATTGCAGAGAATATGACATCACATACAAGAAAATGACATCACATACAACTGGTATTGAAGTAGTTTTATTTTATATTGGTCAAGTAAGTTCTAGGAGTTTATCTACTACATGGAGGAGGATTTTGGTTGGAACCAATCAAGAGAGGTTAGTGTTGAGAGTTGTAAGTCAGTGATGTTTTGGTCAATTTTCTTATTGGTAGTTAGTCTCTGAGTTCCCTCTCTCTTATAAGTGTTAGGCTTAAGTGTCCAGGTCTTATACCTGTCATTATGCTGCTTAATCATGATGCACACAATGCAAATAAGAGGAAGGGGTTCATTAGTCCTTTTGTGTCAAATGTTTTAAGTGAATAAAAGGAGGCAGCAGGGGTTGATTTTTGCCCTGGTGTCTACTATATCTTTCTGTGGCAGCACGTCTTTTTTAGGTCGACTGAGGAACAAACCTAGGAGAGAAGGGATGGGGGGTGAATAGGTCTGTACCCTTTTTAATTTCTTTTGTACACTATTTAATTAATTCAATATGTCAAAATAATTTCAAAGTAAAGGCCTATGCACATACAAACATCCACACAATGAATACACGATGTTTTATAATGATTCACAATCCGATGCTGTCTCGGATTGCTAATCCACTCCCAATGTGTTTGCCCCTTGGAGTTAATTCACTATGTTTGGGTTGCCTAATGGCACTTACAATAAATTGCCTTTAAGGCCGATTTCGATGTTGCCCACATAGGGACTTATGCCACTCAATTGATCATAACAATTAATTTACAGTAGTTTATCCGCACATAGGAATACAACAACAATTACGTTTTCCAATATAGATTTTCAACGGGATTTTTCAATGGCTAACTAGGCAATCCTGCATAGACCCAAGCAGAGATTTTCAGTAGCAACTCACTCGACCCACAAAGGGATTTTGAGCATGCCATCACAAGGACTTACGGCTCATAGTAGCAGCATTGAAGGCTTACAAGCCTTTTCTCCTCAACCAATCAAATTGAGATTGATGTGTTTGACCTTGATTTACGTATTGCACTTAGGAAACATATTTATGCATCCACTCGTCATCCTCTCCGAAGTATGTGTCTCTTACTCACCTTTTTTCTTCGTATAAATCATTTGTTTGTTCTCTTTCTTGAGTGTCTCTCTGTTTGTGTAGGAGGCTTTGCAGTGCCCCAAGGGGAAATTTTATGGATGAAGAAATTGAAAGCCTTATTATCATTACAAACATGGGAACTATGTGATTCTTTGTCTAGTGCAGAAATTATGGGTCTTAGATAAGTGTATACTGTAAAGCATAATCTAGTTGTATCAATTGAAAGACACTGTTGAAGAACATGTATAGAAGAGTCTTATATGACTTTCACAGCAAGAAGTTTCACGGAGTCAGAATTAATATGGTAGAGTCTAAGAAGACAGTCTCATGGGAAGGTCTCACAGAAGAGTCCTAGTTTAAAGGTGTTTTAGTTATGTTAGTGTTCTATTTATTTAAGTTGTTTAATTGGTGTAGGACTTATCTTTAGTATTTGACTTTTGGTGTAATTGGGACAAAGGTAGTTTAGTTGTAATATGATTCTACTTGTTTCTTCTGTTATAAATAGAGGCTCATTGTACTTGGTTATAATTAAGTCAGTGATTTATTTTCTTCTCCAAAAATTTCACATGGTATCTGAGCAAGGCCTATTAATTGCCATTGTGTCAATTTACAGAGACCGTCTATTCTTTCACTCAATCAGGTTTTAGTATAGTTTCTTTTTTTTTTCATCGTCAGTTTTTGGTTTTCCTTGCCTAATATGTATATCTTTTCTTTGCCTTAGTTTTCCTTGCCCTAAGCATAATAATGTTGTGCCTAATGGGCACTTAAAGAAACATTGGCAAAACTATGTGAAGACATGGTTTGACCAGCTAGCACTGAAGCAAAGGAGACACATTGTTCGTCAGAAGAAGGAGACGCATTGCTCGTTAGAAGAAGAAGGTGCATGGGCTTTAGCTGTTGGCTGTTGCGATAGTGCGAGCTACTAATCAAAGTCTTAAAGAACTAGAACAAAAACATAGGAGAGTCTTAGGCACATTGCTATCTTATGGGCGTCTGTTGTGTTTTGTAGTGCAACATAAGCGTAATGGTGAAGTCAAAAAGGAGCGTGCCAGAGGGACTGCCTCTGTAATCTCAGCAAAATCCAATCCACCTCTTAGTCCATTGGATCAGCCTGAAAGTGCCAATAGCTTGAGGCTGCATGTTACAACTTTATTGATGAAATACCATAAAGCTATTGAACGACATGGTCGTGCTTTACAACCTATCTCTCCCTCTAGTTTGGTAGTTCAATGGAGATAGCAGCTTATACCCCACCTTGTTGGTCATTGTATCGATATTCTAGCTCCATAAACAACCTATGAAAAATATCATCTCCACGAACAAAAGCAGCAGCACGTCTGGAAGCCACAAGAGTACCCTCGTTGCCAAGGTAGTCATTTGATCTACAAGGCGTCAAATTTCTTTAGCCTTTGCAATCGTTGTTTCTATCCACTCGACGATTATCATCAAGTATTGCATCCAACGTTCTCCAACAAGGCAGTGACATTATTGTCATTAAAGGAGGAGGTATCGAATGTTGGTGGCGCCATAACTTAGGCAGCTGATGCACCGCTGGTGTCGGCTCCATGCTTCAAATTGCAGAGTCCATGGTCTTTCGAGGTTCTATTTTCTTTTTTGTCCTGAAGTTAGAAACTGTTGGAGTGTGAGTCCAACTCAAATATGATTCTTCGTGTTGAATGAATCTCTTCTTGCATTGTATGGCTTCCCTTTGCAGCGGCAAACTCATCGACATCGAAGACAAGTTGGCGGTATGGATATACAATTCGCGTTTGGATTCTTGGAGCTCTGTCCATCGCTCCCTTTTGATTTTTGTTAGGGAAGTTGGTTTTCCTTTTATGTTGTTCAAAGGACGATTATTTTTTTACGATGTCTTCACCAGCCTTCTGTTCAAGAAGCATCCTCTATACAACTACACTAGCCATTAGGTCAAGCTCTTTGTGGGTTCCTTTTGGAAACACTAAAATGGCTCCACAAGATGAGAATTCATTATTGCACAGATGAAGTTCTAGCTACTGATGCTGTTGAGGGGACTTCTTTCGCCAGTCTTCCCCTCAACAAAGTTGTCCGTTGATAACCAACTACACCACCTACGGCTGTTCCAACCGATGGATCAGCAATGATCGGAAACATCTGCCCTATCGCTCAAAAATCAGACAAGTTCTGTTTTTTTTATCAAAAGTCTTATAAAAGCAGAGGTCACTATTGGCGACAGGATCAGTCCTACTTCGAGTAGGACTTTGTTAGAAGATGGGTTCAAGCCCACATGAGTATGGAGAAGGCCCACACGTCCAATAGGGGTGGCATGATAGTAAATAAAGCGTCATCTCATAAAGATGACACAAGGGTGTAATTAGTCAAGGAGAACATGTCTACTTATGGCTTTTCTCATGTAAAACTTGTAGCCCTAAAGGCCATTATTGACATTGTAACATCCTCTCAAAAACTATAAATAGAGGCCATTGGCTTGGGGTAGAGCATCAAGTCTCTCCCCTTCTCTCAATTCGTCCAAGCTCTCTTAGCCTAAAGGCCCTCTCCCTTTTCTCTCTTTCTCCCTTCTTTACCCGAGTTCCTTCTCTTCTTCTCTTCTTCTGTCCCTCTCTTACTTTGCTCGAGATTCTAATCATGGGGTCCTATATTCAACATGGTATCAGAGCAATGAATTTAGGATCCCCACGTCAAGATGATGCTCTACAATGTCTATGATCAAAGCTACTCATGCAAGACTCTTTGTGAAGCAAAATTGAAGCTTGTTGAGATAAGTTTCTTGTTCTCGTTATTATGATCCGTTGATGTCTTCTTGATCTCAGTTTTTTATCTCTGGAAGATGATTTAGAGATTATCCTCTTCATCCTATTAGAATATTGAGATTGATATCTCTTGGTTTGGAAGAAGCTTGCAAAGGCTGGATTTTTTCAGTTGGTTTGCAACTTTTTGTTTGAAATCGGTTATGTTGAGATTATTTTTTTGCATGGCAAGCTACTATTCGTGCTTGCAAGCTTTGTCTCTATTGAAAAGCCATTCTCTTGTACTTGTTATGATCCAAGTTTGATATTTTTTTGGTTTTATGAAGTTATGAGGGAAAGTATGATACTTCTTCCTCTCTCGATGTCCCTTTGAAGAACTGTTTTTTGAAGAACAGAGATATATTTTGTTTTTTTATTCAAAGCCACTTGTAAAGCCACAAGTTTTTCTTCTCCTTGCATAGATTCCCACGAAGCTAAGGTTGGGAGATCTATTTACAAAAAAAGAAGCAAGGAAGGAGTTCAAGTTGTTCTCTTGGAAAGAGCAAGTTGGCGCCAACGTATTTGAGGAAGGTTTCTCTTTTTTTTTGAAATCTCATACCACCTCAAGATCTCCTTGATTAGGCTAGATTTATTGACCCTCTACAATCATATCTTGTCTAAATAAAAAAGGGCTGAATTTAGATTGGTTGCCGTCAACATTATTTTTGGAAAGATTATGAAAATCTTAGTCTCTCGGCAAGAAAAAGAAATTGCTCCCTTGATGTTCTTGATTGTTGTTTTTTCTTATACTCTAAAAGGAAGATAAGTGGTCTGGTAAAATCATCTTTAACATCTCATCTTGCCTCAAATATTAGGAACAAAATCCAAACTTAGATATGTGAGTTGGCATCCACAATTGTTTTTGGTTGGATGATCTTCAATTACTGCACGCAGCCCACTTACTGTCCCCTTACTTGCTTCATCCCTTAATAGGCTGATTCAGCCCGAATTGTGGTGATTTACTTGATTTATGCTATCTTGATTGCATAAATTGTTTGTATTCTATCTTGGTGATTGGTGCACATTGAAGTTTCTACCCTAACCCTAATCTTTGAGGTGGGGCCCACCTAGCTGGTGCTTGTGTGATTGTTTGATGGTGTGAAATTAAGGGTGATGTGAGTAATATTTCATTATCATGGCTGATTCTGGTGAGATTATCACCCTGCAAGGGAATCTTGAAGTTCTGAGGGGAAAGATACGATTTTGATTACATTTGAGTGATTGAATGATCAAAACCGTCTTAGTTGGTCAAAATCGATCCAGATATATTTCAAGGAAAAAAGGAAATCCAAGCTTATTAGGAAAGATCAACCTATTCCCCTGAATGATGATTGAGAAACAAAAAATAGTTAGGTTATGACTAGCTAATTAACAACATTGATTCCTAGTTGTGGAATCAAGTTATGAATTGTGAAACTGCAAAGGAAATGTGGATGTCTTTAGAAGCTCTCTATGCTCAAGAGAGCAATCTGCCTCGAGTCTATAAAATGTATCCTAAACTATTTAGCCTCAAGAGAGGTGAGAGATCTATTTAGAATACTACAATAAATTGTTGGGTGTACTGTAGAAGATAAATGTTTTTCATCCCTTTACTATTGATTAAAGGGAGTTGAGAAAACAATAGGAACAATTACATTTATCAAAATTTTTGGATGGCTTGGGGTCAAAGTTTGATGTTGTTAGGACACAACTATTAGCTTCAAATGATATTCCATCTTTACTCATGATCTTTAACAGAGTCATGTGTGCAAAGACTGTTGTCATGTCCTAGGGGAGTAAAGATGTTAAGAATATTAATGTGTCTACTCTCCATACTTTGTGTAACTTAAAATCAATTAGAGGTTGAGGTGAAAATGTTAGAGGCAGAGTCAAAGATGACATTGGCAGAAAATGTGTTCATTGTGGTTGCTCCAACTATTTCTCTGACAAGTGTTGGACCGAGTTTGGTAAACCTACATGGGTAAACTCTCTTGTTCATGAGAGTATTGAAGCATCGACTCGGTCCATAGTGAATATTGCTCCTGGAGCACTTGATGAGATGCAATAGCTTGCCTAGCGCCTGGCATAGTTAGCCGCAATACCCTCTACCTCAACATCTATCGCTTAGGCTTCACTTCCCATTGACACCCTTGCAGGCTTAGGTATGTCTGTCTAACACATGCGTCCTACCTGGGTTCTTGACTTAGGAGCTACCACTCATATGTCAGGTATGTTTTTCTATTTTCTGAGTTACACGAGTCTTCGACTATTAAGCATGTTATCCTAGTTGATGGGTCTGTATCATCAATTCTGGGTATGGGTACACTTCTTCTATCTTCATTCATGTCACCCCAATCAGTTCTATATTTTCCAAAGTTTCCACTTAATCTGTTGTCTGTTAGTCAACTTACTAAATCCATGAACTGCTCAATAACTTTTTATCCATTTCACTGTGTATTTAAGGATTTCACGACGAGGAAGATGATTGATTCTGCCTGTGGGAGAGGTGGATTATATTATCTGGGTGGTCACTTTCAGTCTTCATCTCATTCGCTTTATGTCGTAGTTATACCATTTCAATGGCATCTTCAATTAGGATATCCATCACCAACGAAGCTAGTTCAAATCTTTTTTGACCTTCCTTCTAGTCTATCTTTTTAGTTTGATTTGTGTCAGCTAGGCGAGTAGTAGTTTATTTGAACTTGTTCAATCCGATATATGGGGACCTTATCTAGTCTCTAGTATTTTTGGTTATAAGTATTTTCTTTCTTTCATTTGATGATTTTAGTCGATGTACCTAGGTATATCTCCTAAGGGAGAAATCTGAAGTATATGATGTATTTCAAAGTTTTTATGATGAAATAAAAACCCAATTTGCTACATCTCTTTGAGTTCTTCGCACTAATAATGGTTTGGAGTTCTTGAATCTTAAATTTGATATGCTTTGTCAAAATGATGGTATTGTGTATCTGTCATCGTGTGTGTTTACTCAACAAAATGAAGTAGCTGAGCGTAAAAATCGTCATATATTGGAAATTGCACGTACGTTACTTATTCATATGAATATTTGGAAATCATATTAGGGTAATGCAGTTCTCATTTCATGTTTTCTTATCAACAAAATGCCTTCATCTATTCTTGGAAATAAAATGTCCAGTCAGCATTTAATATCTTCTGTTGAGTTATTTCCTCTATCTCCCTGTGTTTTTGGATGTATCTGTTTTGCTCATGTTAGAGGAGAATGGTTTGTCATGCGTCAAACCATTAGAGATTCCTATCGAGGTTGGTCATAACCTTCACGATGAACATAGTGATGAATTCGAGGGTAAAATAGTTTACAAAAGACTAGTTGGGAAGTTGATATATGCCAATGTTACCCGTCCGAATATATCATTTGCTATTGTTGTGGTTAGTCAGTTCATGGATTGTCCATGCAAGGTACAATTTGAGGCTGCACAAAAGATATTTGAATATTGGAAGGGGTCACAAAAGATATCTTTTAAACCTCATGGTCACTTTAAGATAAAAACCTACTCAAATGCTGATTAATTTGGGTCAAAACTTGATATAAAATCATTTAATGACTATTGTGTGTTCTTGGGAAGAAATTTGATAAGCATGAAGAGTAAGAAACAAAATGTGGTGGCCGGGTCCAGTGCTGAACCTGAGTATAGAGCTATGACTCATACTGTTAACGAGTTGATCTGGATAAGGTTAGTGGTCCGGGAATTGAATCTACAAAGTGATGGACTGACGACCATGTATTGTGATAATTAGAGTGCCATATTCATTGTAGGGAATCTAATATTTTATGAGAAAACAAAACATATAGAGGTAGACTGTCACTTCATTCGAGATGCAGTGATGAAGAAAGAAGTGGTTACCACATATGCTCAAACTGGTGATGTATTTGCAGAGGCCTTGGGCAAACGTGAATTTGGAATTTTCTGTAACAAGTTATAGCTAAAGGGCATCTACGCTGCACCTCGAGGGGGAGTGTTGAAAGATGAAATGAGGAGTAATTTGGTAATATTCACCTTGTCTAAAAAGCCTAGTGATGACACCATCATGATCAATGTGTTGAAGTGTCTATAGATGTATTTGGAGTTTAGGCATAAGTGTATAGGGGGCATTCTTGTCTTTTTAGACAACTTTCACTTAAGTTATAAAGCTTGGGAGGCGTGCACGATTCCCAAGACAAGAACCTTCCAAATTTCTCTCTTTTCAGAATTTCTTCTCCTCTTTTCTCATTTTTCTCTCTATCTTCTTTAATCTTTGCTTTTTACAATAGTTTATATTATCCAAATTAGACCTTTACTGTCTATTATGGCATATTTTTCATCTGTATTCTTGTTCTTTCTAAATATTAAATTAATCAATCAATTTATTTCTGAAAATGGTACCTTGTGTTAACAAATTGCATATTAATAGTTATTTGTAAATTGAAACTAGGAGTCAGTCCATACCTGACATTTGTGGTGGTTAGTTTCTAATATTATTCTGTGTGGTTAATTCATCTCAGAGAATTTTACACAGTAATCCCTCATGACTTTGGATTCAAGAAGATGAGTAAGTTTGCTCCTTAGACTTAGTATTAATGACCACTGTCATTTTTTTATAAAAGTATTTCTGAGATATTAAATTTTCTTTCATATGAAATTTAGCACTTGGTAGTGAGACAATCATTTAAAAATTCCATAATTGCAGGAGAGTTTGTCATTGACACCCCCTCCAAACTGAAACAGAAGCTGCAGATGGTAGTTTCTTTTTCCTTTTCATTTTTTAATTCCCTGTATTCCTCCTTCCCACAAAATTCCACAATATCTTTCACTCTGCTGAAATCGGAGTTAGTGAACACCAATCGTCAGTTCGACGAGTTAACCTAATAAGCTTTTGATCTTCCTAATAAACTGTTAGAACTTCCATGTAATTGTAAAACTTGGTGGTGATAACCTCCGCTATACTTGTAGTACTAGCCATTCATTAATAAGAAATCCATCAGTATTTAAAAAAAAAAACCTTTCTGGAGAGGTTGACAAAATTATTATGGCCTATGATTGACTTGGAATTCTTATTTTAGGTCGAGGGTTTTGGTCTATGTATCCCTTGTAACACCTTTTAGAATTGCTCAAGCAAAAAAGGGTGTTTCCCTCCAACATCTTGTTGTGGAGGAACTCAGTAATATATTCACACATTTTCCTCAAAAAAAAAAAAACACCTTTTAGAATTATCTGCGCACAACCCCTTGGAGACTAGCATATTTAAACAGAACACTGGAGAAAAAACACTTCAATGCACCACATGAAAAATCATAAAATCACAGAAACCTCTTCTCACTTAGTTCCATAAGTTAAAACCTTTGATTGTGATCGTCCCCCCACCCCCCCTGCTGTGTTCTAACAATAGCAATCATTCTACTTTTCAGGCTAAACCATTGATGTTTGAAACCACTAGTTTAGTTGCACTGTTTTTGGGCATCTTTTTCAATATTTGTGTTCACTGTAATCTTATGTCAATGTACTCCTTTTATCACATCTTTCCTAGGTTGAAGCACTGGGGGAAATTGAGGTTGCAACTAAACTATTGAAGGATGATCTTGGGACACAGGTGAGCAATTGTGCTTGGAACTTTCCCCTTATTTGGCAGGGCAGTCAATTGAATCATGCAACTCATAAGTTCAAAAACATGATTTTCCGGAGAGAGAGAGCAAAGATTCTGACTCAAATAACTATGATAACCATATAAAAAATAAAAAGAGAGGAGCAAAAATGATGGAATTGCATTAGTACCTTCATGTCATAATTTAACAAATTGGTAATGAGAATTTTCAGTTTTAAATCAGTAGAAAAGAATTCTACTTTCTATATATATATGTGTGTGTGCGTGTGTGTGCGTGTGTGTGTATATATATATATATATATATATATATATATATATATATATAGAGAGAGAGAGAGAGAGAGAGAGAGAGAGAGAGAGAGAGAGAGAGAGAGAGAGAGAGAGAGAGAGAGAGAGAGAGAGATTATGGGTAAAGTTTAACTCCTAACAGCTTATTTATATCACTTATGTGAAAAAGGGAACAAAATGACAGTGCTGTTCCTTCTCTCCTATATTACATAAAAAACGAAGATTCTGTCTCAAATAAACATATAAAAAAGATGATCTTAAAGTGGGAGGAGCAAATATGATGAAATTACAGAAGTACCCTTTTAAAAGTGCAAGCTTTAGAGAGAAGAAGAAGAAAGGAGAAGAAAGAGTGGGCAAGTGTGGGTGGGGCAGCACATGTTAAGGCTCAAAATCAAGCCCCCTTTCTCTATTAGAAGTCACTTAGGTTCTGTTTGGAACCCCATGGAAAAGAAAAAAAAATGAGAATTTGACCATTATTATTTTCAAAAATAGTTTGCGGAAAGGAGAATTTGATTATTATCTCATTTTCACTAACTATTTTTGGGAATAATAATGGTCAAATTCTCATTTTTTTTCTTTTTTCTTTGTTTTTTCTAGGGGTTCCAAACAGACCCTTGAGTGAAATTGATACAAGATTGCAATAATACCCTTTACAACTTAAACCTTCATAACTCACTCAATAGTATTCAGAACGTAACCAAAGTTGGAATATGGACTTCTAACATGATATATAGCTTATTGCTACCTCAAGAATTGAATATCAGAAAGAGGAAAGTGACTAAAACACCCTTGCATACTTTCTATCCCTTCCCCTCAAGTCAGAGCATATATATCAAGAAGCCCCAACTTACAAAAAAACCCAAATTCTTTCTTACCTAAGGCTTTAGTAAAAAGATCACCAATCTGATTAGAAGACTGAACACAAGGAATAGTCACTATTCCACTCATCACTGTATCATAGATGAAATGAAAATCAACTCCAACATACTTTGTATACTCATGGAACATATTGCTAGCAATAAAGATTGCAGATTGATTATCACAATACATAGTTATGGCCTCTTTATTGGGAAAGTTCAACTCTTGTAGCACAGATTTGACCCAAATAAGCTTATCGATTGTATGTGAAATTGCTCTGGACTCTGTTTTTGCACTAGAGTTGGCCACCACATTCTATTTTTACTTTTTAAGCCGACTAGGTTTCCACCAACAAAAACAAAAGCCGGTTGTAGACATTTGCCCCCTTGCATAATCTGCATCTGAATATGCTTCAATCTTCAAATGACCATGAGGCTTATATACTAAACCTTTTCCTAGTGCTCCCTTTAAGTACCTTAATATTCTTTGGGCTGCTTCCAAGTGAGTCTTATAGGGGAACTCCATAAACTACTGACCATACTAATAGCAAATGAAATATCTGCACAAGTGATGGTAGCATAAGTTAGTTTACCTACCAATCTTCTATGCATGGTCTTATCACTTAGTTTTGTATTATCATCTTTATGGAGGTTGTGACTGCCTTTCATAAGAGTTTCTGTAGGTTTTGCGCCAAGTAACCTATACTCATGCAATAAATCTGTCACGTACTTACATTGAGTCAATACAACTCCTATTTTACTTCTAGCTACCTCAATTCCCAAAAAATATTTTAGTGACCCCTAAGTCTTTTGTTTAGAAGTATGTTTTTACCTCTTTGATCTCTTGCACATTGGTTCTAGATAAGACTATATAATCCACTTAAACAAGTAGTATCACAATTCCAATATCTTTTTAAAGTGAACAATGAATGATCACAATAACTTCTAGAGAAACCCATAGACATAACTACTTTACTTGTCAAACCATGCTCGATGACTCTACTTGAGATTGTAGATTGTCTTGTTTAGCTCACATACCTTTTCTATCTCCCCTAAACAACATAGCCAGGAGGTTGCTCCATATAAACCTCCTCATCCAAGTTTGCATATAAGATTGCATTTTTGAGATCCAGTTGATGTAAAGGCTATTCCGAAGGTACTGCCATTAAAACAACAATCCAAATAGAAGATAACTTGGTTACAAGAGAGAATGTTTCAAATACATCAATTCCATAAGTCTAGGTATATCCTTTTGAAATAAGGCGGGCTTTATGGATCCGTTAACATTATACTTCACTGTGTACGCCCAACGATATCCTACAATTGCCAGACCACTAGGCAAATCACATAATGTCCATGTTTTACGATCATGTAGAACCTCCATCTCTATGTCCATAGCTTGTTCCACGAAAGGGACAATAATGCTTCCCGCACAAAAGAAGGAATAATACAAGAAGATATTGATAGAGCAAACTCTTTAAAATACCCAGGCAGAGAGTCAAAAGAGACAAAGAGAGAGATAAGATATCTTGTGCAAGTACAAACAACAACAGGAAGATGTAACTCACTTACCTTTGGAGCCTCATATAAAGAAGGTTCTAGAGAGATTCTTCAATGGTGTCTTATGAATTTTTTTGCGTTACATACCTGCAATGGTTTTGATGTTTCAACCAGTGGTATTGGGCTAGAAGTTTCCTCCACTGGACTAGGAGCAACATGAGCTAATTGGGAAGTACTGGACAAAGACCTAGACAAAGAGAAATATGGAGTGTCTTAAAAAAATGTAACATCAGCTCAAATAAAGGTTTTCCTGGTAGAAGGACAATAACATTTATACCTCTTTTGTATGCGTGAATAACCCAAGAAAACACATTTAATTGATTTGGGACATAGTTTATCAATTGTAGGACCCAATACATGTATAAAAAAAATCCAAAAATACAAGGAGACAATGGAAATAACTCACTGTGAGACTGAAGCACTTGAAATGGAATCTTGCCTCTTAAGCATAGAGGAAGACAGCATGTTAATTAGAAAGCAGGTAGTGAGAACTGCATAAAATATGAATAAACGCTAAGAACAACTCCACAACTCCAGAACAATCTCGGTCTCGTCCTCTATTACCTCCACCACAACATCAATGTGAGTTATTTCTCTACTACTCAATGTAAATATAGCAGATTCTGCATCTATGACTCTATTGAAGGCATTAGAAAGAGACGGTACATCGTCCGAGGCAAGTAATTGAGCTCGAATTGCATCATATTTCGACCCCAGCCCATCCAAAAACTTAGCCACATAAATTTGTCGCTGTTCTCAAATTTCTTTTTCATTGGTAATGAAAGGATGACATTGATTGATCTCTTGTAATATACTATACTGCTCACTATAGTAATAAATAAATTTTTGATCACCCCTTTTGAAATTGAATAACTTTATATATAATTTAGTCTCCTGAGCTTACATGGATTCGAGAAATATCTAAATCTCCTTCGCTGTTTCACAATTCATAATTTGGTTCAACCTGGAACCATGGTATTGAGTAACCAAGTCATCACCTAGCTATCTTTTGCTTTCCAGTCATCATTAACCGGAACAAGGGGATCATCTCTTATGTATTTAGTCTTTGTTTTTTTTTGGAGAAAAGGTGTAAATGTATTTAGTCTTACTCTTCACTTTTAGATAAATCCAGACTGATTTTGACCAACTTTAAGTATTTTTGTCCATTTAGTTTCTTAGTGGTATTCACAATTGTATATTTCCCATTAGAGTTCCATGTCTCTTTAGTTGGTGTAAACACTTCACCAGAATCAGCCATATCTAATCCAAACAATTATGTCTAAAAAACCCAAAGTAATTCTAATAAAAAGATATGGCAGGCTATGTGGGTCCCACACCAGATCACTTCAGGCATAAAGAGCCATAAAGGGGGCCTACACATAAGGGGAAAGTGATAAGTGTGGTCCTATATGAATCTAAAATTAGAAATATCTTATGCTTAATATTTGGGAAGAGAGCTCCTAATTTTGGTTAATTGTTTTGTGATGAAGACCCAACTTTAACAAATAGTTTAAAATCTAATAGCTGTATGAAATAGTCATCGATGGTATTGTTGGCATCAATTGGCGGACGAGCACTCATGGCACTTCAGATTCAGTCCAACATTAGATTTATTTTTATATTTTTATTCTTCTCTTGAATCTGTTAAAGTTGGGTCCAGGGCCGTGTCAAAATGATTGCTGAAGATAGTGGGTTTTTTCCCAACTAAACCCACTACATTTTTCCAAACTTCAACCTGGAAAAAAGGGGCATTATTCCCCTAACAATTAAATAATGGGTGCATGAGGCATGGGCTACATAAAAGGGGGCACAAACTAGGTCCAATAGAACTAACACCATGCTCTAATACCATGTTTAAGTTGGGTCTAGGTCCAGCCTACCCCCTCAATGAGACTGGAACCTAATAAATCACACCATAAACCTCCTCTGTGATCATTGAGCCAAAGGCCCAACCATTAGTTCAACCCAAAAATAAATAACCAAATTTAGGAGTTCTATTCCCAACTAAGAACGATATATGAGACTTTAACCTAAGAGGGACTTCCATCAACAAGTCAGACCCTAACATGTGCAAAATATCCACAGACATATGTTCGATCTTTTTGGGAGAAAGTTGTTGTTTTATTTTTTTTTATTTCAAAAAAATACTTTAGCCTCTGTTTTGTGAAAAACTAATTTTTTTCCAGAACTCGATTTTCCCTGTATGCTCCTCATATGGTCAAGGCCACAGTTCCTCAAGCTTTGAACTCTTTCCTAGCTTTGATCAATCATAAGGAGATCTCTCACTTATTCATAGCAACCAATACTTATCGGATGACATTCTCTGTAATAGTTACTGAGGACCTCTATCTTTGCAGTTGGTATTCTTAGTGTCTCTGTATTGCAGGAAGATCCTTTGTACCATCATTATAAACGTCTTTGCTGTGAACTAACGCCAGTTGATGCAGATTCTCAAGAATTTTTCATGGTAACGCTGCAATGTTATTCTCTGAGTAAAGTTGGGATCTACTGATGTTGTTGTTATTGTTACTTTTAATATTATTCATGCAGTTATTATTGTTTTTCTTTAAACGATATAAGCACTTAACCATGCAAACATAGTAGTAGATTTATTACTAATGCGAACAAACTTAAATGTTTATCCATGTGGCAAAAATCACATACACTGGGAGAATCTTTGCCCTTAATTTTGTCAGCATCTTGATCAAATATTGATTGTTACATTTGAAATCACAAAATGATCCCTTGAGAGGATGTGTCACACAACTTTAAATTACCCATGACTTCCAGACTCAGTAAGGTCAGTTATTGTTTGTGAGTTCTGTCATGAGTGGAAAATGCAGTTGATATCTCTGCCAATGATGGAGAAGATTATGTATATCTTATAGTAATTTTCTGAGCACGACTAAACTGATTACATCAAGGCATTCAAATGCAGGTTTCTTTACACAAAGAAAGTAAAGTAGCTTTCTTGACAATAATAACTCGTGAGATACTAATGCTGTGTTCATATCCAGTCTTTGTGTTCTTCTTCAGTGATTAATATCCTTCAATTTTCATCACTTAAGAGATTTATTTTATCTGACCAGATAAAGAAATACATGAAGAATACTCATGCCAAAACACATTCAAATTATAGTATCGACATTGTACAGATATTTAAAGTTTCCAGGCAAGGCGAAGCTGAGCGCTATGAAAAGGTGAAATTTGTGAACTAACACCTTTCTGTAACCTCACTCATATATATCAGGTGGATCCACTAATACATTACTATGTCTATGTGCAAGTTGCAATGTTTGATTGGGTGGTTGCTAAAGTGCATACTGCATGTATGTTAATGGTTAAAGGCCTTCTTAATATGCTGGCTGTAATGCCTTTAGTGATTTATGTGCAGTTTTCTACCACAAATAATAGAATGCTCCTGTGGCATGGTTCTCGACTCACAAATTGGGCTGGCATTCTGTCACAAGGTGAGTAATATTCTTTTCTATTCTGCACACCACGAAGAAAATGTATTTGTCCATCCAATAATAAAAGGAAATTGTTAAAAAATTTATTGAGGGGTATTTTGGTCTTTTCACAGCAGCATATGTTTCTGAAGTCTATATTATCTTGCTCTTCATGTTTAACTATATCACTAGGCTTAGTTTCATATAAATTGATTATGTACATTAGGAGATATAAGGGTTTAAGTGCTATTAAATATATGAGGGCATTTTTGTACTTTGACTAAGCCTCACTTAATAAATAGAAGAGGAACGAGACTTTTCTCAAGAAGTCTCTCTTCCCCTCTTCTTCTTCCCTCTTTTCTTCTTCAATTTCTCTCTTTATATCTTCTTATTTTGCATTTTCACAAAAATGTTATCTATTGTTCCATTTTCCATTTCTATGTTTCTCTGAGGTCCAGTGAAGTATTTCTCTGAGAGACCTCTCTTCTCATGTCTTGAACCAATCGTCCTCTTTGTTTGCAAGTTTCTAGAAAACATAGGAAGTAGAATAAAAAGTTACTGAACAGTTTAAGGATTTAGTAATATGACTCACAGATAAGAGATTAACTGGAAACTTTGGTACAAATAAAACAGAATCTAAGGACATTTGTGGAGTTGTGTTGATTGTACCCTCCCCTTGAATGGGAGAGGTGGATCTATTAGCTAAAGAAACTCAACGATATGAATGAGATGGGTTAAATGAATTGAAATAAGGAAGGTATACCTGACATGTGTGTAGAGGTTGTTGAATCAATGATTTAAAAGGGGAATGAGACACATTCAATGTCGTCATACCTTTGCTAGCCATTGGAGAGGTGGATCTATTAGCTAAAGAAACTCAACGATATGAATGAGATGGGTTAATGAATTGAAATAAGGAAGGTATACCTGACATGTGTGTAGAGGCTGTTGAATCAATGATTTAAAAGGGGAATGAGACACATTCAATGTCGTCATACCTTTGCTAGCCATTGTAGAACTCGCCGAGGAAGGAGGAGTCTCAGTATTTTGAGAAGTAGTAGATGGAACAATTAGCTGACCCAAGCACAGTACTAACTGTTGAATTTCCTCATAGGATTCAGTGTGTGAGGAGGCGTCCTTATCTATGACTATAGAGTCGGCCCAGGTAGGCTTACCAAATTTTTCCCAACATTTCTCAGAAATATGATTAGTCCTACCAAAATGAACACATTTTTTATCTCCCCGATCATTCTGACCACGACCACGAGTAGAGAAAGAGTGATCTCTACCTCTATTATTACCACCACAAAACTGACCATCAAGCTTACCAGTAAAAGACTGGAGGTTAAGAGTAGTTGCTTCTGAGATAGCTCCACTAGACTTATTTTTATTTATTACTGCATCTTCAGCTCGAATAACTCTATTAAAGGTTTGCACAAGGGTGTTCACATCCTCATTGGCCGACAACTGGGCTCGAATAACATTATACTTGGGCCCCAAACCATCCAAAAATGGGGCTACTTGAATCTGATTTTATTTCTTACGAGTGTTTTCAACATTCGTTGTAAAAGGATGGAATGTACTAATCTCCTATAGTACTCTAATCATTGTGAAATAATCTGTCACTAATTTACCTCCACGCTTAATATTGAAATATTTCACATATAACTCATAGATCCTTGACAAATTACTTTCTTGAGATAAAATGGAAGTCAAGGTAGTCCATATTGCCTTAGCAGTATTGCAACTCAAAATCTGGACTCCATACTATTGACCAACCAGGTCATTACTAAATTATCTTCTGCCACCCAATCTTCAGTAATAGACACAAGGGGATCATCTGTTATATATTTGGTCATTCTTTTGACCCTCTAATACATCAAAACTGATTTAGACCAGTTCACATAATTTGATCCTTTCAACCGTATCGTAGTTATCTAAATAGGCTGAGAAAATTTCACATCTAAGCTCAATAGTCCTCTGAACAACAACTTGTGTGTTGGACTCAGCTATTAAATATCACAAAGACACACAATTCAATACACTAGAGCGTTAATCAACCAAATAGAAATGCTTTCCCCAAATTTCTATGCTTGCGTAGTCAAGTGGGTTCTACACCAAAGTCAATTAGGGCAATTCAACACCCAATTCATTCAATTTCCAAGCAATAGTGATCAAATTCAGCAATTAAGACCATAAATCGATAAAAGAAAGACCTAATTGCAAGAAATCAGGATGACACAAGTATTAGTGTTAATGATGTAGGCAAATTTGAAGAATTTCTTTAAATTGGAATCGTCAAACACCTCTAAATCCCAATAATCAATTACATAGCAGTAGTCATTAGCCAAGAGGCTAATACAGGTAGAAAAAGGGAAAAAAATAAAAATTTTACCCTACCAGTTCTGAAATCTGGGAAAATCCTTCAAGGAGGTTGCTGAAAATTGAGAGAAGGTCCACAAAATTGAAAGAAATCAGTCCAAGAGAAAAAAGGAGAAAAGGAGACCTGGGAGAAGAGCAGCCTTGTTGCCTTGGAGAAAGTCCCAGAAAAGCACGTCCTCCCTCTTTTTAATCAGGGTTTAAGTAATATTTTACAAAAGGACAAAAATGCCCTTCTATACTCAAAATTACATGTCTCCTAAAATACATGTCTAAATTGAATGAAAATTGAACCATAGATAAAATAAGACATTGTCTATCTAACAACCATACTATAAGAGAAAAATATAATGTAGAAAATGATCAAAATACCATTGAACTTGTATTTTTAACTGATAGGATCCATGGATTCTTATCTGCTTTCTTAACTAGAAAATTCTAGTTGGTTTACTTCCATAATAGCTACTCTGGCTATAGTTTTTTTGTACTGGTCATAACATAGGGAATCCTGGATATTCAAGGAACAATTAACAGGTGAACTAAATTTATGCACTATCTGAAACTTTTTTTGGTAATACTCCAGGGCTACGAATTGCTCCACCAGAAGCGCCAGTCACAGGATACATGTTTGGGAAGGGAGTTTATTTTGCTGATATGTTCTCGAAAAGTGCAAATTATTGCTATGCATCTCAAACATCTCGAGTTGTGTGCTTCTGTTATGTGAGGTGGTTATTCTCATCACCTTTTTTGATACGGTGTCCTATAGTATTGTACTTGTCTTCTATCACTTTTGTCTCTTTATGGGCCTCAACTTCTTTTCTTTTTGGTTCTATTTAGGTTGCACTAGGGGAGATGGTTGAGCTTCAAACTGCAAACTATAATGCTGACCAGTTGCCAGAGGGAAAGCTAAGGTTCATTATGTGTACATGTTGTGCAAGTATCTTCTTAAACACCTCATCGTTCTACTGCAATGAAGTTTGATGTGGGTATTCCTTTTGATGCAGCACAAAAGGAGTAGGCACAACGGCACCAGATTCAGTGGAATTTCATTCAATTGAAGATGATGTTGTTGTTCCTCTTGGTAAACCCAAGGAGCAATTGGGTCCAAAGGTATAAGAAGCCAAAAAGTAACTTTTGATGTTTCAAATCATATATGTTCACTAATAAGCACCTTACTTTGTCTTGCAGGGTGCTTTGCTCTATAACGAATACATTGTTTATAATGTAGATCAAATACGGATGAGATACGTTATTCAAGTAAACTTTAATTTCGATCAGTGAAGGTGATTTCTTTCTGTTATATTATCAAACCCATCTAATGGTTCCCCTTGTAAAAGAGGATAAACATGTACCAAAATACTTTATGAATATTGAAAGTAACTCTCATTTTTGTTCTTCATTGTTTTACATAGGGAGTCTTTTTAAGAAGGGCCGATAAACAACAAGAAGCGGGGAAGAAACCTCTCAATCTCCTCCTTTATTGTCCTTGGAGGAGGGTTATTGGCCCCTCCCACTGAGGGGAAAAAAATGGGAATGGGCCATAAGCAACATCACAGGGGCTATAATCTATAATTGTAATGTTGTTGAATAGCAACAATGGGTCCATAGCTCAGTGGTAGAGCATTTGACTGCAGATCAAGAGGTCACCGGTTCGAACCCGGTTGGGCCCTTTTTTTTATTGCCTTTTGAAATTTGAAATAAAACAAAAAAATGTTGATAGTGAGATTTTAAAAATTAAATTTAGTTAAATAGATTTCTGAAATTGAGGAGGGTAGTGAAGAGGGCGACGAATGAAGCAAGGAATCCAATTCCCTGTTTTACTCATTACGAGAACGTCTGTGGATAGAGAATGACGGAATTGTCAAGGAATACGTCTTTACAACCAAAAGTTAAATCGAATGGTCGAGACCCGTGTAAGTTTACGTCTACTCAGACCAGTTTATACCAATTTATGGAATCTCCTGAAGTTTGGTTTTGGGCAAGCGAAAGATGTAGCCATGTAGACGATGGAGATGAGAAAGAAGAGGAGAGGAGGACTAGAGATCACGACAACTCCCGTAGCTGGAATTTACGTCAGGTATTTGTGCTGCAGGTTGATTGGGATTTTAGCCTGCCGTAGCGTCGTATTACCACTCACAATCACGGAGAAAGATGATTCTCGTGCAGTTTACGTGAGAGGTTATCCAATTAGACCAGTTCCTGTTTAATCTGACTTCATGGAAATGTATGAAACATCACTACATTATGCCCAAGTACCCCGACAACGATATTGATGTATATTTATGCCCTTTGGTCGACGAGTTGTGGCCGAAAGGTGTGCACACTTTTGAGGCACACAAGAGAGGTGTTTAAAATGTGTGCAACACTTCTTTGGACTTTAAATGCTTTCCTAGTTTCATGGCAGATTGGAACATCGACCCCCATGATAGTGCTCACTAGATATGACATTGATAAAAAATTTGCCAAAAGCTCCCTCTTATGCTTTGTGGCAAAACTCAAGCAAATAGGTAAAAGAAACAATTTGTTGATGAATTGACTTGAAGAAGAAGAGTATATTTATTGAGTTGAGTTACTCCAAGAAGTTGAGATTGCAACAAAATTTAAACATGCATTTTAAAAAAAAAGTTTGATAGTATTTTGAGCACACTGTTGAATATAATTGGTAAATCAAAGACTCAATGAATTCTAGACTTGACTTAGGAAAATATGGGAACAAAAAAGGAACTTCATTTGAGAACAAAAGATGATTTGTATATGCCACATGTATCGTACACAATGTTGAGTAAATAGCTCTGTATCATCAAGTTCCCAGACGGTGTTGCTTCAAATATATCGCGTTGATTCATGGTGAATCCCCCAAAAGTATTGGGCTTAAAAAGTCCCGACTGTCACATAATGATGCAACATTTGTTTCCGATGGGGTTACATGGTTATTTATCAAATAGCGTAACAACTCTGCATTGAGCTGACATTTGTGTTTAGAAAAACTTAGAGCTAATGTGCTGAAAAAAAATTATAATGGAGACATCAGGGTGATCTTATGCAAGTTAGAAAAAAATATTATTAAATTTGCTGGCAGAAGTCAATTTTTTTGTAGTAATTCTCAAAATATCAACTAAATGAATGCTCAAGTCTGAAAGATGGTTCAAATTGTACAGATGGTTCATTTCATTGCATCATTGACCATAACCATAGCCATGACCAAAGCTTGATCAACTCCCGGTTGCACACACAGGGTGA
This sequence comes from Aristolochia californica, assembly GCF_029961685.1. Taxonomy (NCBI): domain Eukaryota; kingdom Viridiplantae; phylum Streptophyta; class Magnoliopsida; order Piperales; family Aristolochiaceae; genus Aristolochia; species Aristolochia californica. Next base: position 7,471,742 of record NW_027181992.1, on the reverse strand, counting down.
GAACATCTTTACCATACAGAGCGTAGGGCCTCGTCGCATTCTTTCTATGGACCTGCTAATATAAAACAATTTTGTTCAAGAAACAGTGTTAACCATGAATCATGATTGCGTTTAGAGTCTCAGTGCTCTGCAAACGTGAAGCTACCTCTGCTACCGGCAAGTAACCGGAACTTGACTTGTAAATCTTCGACCATCCGTTTTGACGAGACCAGTCCATGCGATAGTTGAAGGCCTTCTCCGCGTTTCCTTCCGCCATTGATATCTTGCAACTTGGGTTTCCTAATGTCTTTGTAGCCTTGAACAAAGGCTTCTCTTGCTCCCCTGCACTTCTTTCGCCCTCGTATGCTTTCCAGCTCTCCAGTATGCTCAACCTCTGCACAGTTCATCCACACCCGTGTTTAGTATCTTTATTTATCTACATGCTTTGCCTGTCATTGAAAATCGAAAGAAAATCGTTTTAAACTTCGTTTTAATGGATGACTTTGCCTCAAATTGGTGAGGATTTGGGATATTAGATTATCGTTTATGGGACCAGAAAAGACTTCTACCTAACTGAGTTTCCCCTTTGCAGCCCTTAGATATGTTAAAATAGATCACTATCAGTTTCATATCTCAAATCATCTTTCTTTGATATGGAAGGAAAAAACTTGTTCCCGGTAGCACCGACCGGTTGCCACGATTCCCGTGGACCCCACCAATCAGTGGAACATCTTCTCTTGGTTCGTACCAGAAGAATCACCGCTCAGTGCTCTCGTGAGAAAAAACGAAAGCAATTTCTGTAATTTCTATCCTTGGCAAACATATATAGAGATGTTATTAAGCTCCATTAGACTTCAGAGAGAGAGAGAGAGAGAGTGATGTTCGATCTTCTATAGATCTTATAAGTTTTATGGAGTGAGACTGGCACAAAATGAAAAACTTTAATTCAAGCATAGACTGTTCTTTGTCACTTTTGTTCTTGTGAGGATATTGATATCTTGATCTAGAAAACCACAAAAAAGATGGGTCGTCTGTAACAAAATCAGTTATATACCTTTCTGCAACGTCGAATAGTGATGAGGACATTCCCCTGGACATCCATGAGAAACGTCTCCTCTCGCCAATCGTGGTTGTAATTGTCGACTCGGAAGACCATCTTCCCACTAGAATTATCAAAGACAGTATAGCCGTTTCCATGGAAGAGAAGCGACTTGCGCCAAACAGTGAGAGAAGCGGGGGAAGAAGAGCAAAGCTGAGGAAAGCCCATCACCACTCTGATCTCGGAATCACCTTCTTTATCCTCTCTGATCTTTCCGCTGCCGTGACTGGCCTTCTGATCTTGTATGCGTGAAAGGTCTCTCTCCCTGCCATTAATTTATACCCAGACCCAGCTCTTTCTCTTTCTAGGCATGGAATATATGAACGGAATTTGGATTCTTCAGCTAAGGTCTCTGACTCTTTTTCATGTCACATTGAAAAGTGAATGTAAGTGGGAAACGTTGACTCGTCTTCCTTCGTTGGCACGTGATGGAGGAATGGTTCTCTTCTGTTGTGTTATGCGGAAAGAATGATTGATATAGATCATCTTTTGCCTTCCCGATTGGCCTTATCAGTATGGACCAACAAAAGTACTGCAGGATTCCATGACAGTTTCTTTGAATTGAACGAAATTTACCAAACGGATAGACTCTATGATGTCAATCAATAAGATGGGTGCACAGATTCGAAACCAGTAAATTGAATTCACAAAGTAAGCTGCTTCATCTTGGGCAGCTGATACGATGAAGTATGCATAGCTTCAAAATGAGTTAAAACTAAAGATAGGTTAAGAATACCTGCGATTTAGTAAGACATGTCTCTACATCTCAACGTAACGAGTCCCATTTGAAGAAACAGCCCTAACTGCCGTTTTATGCTGAAATTTCTCATGAAATTTTGGGGTTTAGATGGAGAGGGACGAAGGAGGTAAGCATCGAGCTTGAAACTCCGAAATAGAATCCGTTCAAATATGGAAGAGTTATGAGAAGAAATTAAAAAGATTAGTTCTAAAAGAAATAGAATCCGAATGTTTCTCATCTTTAACACTAAGCAGCCGGGCACCGGAGAAGGTGACACAATCCTTTCATAGATCATACGCAAAACCATATTGATCCAGTCTCCAAATACAAGCTCCAAAGCATTTGCAGTATTGGCATAAAGGAAGCCTTATGTGTGCCTAGGTTTGTACAAGATCAAACATTGCATTTGCAATAGGAATATTGGATACATATCAGAGTAACCCTGGTATGGATCACTGGACAACCATAAAGAAGGTCATGTGATATCTTCAATGGACCAAGAATTTCATGCTTACGTATAAACGATTTGATAACTTGGTGATGGTTGGATATTCAAACTCGTACTCTGTTGGGAGTGTTAACTCCACAGGTCAACAAAGGAATACATCTTTATGTTAGATAGAAGAGTTGTATCTTAGAAAAGTGTGAAGCAATCACTAGTTGCTGTCTTCCATGGAAGCTTAATTTATTGCATGTTTCAAGGCTATATCACAGGGTATATGGTTAAAGAATTTTATTTTCAAGCTTTGAATTGTTGATTCAATCTCTAAGCTATTATGATTTATTATGACAATTTTGTTGTTATGTTCTTGGCTAAAAATAGTAAAAGTGGACGACGGAACAAACTTATCGACATTAAGTACTTAGCCATCAAGGAGCGTGTCAAATCCAATGAAGCACTCGTAGAGCACATGTATACTGAAGACATAGTTGCATATCTATTGATGAAGACATAGTTGCAGATCTATTGATGAAACGCATGCCCACCAAGTTTGTTTAAGGATATATAATCAAGATGGACTTTGTTTAAATTGATCATTTTATTTTTTATATCATGTGTTGTATCTTATAACACTTTTGAAATGAAAACCTTATTTTTTTTAATTTGTATACATACATGTTTTGAGAATAAAAAATATTATTATCTTTAATTGAACTCTAAAACCCCATTTGAGGCTTATCCATAAAGTTAACAAAACCACTTTAAAAGTTTTTTCAAAAGATAATTGCATGGTAATACTTGTTGATTTAGAGAACTTATCGGTCATGATTCTTGAAAATGGTTATCCCCCCTAGATCCATAATACACAGTAGATGTGATTGATTCAATAGTTGTGAGACGGTTATTTTCTTTGTTAAAAGGATAGTCCCACATACATTAATGAATATAAAGATCTTATATTTATTAGATGGGAAAAATATTTCATAAGTGGCTAGTCATTTTGGGATAGAGCCTTCGATCCAATTTAACATGGTATCAGAGCAAGATTACATTAATAAGTATAAAGATCTTGTATTTATTAGATGGGGAAAAAATTTCCTAAGTGGCTAATTATTTTGGGATAGAACCTTCGATCCAATTTAACATCCTTGAAAGGAGAAAATAACTTAATTAATTTTACTTGCTCCATGTTTCAGACGAGATTACGTAGCTTCCATATCCATTCTAGAGATCCTGTTCTAAGAGAGAAGACATTATGGGTTTTTCTGGTTTTTAATCATGCATGAATTGGATTACCTATTGATTATTATTTAATAAGAAAATTTATATATGGGGCCATCTGTATAATTTATCTCTGCTATTGATCCATATATTGATAATAGTCAGTGGTCTTCGGAGAATCGGAGTGTTTTATGTAGAATGGTCTCTCATCCCGTTATCGTCCGATTGAACCCGTTATCGACCGACGGTCACATAGCTTCGTACATGAAAAGACCATCGTGAATCCGTGACGAATGATGACCCCGTAGGCGTTTCCCCTGCTGTCCTTTTTCTCTGCTTCGATCGATATCCATAGACTGTGTTCGCAATATGCGGGATAATGGGATTCGACAACATCATCTGTTGCTTCTGTTCTTCTTCAACCTCCAAGTAGCCTGCACCATCGCTGGTACCATCTCTATCTTTTAGGGCACGTGTTTGCATGCTCAGTTCCTTGAAGCCACCCGTTTCTTTATTATGTTCCTTCTCTAGCGCACGGTTTCTCTTGAATTGATGCTTTTTGCCTCGTTCTTTCGTTTTATTGGGTTGATTTTGGAGCTAGTCGAGACTGATGTGGTGTTAGATTAGGTAATGGCTTAAATTTAGTGGTCGTAAGTGAAGATGAAGGATCCATGAGTATTGTATAGCAGCTCAAGTTGTTAGGAGTCGTTAGATGGAACTTATTTAAACAAATTGAGGTAGAAAATTCTTTTGTTTTAGTTACTGTTTGATATTAGATCAGACAGGGTGCAGGGCCATGACCCATTCCCTTACTGGCTAATGCTGAACTGGCGAATGGAAGGGCTGATTGCGTTGAATGTGAACTGGTCTGTAAGAATAAATTATCTGTTGATTGGAATGAATCCTACATGCTTTTGCGCGTTTCTTTTATAGGGTGGGTTGGTTGGTGTTAAAATTCATCTTTGATTCGGACAAGAAATGATGTTAGGTTAAGAGTTGGGAAGGACTTGTTGAGGCACCACTTCCTCCCGGATTTTTCTTCTCAGTTGTTTAGTCACCCATTAATCTACCCCACTATGTATTTACATCTCTTATGCTGTCATCTTCATCAAGCCTTGCCCCGGCTATGTGGGGTTTGGTACATGAATTTTTTTCTTCCATTCTGATAATTACAAGATTCATAGTTAGGTATGCATTTGTTAGTGTATTTTGTAAACTTCTACCTATGACATTTTATGCCTTTTTCAACTGGTTGTTGGTCCATCAACAAATGTAGGCAAAACCTTTCTCACCAGTGATCTATTAGGCCTCTGATCGAACGTGTCTTTAATTTCAGCTTTTCTGAATACTGCTTTCTCATTGTGCAATATTCTGGTCACAAAGCATGACTACTCTAGTAGGTGTTTTGTTGAACTAAGCAAAAGTTTGGCAACTAGATCAGCAAACCCATTATGTAATACCAGAGGTTTCCACTCAGTGTGATCTGCAAGTTCTTCAGATTTAGATTTGTGACATATTTCCTTTAATAGTATTGGCATCTCCAAATAGTAACACTTATGATACGACGAGTTGACAATTCTAAACTGTAAGGTATCTCTTGGTTTTCATCCACAAGTTTGATAGTCTCGGATGGCTAGACTTCAACTTTTTGATAATCCAGACTAGTTGGTGCTGTTTCTTCAGTTTTTAGTATCAAATATATACGCAGAACACTGTTCTGACACAAGTCGCTGCATTTTCAATTGATTTGAGAAGATCAAAATTGGAAGCATGTATGTAATTGTGAATTGGGCCTTTAGCTCAATGGCCACATGGGGGGCTTCTCGTGTTAGGTCTTGGCTTGGGTTCAAGTTTCACCAGGAGTTTCGGTGATCGTATGTGTCTATGTACAATCAACATAAAAATGTCAATTGTCATAGCAATAGTGTAACATCGCTTGAAATCTTATTCAAAATTTCTTTCATTAAAAATGGGATCGTTACTGGTCGGAGAGTAGGGTGAGGACTTTTAGATGCTCTCTTTCTCTCTCTCCCTCTCTTGTGAACTGTGAATTCTTGGTTTATCTTACCTTAGGTTCTGTCCTCTAAACTCAGAATCTGTTTATGCAGGTAAATCAAGTGAATTGTGTATTTCTCCTGGTGGTCGATTTCCTCCATTCTCTTCTGAAGGAAAACCTCCAAGAAAAGTGACCAAAGGTCCTAAAGACTTGACCGTTTGCAGGGTTTTCAGAAAAAAAACCTGTTGTGATGTAGTTCAGACTCTTCCTGCCTTCTTAACTATTAGAAGGCTTGCATCTTCTGGGGAAGCAAACCAAGAGTGCTTGCATTTATGGGAACTCTTGGAGTGTGCCATCTGTGATCCACGTGTTGGGGTTCAGTCTGGACCTCCATTAATATGTTCCTCATTTTGTGATATGGTTTTACAGGCTTGCTCAAATGCATTTTTTTCAGTGGAGGCAAAGAACCATGTGGGTATTCTCTGAATGTTAACATCTTTGTATGGCCAAGAAATATATAGAACAATCTCAGCCCCCCCTCCCCCAATCTATGAAAGCCAAAATTTTATGATGTTTTAATTTTTTTAAATGTCTTTTCATTTGGATTCATATGCAGAAAGGCTTTATGAAAAACCGCACAGAAGCCAATAGCACAAAATAATTTTATATTTTAAGTTTTTCATTTGAATACTAAGAATAACAAAAAAAGGCATTGCATTGCATGAGATATTGCTATACATTTCGCCCATGTATTCTTGAATTATTTATGTTTATTCAAAGTCTGTGCAATTATTTAGTGGAAGAAATTTACCACAAATTTTTTTCTGGCATTTTACCACTTTTAGGTACTTGCAGCATATTAAGATTTTGATCTGCATTCTTTTTGTGCCTCAGGTTCTATCTCCTTGTGGGTTCAATGACATAGTTTGTGGTAAAGCTGCCAAATGGGCCTCTAATGGTACAGAGCTCTGCCACCTTGCAGGTTTCTCAGTGTATGTGCCAGAGGAATACAACGAGGGTTCTGAGGAGCCCTTCTGCTATGGTGGAAAATCTAGTCTCGATTCAATTGCAAACTCCTGGAGTGGCTCAGAGTCTGGATCATCATTGAAAACTGATAGTTCAGGGCTGATTGAAGATTTTCATCAATGGGTCAATGAAGCACCATTTAATGAAAAGGTATCATGGGCTGTTGGTGGAATGGTGCTTACTGCTGGACTTCTGTTTGTAAGGTAAAGTGTTCTTTATATTTGTTGCTCACCAGCTTTTGTCCATTTGCCACTTAAAGGTGTCATTCGTCATTCAGTGGGCATATGTTGGTGTACCCACATTGTATCATTGATTTGTTCCCCACCCGGTGGGGCAACCATTAGCCTTCCTGCAGCCTAGACATGCCTTCTGTTCAAACAATCATATTTTTGGATCAGAAACATGTAAAACTTTTGGGATGCTTCATTTTGCTGTACCAATCAAATGATTCAGATCAAATGGGTGATATGTCTACAACCTTTAGTTGTGCATACAAGCTTACTTGGTGGCTGACACAGTTGTTGGTCTCTATGCAGTAAAAGGAAAAGCCACAGCCACCGCCAGAAGCAGGCAGCTATGCTTCGAACAGCTAGGAGACTAGAAGCGACTGTCAATAAACCATCTTCAGCTACTAGTCAAGGGAATCGGAAAGGAATTACAAGATAACTCGTTTTCTTTTTTGGCCAATTATTCTGTCTCATGTTTATCTCTGAAATTTATATTATACTTGTTGACAGATTAATCAAGTGACTAGCCTTATAGTTCTCACATTTCAGTTAAAACTTCTTGTTTAGAACAAGAACTCTTATAATCGTTTGACGTATAGTCAAACTAGCTACTAAATACATATGAACCTGATAGCAAATCTTCAGCATCTTTTTACTCTGCAGTGGAGTGAAAAAGTATGGTAAGGTGTTTTTGTTGGAGAGTCTCAATGCAGTTCCGTATCCAATTCCAAAATAAAAAGGCGAGACCTGAAAGAAAGAAGGCAGGAGGGGTAGCGTTGATCAGAATGGAAAAAAGGCGCTTTGTCTGCCAGTGTTTGTCATGGGCCTGTGAGAGTATATAACTAGTCGGCAAGTGGTTTTGATGAAGAAGACTTGGATCTAGTCAGTCTCTCTAAGAGTGGTTGATATTATTGCCGTGGTTGAGAGGCTACATTCTTCACAATGGAGGCCTATAGTCAGGCTAGTGATAATATATGGCTACAGAAGCGATGCCGTATAAGAGAGGCAAAAGTCACAAGCTTTGTGTTTCTTTCTTGTCCCCAGAAGAATGATCATTCTAAGATATGGGCAATTGAGGTAGAAGAGAAAGGATGATGGCTCTTGGTGAGTGTAGATAGACCAAAAGGGTTTGGGTTTAGGTTTATTCTCCTCTCCATCCAACTGGTGAGTAAGCATCCAGTTCCTGAAGAAGAGAGAAACAAACGAGATTTGTTCTCAGCAATTACAGCAGGAGGTGAAGTGTCTGTCAAGGGAGATGATATATGAAGGGACCGCACTAGTGTCAGTGGGCTGCAGTTACAACACGAAGAGGGAAACCCCATCCTATGGCTTCTATTCTTCTTCATGACCATTGAAAAAACGCAAAATTGTATAGTAGGCTGCCCAGTTGAGTTCCCCTGTTCACTTGTATCCAATCCCACTACGCAGAGAGGCTAATGAGTCAGAAAAGCTCAAACATTGTATGGCTGGGGCTGCCCCTCTGTCTTATCTATCCAACAAGATTTGTTGGAGAAGCAAAAATGGAGGGGGAGGGCAACCCCTCTCACGTCCACAAGAAGCACTTCGACTCCTTCTAATTGTCATGAGAAAGGAAGAGGGGGTACCTCCTATCTATCCAAAGAGATAGCCTCAGATATTTCAAATTTTACAATTTTTTTTTTGTAAAAAGATTGAATATCTTTAAAACTTTATTATTTTATTATTAATTGTAAAAGATTTAGTAGACTAAATTTAGAAGACACTTTTTTGGAATATGATCCAATACGAAAAATCATTTAGTGCGAAATATGCAAAATGGCTATGAGATAACTATTTCACGGACGGTTGAGATAGCTGTTAACCATGATCGGATGGCTGAGATAGTGTTTTTTGTATGTTTCGTACCAAATGTCTTTTCGTATTGGATCAGCCCTTTCTTGGAATGATAAAGCATGTATAAACCTTTTAAAACGAGTTTAGAGTACCGTCCTTCTCAATGCAACTTGGCTAAACCTCTCGTTCCAATCTGGTTGTGTCATTTTCCTTCGTGCAAGCTTTTTCCCTCTTCCAGCATGAGTGAAAGCGCGTTCTTGTGGTCACTGCATGCCTGCAACTTCTCCTTTCCATTCCAAGAAAGAGATCCACAATTCCAAGTTTTGGGGACGGTAACTCGTGCAAAGTACTTTTGTATTGTCAAAACTAGAAGATTTGGAAATGGAATCGGGAGAAGATGACAGTTGAAAAAGTTGCGTCAACTTGGGGCCTCTCCCTTCCTATAAATACTCCACCTCTTGAGCTCTACAGCACATCAGTTGCACGACGAGATTTAGTGAACTACAGTCGCTATGGCCTCCAAATCCCTTCTTCTTTTAGTCTTGTTCGTTTCGGTAGCTTCCCTAGTTGCCGAAGCTCAACTAGGTGGACTGCTCGGACTGATTCGTGTTAGCGGCACAGTCTTCTGCACTGCTAATGGTAACATGGGTACAAAAGGCACTGTCACCCCTGTCTTCGCAAGTAAGTAAAAGGCTAGCTCCAGACAATCTCACAGAGAATTTCTATGATTTTGAATTCTTATCGACTCGTACTCTCTTCCTCTGCAGATGCGCAGGTGCAAATCCAATGTGGAGCCTCCAAACAAGTCGTCTCCAGTAGCACAACCGATTCCAATGGAGTATTTTCGATATTGCTGGATCCCATCACATCGCTTCTTTCATCACTACTCAGCGACTGTAACCTGGTCGTTGCAACCCCGCTTTCCACCTGCGATGCTTCACTTCCCGTTGGTGGGATTCTGCAATCGCCATTACGGTTTCTGGGAAAGTCACTGCAAGGGCTTCTGAGTATACTTAATATAGTTCCTGGGGGGTTCTCTTTCTTGCCTTCGCTCGGCTAGCGATATCCTCAAGCTTCTTCTTTTTCTTAGCCCATCGTGTCTTGTTTTTTTTTCTTTGTTGTTCGTAGTTAATTTCTGCATTTTCTTAGGCCATGATCTTCCTGCACAAGTGTTTCTCGTTGATGCATGCACAGCCTTCCTGTTTGTGCTGCCATTCATTGCATCGAAAAACAAACTTATGTAAGGATGACTATTTTGAATAAGTTCTTGGAATATTTCGGTTTGTGTTGCTAATATGTATCACTATCTGATCTTTTCCTTTGGATAATAATTTGTGTACTATGAATATTTTCTGATTTGAAGTTGGTTAAATAATCTAAGGAAGATATCAACTTCCAACTCAGATGCTACAAGCTTGGAGTTACATTTCAAGAATTAATTTGACCACTACCAATTCTCTTCTGCTTCACCAGTTAAATCTGTGGGCTAGTTAGTGCCCTGAGATATAGCACAATCACCTTAAGGTAGTCTATTTTCTAACCTGATCCATTTCTCAATTTGAGTTTTCTAGAGAGAATATCAATATTGAAAAAGTCAATAATGATGTTGGAACTATCCCTTTCCATCACCTACGAAGAAAAAATACTCAATTTGGCCAGATTGCATAGTCCAAAATTTATCCGATTATTTCTCTCAAAAGAAGTATATTTTATCAAATACCATTATACTTGAATCAAAGATATTCAAGTCTAGTTTCACAAGGAGTAAATTTCATGTCAATATGATTACTTTTTAAGGAGATATTCTCAGTGGAGTCGGTAAGGGTCATGCTACAAAATGAAGCGAATCAAGCAATCACAACAAATTTAAGCACAAAGCATTTTATATCAAATTTAAGCACTTGAATCTAGTTTTTTTAATCAATAAGACGTTTTATAATTCTGAACTTTATTTTAGGAGATATCTGTATCTGAGGCATCAGAGGTCAGGTCAGGTAAAAATCTTTCTTTTCTTATTTCTCTCCTATTACTTCTCCATGCATTGATGTGAATTGAGTTTCCTTTTCTCTACGAGTCCTAGGTTTTTAGGCAATTTTCTCTTCTAATTGGAGAGTTGGTCAAACTTAATCACTCAATCTTGACATCTTTTATCCTTTATTTTCTTCCCATACATGTTAGTTTCTTTAAATATCCATGTCCATGTGAACTTCTTATTTTGGAAAATTTCATATTGTTATTGAAACATGAGTGTCGTATTTTCTTCCTCATTATTTCCTACAGTAAATAAAGGTATGCAAAGTATGGTATATAATCATGAAATATAGTATATAGAATAAGATGTTCCTAATTAACACAATACACAAAATAGTTTATTTCATTCTATTTATACATTGTTTACACCTCTTATTGCCATATCAGATTTCATTAGGATTTTTTTACTTGTAAAGACTAAATGAATCTAAACAAGGAGTATAAGATCCTAAGGCCCCTTTAATGCCCCTAGTTGGAAATTTATATCTAAAAAATAAAAAAAGCTAGAAATACAATCCTTAGGATACACATTTCCAAAAAACCTTCAAATAAAATCATATTAGTGCCTTACTAAGAAACATAGACACTCCATTTCTGTTATCATTAACATGACTTTCTATTCATGCTGAAAATGTAATGAAGATTCAGATGTGTTAAAGATGCCTATCTATCTCTTCTGTAGAAAGTATAATGGACAAACATATCCATTTTTAAACTTGAGACAAACTCAACCGTTTTTAAACTCATCACATCGATAGAGATAATAAGAGAAAATTTGAAACAATTCAATCAAATAAAAATATTTAGCATTCTTTAAGAACAAACTGCACTTGGAAAAAGAGCATGAGAAAGACAAATCAGTGAACACACATATAATTATATATATTTCCTTGTTGAACTTTTACCATCTTCTTAAAAAAATTGTCACTGGTTTAAAAAGGACAAAAAGTTAACATATATAAAACACATAAAGTGCCATAAAGGTCACTAGCAGAGGGAAAAGACCAACATGAAGCAAATATAGTTGGGCCTTTTGGCCTTGAAAGTGCAGTAAAATTCAATTTTGAAGGAAAATGTTCAACAGGAAGGAAGTTAATAGATTAAATATTAAAAACATTGATCTTCCATATAGAGTACCTATCAAAGACCATGTCTTTGAAACATGAAAGCATAAGCTATAAGCAAGACTTAATTTCCTATTCATAAAATGGAAGTTCAAGATAAAATAAGTAACCATCAAGATCTAGAGAGATCACTCTTATTGCAATTAGGCAAGAGAAGAGACAATATATCTCCACATACACACAAGGAAGAGGAACTTTTGTTCGGAAAACCAACAACCCTAAATTTTGGTGTATTGGGGTGCAAAAGCGCCAAGACCTTGAGCTTCTAGAACAACAAGCTAAACATGACACATATAGTAGAGTTCTCCCATATCCTTCATATCAACCTCATTGTTTTAGCTTCCCTTCACATTAAATTTTTTTTAATTTATTTCTAAGGACTGAAGTAAGGCTGGAACTGAAGTATGAGGCGAAGAGCCTACAATTTACTTTGACTAACAGAAAATAAAAATTTTAAACCTGAGGGGAAGCAAAAGATTAGAATGACGAGAAAAATGATGCCTACTGTCGAGTATAATTTTTTCGAGTATAATTTTTTCGTTGATATTGTTTATGTAAATGGTCATGTTAGGAGAAACGTCGTTGTCGACACTCATTCTGCAACTATTCTTCTTGTCTATTAACCTTAATTCTGGACCCTTTCTTCTTCTTTTTTCTGCCAAACCAAGGCTTGATGACCAACTACAACCTATGTGTAAAATATAGCCTATCCAATACGAAAAATTATTTGGTATGAAACATATAAAATGTTATTTCAACCATCTGATCATGACCAATGACTATATCAGCTGAGATAGCTATTTTGCATGTTTCATACCAATGGCTTTGTGTATTGGATTGACCCGGGTGTGTAGAATTAAAAAGAAGTAAACAAACTACCTCAAGCCACTTAAATGTTACTTATTCAAAAATAAAGAAAATATTGAGAGCACACAATTGAGTAATTTCAAGTTTGATCAACTAATTAGTCACTACTATCCAGTAAATAAGATATTATGTGTAATTACGGAGTCACAAAAGGTGACCATAATGAGAATATGCTCCATGTTTGTACATAGCAATCACCCAAAGAGAATATTAAGTGTAAGTTATTTTCTATTGTTTATTACTCTAGTTAGAAAAAGGGGTTCATCCTTTTTATACATTAATAAGGCACGCGTTGTCAAACTCTCCATCATAGTTAGAAGCAAAAAATATTGTCACCAATATCAGTGTAGCAAATAATTCATACCTAACTCAACAACCTAAAATGAAAAGAAATAATTAGCTAACATAAAAGTATGAAAATATCAAATTATTCATAGTCTTTGTCAACAAACCTGATGCCCTCGACATATTAAGTCCAACACATTTTTATCGAGAAATTCCACTAGTTTATCAGCCCCAAAAGTATGTATACCCCTATGTCACAATTTGCCCAATCTTCAACTTTGTGATCAGGTCAGACCACACACATAGGAGACCACTGTCTAAGATTGTTGTAGGTCTTTCAATCTCTTATATTTGTTTTAAGGTGTGTAATTCTAGAGATAAACCCCTATGCATACAAATGATTTTATCTTCAACAAGTGCAGTGATTGGCAAACAATAAAAAAAATCAATACAAATTTTCCATAGACAAACATTAAACCTTTATTTGCACACACCATAAAATCTATGAATTTTATTAATCTTCGCATCTTCATGGTTTCTCCCATTAAAACAATACTTTATCTGGGTATTTAACTTTGTATGCCAAAAGTAAACAAATTATTTTCAAACTTTGCTTGCCTTTTATCAGCATAATCACCAAGAAAGAGATAACTAGCAATTGGTGGAAAGCCACCAAAATCAAATAAACTCAATAGATCAAGGTATTGTCCATAAATATCACCTACAAAAGGCCCAAATTTGATAGGACTATAATAAAAAAAATAATGAAAATAAACCATTTAAGTGGAAATTAAAATCTCACTAAATTTACCAAAATTAATGAATTTTATAATATTCTTACATTGTATACTATATTCAAAAATAGGTAATTTAACATACCTAAATAGGTTTTACTAAACTATGTTATAACAAAGTAAAAAGTAATTATGTTGTAAAAAGTTTTAAATAATTATAATAAGTTTTAAAAAGTTTTACAAATTTTTTAAATAAAAAGTTACTAAACTATGTTATAACATTTTATAATACAAACAAGAAGTTTGCCCATTGGATTCGTGATAAAAAAATAATTTTATAGTAATAAATTTACCAAATCTAACTCAAATATATCATAAACATTTCTAAATTTGATATAATACTATAATAAAAAAAATAGCACTAGTCTATTTATTAAATTAACACATTGGTAAATCTACCATGATTTATATATGATAAAATTTGATTTCTGTGAGTAAATGATAAATGATATTTTTATTCAATCTAAAAATAAATAGTCAATAAATGAATTTAAAAGGCCACATATTAAGGGGCAAATTTTTTAAAATATTTTAATAAATCAATAGGTTCATACTATAATATAGCAAATTTGTAAAATGAAGAAATATCATTTTAAGAAATGGGTTAATGAATTTAACCACGGTTCATTCTTCTAAAGAAACAAGAAAGTAAAATTCAGTCATTTCCATAGAACAAGATAGTATATATTGATCATTGTTAATGTACATAGAGTATATATGGCACTAACATACTTCATATACATGAAATATGACTATTATAAATGATGTTAGTTTGGCATAAAACAAACAATCTAAACTTCTGTAGAGTTGATTATATCTCAATAAATCTTGTAATCTTTGAAGAAGTTCTCCAAAAAAAAGTACCGATTGTTAATCAATTCTTTCCACCTTTAGTAGACAATACATTTTTAGAAAAAAACTTTTTTAATAAAAAATAAATTATAGTAAGTATGACAATGAAGAAGGCAATTACCTTTAGCGTTTTGTTCACATTAGTAGAATTGGCTTTAAGATTTCAAATGAACACATCAATGATTCATTTACACTTAATAGGCACCTGCGTTGTCAAACTCTGCACCATAGTTAGAAGTAAAAAATATTGTCACCAATCTTTGTGTACTAAAGAATTCATACCCATCTTCAACAACCTAAAATGAAGAGAAACTATTAGCTAAGTAAAAAGGTAATAAAATATTAAATTATTCATAGTTTTTGTCAACAAACCTGATGCCCTCGACATATTAAGTCTAACTCATTATTATCAAGTAATTCCACAAGCTTATCAACCCCAAAAGTACATGATACCCCTCTGTCATTATCTGCCCAACCTTCAACTTTAGGATCAGACCACAATAAGTCACATAAGAGACCACAATGTGGGATTTCTGTAGGCCTTTCAATATCTTTTATTTGACCTAAGGTATGTAATTATGGAGATAAATCCCCATGCATACAAAGGATTTTCTCATCAACAATTGTAGCGATTGGCAAACAATTAAAGCAATCAGTAAATCTTCCATAGACGAATATTAAACCTTCGTTTACACTCATCTTAAAATCCATAAATTCTATTAATTTTTGCATCTTCATGGTCCTCCCTCAAAGAAATACTTTATCTAGGTATTTAACTGTGTATGTCAAAAGTAAGCAAATTGTCTCCAAACTTTGATTGCCTCTATCAACATAATCACCAAGAAAGAGATACCTAGCAGCTGGTGGAAAACTACCAAAATCAAATATCCTCAATAGATAAAGGTATTATTGATGAATATCACCTACAAAAGGCCTAAATTTGAAAGGACTATAAGAAAAAAATAATGACATTAACTAATTTAAGGGGCAATTAAAATCTCACTTAAATTTATTAAAATTAATGAATATTTATAATATTCTAATATTATATATCATATTCAAAAATAGAAAATTTAACTTACCTTAATAAGGTTTTAATAAACTATGTTATAACAAAGTAAAATTTTAATTATGTTATAAAAAGTTTTAAACATTTTATAATACAAACAAGAAGTTTGTCCATTTGATGCGTGATAAAAAATAATTTTTATAGTAATAAATTTACCAAATCTAACTCAAATATATCATAAAAATTTCTAACTTTTATATAATACTAAAAAAAAGTAGCATTAGTCTATCTATTAAATTAATATGTTGGTAAATCTAAACAAGATTTATACATGATAAAATTTTGTTTTTGTGAGTGAATGATATGTGATATTGTTGCACTAACTCCATCTAAAAATAAATACTCAATAAATAAATTTAAAAAGCCACACAATAAGTGGGAATTTTTTAAAAAAATAATAATAAATTAATAATCTCATACTATAATATACTAAAAGTGAAAAGTGAAGAAATCATTTTAACAAGTGGGTCAATGAATTTAACCACAATTCATTCTAATTGTTCTAAAGAAAGAAGAATGCAGAATTCGGTCATTTACAAAGAAAAAGATAGTATATAATGATCATTGTTAATGTACATAGAGTATATGTCGCACTGACATACTTCATATACATGAAATTTGACTATTACAACTAATGTTGGTTGGGCATAAATTAAACAATCTAAATATGTACAAAGTTGAATATATCTCAATAAATCTTGTAATCTCTAGAGAAGTTCTCCATAACAAAGTATTGAATGTTAATCAACTCTTTCCAGCTTTAGAAGACTGCAGTAAACCCAAATACATTGTTAGAAAAAATTTCTTAATAAAAATAAATAATAGTACGTATGAGAATGAAGATAGCAATTACCTTTGGAGTTTTGTTCACATCGGTAGAATTTGTCTTTGATGATTTCTTGTGAACAGGCTTTAAGATTTCAAATGAACACATCAATGATTCATTTACACTTAATAGGGCACCTGCATTGTCAAACTCCCCACCATAGTTAGGAGCAGAAAATATTGTCACCAATCTCCTTGTACCAAAGAATTCATATCCATCTTCAACAACCTAAAATGAAGAGAAATTATTAGCTAAGTAAAAGGTAATAAAATATCAAATTATTCATAGTCTTTGTCAACAAACCTGATGCCCTCGACATATTAAGTCTAGCTCATTATTATCAAGGAATTCCACAAGCTTATCAGCCCCAAAAGTACATGATACCCCTCTGTCATTATCTGCCCAACCTTCAACTTTAGGATCAGGATCAGACCACAATAAGTCACATAAGAGACCACTATCTGGGATTTCTGTAGGCCTTTCAATATCTTTTATTTGACCTAAGGTATGCAATTCTGGAGATAAACCCCCATGCATACAAAGGATTTTCTCTTCAACAAGTGCAGCGACTGGCAAACAATTAAAGCAATCAGTAAAAATCTTCCATAGACGAACATTAAATCTTCGTTTGCACTCATCATAAAATCCATAAATTCTATTAATCTTCGCGTCTTCATGGTTCCCCCTCAAAAGGAATATTTTATCTGGGTATTTAACTTTGTATGCCAAAAGTAAGCAAATTGTCTCCAAACTTTGCTTGCCTCTATCAACATAATCACCAAGAAATAGATAGCTAGCAGCCGGTGGAAAACCTCCAAAATCAAATATCCTCAATAGATCAAGGTATTGTCCATGAATGTCACCTACAAAATGCCCAAATTTAAAAGGTCTATAAGAAAAATAAAAAATAATGACAATAACTAATTTAAATGGCAATTAAAATCACACTTAAATTTATCAAAATTACTAAATATTTATAATATTCTAACATTGTATCTCATATTCAAAAATAGCTAATTTAACTTACCTTAATAAGGTTTTACTAAACTATGTTATAACAAAGTAAAAGGTAATTATCTTGTAAAAAGTTGTAAACATTTTATAATACAAACAAGAAGTTTGTCCATTGAATGCGTGATAAAAAAAAATTAAATAATAATTTTACCAAAAAAACTTATACATTCTACAGAACTTGAAAAAATTTGAATAGTTTTTTAATCATTGTGAGACTATCAAAGTTAAATAAAAACTAAAAGTGGATAATATGACATGGTTTTATAATTGTATTAAAAATAATAACAATATTTACTTATATAACCGTATTGATATTTAGAAAGTTAAAATTTAGAACACTTTAATGACAAGTAAGAATTTTATTAGAATAAGATATGATGTCTTTTAGAAATATATGAAGGATCAAAGAGTTAAATTTTTATCGATGATAATTTAAAATTTATTTTCTAATGTTTCTTGGAACTACTAAGTGAATATTATATATCATTATGAAAGTCAACACTACAAATTAGGTAATGAAGGGTTATGTTTTTTACTCCATTAGTTTGTTGCTCATTAGATGAAAATCAATGTAGTACAAATTAATCATTAAAGTTTAATAAAATTTTGTTTAACATATGAAATAAACAAACAAATCAAAATAAACATGAAGATCTCTTGTACTTGATAACCATAAATGTCTCATTGCTTTCTATTTCCACTCTTTTAAATATTTTTATGTCATTAAACATTCATTTCTTTCATTAACAACAATTAATCTCCATGCCCCTTAAAGAATAAAGAAAGTTATCTCTCAATGATTATTTATGTACCAAATATCTTATCATTCTTAAATTGTCATAGTATTACCCTACGCAAAAACACAAGATCTTGGTAAAAATCGTGAACTGACATTCAAAGTGAATCAATAAATATTAATAACCGATATTGTCGAACATTCATTTTTAAACTTGAATGAATGGAAGTACTCAATTCATATTATACAATTATATATAATCATGTATTTGAAATACCTCATAGAGTTCTCTAAAAGAACATCAAATTACCATCACCTAGTTACTTCCAAGATAAAATAAATCCATCTTAAGGGTTTATAGAGAAGAAAATGGTGAAAAAAAATAAAGTACAAAACCATAAAAATTGAGTGAGAGAAGAGGAAAAAGAAGAGACATAGTACCAAATTAGTAGAATAAAGTTTAAAAACTCAAATATAATTATATAGTCTGGATGGAAAAAATTTAAATGGTAATATGTGTTTCAAAAAGCTGAAATAACATTTAATAGAAATAAAAAAATTAAGAATATGAAACCTGTTAATGTTATAAACTACTCCACAATATGTTGAATTTTGTTAGTCACATAATGTTGATAGAAAGTCTCATAAAAATGTAAACAATTGAAATTTGTAAAACAATAAAATGGGAAATAAAAATTTTAAAATAATAATAAAAGTAATCCCAACGTTTATAAAAATGAACACAACTTTTATTAAATTTGAATGAGGAAATAAAATTAATAAATAAAATTTAAATTTTAAGATAACTAGCATCATATTATTAGAAAATTGAAATAAAGTATCTTAATACAAAATTTACTCAAATTTATATTTACAATCCAGCACAAATAAATAATATATTATTATTGAAACATGTCAATTTTTTAATATTATTTGTAAAAAATAGATAAATATACTGACATAGAAAATACTAAATAATAAAATATAAAAGATTTCAAACTGATAGACGATCTGTTTAGGGTGTAGGGTTTAATTATTAATCAAAACATGAATAATAGTAATACAAAAAATATAAATTTAATATAGATTTAAGCTATAATTTATCATGCAAGATTTATACTAATACAATTGCATCTAAAAATTATTAAAGTAATTAAAATATAACATTTAATAAAAATAATTGAAATATTTTAGTAAAAAATGAAAAATTAAAATTTAAAAAGGATGAATGACCTTATTATAATTTTATTTTAGGTAATTTAAAAAAAATTATAACTTTAGAATTAAATTTTGAATAATTTAAAGTTTAACAAATAACAACAAAGTAAAACAACTCATACTATTTTAATTTTTTTTACAATACATTTATAAAAATTCATATAAAAAATTTGCATCTAAACATTTTCCAAAATATTTTCTTCTAATTTAACTATATTATACAAAAATAATGAATGTTACTCATAAAATTGAAGTGATAAAATTATCTAAAAGTAATGTATTTTCATATTCAAAATTGTATCAAAATTAATGATTTGATTCTAATTTACCAAAAACGTTTAACACACAATTTTAAGATAATATCAAAATTAAGCAATTAAATGCAAATGATATATGCTTATTTACTTGTAATTTCGTAGATCAAACACATCAAAAGGTAATTCTTAGATTTATATCATGGTTATTTATACTAATATCAAAGACTATATATGTATGTGTGTGTGTGTGTGTGTGTTTGTATTTATATTTATATAGTTGTGTTTTTGGTGGAAATGACATTTCTTAGTTAAGTAAAAATACTATTTGTTAAATAAATGGGATATTTAATTGTGAATAATTTGTTTCTAATCATGTCTTTAAAGTAAAGATATTTATTTATTAAAATTTTTATACGTTTTGTATAAGTTTCATGGAAATTAAATTGAGTTTCCTAGTTAGTGTTTCTTATTCTTTGTCTAATTATTTCTTACAAGTTTCCATTTTACGCGTGTAAAATGTTCCATAAAAATTTCTGAAGAGTTCAATATATGAGTTTCATTTTGTGTTTCTTAATCATTTCATAATAGTTTCCTATAACTAATTTTTTAATATTTATTAATCCTTCAATAAAATTTTAAGAGTTTCTTATAGTTTTTTTAGAGTTTCTCATTTATTTCATTTTTTATGTTTTGTATCCATTTTTCATTAAGGTTTCCTAATTCATATTTAGTTCTCACCCTATCCTATAACAGGTTCAATTTTGAATCCAACCTTGCCTCACCTCATAAGTTCTCACTTTATTTTTGTCCTATCATTTCTTCAAATTTTAAAAATGCCTACACATACTAAAAAAAATTATTTTATATAAAATTAAAGATTTATTTTGACTAAAATTCTTATCCATGACTACTCTCACTTTTGTAAAAGATTTTTCTTTGCCTTTGAAGAATGCACTATTTTGTAAAATATATGGTATGATAATGACATAAACTTTTTGGGTCAAAGTTTATAAGGAGTTTTTCTATTTCGTTCTTTTCTTTTTTTGTCGTTTTGAATTCCTTATTCATCCAAGCGGTGAGTGGAAAAACACATTCTCACATAGAGTAAGTTCGTTTTGAATTCCTATTTCATCTTTGTAATTCTTAAAAGAGATATATACATGAAAAATTAGACAAAAGATTATTACACAAACAAGAAGTATCATATGCAAAAGATGAGAAAAATATGATATTTCAAATGCACTATATTACACAATTTTTCTTAATAAAAATAGAATGTAAAAGCAAGTCAAAATACTAAAAAATAGGAATGCTGTGTATAATTGTAGACCTAAAACACATCTATGACTATAGTAAGGAATGATTTATTGGTCTCCATTCCAAATTTATATTTAAACCTATACTTTTGATTGACACAATGAAGAAGAAGCTATCCAATTGCCTTTCTTTAATCTTAGTTTGTAAATGTTAAGGCAACCTCATAACATGCTACAATCATTTTTTTTTATTTCTATTGTTAAGGTAATTTACCATAGACATTATTCACATTGTATATCAATCCACAAAAATCTTTCCTACATAAATTAATATTAACTTTGACATAATTAATCCTAATCAATTATTTATCCACAAGACCTATGATATGTCCTTAAACATTGTTAACCAAAATAAATAAAAGAAGCAAACAAAAATTAAATAGAAGTGAAAACAAAATAGAAGTTTAACAAGAATTCATATATACTAACCGCATATCTTGATGGGAGCTTGAATCTTAAGTAGGTTAGGTTGTGATAGAAAGATTTGTCTAGCATTAACACAAAGTTGGCGAATTTCTGATTCAGATAGTTGAACCTGTTTTCCGCCTCTCCCTTCAATTAGCCTACGAATAATATCATCCAAGATGGCTTTGTCCATAGTTTCCATTTAAAATAATGTAAAAGAAGGAAAGAAGAAAAATAGAAAAAGGTATTCTCTCGTCTTGTTTATCTCGCTAGAAAGAACGTTCTCTTTATCTTATTTATCTCTTCTATTTTCTTTTAATTTTCTATATTTAGTTGTCTGGATTTGATTATTCCCTTGTAATAGAACCAATAAATACTATTTATGATCTGATAAATTTGAAACCTTTAAAAACCGGTCAACTATCTTGTTTTCAACTTAAATTAGTAAGATTGTTCCGATCATAGTTCAACAAACTCACATACTATATCTGGATCAAGATTGTTCCGATCATAGTTCAACAAACTCACATACCAGATTTGGATAAGTAGCCTTCTTATAAAATGTTGTTGCATGCACACCAAAAATAGGTAAATATCAAAATATAGATTGGGTTGGTCACTTCAATCATCAAACTTCTATTTATATGTATCTACCATTAATGTTGATTGGTATATAACATTGTGTGAAGACTCATACAAGCCAGTAAGAGACATCTCATACATTTTATATATCAAAATATAATATTCTTAGGTATCATATTGACACCATTAAAATCTTATTTATGTCATTTGAATGAACACAACCAAACCACTATTAATTTTATGCCATTATATATCCCTTTTAAATTTATGGGCAGACAATTCTTTCTTCTATGGAGTTTTATTTTAAAAAAGTTTTATCAATAGTTTGATGCAATTGTAGGTGTTCAAGTGGGTAAGCTTGGTTGAGCTATAGTTGAAAGACTAATATAAGTCGTTGTTACATTAGCTTAGGCCAAAGGATGGACCTTTATAATGGAAAACTTGAAACACAAAAAGATAACATGAAAATCTAAGTTGCATTAAGGAGGAGGGAATGTGGACAAAAATATTGATGCACAAATAAACAATACCAAACTAGTGGTTTATATTAGGTTATAACTAAACTAAAACTCATGTTTTTAATAGAATATTATTAAATATGTATTCAAGAAAATCAATAACATAATTCAATAAAAAAGTATTGAATTATGTTATTGATTTTCTTGAATACATATTTAATAATATTCTATTAAAAACATTATTATTTTTTACTTATTAGTATAATTGGTTGACTAATTTTGAACATTAATTAGATAGTTAAATATGTAACTTTTTACCATATTTGGTTACACTTAAATCTACTGTTTATTAGGTGTATTAATTATATTTTTGAGTTATTATACTTTTACAGTTATTGATTCTTTATTGACTGTATTTTATGTATACATTAAAGCATTTTATTCATTTGATGTTTGTCCAAATGATTATACAATCAAATTAGTCAAGATAAGAAATTAGTTTTGTGAATTTAATCAATTTTTATTTTTAAATACCGCAAGTTAGTGATGTAAAATTGTATTTATTGTACTATTTACTTTTGTTGTACTTATTACGTTTATATTTTTGGGATTGTGTAACTCAAAGTTATTTTTTTCCATGTAAAATATTAATTAGTTGATACATTTTTTTCATTTTATATAAAATATGATAAATTTTTTAAAAGAATATTATATATTATTTTAAATGTGGACTTGATTGCTCCATTTTTAAACTTTGGTCATGTTTTATATATTCTTGGTATTATTATTTAAATGTTTTTCATATGTTTATTTATTAAAATATATTTTTTAATAAAATTTCTCTCATTTTATAGTGTCTGACTTTCTTTTATGTTGATCATGTCCAATTATTATCGTAAATTGATAAAATTATCAAGTGATTATTGAATACCACAAAGTGAGTATGATTTGTATTTTATGGTATAGATTTTGCATGCATCATGTAGGGCCTCTTTGGAACCCACAGAAAAAAAAAAGTTATTTTTTGTTATTTGGCAGCAAAGAATCATTGGGAGTAAAGAAAATAAGAAAAATAACTTAGTTAATAAATTTTCTCACAAAATGATGAAATTTGGAGAGAAAATAAAAAAATAAAAACTTGAGATAAACTTTTAATCACCAAAATTTTACAATATTACTAATTTTATTTTCTTTTTCTTTTTTGACATGTATCCTAACAAAAAAAAACTATATTTCTCTTCTATATCCAAAAAAGAGAAAAAATATGTTATGGTCCTGAGTTAACTACCTATGTCTTCCGTTCCTAATAGGTCGGTCTTTTGGGTATTATTGGCTAGGTGCTTAACATTTGGTATCAGAGCTAGCACTCGGTCGCGAGTTCGAATCCCAGTGTATGCTACCGAAGCAGAAGGGGCGACCAAATGGAAGGGGCCAACCTGGAGAACTGCGATGAGGCACTAGGACTGGGGAAGCCGCTTGAGTGGGCCGTTGCTGGTGCTGGCTCCGTAGACGTCGGCTCGCAAAGGGGGGTGTAATGTTATGGTCTTGGGTTAAGTACCTATGTCTTCCGCTCCTAACAGATCGGTCTTTTGGGTAGTATTGGCTAAGTGCGTAACAAAATACCTTTTGTTTTCTTCTTTTCTTTTATCTTAACTTTTTGTGTGCCAAAAATGATAACATTTTATACTTTCTATATATAATTTAGAATGCATTTACTTTTAGGACAACTTTAAGCCCTCATTAGATGTAAGCGGATGAAAACTTGTTGTCTAAATTATAAGGTAGAAGGGACAAACTAAGTAAGGTCCTATTATGTTATTTAACTAAAAATTATCCAACTATCGTTAAATTACTATTAACATATAAGTTCAAGATAGAGATACGTATAAGAATCAACATATATAAGTTCAAGATAGAGTCAAACTTAAACTCTAAAAAGTTGTAATCACTTACATCTCTGTAATAATTTTATAAATAGTATACACCTAATCAATGATACTTACGATAAATATTATTCTTTATTCCTAAATTCAATATGGTATCAGAGCTTCAATCGATTAATCAAAACCAATTCACCATCGCTGGAAATTGCCATCTATTGTCATTGCCATCGTCATTGCCATCGCCACTCCCTATCGCTGGCAAAGACCCTACGCCCCTTCTAGCCTATCTACCTATAGTTTCTCCCCGTAGTTGAAAATCGCTAAAGCTAAACCTTGGGCCTAACCTCCACAACCTCTCCTCGAAACACTTCGCCTCTATCTCGACTTTCCCTTGAGCCATCACCCATGTCAACCAAAGCCTTCACCCATCTCTCTTCCCTCGTCGCTACTTTCCCACATAAATCCCTCCACCCCGTTGCAGCCTACTGCTCATCGCCAACTGTCGACTCCCACAACCTCGCCATCACCTCGTCGTACCCTAGTCAGAGCAATTGATCTGAACCTCTCCAGTCGTTGTTGCCCCACTGCCATCGCTTGCAACCGTCTACTCTGCTAGCAACCTCCCTCACTAGCACTGCACCAGAACCCCTACATCATCTCAGTAGTGAACAAGAGACCTAAGTCGACGACCAATCCCTCGCAGGCACCTACACAACGTGTGAACTCGCACCTGTAGTTCACACATGCGAAGCAAAAAAACTCACTGTGAAACCTCTTTTCCCCAACCGGACGATGCGATTCCGTATGCCCCAACCGCTATTAATGTCGTTGCCTTTCCACATCTCTTCACCGAATGATGCGATTCCGTCCGCTTCAACCACTACCAATGCTATTGTTTTTCTCAATTGCTACCAATGACACTGTTTTTCTCAACCACTACAATGCTCTTCCACCAAATAATGCGATTATGTCCGCCCCAACTTCCTACCAGTGTCGTCGCTCTTCCTACCGGTGCCGCTAGTCTTCCTTGCTACTACCTGTGCCACTGCTTTTCTTAGCCGTTACCAGAACCGTTGCTCTCACCAAACCACTTCTAAGAACACACCTCCTCTATTTTTTAAGACTAAGATTAGACTCTCCTCTTGGAGCTCTATCTTGAAGATAAGCATAACAATCAACATATGAGTTCTAGATATACTCAAACACAAATTGAGTTATAATCACCGACTATCTTTGTTATAATTCTATAAATAGTATATGGCAAATATTATTCGTGGTTCCTAAATTCAATACGATGAGTTCGTTGAGAAAACTTTCGTTGGAGTTTTGATTTGAATTTTTACAACTAATGCAATCTGATAAAAAAATGAAGACTAATTCAGGACACTCGACAGAGTGGCACTTGTCAGAGGTTGTCAAAATAAGGGAGAAGACAGGCGGATCCTTTCAACGAATATTTACAGGCAACAATCAACATGTACAAACTTGGAAGAGAAAGAGGATTGCTTAATCGAGTATTACTGTTAACCGGAAAAAGATAAAACGAAATCGAAACATATAAATTGTTGAGGCGGTCAGATCTGAAGAGTGAGAAAAGACAAATGGACGCATCAACATACATGATAGATTGATTGGCGGACGAAACTCAGAGAAGCCAGTATGGCCTGTGGCGCACTGACGAGCCACATCAAAGCGCAAAGCAAACAGCAGCCGCACACTGTTCTAAACAAAAGCTATGACGAGTGCGAGACGATTTCGGCAGCAGCTACAGTCTCCAGATTCCGTGTTTATGGCACAGGAAAGCGGAAACAAATTTCGCCAGCCTTTGGAGCCTTAAACCGACAGATTCAGTGACACAAAGAGTAAAAAAACAGAAATAAAAAGTCGTTCGAAGGTCGAGCGATCCTCATCCTCTTCCATTGAAAACACAAGGGGAAGGGGGGCGGGGCACCTTCTCAATGCTTGCTCCGGAACCCTTCCTTCTGACGCGGCTCGCTGCGTGGAATGATTTTTTTTCTCCTTCCGTGTCGTTTCCTTCGCCTTGTCCCGTTCAAGTCGGCTTGCGTCGAGTGTGGCGTGTCCAATCTGGGATATTTTATAAGCAGTTTGTGGAGTCGGTTAAAAGTTAGTGGGTTTCCGGCTGTTGTCCCGAAGCGCCTCTTTCCTTTTCTTCACCTAACAGATATTTAGTCAGAACATAGCTCGCAGGCTACGTTAGATGGAATTACAAGGTTTCTAGTTTGGGTTTGTCTGAAAAAAGACAAACTTACCCCCGGGCGAAGGCAAGAGGCGGTAGGCCCCACTGGCCGCCTGACCGAGGAATTGACGACTTCTGGATTCACGATTTTTAGTACGTCTACATGAGGCTCTGACACCTGTCATCTTCTCATATGAGTCCCCTGACGACGACGGCTTCATTGACGCGTCACGCTTCCTCTTTCTTTTCGCCATCTTCGCCCTTTCGGCGCCTATAAATTTCTTTCTTCTCGTGGAGCTCTTCACAACTCAGCGGGCCACATAGAAAGAGGGTAGAAAGCATCGGAGGAGCTTCGTTGCGCTGCTGTATAGAGCTTTCTGTCGTGCTACCACAACAGAGCTTTTTACAGTAGCTTTTGTGTCCTCTTATTTGAAGTACCCTCTGATTCGAAGGAGAAATGGCTCGCAATCTATCCAGTTCTAAGCTTCTCGCAGCTGTTGATTACGCCGTCTCCATATCCAGGTAAGCTGAGCTTTTCACTTGTCTCGTGGTTTGCTTTTCATCCACTCTCGGGTTTCTTATAACCAGGCCTGAACTGAACCTCGGTTGCGTTCTTTGTTTGCCTAGTCGGAATCTCTCATCTGCGGCGGCAGCTCCAAGCGTGGTGAGAGGAAGGCCTGCGGTGGTGGTTGTCAGACCTGAGGAAAAATATTTGAAGAAGGATGCGACTGATGCTCCGGCTTCATGGGTGCCCGACCCGGAGACGGGATACTATAGACCCAGCAATAGAGGCGCGGAGGTGGACGTGACCGAGTTGCGAAGGGTCCTGCTCAAGAGGAGGGATTAAGAAGAAGATTCATGACCGTTCATTAGGGATGTTACCGTTGTTATAGTTATTTGTAGTTCGTATCAGAAACAGGCGTTGGTGGGGGGTCTTCACTTTTTCCCCTTCCTCCGTTCATATCCATAAATGAAACAAATTTAGCTATTAGCTGGTCAAGAATTACTCTCTTGCTTCTTCTTTTTCTGTGGCTTCGTCTCGGAATAAATCCTTTTAATACTAGCAAACGAAGAAACTGAGAGGCGATACAGCAGCTCTATAAAAGAAGTTAAAAAATTTAAGTCTTAACAGATGGGTTCATGTGAGCAATGAATTAATTATTCTTAACTTCGATCCAAGAAGACGGCACAAAAAAGCTCAAAAACAATGTCGGCCATTTAGCGTTTTGAAGTTTCATCAATTTCGTGAGATGTAAGCAGTTATCCAATAGACCATCTGATGAACTGTTTATTTCCTGGGCGACTTCTGTTCATAAGAAAACGCAGAGAGAGTTGGCGCTCGGCTGTGCTGATCAATATCATTGAGAATTGGCGCTCGGCTGTGCTGATCAATATCATTCTTTAAGTCAGAGGAGCCTATAGAAAAACACACAGAAGTACAGTCGCAAAATGAAAAATGAATAGATTGAAAAGCACCCTTCCATCGAGAGGTTAAGAAAAGAGGGCCGAGAAGAATTGGCCTTGTTTAGTGAGAAAGTAGAAAATATGCGCTCCATGTGGCATGGTTGCTGCGAAGTTCCCATCATCGCACTGAAGGTGGTGGGGATGGGAACCACTTGTTCACGTTCACATTCGGAAATAATTCCTGGTTTCGCATGTCGCTCTCCATCCATAAATTAGCTAGAAAAGACGTGATTTTGATGAGAGCGTGGACTCGACTTTTGGAAAAGTATCTACGAGTTTCTTCTCAAGAATGGGTTCGTAAGATTCATTATAAATTTTTCCCCCCAATAATAGGTTCTTGTAGCTGACTCCTTTTGGAGTCGTTTCCATTTGATTCTTACAGCACCTGTTGTCTGCTCCGACATTGAAGTTTCACCAGACTAAGCAATATTTTATAAAACGACGGTGGATTGATGTTTTAAAGCAGCTAAAGGACGGAAGACCATGCACATGGGCTCACGGGATTTCTGGTAAAAGAAGACGACGCAAACCAGATTTCAGAATATAGAATTGTATGGAACATCATATATAGATGGTCTCCAACTCCAAAAGTATTTAACGCCTAAGAACGCACTTTCTGCTCGCTTATCCCATTTAACGCCTAAGGGACACTACATCACCTTCCACAGATGATGATGATAAAGAAGGCTCCCTTCTCAAGCAAAAGGTCAAGTCTCATTACGGTGACTCTGACAGATAAATGAACATAATTCAGCCACGTAAAAGCATACAATGCCCCTTTGATTGCGTCGATAGCCTCGATTATTCGTGAACGAGTTTTAGGGGTTCAGAAAATTCCACCCATCACATCTATTGTAATCGAGAGCAGCCTACAGGTTCATAAAATTCCGGGAAATTTTTCATTGATGAGTCTTTCCAGTCGAGCTTCTTCAAGGTGTTTTTCTCAAACGGGATGAACTCCATTTTGGATCAACTTGGCCTTCACAAGTGCTAAATGTCAGTTTGCGGAGACCACGAAACCAATATCAAATTTCATGAATACTGAATCAACCATTGAAAGAGTCAAATGAGATCAGAGTCATTAAACCAACTTGGAATATACAGGCTAGTACTCATTGATTAGTACCTATCTTCTATGCAGACTCAACAGGTATGGACTCTATCTTTTGTAAACGAGGTTTTCAGAATTATTAAAGACTTCAGAAGTACAAATTCCTTAACAAAGATATCCCCTCTACTGTGCTATCCTGTAGCAGTAGCAGCTGGTGCACTGATAATGCTCCAAAAAACTGTCAGACTGGCCTAAGTCAAGCAATAAGTCTAACAATTGAGTTTGCTACCTAAAACTTGATATTAAACAGCCTAATTTCAGTTCCAGACATGGGCACTTTTGATTGAGGCCAATCCATATCCAATTTGCTGCTCATGTCTGATGAAAAAAGCCTCTTACATAACAGCCCTGTAGATATTGCATTGTGAACAATTTTCACTTGCTTTCTTGATTTCCTATCATCACTTGCCATTCTTGATTTCACATCATCAGTTCAAGACAAGGGCACTTCTGATTGAGGCCTATCTGTATCCAATTTTCTGCTCATGTCTTATGTTAAAAGCCTCTTACATAATGACCCTGTAGATACTGCACTGGTGAACGCATTTCACTTGCCTTCTTGATTTCCTATCATCCGTTGCCATGATCCCATAGTCATTCTGTGGACACAACAGCTAAAGACCACTGAACACTATTTTTTCTAGTGATACATAGGCACCCGTTGCTGGGATAGTAAAACGAAAATTTTGTCCTCTGGCTATTTTCAGGTGTTTATCACTCTTCACTGGTTTTGGGTTCTAGACTCAAAGCTCAAGGATTCCTGAGTCTTAATGATTATGCATTAAGATGCATATGTTGCCATCATTTGTGTGGTTAAAATTATGCACTCTACTTGCAAAGGAGAAAAAGATGGATGCCCGGCTGGTAGTCCTCTCATCTCCTCTTATAAGCCTCAACTGCTATAGGTTTAATAGTGTGGAAAAAGTCCTATATCTGTTATGACATGGGAATCTATTGGATTTACAAGCTGGGTAATAAGCCTCCTAAGGTGGCTAGTCAATCACCGATGGAATTTAACCTAACTTATAATGTCTCAGAGCTTGGTCCAAGCCTAGATTGTTCCATATTCTTGAAGATCACATCTCTGGCCATCAGTTTGTATGTTCTCTAGGCTCGGATGTGAGAAAGAATGTCAGTGCAGGTAAAAGTCTCATATCTGTTATTGCTGGGGACCCAGTTGGATTCATGAACATGGCGATAAGCCTCCTAAGATGTTTAGTTACTTCAGGATGGAAACTAACCCAACTTATCAAGGTCTGAAACATGCATCCCTTTTCTATTGTTCATGAGAAAAATGGCTGACAGACCATCTTTGCAAAGCACAAAATGTACCAAGCTTCAGCAAAATTCATCTTTGTTTTTACACACACACACAAAAAAAAAAGAAAAAAAAAAAAAGAAAGAAAGATTCATCCATGTTTGCCTCTATTTCCAAAGCTACTTGTTTCAAGAACACATCCATTCTTTACTGTGATCTAGTAAGATGAAAACTTTGTTTGGTACTTTCAGAAACTATCCATGTAAACCTAGAAAATCAGATACATCAAATGTTCAAAGCATTGTGCAATGTATGAGATAGTAAGCGAAAAAAAAGGATATGAAAAGACAAGTAAATTGTCATGAGTTTGAGGTTTCAGTGTAAGAATAATACACATATACCCACGCTTCTAATTAGTTGCAAATCAATATGTGTTGTTCCAAATGACCGATACTTCTTTTCCTTGTTTGCAGACAATATGACAGAGGACAGACAAAATTTTGTCAAGTTGACAAAATCATTGACTCAACTATATTCAATTTATAGGTTTTGGTCGGATTGCACACAAAATAGAGAAACAAAAGTTGCCGAAGACAAGAGGGCTTGTGGGTTAGTGAAATCTCAGAGCTTCAATCTGTCCTAATTGCTCCAGTCAGAGCAAAGAGCATTTCTCCACTTTGAGATGGTTTCATCACACTCCATTTACAAATTTTTCAACCACTTTTGTTACATTGTAACTCATAAAAGACCCTGCTTTCACATTTGGCAGCTTTTGTGCCCAAGCCCTGGGGTATTTCTAACAAATGCATGGAATAAGATACTTGAGCGTTTAACAGAACATCTGAAAACAGAAGATGCAAGCACTAGAGTTTCTCAAACGAGTACAAGGTCTCTCCTCTTTTCCATGGTAAGGCTAGAATACTAACACTAGGGCACATGTTTGGGTTTTTTCTCCACTAGAGGTACTTCCCCACATCAAACTCTAGGTCTGCATATTCTGTCTTCCAAAGGTAAATCTAACCATGCGATGATCCGTGAAGTAATCCGCAAGCAAAATTGGTAGAAAGAAAGAACTAAAATGCATAAAACAGGCGAAATACGAACATACATACTTCCCAAGAAGTGGTAAATCTGTTATTGTATCTAAAACTGTTTACTCCAAATCACCTTACTTACACAACAATTCTAGGTGGAAGAAACAAAGGGTCTTCCATTTGTGAGTAAACTGGGTCCGTTATCACAGTTCAATCCGCATCCACACCCTGGGCACTCCTCGAAATTATCGATGGCAAAATTGGCGGAGACGATCCCGACGGAGAAGTCCAGTTCGTCATTAATCCGTCTCACCTCCACGATGTTGAGCCAAAAGAGGAGAACCTTGACACTGACTCCACTCAAATTCCGCAGCATATCCTTGGAGATATAACCGCTGATAGTCGATTTGTACTTCAATTGGTAGGATCCTTCGAGGGAAAAGCTGCAAGAACCATTCAAATAAGCTTTAAATCTTCCGGTGTCCCGATCGAGCTCGTAGCCGAGTGCTCCTTTGGGAAGTAGGCCAATGGGTAAATTATAACCCTCCAAAACTTGGTAGGCAGAGAGGGTATCGTCCGACAAAGAGTAGGTCGGCAAGGGCCCTGCGAAGAAGATACAGACGACGAAAAGCAGAACAAAGAGAGGCATGGATCTGGGTTTCGCAAGCACAGGCATTTCTCTTTCCTGAAGATTCCCCCCAATAAAACTGAGATTCCGTATCGATCACTGATTATCGTCCAGCAATATTTATAGTTGTAAAGGGTTAAAAGAGAACAGTGCCAAACGAGAAGAGGGAAGGCCAGGGATAAAGGAGGTTTCCAGTCAAACAGCCTGCCGTGGAGTGATCATGGGCCACGGAGAGAGCAGGACAAAAAATGAATCAAAATTGTTCCTCGGGAGGCCGGTGCAGTGCGCCCTGTTTCTACCAACTTTGGCACTCTTTTCCTCGACTTTGAGTCTGCCTCCCTGCCCTTCATCTCGTTGGGTTTTCTCATTTCACATCAGCAGCAATGAAAAGGGTGCGCAATTCCATCATTTTTATGACGTGTAAAAAAATGCATTTTCATCATTTTATGTGAAAAAAATACGCATAATTAACATGGAAAAATAGAATAAAGGATACTTACATTCTTTTACTATAAGGAAAGGGAAAAGGTCAAAAGGTTATTTTTTTATTTTACAAGAGAATAATAAAAACAAAAGGTTCTTAAGTCTATTTTCGTCATTTTCGAATGAAAGAACAAAATATATTGAAGGTATCGCAAACCAACTCAGTAAGTTTCCTCATCTTCTTAAAGTTGCATTACAAATATTGGAGAAAAGAACTCAATTTTCAAAATTAGAATAAAAAATGTTGCTTATGAAGTCACAAATGATCAATAAATCCGTGTACAACCGCAAACCGTTGTCGTCACTATTGTCATTGGCTGGTAGATCCCCCACCCCATTTGCATCTATCATCGAGCTTTGGTTAATCAACATGATTAATGAAACCCTAAAGGGGAATTCTGCACCAAGAAGAAGAAAACAAAAACAACCGTTACTCTTCACATCTCTTCACGGGAAGATGCACTTTCTCCGATTCCATCCGCCCCAACTGCTACCAATGCTACTAGACAATGTATTATTTCCAATTTCTTCCTCCCCGGTCGTTACCAATGGCGCATTCTCCCCAGTCGTTACCAGTGGTGCTGCTCTTCTACGTCTCTTCACTGGACAATACATTCTCTCCGATTCTATCCGCCTCAACCGTTACCAGTACTGCTACTCTTCCCCTTTTTTTGCTACCAAGAACCCTCAAAAACAAATCTCCTTATATAATCAATACCAAATTCACAGTTTCAATTGTAGAAAAGATTGGCCTCTCTAACAGTAGCTTATCTTGATGGGACATGATAAAGAATTATTATAATCCCTTCAATTATCTGATAAGAACCTATTGTATTATTTTCTCATGTAAATCTTATCTTTTCTATTCTAAATTGCATAAATACAAGTAATTGCAAAGTATGGTTCAGTTAAATATCTACAACCAAATACTTCTTCCAATCAAACAAAGAAACTAGAGAGAAGTAGTGTCTAATCAGGACTGAGTCACCAAATGCCACCTTCATGAGTGGCTGTCAGAAAAGCCAGCATTCATGAAATTTACCCCAAAAACTATCAGCTCCACTACAAATTAAAGTAGGCATCTCACCAACCACAGACAAATTTAATCTCTATCAATACAGTAGCTCTCCCATCATCTACGTGAATACCAGAGCATTTAACCCTTAAATGAGCCAACTGGTACTGATTCCTAAAACAAGAAGCTTCAATCAAGTGGAGGACAAAACTTGGGAGATAAGATGGTCTTTCAACCCATACAGGGGCTAATCTAACCTTTCAAACAATCACCGTTTCTTTTCGAAATGATATTTAATTCCTCTACATCCAAGCAATCAAACCAAAAGAATGAAACAAAAGAGAACAAGCTCTCTTACATGTAAGGCTCCCCAAGACATTCAGCTAACATCCTTAAGTCGCTTTATCAAAGTATCCAGTGACTTCTTCTTAGGGTTCTGCTTCAATCCCCTGGTTCCAAAACTACCAAAAAGTCGATCCGAAGCATCCCTGAACTTCTCAGAAATGATCACCACTTTCTTATAGTCCAAAGCACTGAAATTTTTCTCCCTGATAACTGGATTGAGGAAATTCTCTGGGACATTGCTCATAAGCAAATTAACCAACTGCCTCGCTTCTGAAAGAGCCCCCTTCAACTGATTTGTGCCGGAATCAGAATCTTGAAAGAGATGAGCTTGGCTATCTGCAAAGGATTCAAACATTCGGATATCCACATCAATACCCATAACAGCATTGCCATTAAACCTTTTGACAGAATCCGCAAGAAAGACGCCCACTATCTTCTCTGATATATGGGCGAGTACACCATGGAGAGCTCGTTTAAGCACTTCCACTGGCAAAATCTGTTGAGCAGTAGAAACCAAAATCTCCAGATATATAAGAACTTCGTTGGCATATTCGTTTCCATTAGGTGGGAAGTCATCGCTCATCCAATTTATATTCTCTGTTAACAACATGAAGTCATCAACCTTAGCTTTAAGTAGCCCTGCTAGATGCTCCTCAGCAGCATCACGAGCATTCTTGAGTGGGAACTGTCTACGGGCTCGCTCAGCCATTCTCACTGGGAGTCCTGACAATTGAGCAGCATGCCGGAAAAAGAAGTCACAAGCCCGTTCCAGAACTGCCATATTTGCCGCGATCTGCATAGCTTGAGAAACTCCATGAACTGAAGAATTGATAAGTTTTACCAAAGAACTATCCAATACTTCACTTAGAAGCCGATCCAAAGAATTCTTTACCACATCATAAGAATCTAACTGTCCGCCGTAAGACAGAAAACTAATAGAATCTTCAACGAAAGAACGGACAATCCGGCAACAATCAGGCACCGTGGAGGAAAAGGGCGCTACATAAGGGAAAGCTGGGATTATATCTGAAGTCTGTAATTGAAAGGAAAGCACATTCATGGAATACTCGTACTCTTTCTTCATTAGCATCTGCTCAAACTTATCGGCTGCCAGGGCATCAGTAATTAGTTTTCGGCAATCCGACAATAAGAGTTCGTGATACTTGTCCCGGTGTTTACTCAGAACATCAAGCAGTGCATCCACTGGAAAGCCGTATCTGCGTAAGGACACACCCAGAAGGCTCACGTAGTCTTTGATTAACAACAAGTGACTAGCTGTTTGCATTCTTGAGAACTGATCTTCCAATACAGAGCACATTTTACTCACGGCGATATCCCAGAGATTCTCCACTTCAAGTTTAGAGATTAACCCACCACCCGTACGTAAAATTCGATCTTCCACAATGAAAAAACCAGCAATTTGCGCAAAAAACTGCTGGTGAGATTCAAGAAATGGGGTCATGGAAGATACCTGGAAATCGGATGTTAATTGGAGTTTGCGATTCTCAAGATAGTACTGTTTGAATCGATCTTGGAAGCCTAGGGTTTGGTTGATATGGTACGCTCTGTACAAAGGAGTGAGATCAAAGCCGAAGCCGCCAAGCTTGTCGTTGGGTTCATCGCCATGACTGATAGTGGGATCTTCATCCTCTTCTTCTTCAAGGGTATAGATGCAGTTTCGCAAACTGAGTCGGCTCTGCTCTTCGGCCTGGCGCTGCTTAATCCTAAGCTCTTCGTCCCTCTGACGGGCAGCAGAGGCCTGGCCGATGGCGACCTGTCCCAAATTACGGCTCACAACCCGGATCTGCACAAGCCAGTCGCCAAAATCCTTATTGATCTTCCGCTCGATGTGGGCTCTGATGGCGGGAATCTGCTTCTCGAGCATCCGTTGGAAAGTGGAAGAGGGGCAATCGTGGAGGTGATCGCGCTCGATGGCGTCAAGACATTTAAGAGCGAGATAGAAGTTGGATGCTTGGAGATGGGCGTTGGCGCGACAGCACAACTCGGCAGTTCGGGCGCAGGCGCGGGCAGCATGGAGGGCCAAGGCGGCGTTGTGGGAGATGTTGCGAGTTTCAATGAACGCATCGAGGGAGGCGAGAAGGGGGGCAGCGACGGACTGGAGGCGAGAGTTGGAGAGGGAGAGAGAGGTCTCGAGGGTGTCAACGTCGGAGAGAAGAGATCGGAGGTCGTCGACGGCGCGGATGAATTCTTCAAAGTGAGCGCGGCAAACTTCTTCGATCTCGGACTCCTTGGAGCGGGCGAAGTGGCGGAGGTGCTGGAGGAGGGTGTCGAGCTTGCCAGAGGCGAAGGCCTTGCGAACGAAAGGACCGAGGTCTTCGCCGTTGCAGATGGCGGAAAAGAGGAGGAGGAGGTCGAGTTTGTCGGAGGAATCGGGAGAGTCGGGGAGGGCGGCGGGAGCTACCTTCCGCCACATCATGGAGGAGGGGTGCTGTGGCGCCGGCATGTCTACAAGAATCTCTCTTTCTTCTATCTTCCCGTCTGTCTGGAATTGGAGACCCAGAGGAGTTATGTTGTTTGTTATCGAAGAGAAAGAAGCGGGTCAGAATTTGGAAAGCAGAGACGGTGGATTTGTTGATTTTTCGTTTTTGTTTCAGTCCACTAACAAATTGACCTAAAAATTATATCTTAACCATCCAGGACGTTTCCGGCGTATCAGCGGGTCCGTCTTCTTTCTGAGCTCTGTCGTTCAATACGTTTCAGAACTTAAAAACAGTGATAGGGTGCCATTACCGGAATACAGTATACGTTTTCTTAAAAAAAAAACTGAACTCAGAAATCCAAAACGAGTCCATATAACAAATCAAAATTTAAAAGTTACAATAGAATGCGAATATCAAATTTGTAAGGCTCAATTAGACTTGGCCAGTTCTCAAGATCATAACAGTTCGCCCAGGCCAATGTTGGGGATCTTTTAAATTTTACATTCGAGAGCTAATCTAAGAAGCATAGAGCATAGAGGGCAATCTTGTGTACAGAAGAAATGGAGATATTTATGCTCCGGTAGAACCGTCCATGTGTCGGCGGATTCCCGAGCATGAGGGAAGAAACCGACCACAAACTTATCCGTGTAACGGAAGAGAGCGGTTAGAGGTAGAACACTCCACTTTCCTCCTCGTGCCGACCTGCGAATGTCATCCACTCTCCAGCCGTCTGCTACCCCAGGGCAGATTTCTCCGGGTTATGTCTCGGCTTTATCGATCCTATAACGGCCTCTTACATGTCACTGTTTTAATAAAGGGCATTTTTTTAAAACAAAATCAAAATTTTATTTAATTATTTTTATTAATTAAAATATTAATATTAAAATTAATAATTTAATCTTAATAAACTCAACATATTTAATTATCTTATCATAATATCAACTTAGGTATCAACTAATATGAAAAATAATTATAATATACATGTAAGCACTAAACTTTATGTTATCTACACATTTAAATAATATTAATTTATTTAAAAATATTAAATAATAATAGGTAAATAGGTAGGTTAATAAGGATTTATTTTGTCAGACCCAATTATCATACCCAAACCCAATTAAAGGACTTGCTTATTTGTGATTTTGAAATTCAAACTAGAAACTTGAACGGGCGAGTGGACTGGGACTTGAGGGCTTTCTTATGTGATTGTAGAACTATGCCTTACAATATTACTTAATTAGTGGATCACTCTCAATGTCATATTTCAAAAACTCCAAAATTCTAAAGATTACTATTGGTTCTCGCTAGCACTACTCGTTACCACTAGACATCCTCCCAATCTCCATCTGGTATGCCATTTTTCTCCTTTTTGTTACCATTAGTCATCTTCGCCATTCGTTAAAGAGGGAAAATATAGAAAAACCCTAAATCTTCCTTCCTTCTCCACATATTAACCCTAATTTTTGTGCTAGATTTTGTCATCCCTTGCTTCAGTATATGTATATCTACACATTATCCCCCTATATTTTTCATTTATCTCAAAGTTTCCTACCTTCCTTAGTTGTGAACATTTTTCAACGTTGCCTTTGTGTTGCTGAAGTCATTGGATGTTGCCAATGTTGAGGAAGAAGTTTCCCTTTTTTCCTCAAGTTAAAAAATGTGTTTCCCCCCTTCTTTACATTTAAAGTTTCATTATTTAGTTGTTAAACTTTCATGTTTTATAGTTATTCAACATTATGATTGTGAACCATTAGCAAGTAATACAAGTAATTATACTAAATTTAATATGTTATGTTGTTTCTCAATGAAAAAGTTTTATTGCTTTTTGTTGTCGGTGAAGAACATAGACCTTTTTGCCTAATTTGTCTAAATATCACATAGTTCCTGTTAGTCTGCTTTACAATTGCACTTACTCCCTATTATCTCATATGGAAAGCACCTGAATCAATCATTAGTAAAGTGATAGAGGCCGGGAGGAATGGTCCTAAAATACCTCTTAGTTTGAAACAATTGAAGTTTGTTGGATATTCCAAATGAGAAGCTCATAGGAGAAACACTAAACACACTTAGTAAACCCACTAAAACCATTTCAAGACTCATACAATTTACGAATAATATATAAGAGTATTAAATAAATTTAATAATAGTATATTAGAGTACTAACAAGATCTTGTTAACCTGTCACTTTGTTTGTAACAATCTCTCTACAATTGTTTGCAAAAGATTAATGGGAGACTTCTCAATATTTTTCCATCCTTCAATGTGGTTAACCTACATGGGAAAACATGACTAAGATAAGGAAATTAGTTGCTTTGGCTTCATAGAAGATAAAGGTGAGTTGATATCACATATTTTTTTTCTTTATCTGAAACTTGGTTTTGAATCAAATTACTGACAAACAGTTGAATTAACTTGATTTGATCATATAGAGTCCTAAAAGGTTTGTTTTTCAAAGAGTATGGACTGGAGATGTATAGGGAAATGGATGTGAAGAAGATGAATAACAAGACTCTTAATGTAAGTTTAGGAACAATTTAAAATCATATTACCAATCAATATTTTAGAGCTGAAATTTAAGAATGCATTTGCTTATTAGAGCCAATCTAATTCACAATATAATTTGCTCTAGTCTATAGTTGATCTGATCAACACAAGAATAATGTATAGGGAACTGCATGTGAAGAAGATGAATAACATAGATTACTAATGTAAGTTTATGAACAATTTAAAATTATATTCCCAATCAATATTTTAGAGTTGAAATTTAAGAATGCTTTGCTTTTTACAACCAATCTAATTCACAATATAATTTGCTCTAGTCTATAGTCGATCAGATCAACCCAAGAATATATTGTATGAAGATTTTAAAGTTACTCGATTTTGATATCTAAAACATCTATGAATAAACACTTATTTTGTATAGCATCTGGAACCCAACCCGAATGTGGATCATTCAATTCCTTGATTCCAATGCGACATACTACAAGAAAATAGACTTCTGCTAGCAATCAAATCTACTAGAAAAACTCCCAAATTTGCAAACCGACCATCTTCCAACATAATTTTCAAATTTTGTTGCTAAAGTTTAAAAACTTTAATAGTAAAAGTCAATTTCGCTATAGAGAAAATTCAAAAAATCTACCAATGAAATTCAATTTTATTGGTAGAAATTGAAAATGTTTGTCAGCAAATCCGATTTTGTTGGTACATATTCAAAAAATTCGACTTCTCTAGTAAAAATTCAAAAACTTTGCCAACAAAATTTGAAATTCAATAGCAGAAGTGAACTCTCTACTAATCAAAATTAAAAAATCATAGTAAAAGGTTACAAATATAAGAAGTAATTTTTTTTCTTCCAGTAGAATTTTACTATTCATAGGTTGAGGTCTAGAATCTAACGGGTGAGTTAATTATATGTTTTGAAAAATATTTGAAAAATTAAAAACTTAAAAATGTTTCCAATGAATTTTTATTTTGTTGGTAAAAGAAATTAGTAAAATAATATTTTTTATTTATCCTATTTAATTATCAAAATAAGAAACAATAATAAATTTTAAAAACTAAAATGATTAAATTATAAAGAATGTACAAATAAAATGCATAAAACTAATATAATTATATAATAATAATTAAATTATAAAAATACACGTAAAAATATAAATTATATAAAAATGTATAAAAATAAATAAATTTAAAATATACATTAAAAAGTACATATCACTGCGAAGGAGGATTAGAAGAATGACCATTATCACTCTCTATTTGTAGTTGATGAAAAACTTATGCATCTCATCTTGGAGACAATGGTTGCAAACCAAACATAATTATTGATGATTGTAGACAATGGCAACGTAATTTTCTTGCGTACTCCAAAGAGTTTCACATTATCCATTTTCCACCTTTCACCTGGCATTTCCTTGGCATCGACAATGGTTGCAAACCAAACTAATCCGATTAAAATGTTGTAATAATCAAAAGGGAATGGGAGTTCAGGCCCTAACCTCTTGATCGTTGGACCAGCCTGTAAATCTCTTACTGATCCAGTTCAGAGAAATTTTGGCCCCTGCCGCAGGGAAGGAAAACCGATCATGTCTTTTCTTCTTTTCAGAAATAAATGATCCGCCAATTCACTTTTTTTTTATAAACGAAAGCGGCAGTCCCAAGACACTGCACTTTTGGCATGTACAGAAATTCCAAAATCTAAAAGAACATGTAACGGTCGCTGTGGAACATCGTGATTCTCCTGTAAAAATGTATTTCTTCTCCATTGTAACGTCAAAGCTTCTAGTTTACGTTCGACTGTTACATTGACTTCACTCCTTATATTCCCTTCGTCTTCCTTCCTTCATTAACAAATTAAAATGTCGGACAAAGGAGCAAAGAAGGGCAAGAAAACCAAAGATCAGGCCGATACAAAGGTGCTTTCATGGCGAGATAAGAATAACCAGGCTGACATGGAAGAGGAGGTGATTCGGAAAGAGGTGGATGAACTAGTGTCCTGGGTAAGTCCATTTACCTTGAAGTAGAAATGTGGAATCTGTAGTCTGGTACTGAGTTACAGCCTTACGGATCCAGTTTCAGAATCATTTACAACTTTTAGTTTACCAGATTCTTGGAAGATTAACGTGCTTGCAATGACAGACGAATTTGATAGAAACTATGGACGAACAGCAACTGAAGGAGTACGTGACCAACAGACCTGAAAGCTTGCAGAGTTTGAAGATAGAGA
Source organism: Aristolochia californica (assembly GCF_029961685.1). NCBI lineage: Eukaryota > Viridiplantae > Streptophyta > Magnoliopsida > Piperales > Aristolochiaceae > Aristolochia > Aristolochia californica. The sequence goes on along the minus strand of NW_027181992.1, from coordinate 7,430,779 downwards.
AGAGTAGTGCACCAAGGAAAAAGGTGAGAGTCATTCTATCTATTTCCATCTTCCGAAGAAACTCTTCTGATTCTACGGCTAAAGAGAAAGTGGGTTAGTGACGCAGGTGCAGAGAAGCGGCAAGTCCAAGTCCTCTTCTGCTTCTAATTGGTTAATGGCAGCAGTTTGGAAGTTCCATAAAGAAGAAGGAGACGAAGACTAATACGAATGACATAAAATCTAAGCTCCAGAATAACTGATGGGCGATCAGTTTGCTTCAAATTTCAATGGCTCTTTTGCAGATTGCTTACAGTAGTTTTGATGTCTGCTCTCCAAAAACCTCTCTCAAGGAGAGAGAGAACCATTATCTGTAATCTTTACCAAAAAACTTTAATGGTATCTTTCCAAATGGGTTCTTTTCGGATCGAAGTGTGGATCGATCTCAAATAGGGAGCATCTCACAATCTTATCAAATATATAAGAAAGTGAGAAAATACGGTGAACTTAAAAAATTTATATTGCCAAAGAATTTCTCCAAATTACTGTAAATCATTACCCATACTAGAACTTGACAACAGAAAAGGGTGGCTTATACATCTCTCGTGAAATGCCATTCACCAAACATGATCGAGGTATTGGGATGACATTCGCCATGGTTGGATGAACTGAAAATAGCAGCGTGCACGTCCTAGCAAGTGCATGCGTTTTCAATCAAAGGAAACAAACTGAAGATCCATCCTTTGTATAACGCCTGTAATTCATCCCATATCTTAAATAATGGTCTTCTTCCTCCTCTTTGAATCTAAGCCGCTGTGATCTTGCCATCATCTACTTCATTAACTGCCCTTGATTGGAATAGTCTCTGCCGAGCTTCCTCTAGTTCCTCTATTCTAGAACCTGCTCTCTTGGCGTTCCTGTAGGTGGCGTAGAGGATCAACTGAACGACTCCGAAGACAAAGCCCGTCCCGTTTGGCACCTGCAGAAGCAGAGACCGAAACCATCAATGAAAGCTAGAAGTCTTTGATCGATGCTACTCGTATTTGAGTTTTTGCTCTTGATGCTACTGGTATTTGGTAAAGAAGATTAATCAAGAAATGCATTCACGAAATTGGGTTCCCGAGCATCAGAAAATCATCGGAGAAGAAGGGAAATTTTTTTTTTCTTCTTCGTCGTTCCTTTCCAATACTTTCTGGAAGAAGTCTGTGAGGTTACATCTTCGTTTCTCTGTTACTTGGATGTACAACAGAAGGCACTTCAGACCGGACAACAAAGTAGAAATCAAGTTCCATCATACAGCTCAGAAATCAGAATTGTCAGATGGCCAGTCCCATCACACACTTCATTTTGTGGACTATGAAACTCTACTTTTGATTAGGTTCCCAGGAATACAGGAAGAGACAACTCATCTAAGATAATGATTCTAGCCCCATCCGTCAAAAGCGCACATGTTAAACTTCAGAGATCCGGTTCGGATTTATTGACTGGTTGATCTAATGAACTGGTGAGAATCCCCAAGATTTTTCTGTTTTTGCGTTTCTAATGAAGCTGCAGACCATGTAATCCATGAATACTGAATGAGAAGGCGAATGAGAAGGCGACTCACCCCGACGAAGATGTCTCGTTCCAGAACCGAGTAAAACGTCCAAATTCCTCCATTGATGAACAGGGAAAATGAGAGAAAGAACGGCATATACTCCACGCTCCTCATTGTTATCACCGTTTTCTGTAGAAATGACCAGAGAAGGATTAGTTTTGAGTACTTTAAACGAATTAAAAACCCAGGTTTAATAGACGACTGAAAATTGAAATCCATTCTTTCGTAGGGAACAGGAAGGGACCACCGGACTAAAAGCACTGGTCATCTTTTCTGATGGAACGTAGCAACCCAGCTGGAATAATTATTAATACAATGTGGAAGAAAGAGAAAGAAAATGGTTTTCGGATTAAAATCCTTGGTCGTCGATCGTCAACCTGCTGCTGATAAACGTGGGAAGTTTTTTATTTTTCAATTTTCATTGAAGAGGCGACAGTGATTTTACCATGGCAGCTAGAGGCGAAGCGTACATGACGGTGGTCAGTCCGACACACAAGAGCCCAATCACAGTCACTTGCAGAGTCCCATGGATGACAAGGCGAGTCACCAGAATAGCTGCGCCCAGAAAACCCACGTCCAGGATCGCCACACAGATGCCCGTCTTGACCTAGAAGCCGTCAAAGGAAATCCTAACACTGATCGATCATCGATGGGGAATACATTCATAGTGGGTGTGTGTGGTGGTGGTGATGAACTTCGAAGAAGGACCAAGCAACACAGCAGTCTCTCACCCTTGTAAGCGGAGGTGCATAAATGAGGAAAAGAGTGACGTAGATGAATTCCAGAACAACGCCGACAGAGTTGACAGTGGCAATCAGATACCCACCAGGCTTCGCCATGCCATAGTAAGTCCAGAGGGAAGAACTCAGAAATGTACAGACATATGGAAGGCCTTCGAAGTCCTCCGTCGACCCGCTCTTCACTATACGGAAGAACGTCGGTCTGCAATGGCGACCAAAACATTACTCATGTAAGACGACCATTAAGGAAAAGATTATAGATTCGTAAGCGTCTAAAAGGTTTATGGATTTTCCGGCCGGAAAACTCACATGGGAGAAGCAAAGATTAACAAAGAGGTGACATTCCCTGAAATGGAGGAAAGCAGCGACAAAGATCAGCCTGATCATCTCTTTAAGCAGAGTGTATATATAAAACGGAAACGACGAAAACAGGAAGAATAATGGTGAAAAAAAGCATCACAGAGGACATGAAAATTTGAAAACTCACCGACGACTCCTACAATGAAACTAAGAGTCTGCATCGATCCTTGACGAACAGTACTGAGAAGGTTCAAGTTTTCCTTCTGGAGCTAGCTTGAAGGCGCAGGCTATATATATATATATATCATCTTCCTGATCACCGGCGAGTATCTATTATATTAGCTCCGTTGCATTTTAATAATTGATCGCTTGAGAAAATATCGGCAGCCACACTACCCAACAACTGAGGACTGCCACTGAACAAATGATGACCATTAAAATCAGATGAAGGTGGTCGGTCGCCATCTTGACACTTTTCTTACAGATACGATTGAATGGTAGATAATCCGGGCCTGCTTCTTCTCTTCAGAATACAAAATACCATTGAAGTAAATATAATCTAGATGAGTTCCTTAGTTGGGGTCACATGCAATGCCTAAGCTTTAGGAACCTGTGATTCTTGGCAGGGCCGTATACACTTTTGAACAAGTCTATGTCATTTATGTCCAAGGGAAATCACGAGATGCTCCTTTTTACACTTGTTTGAAGAGATATTTTTAGCTAAGGATGGATGACTAAATCTTATTAGAAGATCCACATATACAATTTAGAAAATTTATAATATTACCCTAATTTTTTTTATAAATACTAACACAAATAACCAACTTCTGAACTTAAATTTAAAAAATACCCAATGTAAAGCCGCCAATTGTATGTGTGTACTGTCCAAGGTGACATGTAAGCTTTGACCGCTTACGTTGTGCCATGTCATCACGCCACATCAACACCTAAAGTGTTTAACAATATGTCAATCAACACATCATCAAATAAGCATGTCACCATCCATGTAGGATGCCACATCATCATAACGCGTCATCACATATCGCATCAGCACTCCATGTCAGCTTATCTTTTTTCTCCCATTTTTTTTCATTATTGCTTCAAGTTATTTATAATTAAAAATATTTTAAAAATATTAATTTTTTGTTTTAAAAAATTTACACATTTAATTTCATTACCTTCACTTTAATATAATAAAAATATATGATTTGATTATTATTTTTTGTTGAATTTATGGACAAGAGAAATACTTCATTGACTTATTATAATTAGAGTACATGAACCTCTAGTTATAATAGAGGAAAGTAGTAGAGTCCAACTACAATTAAACTGTCTTTGTCCCAATTATACCCATACTCTAATACTTAAAGATAAGTCCTAACATAATTAAATTACCTAATATAAATAGAACACTAATATGATTAAAACACCTTTAAACTGAAACTCTTTTGTGAGACCTCTTTTCATAATAATCATAGCTCTGTAAGACTTCTTCTTGTGTAAGACTCATAATGTCACCTCACATGATTATGGTGGGTCCTACCAACTCGTGTGATCATGGTGGGACCATATCTTATGGGTTTGGGGCATCTTCCTACACACTTGGATATGTGGACCTTCCTTGGTCGTGTGGGCTTGGGCCCATCTTCCAACACTCCCCCTCAAGCTGGGGGTGAGAAAACATCATAAACTCCCAACTTGTTGCAAATGATGTATATGATCTTCTGGTATAGAATGACAGTCCTCCATATCTTCCAACACTCCCCCTCACATTGGTGTTATCTACCACGAGGCCTGACTGGCATAAGATAAGTGAGAGTAAAACCACTCCAAGTCGTATGACATCGATCCATACTCCAATCATAACTCATGTTGGATGTAGGGCACACTCTTATCATTCGTAGGTAGTGACACTCTTATCTTTCGCAGGTAGTGCGTCTATACGCAATACTCAAAAGTGTAGTAAAACTCCTCCATCACCGTGTCCCTTCATAGGACAACAACTCTCAAGTGGCAAGAGTAATACATGCCAATTAAGGGGGGTAACATATATGTAGTAATAAGGTCCTCCATCACGGTGTCCCAACCCGGGCATCGACTCTCAAACGTGATAAGTGGGTAATGCCTGTCATTCACAAGACGCCCACGAGTATATATATAAAATAGTCTAAATGGACTTTAAACACCAATATGTATATATGTATGGACTTAAACTCCCTACCGAAGCAACACGCACAAGGTTGTCTCAAAGATGTATGTGAGAGTCAAATAAAGGATAGTAGGAGTAAGGTTGTCAAATAACCAATAAGTAATAGGTAAATAGGAAGATAGGATTTTGAGGCCACCACTTCTTCAATAATAATGTCTCATCCAAAAAGACACAATAGCTGCAGCTGAAATGGGCCTGGGCCCATATAACATTAACCAAAATAATAAAAAATCTTTGTAAAAGGACCCATGAAATAATCTGATGCGAGTATCTGCACCAAATAATACGTTGGCCAAGAAATATGTTGTGAATACTTCAAAATAATAATCCTGCCTGAGAAATAGAATCGAGTCAAGTCGAGTCACGTATCACCAATAATTACCACAATTATTATTGTGAGTCAGGACTTTTAGTCTTCAATTTTTTTTGTTGCAAAAATTTATTCTTAGATGCAAAAACTTCATCTTTGTGGAAAAGAGAAATACTTCATTGACTTATTATAATCAGAGTACATGAACCTCTATTTATAATAGAAGAAAGTAGTAGAGTCCAACTACAATTAAACTACCTTTGTCCCAATTACATCCAAACTCTAACACTTAAAGATAAGTCCTAGCATAATTAAATAACCCAATATAAATAGAAGACTAACATGACTAAAAGACATTTAAACTGAAACTCTTCTATGAGACCTCATTCCATAATAATTGTGGCTCTATAAGACTTCTTCTTGTGTAAGACTTCTTATTGTGTAAGACTCATAATGCCACTTCACGTGATCATGGTGGGTCCCACCAGGTAGTGTGATCATGGTGGGTCCATATCTTATGGGTTTGGGCCCATCTTCCAACACACTTGCATATGTGAACATTCCTTGGTCGTGTGGGCTTGGACCCATCTTCCAACAATTTTTTAAAACAATTGTGTAAAATTTTAAAGTGAAGGTAAAATTTTACACATTTCATTTTATTACCTTCACTTTAAAAATTTTACACATTTTATTTCATTACCTTCAGTTTAAAATTTTACACATTTCATTTCTTGATTTCTAATGCAGCATGTGGTGACATGGCATCCTACATGGATCATCATATGGTTGTTCGATGACGTGTAAAATGACATGTCGTTAGACCTTCGGAATCTGATGTGGCATGATAACATGACACTACGCAAGCAATCAAAGCTTACATGTTACATTGGACTGTACACATGTGTAGTTAATTGGTCAAAGTTGGTTATTTTTTATATTAAGTTCAGAAGTCGGTTATTTGTGTTAATATTTATTGAAAAAATTAGGTAATGTAGTAAAATTCCCTATAATTTATTGGCAATTGGGAAGTAGGAGATAGAGTGGATGTTTGGAGGGAACTAATCAAATCTAATGAAAAAGGAAAGAAAAATACCAATCAATTTTAATTTTGAAGAGACATGGACCTCAACCAAATTTTCTTAGCTTTAGCACACATCTAAGCAGAGAATGACTACAAATGCCTAGTTCCCATCATTGGTGGTCCATGAAGTATACAAGAGTTGAGTCTCTTCTCTATATTTGCAGCTCATATTTTTTTCAGAATTATGCACTTAAGTATATATCAATTCTTCAACAAACGCATTTAGTTACTCTTGCAATAGATTGAATTCTACTATTTGAAAATCTAAGATAAGAAGTCCAGAATCATATGGGCCAGTAATAGAATTCCAGAAAAAAAAAAAAATCCAGTACTTATATTGCTATGTATACTAACACCCCATTCATGAAAATTCAAATGCAAATATTATGAAATTTATTCCTAGACTAAAATCTATAGCATCTCGGTTGGCCCTAGGGATTTCAAGTCTAAAACCCTTCCTATTGATGTGTATGTTACAAAATTTTCCACCTCTTTCGGGGAATTTATTAGTTATCACCACCCAGTTGCCCTTGGTTCATCGTCCTCAAGTTTCTTCATCGTGTTTATGGGACTGACTGGAGTACAGTTCGTAGGGAGTCAAAGAATAGGTCTTCAGAATCCTCTGAAGGCTAAGCTGCCTAGACACTGTCGGCTTCGGCATGCTCCTTCCCTTGATGAGGCTTGGCGTTTTCTGGGTTTCACTTTCGTAGGCTCCCATCTCCACCAGGTGAGCAGAGCCTTCTTCTTCCTCCGCCTCTGTAGTCTTTGTTGAAGCTGGCCTGCCCTTTTTGTATACAGCGTAGAGAATCAACTGGACTGACCCCAGCACGAAACCGATCGCATTAGGCACCTGCAATTGTGTAATGAAGCCAATGAAGAAATCTGTAGTCGAGTGGTTCTGAAATATTTTTACCATGATTTTTGGCAGGGGAACAAATGGACAGAGACTGGCTTACCCCAATGAAGAAATCTCTGACAAGGATAGAATACACAGTCCAAACTCCTCCATTGAGAAAGAGGAAAAAGGAGAGGAAGAAAGGCATGAACTCCACACTCTTCGTCTTTATTACCGTTCTCTGTGTTCACAAGCACCCTCCATTAGGGTCCATGATTTGTCAAGTTCCTCAACAGACTCGCTCATGCTTCTAATGCTTTTTTCCCCAAGAAGACAAGAGCCTCCATAATCCAGACTAGGCAAAGTGAAAAAAAGAAAGAAAAAGGCTATTTACCATGGCGGCCATGGGAGAGCCGTACATTCCTAACGTCAGACCGGCGCACAGGAAACCCACCACAACTATTTGTTGGCTTCCATGTAATGCAAGAAGAGTAATGGCAACTACAGCTCCCAGAAACCCGATATCCATGGCCAGGAACAATTTCAGTGTCTTTATCTGAAAACATATTCGGGTTAATTGCAATCAAGAAGCTAATTAATCCACTTCTTTCATCTGAGAAGCATTGTTTCGGCTGCTAATGGAATTCTGATAAGAAAACAGAAACACTGGCTACTTTTTGCAATGAAATAATTTTCTTTGAAAAATACTTCTACTTTTGCCTCTGTGCTAACAGTAAAATTACACAAGGTTGTGACAATGGTCTGTAGAGCTCCTTGTTGACATGACATGACTCAAAAAGTTTCCAGAGGCAGGTAGGTGAAGCAAGGAGCCTTAGAGACTGAAACCACAGTCCCGGTCCCTTGCATGGACTGCACAGGAGAGGGAACGGTCACTTTGGATGCGGGAAGAAGACGGTGCTCACCTTTGTGTCTTTAGGTGCATATATGAGAAACAAAATGACGTAGATGGTCTGAAGAGCAGCCCCAGCTCCATTAACGGTAGAAACGAGTAAACCATCCGGCTTCAGAAGCCCGTAGAAAGTCCACAAAGATGTGCTCAGAAGTGTAGCCACATAAGGAATACTCTTGAAATTCTCTGTGGATTTTTTCTTCACCACTCGTCGAAAAGTCCCACTAATTTCCCAAAAAAAAAAAAAAAAAAAAAATTGCAGTTACCAATTCTAGAGCCGAAAAACGAAACCTAAGAAGGGTACCCTTTACTCTGAAGAACGATAAAATTACTTACATTGGGGAAGTGAAGACCAGTATAGAAACTACGTTTCCTGCAGAAGCATTTTGATTACAGGTAATAGTGAAATCAGTGGAAGGTGATAGACAAAAACTTCAATTCGACTTGGTGAGTTTAAGATATCTGAGACTTACCGATGATTCCAATGATGAAGCTGAGGTTTGCCATCATGGCAGGAGCTCAAAGAGAAAGAAGAGTTGCAGGTAGAAGGTGGGAGAAACGAGATGGCGTGAAGAGACGTCCTTGGATGATATTTGGATCCACAGACATGTAATTGCAATCGTTTGATGCCTGCCACATGTCCAGTTTGGTACTCAGCTGGCCTTGTTGCTCATAAGTGGCATTTGGACCACTTTTCATGGCTTTCCTTGAATAGCTTTTTAGCTTCTTTTTTTTATTTCAAAATATCTCCTCAATTTATATTCTTTCCTCATCTTCTGCTACTTTACAAAGAAGTTAGGCCTAAAAAATCATGTCAGCTGCGTCTGTGTTGAGACGATGATCTTGCACCAAAGACGTGCATTATTTGACACCCTTTTGAGCTTAATCGAGTGAGAGACGAGCCAAATGGGTATCGCTTTCGTGCAAGAGGTCATTCACACCTCTTCATATGGAAAATAAGAGAAAATATTTACTGCCTGCTTCTGTTTCCTTTCTTTAGGTGGATACGAACTCCTATCTGCTGTGACCTAACGTCTGCTTTTCACCGAACACTGAAGAACAAAACTTTGGCACGGTAGTGAGGGGTTCTTCGAGCTTCGGAAGTGAAAATGCAAACTGAAGGAATGCTCGTGTAATTTCCTTGAAGAAGACCAGAAAGTTTTACAGTAGGGGTGTACCACGTCGGCAGCTTACCGGTGAAATATCCACCAGAAAGTAGGCGGAGTTGACACCACTAACACAAATCAATCACCATTCAGAAACAAACAAATGTGGGACTGGTCTTTTTTGTTTTATTCAAGGATCCTCAAGATCTTTTGAGTCGGATAATGTGAGCTCTCGAGCGTAAAGAAGGAAAAGATCCTACCAGACAACCCGAGCTCACAAATCATTCCCCACCTGTTCGCTAAAACGGAAGTAATGGAACATGTTAGAAAATACTCCCAGGGGTATTTTTGGTCATTTTACCCTTCAGGGGTATTTTAGTTATTTTACTATTTTAGTGGTTAATTTTTTTTATGTAATCTTAATTCTGCATGTTAAATTAAATCAGTGATTAATTATTTATATATATGGGATGTGTAGTTAGAGAATTCGGAAAATTAAGGTTTATTAAGTATGTAGGGGTATTTTTGTAATTCATAACTGAAAACACCTATTTAAGAAGTCTGGGAATTCATGCATAGTTCCCAATGGAGCCCTTAAAGCTCTTTAGAAAAATTTTCTTCTCATTTTCTCTTTTTTTTCTCAATTTTCTCCTATTCCTTTACCCAAATCTGAATTTTTACATGGTATCATAGTCGTAAATCGTTGTTGGGAGCATTCTACTGCAGATTCTTGCCATTTTAAAAGAGGATGACCTACTAGAAGGAGAAAAACTATATAACTTTAATGTTAGTTCATCAAAATTAAGTTTTTTTTTCTTTGTCATAACCTTAGGTTACTAATCTTTATGAATCATTGAAAGATTTTCAACACTTTGATTGCTCTAATTGGGTTTTTTGAGATCTACGTCACCCAACCAGTGTTGGATGCCTACATCATCACTCAATTAATAACGTTACCCCTAATTTCTACCACTTTTGTATGATATTGGTTGAAATTACTGGTTATTAGATTGTTGAAGTGCGCATATCCTGTTTCTGTGCCCTAACCCTAATTTTGTGAATGGGGCCCACCTTGGTGATAAATGTGGAGATTGTCTGGAAGCTTAAATTGGTCATTATGTGATCAAATATAGATATTATGATTGAGACAGGAGAAGTTTATACCTCGGCAAGAGTAAATTTTGGGTTTGATGGAAATGATACCATCATGAATACTTCTGAGAAATTAACAGGGCCTAATTATCTTAACTAGGCTAAATTTGTCAAAATGTATCTTAAGGGTAGAAAGAAGTTGAAGTTTATCCGAGATTATCCGCCAATGCTTCCATATGATAATTGAAAGGTAGAGGACAATAAAGTTATGACTTGGATAGTCTATAGAAATCAAGTGATAAACTGTGAGATAGCAAAAACTATGTGGTTGTCTCTAGATTCGTTATATGCACTGAAGAGTAATCTCTCTCGAGTTTATGAACTATATAAAGACTTTTTGGGTTGAAAAGATAAAATCAAACTATTACAAAATATTATAGTGCATTCCTTAGGATATGGCAGGAGATCAATGTATATCATCTTTTTACTACGGATGAAAATGAGTTGACAAAACAACAAAATCTGCTACTAGGTACAAAAATTTTAGATGGTTTAGGTGCTGAATTTTATGTTATTAAAGCCCAGGTGTTAGCTTAAGATGAAATCCCTACTCTCTCTACCACTTTTTATCGGATTATGAAAATTGATAAGACTATTGTACCTAGAACAGGTAAAGGAGGTAAGATAATGGAAGCCACTGCTCTTAATGCTTCCAACACTACATCAACCCCTATAGATTCCTCTAGAGGTAGAGGTAGAGGCTGAGGTAGAGAGGGCCCAGGCATATATAGAGGATGTGGTGATGGTAAGTCAGAAATGAAGTGTATTCATGATGGTAGAAATAATCATTATTCTGACAAATATTGGGTTAAGTTTAGGAAGCTCACATGGGCTAATTCTACAAGTCCTAATACTAGAAGTGGAGTTTAGATTCTTCTATGTCGGTTACATTAGGTGCTCCAAATGAAATACAACAACAACAGTAGATTGGTCAGGGCATGACCCTGATCTTTGTTGCTTCAACCTCAACATTTATAGCTCATGCTTCTATCCCAGTTCCTAGGTCAACCAGTGTTGACTCAGGTATGGCAATTCATTATTTTCACACGTCACCATCCTGAGTTCTTGACTCATGTCAAGTATGTTGTCATTGTCCGATTTAAAAGAATCTATACTTGTCAAACATGTTAATCGTGCATATGGTTTTGCCTCTCCTATTCAAGGAGTATGCAATATTACTCTTTCTTCCTTTTTATCTCCTCTGTCAACGCTTTTTGTTCCCAAGTTTCCTTTTAAATTTGTTGTTGGTTAGTCATCTAGCCAAGCCAATGAGTTGTTCCCTCATGTTTTATCCTACTCATTGTGTTTTTCTAGATCTCACAATGAAGAAGACGATTGGTTCCGCTCATTAGAGAGATTGACTATACTACTTGGAGAACCATATGCAGAATAATATTTAGGTGTTACAAACCGCAGATTCTCCTCTACAATGGCACTTGCGGTTAGGTCATTCGTTCGTAGCTAAACTGACTTAAGTCTTTCCAAATTTTCCGTCTAGTTCTTCTTTTCTATGCGATGCATGTCAATTAGGCAAACATCACATAAGTTCGTTTTCAGTCTCGTCTCATAAAACCAGCCATCTATTGAGATTGTACATTCAAACATTTGGAGTCCTTGTCCTGTGAAAAGTCAGTTTGGTCATCGGTATTTTATTTTCTTTATTGATGATTTTAGTATGTCTAGTTGGATTTACTTTCTTAAGGAGAAATTTGAGGCTTTTGATGTATTCCAACTTTTCTTCAATGAAATAAAAATCAGTTTATTGTTTTGTTTCATATCTTGCATACTGATAATGGCCTCGAGTTCATGAGTCATAAATTCCAAGTCTTTTTGTCACGAACATAAAATTATTCATCAGACATCGTGTGTATTTACCCCTCGGCAAAATGGCATAGCTGAACGTAAAAATCGCCATTTACTGGAGGTAGTTAGGATGATGATTATACATATGAATGTGCCCAAACTTTATTTGAGTGATGTTGTTCTTTTAACATGTTTCTTGGTTAATAGAATGTCTTCGTTTGTGTTAGAAGGAAAAATTCCTATGTAGGTCTTTTTGACATCTATGCTATTATTTTCTATTTCTCATCGTGTGTTTGGATGTGCCTGCTTTGCTCATGTATTTGGTTCTTCCAGTGGTAAGTTGTCTCCCCGAACAGTTAAGTGTGTATTTTTTGGATACTCTCGCACACAAAAAGGATACAAATATTTTTACCAATCCACTAGAAAAACACATGTATCTGCTGATGTTACTTTCTTTGAGGATGTACCTTTCTTTTCATCTTTGTCTTTACCCTTTGATCTTGTTTTCTCACCTGAATAGGCACCAGTTATCCCTGTACTAGTTGATGAGCCCATTGGACTGTTACAAGCTATCACTGTCAAGAAACCGTTACAAGTATGTAAACGTCGGAAAGAAGTATGACCACCAACTCTCTCACCAGACAATGACTCTGCTCCGTCTCAAGATCCTGGAGGTAATGATCTACATCTTCCTATTGCACTCAAGAAGGGTGTCAGGTAAAGTAAAGGTACGTAGTATCCATTATCTCAGTATGTGCCTTTTTGTCTTTATTTGACTCCTATAAAAATTTTGTTTTGTCCATTTCTTATTGCACTATCCCTTCTTTAATGCAGGAGGCATTTTCGTCTCCTCATTGGAAGCAAGCTATGGATGTTTTGATAGATCGGGACACTTGGCAACTGTGTGATCTATCATCTGGGGCCAAAGTTGTTGGCTATGGGGTTCTCAAGGAATCATTGTGATCACCATTTGCTTGTGATGAAGAAGTCCTCTAGAATTGTGGTGTTTTTGGTTTACGTAGATGACATTATATTATTAGGAGTGATATTTCTGGTATAGAGGATACCAAGTCTCATTTGTTTGCACATTTTCAAACTAAAGACTTGGGACTGTCGAAATACTTTTTGGGCATTGAAGTGGCGAAAAGTAAAGAAGGCATTGTGATGACATAATGTAAGTATGTCACAGATATATTTCAAGAGTATGGTTTGTTGGGAGTCAATCTAATTGATACCCTAATGGAAGTTGGACATGATCTCCATGATGAGTAGAGTTATGAATTAAATGAAAAAAAACAGTATCGAAGGTTAGTGAGAAAGTAAATTTATGCAACAGTTACTAGACCTGACATTTCTTTTGCAATAAGTATAGTGAGACAATTTAGGGAACTTTCTCAGAAAGTACACTTGAAATCCACACAAAGAACTTTGAGGTATTTGAAAAGAGAGCTAGAAAAAAGTCTTTTATTTAGACCCAACAATCCTACGAAGATAGAGATTTTCTCTGAGGCAAATTATGCAGGATCCAAACATGACAAAAAAATCCACCTCTGGATATTGTGTCTTCCTAGGAGAAAATTTGGTGTATTGGTGAAGTAAAAAGCAAAATGTTGTAGCCCGGTCTAGTACAGAAGTTGAATATAGGGTGATGGCTCGCACAATGAGTGAGTTAATTTGGGTTTGGTTAGTCTTACAAGAATTGGTTTTCAACCAGGATGAGCCGATGAGCATGTCTTGTAATAATCAATCACAATCTTTACCGCAAGTAACCCAGTTTTCCGTGAGAAGACTAAACATATAAAAGTGGATTACTACTTCATTCGAGATGTTGTGATGAAAAAGGATATAAATGAGTCCATTTGTTTAATCTAGAGATCAGTTGGGAGATATTTTCAAAAATACCCTTGGCAAACAAGAATTTATATCGTTCTACAACAAACTGTGATTCTTGGATATACATGCTTGGAGAGTGTTAGAAAATACATCCAAGGTTATTTTGGTTATTTTACCCTCCAGTTCGAGGAAGAGTGTTAAAAAATACATCTAAGGTTATTTTGGTTATTTTACCATCCTAGGAGTATTTTAATTATTTTACCATTTCAATAATAAAATGTTCATGTACATAAAATGTGTAATTAAAAAGAAATAAAGAGATTAAAATTGACCATTTTTTTAATTTATAACTCAAAACACCTATTTAAAAGTATGTGAATTTGTACAGAATTCCCAACAAAACTTTTCACGCTCTTCAGAAATTTATTTTCTCGTCTCACCTTTTTCTCTCAATTTTCGACTCTTCCCTCACCTTACCCAAATCTGGATTTTTACAACGATGATGGCTAGGGCATTACTGGGATCTCGTACTTCCTCTGTTCTTTTCCTCTCTCTGAAACTTGGGCACGCTGCTGTGACCGTTCGATGAGTTTAGAGTTTGATTAAACCCTAACTAGTTTTCCTCTATCCTGATTTCGCTCGGTAGGGCAAACTTCACACAGTGCCTTCTCACGGGAACGGTTTTGAATTTACGATTCTCAGAGAACAAATTAAGCTTTACCATCCAAGTCCACAGAAGTGCAAGCAACATCATCTAAATGGTTTTTTTGTTGAGGTAAGAACACAATGAAATTGAGTGCTTTATTAGTATAGCTGCTCTCCAACAACCGACTCGACAGAGGATATATATTAAATCCACAAGAAAACTACCGTCTCCTGTTCTAGATGCTTGACATTTTCTTATTACACAAGGACATGGCCTTATAGCTGTGTAGACATGATCGATTGAAGAAGATGAGATCTACATTCGAGACCTAGTCTGGTCGTCTTGGGCAGCCTGCATCAGTTTAGTAGATTGTATACCCAAATCAGCAACCGAGCAGATATCGAATCCAAAAAAAAGAACTGGGATTGAGGGAAGGAAACAGAATCTCACCAATGAGACGCCTCTGGCAGCTCTTTCTACCAAGTAAGCACATGGCTTGAAGAAGTCACCGTATGCCTTCCTCCATTCCTCTAAACGTGAACAAATGTATTTGCTGCCGAGAGAATCGGCCCAAAACATGATGCCACCCCTGAATAGAAATTGAAACCAAGTTAACTGTGATCAATCTCAGAAGCTCCTAAGGTAAGAAAAGCACTGACCTGTATGGAGGAAAACCCATGCCCATTACAGAGGCAATGTCAAGGTCGGATGCTTTGACTGCAATTCCCTCTGCTAGGACTCGACAGGCCTCATTTACCACAGGGAAGAAGATCATCTCTATGATATCCTTATCTGATAACTTTATTAACTGCAAAAACACCACAAAAAGAAAAAGAAGCCATAAGCTCTGGTCCATGCTTCAGTAATGACAGAGGATATATGTAAAAGAGGAAAGAAGAAGAAAAAAGAGGAAAAGAAAGAATTTGGAAAGAAGGGGGCTTGCAGCTCAGTGATATAAGAACTGCGAGTCTCTAAGCACTACAGCTACACCAATAGTAGAATATCTAGTAAACCGAATGCACCTATTACAGTTTCAAATGCAAACCTTATTATCAATTTAGTATTTTTTATTTTTTTTTGTTGGGTAGAAGTGAAAAAATCCGTGCCACCAGTTCAATTACCAGATTAGTTTTTACAACATTATTCTTCCAGATGGAACAAGTTGCAACTAAGCTCTCTAACAAACTTCTCTACATAGACAACAAATTAGCATTGCATGTATCTAACAATGGATAATCAGTGTACAGGTTAATGCCTCTGCATATGACATGTGGACCAACCAATCAGGACACTTAATACAGATAACCAGATAGCTCCATTTCAGGTATGCTTTTTATGGATCAAAGATGTCAACCATATATCACATGTACACGTGTGTGTGTGTGTGTGTGTGTGTGTGTGTGTGTGATTGTGAGAGAGAGAGAGAGAGAGACACCTTGGGATCAACAGATACACCAGTAATGCTTCTTGCTTTCTCTATGTACTTCCTGATTTCAGGATCAGGACTTGCCTTTCGCTTATTGTCATAAATATAAAAACCCTTGCGAGTGGTTTCACCTGAGAGAAGTAAGTCGGAGTATGTACCGTTAATGCATAAACTCGAGACATCAAATTGTATCACAAAAATGAGTTGCCCAGAAACAGTGTAATGCAAAAAGCAACAAAAACAAATTTAAAAAGAAAAGAAAAAAGAAAACCAAATGGTTCTCCTCACCTGCCCTCTTGTCCTCAACCATTAGAGGCATCAAAGCTGATTTATGGCTTCTATCAGGGAAGTTCTCAATAAACTGAATACCCGTTGCAATTGCCACACCAAAACCAACCAAATCAACCATTCTACAAAGGAGAAGACAACAAATTAAAATCCATCAAAATGATGAAAAAGAAAAAGGCTGTAGAATACATGTGATGATCTCTATTACCTGAATGGGCCCATTGGCATACCAAATTTGGTAATTGCCAGATCAATGCGATAAACATCTAAACCATGATCAACTAACAAGAATGCTGACTGTGAGTATGGGAAAAACATTCTGTTAACGGCAAATCCAGTACAGTTCCCAACGACAACTGGAGTTTTGCGAATCTTCTTCCCAACATCTAATAGGTCGACAATAACTTGAGGAGAGGTCTTTTGAGTACGGACTATTTCAAGCAGTGGCATGACATGAGCAGGACTGAGATGAACATACATTAGTAAAGCATACAGGATTATGTGAAGAAAATATTGGAAGCGCTTGGGAAAGCTTATCCAATTACCTAAAGAAATGAGCACCAACAATTCGACCATGAGACTTCGTCCTTTCTCCAATCAAATTCAAGTCAATAGTGGAAGTATTACTGGCAAGGATACAATGTGATGGGCAGTACTTCTCAAGATCAGCAAAAATTTGTTGCTTCAACGAAACATTTTCAATGACTGCCTGATCCATGCAAAGCAGCCTCAGAACTAACATAGAAATCAAATGAGAAAAATTCATCATTAAGAAAGTTAAATTGGAAAACAGAGAGCCACTTAAAGCCCCCATAAGCTCTTCGATGAGTATATGATATGCAGCAACTCCAGTCCAACTGGAGGATCTAATCGTTGAGGGGCTATTGCAGAGTCTACTTTGGGCCTGTCTTACCCTTCTGATTCTATCAGCTGAAAGCAAACTGATTGCATATGACATTGAAACTTAAAGCTAATGATTCCCTTGGCAATTCAGGGAGGACTTAGTTTGGTAGTTTCTTTTGGAATTACAAGGGTGAAAATTTGCAATCCGTCCTGAGCATGGCTGATGCAATCTCTGCCAAGACCCATGCTTTGCTGCAGGGCATCACTCTGGCCTCCTGCAACCTTTCTGGGACTGTCATTGAAGGAGACTCGTCCTCAGTCATATCTTCGTGTTCCAAGGAAGAAGATCCTCCTTGACCACATCACTTGGGAAGGAACCTCTCTGACTGACATAGTAGTGAGTAGACATATTTTGTACTTGTTGTCATTTGAATTTTCCCAACAAAAAGGGGGCCTTGCAGTTTCCCTGGTTGTTTCCATCCTAACAAATTCTTTTCCATTTCTCAAAAAAAAAAAAAAAAAAGCTAATGATCAAATTAGGAGTAATTCAGTCAGTGAGATTCTAGACCAGGATTACCACTGAGACATGTCACGTCTAGGATTTCTTTTCAACACCCACACATATCTATTACTTCTCAAATTGTTCAAGACCAAAAAAAAAAAAAAAAAAAAAAGTACTTCAACTTGTTCACCAACCTCAATGACCATATCCACATCTTTGAAGCATTCATAGTCCAGAACACCTTTCAGAAGAGAAAAAGTTCTCTCAAACTTCTCTTGAGTCATTTTCCCTTTCTTCACACGACTCTGCAAATTAGCTGGAAATATGCATGGGTTTAGAAATTTCTACCAAAAGGTCATTGCCAGACACTGTTACACATAATCCTCCAGCAAAATAGAATATTATCTTACCTTTGACCCTTCCCATTCCTGCTTCCAGGAACTTTCCGTTCACCTCTTTTAGAAGTACGGGAATATTACTAAGAATAAGTGCTGTTGCTATTCCAGAACCCATTAATCCCCCACCAAGAATTGCTACTTTATTTATTCTTCTTGGTTTCAGACCCAGATCAGTGATCCCTGGAACCTACCAAAATTTTGAGTACCATTAAGTAGGCATCAACTTTGAAAGGTGAAACAAAATCAATTTAAAAAGTGTTCATAATGATTCATAAAATTTTAGATCTTAGCTTTGAACCTTTGAGGTTGCTCGTTGTGCTAAGAAAATATGCATAAGGCTCTTGCTGGTGTCAGATGCAATAAGTTGCTGCGAAGCCTCCCCTTCCTGCCAAAACCAGATAGAGGCACATGTTACCATTTTAATATTATAGAAAATGAATTCTCCTGAACCACATCACCCACTAGCAGCCTCCAGTTTAGAAACTATTGCAACTACTTCCTTATGCAATTTTTTGTTTAACGGAAGTACCTTAAGGAGTCCAGCACGTGGACCTGAGACAATGCCTGCCTCAATCACGTCAATGGTAACAAGTGGATGGTGAAGATTGGGAGCTCGTTTCCTAGCTTGAACACGAGCAAACTTAAGAATTTCCCTTGCCTCCCCTAAGGACTCTATCTTGTCACTTCTATAAAGGGTGAGCACCCATGGCTTTTTACGCTCCGAAATGTCCAGAGCCCACCTTTTTGCTGTCGCTAATAGTGCATCACGTGCAGCTATGGCATCTACAAGACCTGAGTCAAGTGCTTCTTCCCCTTTAATGGACTTGGACAACTATAAGTAGCAAGGGCACAATTGTGTTAGGCTGAAATTTTTCAAAAGCAAAATATGGCTCAAAAACATTTGTTTGTGTGTAGAAACAATTTTGACAGCATACCAGCATCATTTCAAGAGCCTTAGAGAGGCCTACCAGACGAGGAAGCCGCTGGGTTCCTGAGAACATTCAATAGCTCACATTGTAAGTAAAACCGGGAAGTGGCCCAGAAAATAGAAGTTATTGGAGCTTCTACATCCAAACAGCATTATTTTAAGCAAATTTAGTTGAAACACATGGAAGCACAGATCAATTGCTAATTGGTGGTTTGGAGAGTTTTCAATATAAAAAACCCTCATGGATGAGGCAAAAAATTTCTGAAAAATTTGTTAAGCATTATATTAACCATTTTATGAAATGCCAAGCGAGAAAAAATAGTCCATTTATGAAGTACCTACCTTACTCAATGGTCCTGAACAGCTTAGATGCAAAGAACATTAAAATGGGCATGGAATGAGCATACAGCATTCTGTCTCATTTAGCCTCACCCAGATGTTCCCACCCTATGATATGATATCTTAGTATTTTACACCCTCTTGTGGGGTATATTAACATTTGTTACAAAATTGGGATATGTGTCTACTGCGGATAAGTAGCAGATAATTGTACCTCCAAGTCCAGGAAGGATTCCAAGTTGAAGTTCAGGCAAGCCTAGCTGAGCATTGGATGTAGAAATTCGTGCATGGCAAGCCTAGAACATCGGTTTTAGCGTGTTAACACAAATCAACTACTAATAACAGCAGCTGTAATAGTATCAATTCTTATATTAAAACAGTAACGTTTAAAATTAAAAAGATAAATCAACAATTTCAGGTTTCTCAAACAGACCATTGCAAGCTCTAGTCCTCCACCTAGTGCAAGTCCATCTATAGCCGCCACAGAAGGTTTTCTTCCAGCTATCAATTATAACAACCAGGAGACACTCTATCAGGATGCAAGTCAACAAAAGATGGTTTTAATCATGATAGGTGGGTTACCAGCCAACAAGTACCTTCAAATGTATCAGAAAATACATCTATTGATATATAACCAGGTTTAACCTGCTTCACTGTATGACAAAAAAAGCAGCAAAGAATTAATTAAAGAAGGAAATCATTTTTAAAACTTCATGATATAAGTAATCATCTGTACCTTTCCCCTCTCGAATGCTACTAAAGGCTGTGATATCAAATCCCCCAGAAAATTTGCCCCCAGAACCTGCTCACATATTCAAGATGTGGGTTTTAAGATTTAGCCACTATGTTTGTGCCATTTGCACAAAAGAATTAGAGATGTCAAATGCTTCAACTACCTGTAAGAACAATCGCTTTCACATCATCTCTTTGCAGGGCTTCTTCATAATGATCCTTTAAGCTGTATAATACTGGCAAATAGAGAAATAAATCAAGATATAAGTAGAATGCCAAAAAAGGAGGAAGCAACAGCACATCCATCTTATGAGACGAAAGCATCAAATTCCCTTTGTACAATTTCACCTGGTTGTGAGAAAATGCACAACTCAAAGAAACAAATTATCTGAAATTAAGCTTTCTTAAGTCGCTCACACAAATTGTAGGTGTCCATATTTTGCTAGATAGGAACACAAAAGCCATGAAAGTTCATCAATGGATGTACCATAAGTTGAAAGGAATAAGTGCATATAACTAAAGCAGCATGGAAAAGAGATGTCTGCACCACAATCACAATACCACAACTCTAATTTTTACATGAAGTATGATTTGCATATTTGAGAGATAGACAACATTGAACCATCAAAATGAAAGATTTGAGTGGAAAAGGTTTACTGCAGCTCCGGACCAATCCCATTGGCTTTCACCAAGTTGGTCGGAACTATGCCTTTAGAATTTCGAAGTAGAACTGAAATTATAGTCTCTGGTAGGTAGGTAAAATCCATGGATTTGGTCCAGTTCCATTCAATGTGACATATCTCATGAGGATGCAGCTTTTGAGTCTAATAGACATAAAGTGCAGATAACTGAATACTTCATGGTGGCACAGTCTTCAGACTTTTACGTGGTTACTATTTAAAAATTTTAAAGTTAATTATCAAATAGTTGATGTCTTTAGACTTGCTGCTTGTCTGAATCTTGAAGAACTTGAAACCAGTAACGGTATCAAAACGCTATCATTGTAAAACTAATCAATCTAACATCCTAATCCCCTCTGATCCCACATAAATTTAGAAGTTCAGAATTTTCAGCAAGTTATGAGCCAAACCACTTCATATGTTGATATACTGCAACTAAATCAATAATTCACTGAAAGTCGTAGGCCTTATGTTTTAGTATTATTTTTGCTTACTTGATTATTCTCCTTAAAAACAGGCCTCTCTGTCCCAGATTAGACAAGCCCATAATAAAACTTTAATATCCATCACTATTCTCAAGTCAACTCACAGTATATGTCCACACCTTGGTTAAACATCACTAAAATAAGAAAAGAAGATCTCAAGTGACCCTCCATAACATCTAGGCAGTTCTCCCACAACCTTTGTTT
The DNA here is from genome assembly GCF_029961685.1 of Aristolochia californica. Lineage (NCBI taxonomy): Eukaryota > Viridiplantae > Streptophyta > Magnoliopsida > Piperales > Aristolochiaceae > Aristolochia > Aristolochia californica. The sequence continues at coordinate 7,409,456 of NW_027181992.1, read as the reverse complement.
GGAAACTATTGTGCGCTTCAAGAGTTCAATTTTCAAATATTTAAATTGCAGGTAATTGGGCACTCACAAAACCAATAGTGCCTTGCTCTTTAGACCTCACGATTGGATCATATTCAATAATATGTATTTCCCAACAAATAAGGTCTAGCTCCATTCGTAAATCTTGAAACCGGCCAAATATGGTAAGGAATTCAACTAAAATTCAAGCTCAGAACACCAGAGTCTTCCCGTGGAATCCTACAGAAATTTAGCACCTCAACTATGCAAGCGAAAAATACTCCAAACAAGTTTTGCAGTGGACTAAGATCAATTCAGCATTTTTTTTTTCTCCACCAAGTAACGATGCAATCAAAGACCACTTCAAGCAGAGCCCGTATGGACTAAGTTGAAATGATCATGGCTCCAATAAAAGTATTCATTACGTCTACACAGAAAAACCGAGGATAAAAACGTATAACCAAAAGTCAAACACGCAGCGAAGAACCAAACTAGGAGACAAATAATTGAAACAAAAACAAGCCACAAGGGAAACCCATTGAAGATGAACGCTAGTATAAAGAATACAATACCGCATAGAAAGAGCAAAGGGCATAGTCCATTAGAAAAATTAAATTCCTCAAACAAATCAAACAAGTGCCCAGGTGCATGAAAACAGGGGAGAGAAAAGATCAGCCAACAGCAATGCAGGCGATCCATAGGAAACAAAAACTTGTGGACAATTACCATCAAAAGAGAGCGAATTAACAGGTGGGTGAACGATGGTTATGACAGCCACTCCATCAGCTCCCACCTCCATCGTCGTTCTCCCCTTGCTTCCCATCTTCCCCGTTCTCTCCTCACCCTATCGCTACAGTTCTGCTGATATGGTAGTCGGGCAATGGCGGAACAGGTTTTTTCTTGAGGCGGCAGTGAAAGTAGACGTAAGACGGCGAAGGGACGTTTGTTAGCAAGCCGAGATTGGACTTCGTTTCTGTGGAATAAGTCATAAGAGATATATATAGATTACGGAATCGTGGCACAAACGATAAGATAAAATTGACGGTTTGTATTGAGAATAGGAAACTTGCTGCAAAGACCAAAAAGCGCGACCTTGAAGAAGGGGAAGATGCGTAAGCCAGAAAAACAAACACCTCCGGGTTTATGTTCCCGAGGTGATCGCTGCTCGCTGCCCGCTTCTCGATGTGGACATAATTTTATTTAATTATCATCAAAATATTTATTTTTTATGAGCTTATGATATAATAACATTATTATGAATAAAAAGATATATTAATAGTTTAATTTTTGTAAGAAAACAGCCGAGATATTAAAACCGCAATTAAACTGATTCATTTATAATTAGTATAAAGATTTATTATTTTCTTTAATATGATAATAATAAAAAAATTGATAATTTTGGTCCCTTTTCCCATCAAAGCCGCCCATAAAGTGTGCCTCCTTCCCACGCTTTAAAGAATGTGAACTAATATTTCAGACATGTTTCCTCTTGGAAGAAATGTTTCACCATATCTTAATATGAATCCCATTTGTTACTCTCACTGTTTCTACTGAATAATGTTTTTGGTATTATGATTTATTTTTATGATCAATTAAATATATATATATAAAAATAAAATTACTTAATAAAAATAAATAAATTACATGATAAAAATAAAATTTATGTAATAAGGTAGATATGGGACAAGAATTATTGGCTAATAAAAAAATTTAAACATAAAATAATAAAAATAGGAAATAAATTTATAGAAACCGTGGTTGGTGGTTGGCCAATAGAAACCCAGAAGCAAGAAAAGGTAGGAGCACATAGCTGCGAGGGGAAACTCTCATCAATGTGCCATAAGACCCACACATTTGAAAGACCCATAAAAAGCAGTTTCATTCATAAATGATGCATGACTCGAACGTTCTGCGAGGGCAAACTCTCATCAATGTGCATAAGACCCACACATTTGAAAGACCCAGAAAAAAAAAAGTTTCATTCATAAATGATGCTTGAGTCGAACGTTTGCTCCATTTCTAGAGTGTACGTACTACCCACGTCGTTTATAGGTATGACTGACACGAGGAAGCTTACCATACAATTTTAGGAATAGCAATATCCTAATGGCCGTTATAAACAAATTTGGTCCATGTAAGAAGTTTTACCCGTATCTTTCATTTAACCTCATTAAGTAAACCTAAATCATTTAAAACAAGTAGAATATCATTTACATATAGGACTAAGAAAATTATTTTACTTCCACCGAATTTATAGAATGCTTGTTTGACCCCCATATATAGATTTCACAAGCTTACAAACCAAGTGATCACTCCCTTTTGAAATAAAACCATTTCGTTGTTTCATGTAAACTTTTTTCTCTAAAAAAAAATAGGGTGGTTGGGAAAAGAGCTTCTAGACGAGTGGCGAAAGCAATGAAGAAATATATCGGAACTTCAAATCCTAAAAAATGTCACAAACTCTATCAACATTGTAATAAAGCTTGCAACAAGTAGTCACTCTATCGTGATTCCCCAACACCTTGAGTTTCGAGTTAGCCTGAATCTCTATTCAAATTTTCTATTAAAGGTAGTAATAATCAATTATCTTCGCCACTACCTTGCCACCATGTTCGAAGCTTCTGTCAGATCAAATTTCCTCGTCAAACATCAAAATGAGACTAACGGTAAACCTAAATCTAGTCAACTAAGGAAGGTTGTTAAGTTATTCTAAGCTTAAATTCAAGTTATTATATAGAGATCGAATCAAAGGACCAAAATGGAGATGAGACCTCACATCACCTAAAATTTTGTAACATTTTTTTTGTTATTATACCTATATTGACAATAACATAAATTAGCTGATGCTATCAACATTTCAACTACCAATTTCTACAAATGAACCAAATTAGACCTAACCACCCTTTCAATGCGATGGTGGGGGCTCTCACCAAAAGAAAGAAGAAAAAAATTTACCTTGCCATCATACAAGTGTATAGAAGCCACGATACATTTCTCCGTCAATCATTGCAATGAAAATTTGAATTTTGAAAATAAAAAACTAAAAAATCTTGTCGCCTGAGTCTGATCAAACCTCACTCTTCTCTCTCCCACTGATCAAAGAAGGAAAAGTAACCCTATTTTGGGTTTTCCGTTTCAGGTTAATTTCCTTTAAAAAATCAGATTTTCACTGTTCTTAATTTCTTATCGACATTTGTAGTTATTTTATTCGGAGAAGGTAAGAGGAGGAGCGTAAAGGTGAAGGCAACTGAAAAGAAGGGAGTTTCAGCAAGCGGAGGAAAGAGTCTGAGCTTGTGCTTCGAGGAGAAGGAAGATGTCGGAGGACGGCAGGAGAACTAGAGGCAAGGTATCCCCGGACGACCGCAAGCCGCTGGCAACTGGTGCCGCTGCCCGGAAAGTCACCGTCAAGAGTGCTGATATGAAAGAGGACATGCAGAAAGAGGCTATTGACTGCGCTCTCGCGGTTGGTATCTTGCTGGGGATAGTTTCTTTTTTCTTTTAATTTTTTTTTACTTCTAAGTGACTTTTCTATCCTTGTGCTGATCGATCTTCATACTGGTCTTGGTTGCTTATTTTTTATTGATCTTTGGGTTCTCATGGAACAAATGAAACGGATTGGGCAGGCTATTGAGAAGCATAATGTGGAGAAGGACATAGCTGAGAACATCAAGAAGGAGTTCGATAAGAGGCATGGGGCTACCTGGCATTGCATCGTCGGTCGCAATTTCGGTATTTTTTAGCTTAATCTTTTAGTTGGATGCCTTGAATTTGTTATTTCTTCGTTTCGGTTGCTTGCTAGTTCACGGTTTATTTCTTTTAAAATCTATGCGGTCCGCAATCGTTTTTTGAACTTAATGGGAGTTGTTACTTTGTCTGAGCATCTCACCCTCCTTGGCTTCTGCTCGCTGGAGCCCATAGATATATTGCTTCTTGTTTAAGTGTTCGAAATTACTGTTTTGCGGGAAATGGTTCGGAAATTCATGATGCCAGTGACCCTTGCTCAATTATCAGGAAATCTGATTAACGAGATCTTAGAAATGCAATTCTTGTGAAAATTCGGCGAACAAGTAACTCCTCTTCTCTTCTTCAGTTGGAAATAATCGGTGAGAACTTTATTTGTGAACTTAGAAATCGGCAGCCACTACCATACTGAATGGTGGATATTTTTCTTGTTTATTAGTGAGGAACCATGCTTTTGAAAAATTTGACTGCACTGTGGTGCATTTCTTATATAACTTGGAGGTATGTCTTTCACTGTGGTGCATTTCTTATATTACTTGGAGGTATGTCTTCTTGTTGCACCTACACAAAAGCTTCGAAAAGTCTTGCTTGGACAGATTTGCACAAAAAGTAGTTACTCTGGTCAAATCCATGATCACCTTTGTAGTCTGGGCATGTCACTTTTAAAGTATGTGTTTGCTACATTCGTGCAGCAGCTTCAGATAATTCTGACATTATATCAAAACTGCATTTCTTGCGTCATGATTATGATATCCTAGTAGATACACGCTCACCTGTATTAATGTACAAGATCATGGGCTGGATTACAAAATGATCTTTAACAAAGTCCCTATCCTATTGCCTCCAAATTTATTGTAAAGCACTCTAGCTATGTGCCACAGCCATGAAGTTTTTCGTAAGGAGATTTTGATTGTTGTTGCGCGTTGTTAGTAGAGTTAATGTTGTGTCAGTTCCTCCCAAAATGATTAGCGGAAGCCAGGAGACCTTTTTAAGTCCAATCGACACACATTTCGGACACCTAGTCTGTAAATGTGGAGCACTTACGACTACAGATTGGGGAAAGCATGGACACACAGCTTGGTTCAAGACGTGGAGGATATACACACTCTGTCCATAGAGAACACACACAGAGGGCACATATCACACAAACTTGGGCTTTGTTAGGTGCAAATGTAATGTTAAAGGCGGTTGGTTCCTTCTTAAATGATAAGTCAAAGGTAGGTCTCTTCCAAAGTAGTAAGCATAGGATTTCTTCTAGCCGAAACCGGTACTCAATTGTTCTGCAACACCCAACAACACTCACTTAAGACTAGTCTAAGGCATAGAGCATGTGCATCCATAGACTGGGTGTTTTTCTTTTTTACCTGCCAACCAATAAGAAAGAAGTTCTGTATCTACGCGATAATCTATTTATTTCTCTTATTCATATTAGAAATTGTGTTTTTTATTTTGAAAAATTCATGATGACGTTCATAATTACATTATCAGTTGTCTTAATACAGTTTGTTGTGGTTATGTACTTGATTTCTCCTGCATTCTGCTCCGTAATTTACTTCTTCCATTGGTGCTCATCAAGTCTTTCAATGTCACTTTCGCACATGTATGTTCTACTTGTTTCTGTATCCACTTATCTAAATGCAGTTTTTAGAAATTTTTTAAAAAAGTGGTGATTAAACTTCTTTAAATTCAAGTGGGCAAATTTCAACTGCCCTTGCCCTATCATATTCTCATTCTATTTGGCAACCTTTATGGTACCAGTCACCAATAATTATTTATTTTATTATCTAGCAAAAGAATGATGTTGTTTCTGTTTCAAGAACCTGAAATTTTTCGTGTGGAACAATTTTGGATTACCATCCTTCACTAGTATGTTATGAACTTTGAATACTTTATCGCTTCACTGGAGTCATACCAGGGGTTTTAAGTCCACATTCACAAAATTCTTTTTCACATCAAAAAATTTCCTGACATGCAACTTTTATCAGTGAACTATCAGTAAGCTGTTTCAAATGTGTCCTATAGCAATTGGATCTCAGAACAATTTCTGAAGGAAATTGCCTTAAAAAATAGAAGGAAATTGTTTCAAATTGTTGCTGTCGATTTAATAGTTAGGCTGATTTATTTTCTTTCGATTGTCTCTCTTGGTGAATAGCACTCATCTGGATCACACTGCTGTTGTTGGCTATTCTTATACTACCTGTATAAGTCCTAATCTCCAAAGCAATATCAACTGAGCAGGGTTAACCCTGAATAATGGAATATACAACTCATAGTTGCTGAGGTAGTTTCTTAGCATACCTGGAGGGTCTATTTTGACCAATTCATAGGAATAAGGCATCCCCACTTTGTATGATTGTCTTCTGATAACTATTTAGCAAACAGGTATTGCTTGTGTCGTAATGGCGCTCTTCTGATAGCGTATGGGTAAAAAAATAATAAAGCTGAGCCATGGGTACAGTTTCTCTCATATATTTGCCATTGTTAGATATTTGCTATCCACTAAGGATAACAATCGACATATAAATACAAGATAGACTCAAACTCAAAACTCTAAAGAGTTGTAATCACATACAGTCTCTGTTGTAATTCTATAAATAGTGTACACCTGATTAGTAATAATTACGACAAATATTATTCTTAATTCCTAAATTCAATATACATTGCTGTCAACCCAAACTGTGGGGTGCTTTTTACAACAGGTTAGAGGGTATCTTAGCCATGGTGATGGTTATGTTTGTTTTTGTATGTTGGCAGAGGCCACAGGCATTCACATTTTGTATTTCTTTCCATTTGCATTGTTAATCCCTTGTAATCATTTTCATCTTTCGTCGGTTATTTATGTGCAGGATCATATGTTACCCATGAGACAAACCACTTTGTGTACTTCTATTTGGAACAAAAGGCTATCTTGTTATTCAAGTCGGGGTAATGTGGTCTTGGCTTATGATGCCGTTGGTTATGATGCTTCAGCACCATCTGTATTAAGCTCTATAAAAGCCATACTGTTTCAGTTGTGTATATTTAACTCAGAAAAAGTAATCATAAATGGAATGGACTCCGAACTTCCCCTATTGATGAAGATTTTGGGTTCGAAAGCTGTTTGTGCAAAATCACATATGAGGAAATAACTTTTATAACTCTTTCCTGTGCTCTATTTCACGAGTATAAATTTTGTAAAATTATCTTAGGAAATTTATGGTTCTTTCCTCTTTGTCTCATACTCTCGCAATCCTCTTTAGTTCGGTCAAGTTGGTCCAGCACAAGAAGTATAGATTCCGTAGTTGTGAGCCATTCAGTGAAACGTCAGCTTTACTGAATGCCACTTAGGCACCACATAAGCGGGGGAGTTGGCTGGCACATTAATAACTTGTGTGCAGTAGGAACGCCATGTAAGCATAATATGATTTACATCATCTGACACATGGTAGGAGACTTGGTCCTGCCACATTAGACTTGTTATGATCTCATAGGGGAAAAACTTAATTTTTCCACGTGTCATGATCTCAAAGAATAACGACCTAGTTTGGCCACATGTCAACATTTAAGCAACACAAGTAGGAGAGTTGGCACATTCGTGGCATGTGCGCCAACAAGAATGCCATGTAGCATCATTTGAAACATGGTAGGAGACTTTGTCCTACGTATGAAAATCTTGACGAAAATAGACCTAGTCCTACCACATGTTACAGGGAAAGATTTAGTTCTGCCACATGTCACGATCTCAAAGAACAAAGATCTAATCACGCCACATGTCAACATCTAAGCAAACGAGGACTTGGTAAAAGAGAAATTTACTGAGAGAAAGGAGGGGGGATCAGAAATTTCTGGAGTTTCTTATGGTGGCATAGACAGAAATTTTTAAAAAGAAAATATTTTTTTAATAAGATTATTTTTTTTGTAATTTTATTTTTCTATTGATGGCATGAACAGTTCCTAAAAACAGTAAATCCAACTTTCGTTGGATCCATGCACGTTAGAAAAAGGCCCAGAATGACCCTGATAGAAAGTTTTGGAACCTTCAACACAATCATGGTTATCTGATTCCACAGAAGTTTCTCCATTCTTTCATCTCTGGTTTTGCTCTCCAGGACTGCTGAGAGCAAAAATGTCTGAAAGTTGTGATCGAAAATCTCATTCTGGACAACAAAACAATAAATGGGGTTACTGATCCGCACGGTGAATTGATCCGTCAAGCTTGGCTTTAGCTACCAGTTGCAGACAGGAAAGCAGGACCGGATTCTCATTTAATTTCGAAGCACAACCAGTGGGCATGGAGAGTACAGAAATTTACTTGAAAAGATGAGATGGACGGCACCGGGGTTGGTAGTGTCACCCAGAATTGAGTCGAGATACTCTTCCATATTCCTTTAAAAAAGCTCGTCAGAGAGCCAGAAAAATTCCTTGGATGCGGAGAGAGGACAGCGATTGTGTGGCAAAGCTTTGATGGAGCCTCTGACAGAGAAAAGATAACACAATCGCGAAATTAATCTACTGGATGCAAACGTCTGTGACAAATTTGTGCAGTAACAGGAGATGGGAGTCGCAGGAAACCTTCGCCAGCTCATGTGTCTCCTCGGAGGAGGCAAGGCATGGGAAGAAGATTATAAAAAAACATAAAAGAGTTTTAATTCTACAAATCTAATTAAATACAGCATAAGACAACATCTGCCCTTATCTCAACGTTGTTACAGACAGAATCACGCTCACCAGGTCTCGAGAGACCAAAGAAGGAAAAGAGAAAAAAAAAACAGGAAAACAAAGGAAAAACTCCCACCCCGACGGAAGAGAAAAACAAGCAAACGTACAAAACACTGGACAACCACCGGCAGCTCCGGTTTCTTACGAGGAGGCAAGCCGAGGCCAAATCAGAAACACCACTGAAACAAAAGAGTAGCTCCGTCAGTAGGCGAATAATCCTCCCCCGCGGTTTTTGGCGGTTTTGCGACGGCGAGACGATGAAGAAGCGGAAGCGGCGACAATCGAGCAGTTCTTTTCTCCGCTGACGTTCTCTTCGTCCATGAAAATCTGCCTACATCTGCACTCCACACTACAGAACGCTCTATCACCCCTGGAGGATACCAAGCAGATCGAGAAGACAAATTTCACAAAAGATTAATAAATATTAACCAATCAATGTTGATCAAGATGTACACATAAAATGAAACTCGGCAAAATAAAGTAATTAACCCATTAACAATCAGTCGCCAGGGACGTGAAATTAACAAACTCATGGGCGGGAGTCGCATACCTGTACATATAGATATCTTTTCCGGGAGACAGACGCTTCTTGCAGAGAAAACACTCGTCTAGAAAGGTCACGGCGGGAAGGGAATTAGCATAGGGAGAAATAGCAGCAGTAGACACAGAGGAAGAAGATGTTCTGGGGATGTTACTCTTAGTGATGACTTGCGGGCTCTTACTTGAATCCAGAAGAAGGCTCAAACCCACCATCTTCCTCATAAGAGGCCGCTGCTTTGATGTTTAGAGTTGGCCTTGAGCAGAAGAAAAAGAAGGATGGTAACCAAAAGCGACCGTGGGGCTCCCAGCGGGCGAGCAGTCGCAGCAGAGCACGGACGATGCAAAGGCCGGGCTTCTCTTAACTCGTAGTGCTGCTTTCGTTCCACGTAGCCTCGTCGTTCGTTTTTTATCCTTTCGTGTTTCAGTATAATTGGGTGTTCGTGGCTTCATAATCAAAGATTAGATGCAAGTTTAATTTATTGCTGCTCAGGTGTTTTGATGACGGCGCACAGGTGTGGGCTGTGGAGTGTTGGGGATATCAATTTTTGGGTCTTATCGGGGAGTGCTGATAAGGACCAGTTTGGAGCTGCATGTTTCGCGGTTAATGCGATAGGACCTTTGAGCTTTGATTTTTGCTTTGATTTTTGAGCTTTGAGCTACAGCCATGGAAATGGATTTGAGAATGCTGTCGTATATACTGGAACTCACTGTATTAACTGCCCTTTCATGGCTCCTGTGTATCGTCTTTCGACAATCTGTACCGTGTACTCGCTGATTGTCTCTGTGCTGTACCAATTGAGTCGTCCTTTGATCCAAGATAATATATGGCTTTGCTCATTTCTTTAGTTTTTCTCTTTCACAGGTCAATGGAATGGAGCCACGTTGTCGTCCTGTTATGCAATGTTCTGTGCCGGTGCTCTTCTGCATTGAAGGGGGAGCGAGTAAAGCCCTATGGATCGCATTAATGCGTAGATATCATATTTTTACTTTTATAATCGGTTACTGGGGGTAAATCAGCAAGTAATCCTCTTCTCTGCAATAAAATCTGTCCCATAATAGATGTGATTCTCGATCTGCCTTCTGGACAGGCCTACCCAGAAACTGTTGCCTGCTCAAGACCACTCATTTAGCTCGAACATGAATCAGAGAATCATTTAGGTGGGAGGTCTGTAAGTTTGCTGATTCTGTTGACAAAGGAAAGAGAGAGTAGCAGCTAAAGTGTAGGGATCGGGTTTCGGTGCATCGTTTTAGAATAGAATCGTTAGAAGAAGAAAGGTGTGTGTGATGTGATGTGCAGAAATGGCAAGCAGCACCACATCTTGGCATCACATCAGTGAAGAAGGCAGCAGGAGGAAGAGATGCTGCTGTAGGCCACATTCCATACACTTTAGGATCATGAGATGACACCATGATTCATGATTCCATGTCCAAATTTTCACCATCCCTGTCCTTCTTGCCTGTCGTAGATTGTTTACTCTTTACAGTCGATAATGTCTGAGGATCTGCGATGGGTTTGTGGACATCTCAGAGCCCAGCGGTGCGATTATTTCTTAGAAATTTTACTAATGATAAGACTAAGCGTCTCAGTGAGGAATCTCTCTTCTTGAAAATGAAATGACCCGTCTGTTTGAGCTGTTGAGCTTCCTTGCCTTTGCGCAGTCTACAGGACCTTGACAGTAATGGTAGTGGAACGTGTCTTCATCTACTACAAGGTATTTGAGGAGGTAACTGGCTTAAACTTCACTTCAAACCTACTCCAGTTTCATCGTCTGATAACTTGGTAGACAAATCGAGTTCCCATAATCTGACAAACACAGACAGAAATTATCACTTGGATCGACTTTCGAGCTAGAGATAAGATATCCTGGAAGTAGGTCTGCTAGTAATCTGATGCCAAGAAATGTAGCTCCAGGTCATGGAAGTACTTGAATTTACTGTAAGCGGAAAGCTTTCGAGTGGGTTCTTATATATACTACTCAGGCAGTTCGAGTAGTCGTCCAGCCACCAGAGTCTGCAAAAGAGTTGGTTCTCATAGCTGTGGCTGCTTAATAAAACCAGAAGCATTGAAGAAGACGACCTGTGCCAACTATATAATACTTTTCCAGCTTGGCTGGCTCAAATTAGCTGCATCAACCATCATTATACCAGGAAGTGATAGATAAAGAAAAGCTCCAACTCTTTTTCGTAATCAATTTCGATACGAAATCCTGAAAGCAATCTCTAAATGGACTTGGATAAAAGCTATTAAGGAATCACTAAAACAGTCTTATCTTCACAGTCACAGTTTACACCCGTCCTAATCTCTTAAAATCTGATAACATATTATACTCCCCAGTATAAATTATTCAAGTAGGATTATCACTGATGCATTTTATCGAACAGCTGAGCAAACATGAATGCTTAAAAAATATAATCAAACAGCCGCAAGAAAAAAAGCTACTCATGTGTGAAGGGTTGTCACTTCAACAAGGTTGTGTTGAGTAGTGCCAATTTGTTCTCTTATTACTGCTTCTGTCGTTATTGCTTTTGTTTTTCTCTTCTGGTCAACAAACCAGTTTGATTCTTTGAAATTCTCTGTTTGCACTTGAAGTGATCGATCGGTGGCTGCCATTAATGGTTCAGAAGTTCAAAAGCTTGAGAATGGGAGAGGCTTTCGAACTGTGGTGGGAGCAGAACTATGGTGGAGGTATCTGATCTCTACTCTTTATTCGTTTTATTCTTTTAGTTTATAAGCTAATAAACAATTCTTCGTCCTCTCTTTCTGTGGCAGTTTTCCTTTCTGTAAGTGCATTCAAAAGGGTCTCTAATGGGGTATATGGGATTAGTTCCAATGAATCTGGTTCCATGATCTCCCTATAATTTTCACTTTTCAGCGATATTGTTTTTCTTTCGAATATACACTTTTCTGTCTTTCTACTAATGATTTTGCAAGTTTTGGCTAGACCCAACATTAGAAAAAGGATGGAAAGTGGTCTCAAACTATTTTTTATATTAGAGTTTGTGGTTTGGGTTAAGTGTTGTGTTTTCCGTATTTTACAGACCGATTTTTTGGATTGTATTAATTAGGCGTCTGACTCAGAACTCCGAAATTAAGCGTATTTAAACAAGAGTAGTACTAGGATAGGTGACATCGTGGGAAGTCCTATTGATTAATCGTTTGAATTGTATTGGCCAACCTATTGACTTAGAAGTATTGGGGCATGTAACATCCTGCGTTCGAATCTCGTGAGAGGCGGTCAAGAATGGGCGGGATTGGATCTAATAACAATACCTACCCAACACGGGGATTTATGACAATTAACACTAAGAACAGACTAGGACCATATTAGAGCTGTTTGGGCTCGAATACTGCTTTAGCCCATGCTTTATGAACAGCAACGGCATTGATGAAAGCCTTGGACTCAAATGGGCTTGACCATGAACCAGTTGAAGCGCTAGTTCTTTCGCGAGATTCATCCTCCACCTAGCTCCAGCTTCGATTCCGCACCGGCAAAATTCTCTCCCTGCACAACCTCTTCACTTTGGCAGCCTCCTGGTGATTCAACCACTCGGCATCCTCTCCATAGAACACGACTCTCTTTCTGTCCGCGGACATGTTTAAGAAGTATGTTTCCAGAAATTTGGATCTCTTAGTTGAGCATAGTATAAGTTTTCAAGGACTTAAAATGGCTTATTAGCGTCTAGGATCAGTTCGTAAATCTAGGGCGCATGCCATTTTCAAGATCACTGTGTTCAATTTATAGCATTGCGGAGAAGGGGGTTCGAGGCGCGCTGTGGAATGATGTAGATTTGTTGCTCTTGAATTTGTGTTGCTCCAGAGGCTCACTCGTCGAAATATTTTTCCTTAAATCCTTTTTTTGTCGTAAAGGGAAGCCAGTCACTTTCAGGATAATCGTTGTCGATGAAACTATGGGGGAACTGGATTGAGATCTATTATTGATCTCATGAGGAAGGATAGTTCGCTCTTTCATGCGCTTTCTGCGGACAGTATTCTCATTACAGTTTCTAGCGTGTAGTATTCGAAGAATATGGAGCCTGCAATTTTTATTGCTTCATTTTTCTTGTGCTGTTTGGTGGACTATCAGGTGGACAGACCCAAGCAGCCTATATGACTTGGCTGTGCGATGGATCACTGTGTAAATTTGTTATTTCTAACAGTAAGCACTTTGGTTTATATTGACTGATGGTAGTATGTGGTTTCACACGATGGTGACAGGTTCTCCTCCGAAGATGTGTCATCCCAGAATCAAGTGAAGGCTTCGGTGCAGAGAAAGATCCGACAAAGTATTGCTGAAGAGGTTTGGATGGATTCTGGTTATTTATTTTCACATTCGTTGTCACTATGTGTGATTACAATGACCTACAGTGACCTGCTAATGTGTTTTGACACTTATCATGCATTTCTCTTACTGCAGTACCCAGGCCTTGAACCAGTGTTGGACGAGTTGCTGCCAAAAAAATCACCTCTCATAGTTGTCAAATGGTGTGTTCACTGATTTATGCCTCTGGTTTTTGTTTTAAAAGAGAAGATTGATCATGTTTGGTTTTGGCTTTGTAAGATATGGATCTTCTTTTAATCGGAGACAGTACATTGCTATTTTAAATCCTTCTTGCAACTTGAAACTTTCTTATTTAGAAAATATTCAAAAAATTGTAAGACTGTTATCTTATTTAATTTGTACCGAGTTCTCTGAAAAACTTCTCTTATCTTTGTTTTTTTATTTATTCCCTCTCCCTGCAGTCAAAATCATTTGAACCTTGTCCTAGTGAACAATGTGCCACTGTTTTTTAATGTCCGTGACGGGCCATACATGCCAACACTACGACTTCTGCATCAATGTAAGCCTTCTAACTCACCCCCAATCCTCTCTCTGAGTTGATTATGTCTTCATTCTCATCTTCTGTTGAGCAGATCCAGATATAATGAAGAAACTACAGGTAGATAGGGGTGCAATCAAGTTTGTACTTGCTGGTGCAAACATAATGTGCCCAGGTCTTACATCTCCTGGTGGTGCTCTAGATGACGCTGTATTGGAAGAAACTCCTGTGGTGAGATTTCTGGGTTTCCATGGATACCATTGGGTTGCCATTTGAACCATATTGTTGTCAACCAGCAGTCTCCACAGATTCATTTAGGCATCAATTTTTAAATATTTGTTCAAACTTCGACTAGTTAGTGATATATACTTGTGGATGTGAGTCAAAGATTCTTATTTCTAGTCGTGCCTTGATTAAATATATTTAAGAAGTTAGGTTGGTAACGTGAATAATTTCTGAAATATATGAAAAATAATTGAAAGATCAAGGTTGATAAAGCCATCAAACCTACCATGCTTTATGGATCATTTTGAATGGTCTAGTATCATCTACAGAAGATGGGTGTAGAGGTGATGATACTATGGCTATGGATGACCAGCCAACTGGAAAAGAAATTAGAAATCTAAGCACCCGAGAACAAATAAAAGCAGCTGAAAACAATGTAAGACAATAAGATTGTGTTTGAAGACAGTCAAAGATTCAGGGTCCAGTTGTCGTGGATGGGGAGTCTGTTGTGGTTATTACTTGGGCCACATGGGGAAATGCCCTCCTAGTTGTTTCTTTTTTATTTTTTCATTAATTTTTATAGTAAAATTGAAGACATTTGTAAAAACTTAAATATCACTTGGTCTCATACTCATAGGAGTGCCAATAGCATGGCTGATGCATTGGCTAGTGAAAAGGTGACTTGGCAGCAGCTTGCTGTCGGCAGTACCCTCCCACTTTGATTTGTTTCTTTTTTCAAATATCTTGCTCTCTCTCCTTTAGGTGCCACCTAATGAATCCTGCTTTCTCATTGTTATAGAAGAAAAAGACAGTTGTTTGAGATGGTGGGCATTTTTTATGTAAACTTAGTAAAGTTTTCTCGATCTTGGTTTATGGACTGAGAACAAATGGAGTAAAGCTGAAACTGAAATGGATGGAAGTGGTACAAGAGTTCTGGGAAGGCTAACTCAGCAATTGGACTAACAAATGCTTGAACAGAATGGATAAAGAGTTAACATTTGTTGGGACTATTTCGGGCCATTTGCTTCCTCTGTAGTTTACAGAAAATTCCAAGAGATTTAGTTGATATTAATAAAGAGTGTGATTTCTTTTAGAGAAAAGAAAGACTGATTTTATTAAAAAAAAAAAAAATACTGATTTATAATATTATGTTCATGCTTTGCCCTCACTCCCCTCACCTGTTGATTTTTGTTTTTTATATTATCTAGGCCATAATGGCTGAAGGAAAGCATCATGCCCTTGCCATTGGGTTCACAAAAATGTCAGCTAAAGACATGTAAGTACCCCATTTATGTGCTGGCTAGTCACTTTTACTTGCAATAAATATTTTTTTCTGATTACTCTCAATTTATATAACATTGCTCTGATCCAAACCCTATATTTCAGAATATTGTCCATTAGCTGATTAATTTGGCGACATTGACAGATCCTGTTACCCCACTATCTGACTAAAGTGTCTTTAATTAAGTGCCAAACATTTCACTTCTTCACAGTAAAGCAAGATCCAATTACACTAACTTGATGGAGGTTCCTCATAGAAACTGTTACCATCAGAAAGTGATTCTCAATGACCTACAGTATAAATTCACTTTATATATTTCTTTGTTAATTTGTTTCCTGATAAGATTATAATGCGGATGCTGATAAAATAGTTGGTGCACTGCTTTGTGCTTGTTGCCCAACATTGGAGATTCTGTTTTCTTGAAATGAAGTTGTAAAAGTTCCTTGTCAAATGCACTAACCTCCTCCAGAGAAATGGTGGACCTACCTGTTGCTTGTAACTGCTTTTTGAATTGTCTAACCTTGAGTAGATGGGACTCTTATTATTTGTAATTTTAAATATCAATTTGTTTAGGACAAACATTAAGTAAATTTAATTGTTTATGCAGAAGGGCCATCAACAAGGGAATTGGTGTTGATAACATGCACTATTTGAATGATGGTCTTTGGAAGGTAAGACTGAACACTTCACTAAACATGGTCTTATTATTCTGTTTCTTCAGGAGTTGTAGCATGGTTGTTTATTGCTGTGAGTAATTCAACAAATCAAGTGTTCTTTACTGCATTTTCTGAGTTTGGGTTATGTAGATGCCAAAGATGCCACTGAACACCTGTCTGACTTGCATGCAAGACTATAGTTAAGAAAGATTGCCCTCACAAGTTATATTTCTCTTGTTGGTTTTTTTTTTTTTTTTTTGAGTAAAAGGTATTATTTCTCTTGTTATTTAATCAACGGAAGATGTAGATGAAAAGATAATCACATATCCTTTAGTAGTTGAGTATTAACATCTTAAGTTTGACATAGTTGAATGGCCTCTAAGGTTAACAAATAGCTTCCATGGACATTCATCTTCTTTAATCATTTATCTCTTTGTTTTTGTTAAAGTTGAGTTAGGTTTTACCCCAAGATGAGTTTAGGTTCACCCCAAGATGAGTAGCCAAGTTAGGAGATCTTTTCCTGACTAATAACCACAAGACTTTTCTTGACAATAACCTACTCTTTCCCTCAAGTTGGGGCCAAGTCAGGGACCTTTTTCCAACTAATAAGCGAAGGATATTTTTTACCATTAACCTATGTGGGAGTTCACTAATTTATATCTCAAAAACATAAATGAAGGAGCCATATGTTTTGAAAGAGTAACATTATAATATTTAAAAAAAGAGTAACATTATAAAAGATTTCTCTAGGGCCTATATCATTTGATTTACTTATTTACTAGGATATGTTAACTTCTTCATATATATTTTCTTTGGGTGTATAAAATTGTTAAATTCTTATAAATATTTTTATTTTTACAAAGTTTATTTTCTCCATTGTAGTTCTTGAGTGACGTGGTCTAATACAATACACATATATTTCTTTCAAATTGTTATACAATACATATATAGTTGTTATGTATTTGGACTTTAGGTAGTTAAAGTTGTTATTTCTTTTACTTTAACATGTTCACATTTTTACTATTGTTGGATTTGTATTTTCTTATTTTTGTAATATTACACTAATGTAAATGTTGAAATTTTTATTTAATGGAGGAATAATTTGATCGATACCAACAGGATCTACTGAAAATAAAAGATTGTTGATTAATAATTAGGATTAATTAATGGGAATATATAGGATTTTGTGTCGCTCTAACACAGCAGTTTTTAGGTCCACTTTTTTGGGCAATGGGTCTCCATTCTTGGGACCTTGTATAAGGCATGTGTCGGGTTTTTGGGTTGAGCCTGGTTCCATCCCAAAATAACTAGCTACTTAAGAGGCCTATTGCGTACAATCATAAGCCATTAACTTTTTCTTTCTATTTTTCAATGTGGGACTTTTCCCCATTCAACACTCTCTTTAACATCCAGGTTTTGCACTTAACGGGCCTAAGATGTGGGCACAAACCCTCAACAGGGCACAAACTCCTACTTCATGGAGCCTACAACACCAACTTCTACCTCATGGATCCAACAATACACAAATAACCTGGGGAACACAAACAGGGCTTCGGTCCAATACAACTGTTAGGCTTTGAGCCCGGTTCTATCTCAAATTGACTAGCCACTTAGAAAGCCTATTGCTTAACCTTATAAGCCATTAACTTTGTCTTCCCATTTTTTAATGTGGGACTTTTCCCCACTCAATGACATGTCTTGTCTTATGAGGAAGCTTTTGAGAGATGAGCTTGGGCTCCCATTTTCTACAAAAGGCCTTCTTGAGGAGGCCTTTATTGTAGAGTTTTTCTCTTGAAAGGTATAAGAGGAAATGTAGTTTGGTTACAACCATTCTAAAAGAACTTATGACGTGCAAGTTGTGTTCAATAGAATAAACATATTAATTTTTATAAACCCAATTTAAAAGCTAGATTGTGGGCCAACCTTAAAAAGAAAAAAGAAAAAAACTTCACCTTGTAACTTTACCAAAGTTGTCATTTTTTCCTTTTTGGAAGACAAGCTATTTCAAAGAAGAAGCTAGCCAGTTACACTTTTGAGTGCAAAAGTAGTTTGTTGCAATCATGATTTGGAGGAAAAGCTACTCTGGGTCCAACTCTATCACTTCGCACTATTCTCTTTGTGGTGGCGTTACGTGTTGGCTCATATGGACAACTTTAGTGCCGCTAAATGTTACTCACGCTAAAGGTACTATTTGTACTATGTACCAACTCAGACATAGAGGCAACCCAATTGGGAATTGAACTTATTAGTTTTGTGATTGTTTTCCAAGGAAACACTGTTACCCTTTCACCTACCCTGTTTAGATGGCTTTCTTTTTCAAATTTGGCTCATAATTGTGTTTAACTTTCTCTGCCCTTACTGAGCAATCTAGGGTGTACCATGTGGAAAGTATAGTGAAAAACTATGAAGCCTAACTGATGCAGAAATCTCTGTGCATTTGGAAAGGCTGAAATAGGAAAACTTTTGAAAGGGTATTCTTTGAATAGCTACCAGTATTTTGGAGAGAACGATAATTTCACTCTTTTTGTGCTTTAGTCATCTCCGTGGCTCCATTTCAGAAAACTGGTGTCTGTGGTTTTTTTTTTTTTGGCATTAACCTATGATTGAATTGGTTGATTTGAGACCTTCGTTGTATCAAGTACCTAAAGGATACCAATGAGGGCAACTATTTTATCCTTTTTGTTAAGTGTGAATGAAGCCAACTATCAATGACTAGTTCAAACACTTTTAGCTGTTTGATCCCTTATTTGGGGTTGACATGAGCTTAATGTTGATGGTAATTCTGCGGGTTTTGGGAAAGCTGATACCTCATCTCCAACCCATCTTCTCTTATAACCGTAACAGAGCTGGTTTTTCCCACTTAAAACCATAATGGGGTTGGATTTCCAACCCTTTTGCCAAACCCCTCTCCTAAATCCCATCTGCATGAACCCCACAAAAAGGGGAAGTATAACCTTTCCCTTTTCTTCAATTTGCGCCCTCAAAAAGCTTTACGTTTCTCCTTTTGTTATTCTCTTTTGTTGTCATTCATTTAAATTTTAAGAGTAGAACAGTAACTTTTGACCTAGAATTGCTTTCCCAAAATACTCCACTATTTTCTTTAGTATTTATGGTTTTAAAAGATTATGGCATTACATAAAATGAAGGGGTAGACATGCAGTCTACATAACCCTTGGGATGGGTTAGAGTTTTTGGGTTAACCCCTTCCTGTGCAGGTTTTCCAGGGTTAACCTGTCCACACCCTGCAGGGTGAGATGGGTAACCCATCCTTGCATATAGATGGTTGGGATGGGGTGGGTTCAAGTTGCCATCTGGACCTGCTTGTTATTCCAGTCTGTTGGCAATGGTGATATTCATTTGGGATTCTGAGGGTGTATCTTCCATCTTGCCTACTTTGCACCTTTTGGTTGATGTAACTCCATGGAGCTTGAGCTCAGCTTTTCCTTCAGGACCTCTGCATTTTGCTGGCTAAAGAGTTTTTTCGTCCTCTTCTACCCTAATCATTAACTGGGCTTCTGACAAGAGGTCCCTGAGGAGTTTTTTTGTGTTCAAGGATTCATACTCTTAGACCAGTTAATAGCATGGTGGGGATTCATAGCTAGGAGTGGTGTCTCCTGTTTGTGGGTGTCAACCCACATAGCTAGGAGTGGTGTCTCCTGTTTTTGGGAGTCAACCCACATCCTTTCTATTAGTCTCAGTCCCTTGAGTTGTTTGGTTTTTTCTTTCTTTCTTGTTGTACCTTTCATGATATATTTCTCCTCTGGAAGGCTTCTTTAATGAAAGAAACAAAAAAAAGGATTTGTGTTTGATATGGATCTCAGACTTGGATTATATAGCTACTCTGTCCTCCCATCACTCACACCAAAAGTCATGAGGATTTATTTTATTTTATTTTTCTTTCATACAGCATTCTGAATTTGATAAATCATAGAAGATCGAGTGACTGTAAGATTTTACTGACCAGAAGAGAAAAGTGACTTCTACATGACAAGTATCTATAATTAAATCACTATGTGAACTAAAAGCAAACGGTAGCCTGGCCTGGCTATGTTCAAAAGCAGAAACCAGTGTTGGACTTTGCAGTCCAGCAAATCCATGCATCTGGTCAATCACTTGGCAGGGTGTGAAGTGCACCATGCATGGTTGGTCGAGTTCTTTTTTCATGCTTTACCAAGTGATTGGCCCTCTGTATAAATTTGCTGGACCATGGCCCAGATCCCATATCTCTAAAGCGTGTTTTGTTGACTTTCAGTCATGTGATGCGAATCTAGTGTTACAGCAACTTAGTTTTACTGTCCTTGTGAAGTTCTAGACCATTGAATTTGGAGCTTTCGTGTGTTACGGAGCTGTACTATTGTAGTTTCCAAAGACTGATTGGATTACAATTTACTGATGCAGATGGAACGACTGGATTGAGGAATTTATGAGGGTGGCTGCAACATTAAGAGAAATGTAACGTATTAACAACTAAAGATCTATGAACCTGTTATCTACTAAACGTGAATGGCTGAATAGCGTGAGCAGAGAGGCAGGGAAAGAATTGGGGCATTGTGGAAAATAGAGTCAAACAGTAATCTCTGTATTAAAGAAGTTTTATATTGTCTTGTGCTCCAGCAAAACAGCGCAGTTGGGAAACATCTTCAGTTCTCAATCTTCAATTGTCCTCAATTGCTTTTTGTATGCACGGCATTTCAACTCTACATCTTCTGAATCATCTCAAATGTTCGAAGTTACTTTTACAGGTGTGATGAAGTTGCTATAAAAGATGTATTTGACTCGAATAGGACTAGTATGGATGGATTTGAAGGCTCAATGAGTTATGGAAAGAACGATAAAATCCCTTTTGGGTCAGTAAATTCCAAGTTCCCATTAATCTCCATGCCTCCATTATTATAGAAAACTGTTGCCAGTGGTCAATTTTTCACACTAGCTTATGATTAAACTGGTTGATTTGACTGGACTCTATTGCTTATTGTGAAGCCAACTATTAATAACTAGTTCAAATACTTTTTAAGGGATTTAATGCCTTATTTGGGGCTGGCTTGAGCTTACGATTAATAAAGAAAGCTAAACGGCAAGAGAACAAAAGAGCCTGGTTCGATGAGAGATCGAAGTGTTACCGCTTGCTTAAAATTGATGGTAGTTGCAGGTGTTAGAGATGACACAATCAATTAAGTTTCAAGAAACCTGATGCTGCCTTGCTTCCCCTTCTGTGCTTAAAGACTGTAACAGAGTTGGATTTTCTACCCATCGCTAAACCCCTCCAGCCCCCACAAGGGACTGTGGGTATTCATAAATATTCTGGAGCTATATATCATTGTTAAGAGCCCTCATGGCTTGTTCCAACAACCATCCATCTTGTCCTCTTTTCGGCTTTTGGTCGATGTAACTCCCTGGAACTGGAACTGATCAGGTTTTCCTTCAGGGCCTCGGCATTTTTCCAGCTAGAGGGTTCTCCTTTCCTTTTGGTGTCGATACCGATTCTGTAGTAATGAGTTACTAGGCTTATGGCAACTACTCTTCCCCTTAGTCTTCCTTGTGTTCAAGGATTCATACTCTCGGATCAGTTAATAGCATCGTGAACACATAGCTAGCAGTGGTGTCTCCTGTCAAGACCAGATTTACTCAAAATCGAAACCTTCATTGGTTTTTCCGAATTGACCCAATTCACATGTGGTGAACAGGTAAGAATTAGAAAGCTTCTCTATTTTTCTATTTTAGCTTGTGACTCTGGTGTTTTGTCCTGTTTGTTTCATATTCTTCAATCTTCATCTCTTTCTGCACCTCTCCATTTGGTTGCAGACTTTGCTTTGATTCTTTACTATCAAACTTTTTGTTATTAATCTTTTCAGTTCCCGTATCCAAATCCTGTTCAAATAGAGAGACGTCCAAGTTCCACTAAATCTTGCTTGATTTAGAACACAAACTTGCCTTTTTTTCCCAGTTTCCGCATGATTTCTCCAATCACATGGAGAGGATGCGGAAACAGCAACAAACCTGCATCCATTTAGTGATATACTCTGCAGCTCGTGAAGGAGATGAAATGCTTATATACATCAATCAGTTATATTTGATCAGAACATAAATATACAAGCAGCCTTTAATGGAATATAAAAGACGAACATGATTGAACTGATATCGGCTCCCTTTCTGTAATTTGCCTCATTAAGTCATTCCTTTTTGTACTCCTAGTCTTCCACAGTCACGTCTCCCGGGGAAGCTGTTTCAGAAACTCGACATCTTCACCAGCCTTTGACGTTTGGATTTCATGGGCGCAGCCACCGATGCCTGCCAAGTCCTTGGATTTCAACGATTCCCGCTCCCAGTCCGTCCTGTAAACTACGGATGCGATGGAGAGAGCGCAGGTGATCTGGGCTGCCAGTAGGCCATAGCAGAGGCCCATGAATCCGGTTTCGAAAAAGAAGGCGGAGACAATGGCCACAGGAGCTCCCACTAGGTAGAAAGAGTAGAGGTTGACGGTGGCCCCCACCGACGGCCGAGCGCAGCCCCGGAGCACCCCGCACCCAGCCGTCTGTGGGCAGTTCGCCAGCTCACACAGTCCGATTATTGGCAACACGCTCACCGTTAGCTTTATTGTTTCCTCGTCGTTGGTGAAGATTCTACTCCATGCTCCCCTTCCCAGCGTTGTCCATAACACCCCAATCACGGATACTGACATAGCAGCCGCCATTGATACCACCGTCGTCAACCTCGCCCTTTCCGGCCGGCCGGCACCCAGTTCCAGGCCTACCCGTGTTGACACAGCCGAGCTCAGAGCCACGGGTAGGGTGTACATGAGCGACGTCGTCTGTATGACGATCGCCGAAGTGGCTAATGTAACATGGGGTTCTGCTAGATAACCAGCGGCCACTGTCATGAACTCGTACCACCACCACTCTAGGCAGACACCAAGGCAACTCGGCAGCGCCAACCGGAGCAGTTTGCTCCATTCGTCTCTCGTTGTGGTTAAAGGCAGTGGTGGGTGTACGGGGACCGGGAGAGGCGTCGAGAGAGGGCCATGAGTGGTGCTAGTACTGGCTCGAATCTCCAGCATGTAGCAGAGGAGAAAGAAAAGAGTGATAAAATTGGTACAGAAGTTGGCGGCTGCTACTCCTTGGACGCCCATGTGAAGGTCGTGAGCGAGTAAGGAGGTAAGAGGGACGTGAAAGACAACCGAGAGGGACGTGCACCACATTAACGGTTTAACAGAGCCCTCGTTGCGGAGATAGATTCGTATAGGATGAAGGAAGCTGTTGGCGATGAGGTCTGGGAGAGCGAAGCGGCAATAAAGGCTAGCAGCCCGGGTTACGTCTGCGTTCTGATGAAGACTCAGCATGATGGGCTCCAGATTAAGCCAGAGCAAGGCAATGGGTATGGAAGCGCACAGCAGCATGAGGATTGTTCTTTGCAGGGTGAGTGTAACCAAGGAGAGGTTCCGGGAGCCGAAGGCCTGGCTGCAGAGGGGGTCCATCCCCAAGGCAAGGCCGGAAAGCACAGAATAGCCGGTGATGTTGGTGAATCCGATAGCAAGAGCTCCGCCTGCAAGTTCCAGGCGGCCGAGCCTCCCCATGCAGGCCACAGAGACGATACTCCTCAGGTAGCCCACCAAGTTCATGGCTGCTATGGGCAAGCCTATGTCCATCATGCGCTTTAGCTCCTCCATAATCTAAGAAAACAAGCAAAGAGCGAGAAAGCGAAGCAAAGAAAAAAAAAACGATGATTAGGAAATGCGGGAGGGAGAAAATAAGATGAAAAACGCTGCGCATTTGGGTTTAATGAAAGGGATCTTCTTTGGACTAAAGGTATGGTACCTCTGCCATTGTCGGGTACTTTTCTACCTGATCGCCTGCAAACATCTCTTTGTTCCTTTTCTGCTTTGCCTTTTGCTGCTGGACGCTTTTGTAGTGGCTGTAGAGAGCTTTAATGGCGAGCCGAGGAAAGAAAGAGAAAGAACGAATTTTAAAAACCGAGTGATGAAGCCGCAACAGAGGCACTGCAGGCGCAGGAGAGCAAGGGCAGAGTTACGTTATATATATATATATATATATATATAAAAAAATTAAAGGTACAAGCGCCTTAAGTATTTCTGTAGTTTCCATTGGACGACGTCGTTGTAGGTTTTGTCTGTTTTCCACGCTCACCGAACCGTCATTTTCTCTCTTCCTGCTTCCTTGCATGCAATATACACGAAATTTCAATGTATCAGAGAAGCTTCCATTGTTTCCCGTCGGCAAGTAAATTATAAAAACAAGCACGTCCAACCCCCGAACCAGGTAAACAGTTCAGAATACCCTTCCTTCCACACCAACAACTTCACCAGTTCATCAACCACGGCCAGACTATAAAAGAATCGATCATACACCAAAACTTTCCGTATGGTATGGCATCGACAGCAGTCCACGGATTAGTTTCCTTTAATGGCGATGCACATGAGTACTTGTTGAGAGTCCATGGTCCATTCGTTACACTTCGTCACCAGCCACTCCTACACTTTCATGTGAAAGACGAGGGCTTTGGGAGAAGAATTTGGTTTGAGCCGCTTCAGGTGGTTCTCGCAAAATTCGCTTACTCTCTGTCATTCTGATTTGGTAGGGAACGGAAGCAGAAGACTTCAGGCTTGTAATCAAACACTTAAGCGACCGATCATGATTTGTACTTGGGAGTGAAAAAAAACTTTCTTTGCCAAGTCTCGTGGGTACTCGAGTCGGGGAAGCTTCTTGATTCTCCCTTGCTTGTTCTTTCCAATAAGGCCGGTTCGATCTCATACACATCAACTTGGTGTATTCACTTCGGTTAATTATTGTTTTGTTTTTATCAGTTTCCATGAGACCGAGCCTCTACAGACATAAACATCCTTTCACCTGATCTGCACGCGTTAGGAGATCATTCAGAACCAAAAACTGAGGGAAAACTAGTGCAAAGTGGTCTTTATGTTTCCCTGAATCAACCGACTGGTTTGATGGAGAACCCACCACTAAATATGTCCAGAGGCAAAAGAGAAAAGTAGCTTGGAGCTGCCTATGGTTTGATGGAGAACCCACCATTGTAACCGTTGTCCAATAATTGCAGAAAACCGTAAACGAATCCTGATCAGTTTTGCTTTTCTTCGAGTTGCAGAAATGACAACCAAATCTCATAGTGTGGAATTGAAGCGAGAGGTAGATGAAGATAGTTTTTTAAGGGGGTTTTAGCTGTCTCAAATTAATTACCAGACGATTGACGATCGCCATCCCAATCCTTCCTCTCCTTCAACCTGATGGTGCACGCGCCATGTCTAACAAAGTTCGAGCAACTCTCTTTATTGTTCGGTTGGACTGGCTTGACATGGGTCTCCTTGGCTTGGAGTTTGCTGCAAGAATGGAATGAAACTTGGCAATAGGTGAAGAGTGGAGGACAATTGAACTTTCGCTATGGCCTCAATAAGGTTAGGTCATGTGCCATTTTTGAACCCCTTTCACTATCCTCCAATCCTTACCATCCAAAACTGTTACTGTCGTCCACTTCTTATTTTCCTTCTCACCCACACACTTAACATGTGCAAAATGTGGTCATTAAACACGTGCAATAAGATAAGATGTAGCAGTCACAAATGTGTCCATGTCTCCCTGCAGATCATCCATCTCTAAACTCGTCTCTTAAGTCTTCTGTGGTCGATCAGCTTAATCAATTATAAAAGAGTTTGTTAAGGAATAACCACACATGGAATAGTCAGTTATTAGGTAGGAAAGAGGTTTCTTAAGTTGGCTAGTCATTTTAGGATGAACCTTAGACCCGACTTTACACACTGGGCATCTTCTACTGTTGCTGCTGCTGGCGGTTCACTGGTTACTGGTTAATTAGCAATGTAAAGGTTGCCGGATAATTGTTTGAAAGTACATTACAACATCTTGGCTTAACCATTTGATACATCCACTTTGGTGTCTGGAATACCTGGTTTGGATTAGACAGGAAGAGGCATCTCTCTCCCCAATACGCCGGCAAACGACATCATTTCTGGATTCTATGATTGTGGGTGCGAATAGGGAGCGCAACAAATTGAGACACATGAACATGCAGGGGAATGATATCATACCATACCCTATCGTCAAATATGTCCTCAAGTTTGTTGGAAAAGAGAAACTATATGGTCGTCCATCCAAGGTCATTGGCTCTGCTGTTTGGAAGAACCACCTCAACCTCTGCAATGAGTATTTTTTTCTGGTTAAAATGCTGCTTTACGACGGTTCATCACTTGGTAAAATCCCTTCGTTCTAATCTGTAATCAATCCCCGGGCTTAAGCAACAACAGCAGCAGCACTGGCCACCAACATCAATGAAAAAGATAATTAAAGCTTTTCCGTGCCCCCACCCTCTTGTCATGTTGGTGTCTTCACTACAGTGAGGTACTAGGTGTGGTACTAAGGGTGGGTACTCACGTTAGGTGAAGATCTCATCACTCTGTCGTTCTTACACCATTCAGAAGCTTCACCTCTGGGCACTGAGCCCCACCCACATGGTATCAACACTCAACAAGCGAGCTCGGGGCCTTTGCTTATAAGACTTTTTAACCACTTGTTACAAATGTAGCCTTAGACGACTTTTTGTAGCAAAAATCTTCACATGCCTTGGCCTCCCCTTACTTGGTTTGAACTTGAAAGTATATGAGAAGGGATGCCATCAACTGCGGCTTTTTTCTTGCACCTGGGTGGGGTTCTATCAAATTAACGCAAGGCAGACGTTTGAGAGAAAGCTGGGTTTAATTTAGTTTTTTTTTTTTTTTTTCCCGGTCTGATGACAATCATGATTCGTAGATATAATTTGAGGTGATACGCATGCACGGCTCTCCAAGTCAAATACCTGAGTCTAAGCAGGACGAAGCTAGACTTAGTGGAAGGAAAATATCCTTTCACGCAGGAGATGAGATGATGTGCTAGTGGAGGAAATCCTGAGGGAAGAGATTTCCCACAATTGCCACTTGCCCTGTCCATTCTGCTCTTTGAGTGCTCAACACAAACAGCTTTTGGACAAGTCAAAGACAAAGAACATTCATGGCCTTCAGGTCTTAGATTTCTTTGTATTCATGGTGCTTCTTTCTCCTCAATGCTTTTAGAGAGACGTTGCCGATATGTGGTCATGTTAAGGAGGAGTGTGGACCCTGGAGCTTACTATGGGTGCCCTTGCTTTTCTAATTTCTACACACCTGTGCAAAGGCAGCGTGGCTATTGATGAGATAGATAATTACTCCACCAATGTGTTTATATGTGAAACTCCATTATCACTCACAGGGTAGTTGACTCAACTGGGTCTCCACTACTCAACTTATACATTGGATCATTCTAGTTTATGAAATAGATTGATCCCTTGTACCATGGATGGTAAGCAGCAAAAAGACAAGGATACAAGCAAACCCCAATAAGCTTGGTTTCTGAGAGCATGATCTGAATAATTTGGTAAATGGACGTAAGTTTAGAGAAAAAGAAATCAAATCCGGAATGGGGAGTTTTACAAAAAACTATCAGCTAATGTTAGTTAAATTACCGATAAAGAAACTGCGAAGATTTTGATCTTTGATCCATGTACATGTATGATAGAAATAACGGATAACAATTAGTCATTATCTGTATGATAACACTTATCCTGTAGATAACCCTTATCACGTAATCTTCCGATAATGCGTATCTTGTAAATCTGTACCTATGATTCATTAAAGTAAAACACGACAAATTTCTTCCTTCTTTCGATTCTTCTACAAGGTACAGAGGAGAGCAAAGCATTTCTCTCCATCAACTTCATAGTGAAGGATGAGATCTTTCTCAACAAAAACCTCCCATACACCTAAACTCTCAGTCCCACTCACTTAATTACATACTAAAAAGAATTGAACTACATAAAGTATACTTACTAGCTTTACATGGAACACTCAGTCCCAATGGATCTTTCTTTCCCTTAGACCCTGCAGTTTGGCAAGAAATATGGTGTTTTTGGTCCATGAAACCAAAAAGAGGTTTCATGGGTGACATCTACATATAATGACATCTACATGAAACCAAAAATATAATAAATTAGGTGGGTGATATGACTGCCTCATCGTCGTATGATTTGAACAGAATTGATTAACGAAAAGGGGGTTGCTTATTCTTGAGTTAGGGTTCGCTGCCGTTTAATTTTTTGAGTTCTGGTAGAATCTGGATCCTCATGTATCCAAACGCGGGGCAATGCCACCGAGCTCTGACCTGGTTAGAGCGCCATATTGAAATGGACCCTAGTGTCTCTTGGCTCTTCTACCTCTTTCCATCTTCTTTCTGAATCAATAACTTTCTCAACTTTCTTCGTACACGAGACAGAAAGCAAGCTAGCTACTTGCCGTGGATCCCCCAAGCAGAACGAGCGAGCTTTTGCTGGGAGACCAACTTTATGTGTCTGCTCAATGGCCTGGGCGACCTCTTTACAGCGCTCCCAACCTTGCCATATGTTCTGGGACCAGTGAATCGGGGCTTCTTTTTAACTAAGGCAGAACCAGGCTAGTTAAGTATGGGGACCCTTTGAACCACGGCAGTTGTGGCCTACAGTAGTGGCAGCTGTTCTTCAACCAAAAACCAAACATAGATAGATGCTTTGTAAAGGTCACACTCCAGTGAACACTTCAAGAAAATGTAGATAATTTGCACCAAAAAAAAAAATCAATTTGGGATGTGTTAGCAAGCTTTCTTATCGTTTTATTTCATCTTCAATATATTTACTAACATTCTTATTTATACATAGAATTACAACCAAATTTCCAGAGGAGGAAGTCTTCCGTAAAATCAAGAGGATGAAGTCCTCTGGAAAATCAGAGCTGAAATCCGGTTGTAATTCTATGTATATAAATTAGAATGTTGTAAATGTAGGAAAGACGAAATAAAAAGAAAAGAAAAAACTTACTAGATGTGGTCTGTTAAATGATTCTTTCAGCTTCTGAAGACAAGGAATGGTTGCAGCTCTTAGTCCTACCAGCTCACATGATTGTGTGCCCCTGATGCCAAATAGCTGACTAACTCCAAAGGCACCAACCAAAGATTCTCACCCTACTCCCACTTATCGCCTTATCTCCAGCTCTCCTTGCCAACCCCAAAAAGCGTCTCCAAGTATCTCTTTCGTTTTATCTCATTGCGAAACCATGCAGATTCGTACGTAATTTCACTTTCATGCAAATGGGATTTGTCTCTGGAACGGTATGTTTCATGGCCAAGCAGCTTTGGCGGGGTTTGTTTTGAGCTTAAATGCTTAAAAACCAAGAAATCGTCTCAACTAACTGGATAAGAGACTACTGAAAGACACAGAGTTTGTAATGTCCCAACTGCTTGTTGAGCTTTACGTGAAACTGAAAGGATAATGTCCCAACCCAGAAAAGCTTGATTTCTCAGTTTGATTAACTACTGATAAGACACCGCAAGTAGCCCCTCCAAAATCAAAACAGCTAATATCGGAGCTAATTAAGCCTCGAGAGACTTCTGTTATGATCAAAACAGTATCTTAAAAGTCCTACTTTAGCACCGAAATCCTCCTTTTTTTTCTTTTTTAGTTCCATGATTAGAAGCAAATTATTGACGAAGCTTTTAAATCGTATCTACCCACCAAACTCACTTTTGGTGACACAGAACCAAACTCCATTTTCGAATTTATGGGGAAATCAAATCCTTTCTACATTTAAGAATAAAAGGAGTAAGAGTAGCTGCAAAAGGATTAAAACTTGCTAAACACAGGCAAAAAGAAGAGAAGAAAGATTCACAGAGTTACTGAATTACAATCCATCTTAGAGCTGAGTTACCTTCTTTGATATGTATGATCTTCCCGCCCACCCACTTTGAGTATCCATTCCAGACTCTAAATTCCCAACCGTCTTTCAACTGAGAATTTTAAAGAAAGGGAGAAACCTTAGCTAGGACTGAAGCTTGCAAATTAAAATATGTCATGGATAGAAATATCAGCCACTTGTTTAGATGTGACATGAGACAGGAAGTACCAAGTGCAACCTTATCAGTAACAAAGTGATTTATGTGAGCTTCAAGCAGATGATTAACAAACAAATAACTAGCAAAAGTACTGCAACCTAAATAATTGAGCAGGTAAAGAGATGTCAATGTCATGTAACAGATGGATAACTCTTGTGACCTCAGTTGTAGTTTGGGACTATATATTTGTTTACATGAAAGATAGAATAAGGAATCATGCGTCACTTCTTTGGCATGAGCACCTGTCATTGGCACCAAGACAGAGCCAAGTCCATGTAATATTACAGCGAGACGGGGGACAATCCAACCCAAAAGCAGAAACTTAAAGAGTCGAGAGGCCCAACCCAAGCTCTCTTACAAATTTGCACATCACTGTAAAGTACTAATCCATGTGGAACTATTCCTTAACATAAGAGACTCAAGATAAATTTAAGTTAGGCCTCCCTATGTCAGAGTCTTGTTCCTTGGTCGATTTGGACCCCTTTTAAACAATGTATAGTAGTCTCAAATCCATGAGGGTAGTTGTAGGTACATTAACCATGCCAAATCATTATAAACCAAAAAGAAGCTTACACCAAATCATAAAATTTATACTCCACGTACTTGCAAATCTTAATTTAAATTATTTTCAATCATGGCACCCCTCTTGGCTCGTATGCTCACTCACACAACCTCTCTAACCCAACTAAGCTTGGCAATATAAGCTAGCCTATATTTGGTTGATCGACAGGCCTTGAACAAGCATACTCCATCTTGTATGAAAGAGTTATTGAATTTGAATTCGATAATTAGAAATTTATCGAGATAGGGCTGAGGCTTAAGTGGCGTTTCACCTGATATATAAAGGAACGGGATAATAAGCTATTCTACATATTGTTCCATTTGTATATGATTTATTCAGTATATGGTGAGTAACTTATTCCATGTACCACTTATTTACCTATTATCGAATGATAGAATAAGTGTTGGCCCAGGTCGCCTCTCAAGAGTAGATGTAAATTAAGTTTTTTGCAATTAATAGATTATGTGCATAGAATTGAAAATAAAAAAAATAAATGAAAGTGTATATACACCACAAATAACTCCAAATATTTTGTTGTCGATGTTCCCTTATTGGTAATTTTCACCCAAGAACTCGTGCTTGGGAAATTTAACTAATTTGAGCTCTATTAGTTGAAATTACATAAAAGAGATTTTGTATCTATTTTAAGCCATGTGTATGCTTAGATTCACAGTTACAATAAATCTCCCCTGAGATAGATTTTAACTCTAGCAAGCCTTACTATCTAGATTATAAGGTTCTGGATAAACTTATCAAAATGAAGAGTTAAATTAAAAGAAAAGAAAAGCTTACACCCTTTTGATCATGGGGACACAACCTTCTCTCTTGAGTTGGCCAAGCCTCCAACTTGGTTGCACAAATTGAAGAAGAAGTAGAGCTTGTCTAAGTGTATGCTGTTGATTTTCAGGACTCCATGAATTTAGCTCATGGAGAAAAAGGGAAAGAAACCCATTGGGAAAAAAAGTGGAAGAAGAAGGGTAATGGAATTGATTATTCCTTACCCTCCCCCTGAAGCTCTATTTATAGATTTATAAAACTACTATATTACAATAATACCCCTAAACTTAGGGTTTTAACCCTGGAACTTTAGCTTAATTACATCAATGTCATCTCTATGAGATGACCCTTTATTTACCATCCTGTCATCAATGTATGTGGGCCTATGGGCTTTCTCCTTGATTTGTGGGCCTTGAACCCATGTTCTATATCTCTTGGATGCATGGGTCTTCCTTGGTTTTATGGGCTTGGGCCTATCTTCTAATACACTTGGATATGTGAGTTTTTCTTGGTCATGTGGGCTTGGGCCCTATCTTCCAACATATACGAGGATCAAACTTTGGGGTTTAGAGAATTACAAAGTGAGAGGATTTGAAAGAATTGCAAAGTGAGGATCATTTTCTCTCAAAAGTGGACTTAGGAAAGATTTTCCAGAATGAATGCTTTGGATTTGTGTAGGTATGCCAATAAATGCTCATTAACTTCTCTAAGGCATATTTGGTGGGGTATTTATAAGTTTTTAGTGCCAAAAACGTTTGCAAATAAGTTAATTTATAAATACACTTGGAATTATCAATCAATCAATTTTCCTTGGAACAAAAATTATTATTCATCGTCAAATTCAAAAATTGTGGTCCCCCCCCCCCCCCCCCCCCCCCCCCCCCCCAAAAAAAAAGAAGAAGTAAAAAGTTATGCTTGGTCAAATTTATTAAGTTCTACCGTTATAGTCTCCCCTAACTATTTTTTTTAAAAATGTCATATTCTAGATTCATTTGGAAGTATGAATGTTGCTCCAGGAATCATAAACTCTAAGATTGGATCCCTTGTGGACAACATAATGTCTACCAGATGAGTTGTAAGCTTTTTCATAGTAGTTCCCTGGATATCGATTCATCTGCTCCTTTGCAGTCGTCTAATCCTTGTACATTCCTGAGTTCTGACCCTCGTGTAAAATATATTCCCATTTTCTTTTCCTTCTTCCCGTTTGGAATCTCAGTATGTTTCCTTGTAGAGAATAGAATCCTAATCCATCTCTGAGACAATTCCTTGCAACTTCTTCTTCTTGGATTTGGACTCTTTGTCTTCATGATTCCTATATGAAATTGTTGTTGCTTTTTTGTCCATCTTCCTTCTTCATTTATGTCCTATAAAGTCAATGGAGAACATAACAGGAGGCCTCGATATGAATCCAAGGTGATATACATTGCTTTTTTTACGAAGAAGATGAATTTGGCAGGAAGAAACCCAAAATTGCCAAAGTTTTGATTTGGACAGGGCTGAAGACAACCTAAGCGCTCTCTACTCTAAGGAGGCACGGGTGCATTTCTATCTTCAATTGTTTTGAAGTTAAGTGCTCATCCATATTTATTGAACCTCTGAAGTGGACGATTGCCGTTGATGAAGGAAAGCTCACATGTGCTAATTGTGAGGCCTATCTTCTTGGCAACTTCTATTGGTCAAGCAATCAATGATATTGGGGGAGCTCGTGACCATTTGGTTCTTCTCCAAGGTTATGATTGTGCCTGTGGTTGCTCCTACAAGAGAGAGAGAGAGAGAGAGAGAGAGAGAGAGAGAGAGAGAGAGAGAGAGAGAGAGAGAGAGAGAGAGAGAGAGAGAGAGAGAGAGAGAGAGAGAGAGAGAGAGAGAGAGAGAGAGAGAGAGAGAGAGAGAGAGAGAGAGAGAGAGAGAGAGAGAGAGAGAGCTACATATAAATAAATTAAAATAAAATAAAAATAAAGAAAAAATCATGAATTAGATGAACAACTCATAATCTTTGGGAATTGATCAATCAACCCTCAAACTTAATAAAGGAAACAAGTAAAATTATATTACAATTAAACTGCCCTTGTCTAAATTACACCCAAAGTCAAACTCTAAGTCTTAGAACAATTGAAGAAGAATAGAATACTAACATGACTAAAACACTTTTAACTGAGACTCTTCTATAAAAATTCCTTCCCATGAGACTCCTCTTAGACTCCATATTAATTCATGTTCTGTGAGACTTCTTGCTATAAAATTTATGTAAAGACTTTTCCTTATCTGTTCATCGAGAGAAGCATAAAAACATGCAGTTGTAAAAAATGATAACTCACAAAATCTTTTGGATACGCTCTCAATAGTCTAGTAGTTCAATGGAGAAATTAATGTACGTTTAATTAGGAATAGAAAGTGATTTTTATTTGCTTTGCCAGTTCTCTTGTTAGGAAATTCAATAAAGTGTTTTCTTCTCTATTTACCTAGAGGGTCCTCGTCAATGCACATTTATTTTCTCATTTTCGTTGCACAGTAAATCAAGAAATTCTAGCCCTATGAGTAATTATCTTTCTTCTCAAAGTATTGTTGCAAACTAAAGAACATAAGTTATAATAACCATAAGCCTTTATATCAATTAAGAGTAGGGAACAAAGTGCAAGTTTGAATTGTTAATTAATAAAGCTAAATATTTAAACCAATAGCAATATATACAATATTGTTATCTTAGACCGTTGATTTTCAGGATTCCATGGATTTAGCTCATGGAGAAAAAGAGAGAGAGAGAGAGAGAGAGAGACCCTTTGGGAGAAAACAGAAGGAAGAAAGAGGTTATGGACTTGTGTTCCTATCCATGCTCCTGAAGTTCAATTTATAGATTAATAATCCTATAATATTATAATTATGACCTTGAAAAATAAACTAACTACATCGGTGTCATCTTTATGATATATCTCTTTATTTACCATCATCACTTGTGGACCTTATCTTTGGTTTATGGGCCTTGAGCCCATTTTCTACCTCTCTTGGATGTGTAGGCCTTCCTTAGTCTTGTGGGCTTGAACCCATCTTTCACACACGTAGACTTGTGGGCCTTCCTTGGTCATGTGGGCTTTGGCCCATCTTCCAATATAGACTAACCACAATGTAGCTCTAATCTTTGAATGCCTAAGGTCATAAAAAAAAAAAAAGTTATGGAGCATTAAGTTGAAAATCTTGCTTGAAACTGCTTTTATCAAATAATTCTAACTATATAAGCAAAAGAAAGTCATCATAATTGAAACTTGTTCTTGGAATGAAAAAGATAACTCAAGAGTCAATTCTTCTAGGTCGAAGTCGCTCTCTTATCCTTGATTTTTTTTAATGGCTACGACAGGGCAGTACTAAAAGCCAGAAAGTAGGCTCAGTTCAGTTTTCTAGTGATCCAAGTTCTCATGGAGACTCGGTTCAGATTTTACAGAGGCACAAAAAATCTTGACTCGTAATAAGTAATAATATTCATTCGCTCGATCATTGCCCAAACCCTTTTTCTCTCCGTTACTTGTTTATTCTCACAGATGCGATTCGTCCTTCGTAGGGAAAGCATTATGATATATAAATTACAGATCACAGAGTAAGCAAAAAAGGGAATCCGGTTGATCTCAGCCAACTGTTTCCACCGATGAAATTCCCGGCTGTGAACTGGTTAGCTTCGCTAGCACTGGTAATCACCTTGAATCCCTTCCACTTCACTCTACTCGCGGTGCTCGCCCCAGCTCCCCTATTCTGATACTCGGCGTAATACAATGTATCCAACGCAAAGTTCCCAGACCAGGGAGACCACCCCTCCGACCGGACAACGTCGCTGATCTCCGTCTTCATGACCACCGTCCGGGAGTACTGCCTCCAGGGGCGGCCGAGAAACGTCTTGACGGAGGTCCTAACAGGGAGGAGATCGGAGGTGGCGCCGATGCGGCAGTTTTGGATGACGATTCCGGTGTTCTCATTAGGGTCATCGCGGCCCTGGGCTGTGATCATGTTGGCCTGGCCGGAGTTGGGGCGGCGGGCGTGGATGTCGCAGTCCTGGAAGACGACGGCGGCGTTGCCGAAGATGAAGTCGACTGTACCGACAACGAGGCAGGAGCGGAAGAACTGGCGGAGGGAGTGGACGTAGAGTGTGTCCTGGAAGGCCAGCATGTCGCAGTGGTAGAAGGCGGAGAAGTCGGAGCCGACCCGGAGGGCCACGGCCTGGCCTTTGGAAGGCCCCGCCGTGTTCTGGAAGGTTATGTCCCGAGCGATGAAACCCGTCCCCACTACAGCTGCATCACAAGCAATGATAATATGAGAATATCATTTTAGGGTTCAGAAAACAGCATGACAGTTGACCTGTCTGATCAATGGATTAGATACGGGCTTCCTTCAATTTAGGCGAAATATTAGCTTTCGGCGCCACGTTTTTCACTTTAACAAACTAAAAAACGAAAAAGAAGTCACTCAATCAAGCGACGTCCGCAGCCTAAAAAGTGTTGTTTATGTGGAATTTCTGTAATCGATTAGCTCAACAATCTTGATAGTACTCAGTACGACGAGGACGACGGGAAAATGCCCCTCGCCTCCATGATATTGTTTAAGCTTTAAGATAAGGAGCTTGCTTCTAATTATTCTGATTATTTGATTCATCCTAATGAAACATTAACAATATGTATGATCTTTAATTGTGTGTAAAAGGTTGGCCACTTTGAAGTTAGAAGGAAATCGAAAGAAAAATGAAAAGTTTAGAAAATATAAGAAAGGAAATTGTCAAATAATTTACCAACTGTAGCCGATTTGAAGGTTGTGCTGCCGTCAGCCACGTTCCGGCTGCCAGTGATGACGGTGGTCTTTCTATTGTCCCCCACGAACATCAGATTCGTCTTCTTCTTTGGAATCTCCACATTCTCTCTGTACACACCGGCTTTAATTCTGATCACATACCTCTTACTACTTTTCTCTGGCGCAGCTAACACTGCTGCTCCAACTGTTCTGTAATTGCCGCTGCCGTCGGCGGCAACCGTGACGTCAGGTGTGACAGATGAAGACTGCAGAAGCCTTCGATCTCCTGCGGATAACCAGCTCGGGAAGCCGTCATCTCCAGTCTCCTCCTCCAATCTCCTCTCTTGCGTACCAGACTGCTTCTCGTTTGCGATGTCTGTGTTCGTCATGTTACAAATCATGGCCAAAGCGTTACTGCACATGTCGTGGACTCTCTTCACGCCCTTCGCCAACACTTTCCTCACCTTCTTGTCTGCCTCGTCGTGGGAGAATCCATCAAGGCATGTCTTCTGATTCGTCATGGCGGCACTGAGAAGGATTTTCAGGTCCTCCGCTTGTTCGGAGATGCTTCTCTTGGCAGGGTAGACTTTGAGATCTTCGTATGTCTCCCGGAGCTCGTCTAGAGTCTCGTCTACATTCTCAAGACAATCATGGAGAGCAGTTTTCTCTCGGGAAGTAAGATTTCTCTTAACGATCAGCTTTTGGACCTGGAAGTAGGTCCGCTCAACTGCTATGATGGTTTGATTGATGGACGCTTCGATAACTTCTTTCTGGGTGGTGAGCGACGCGGCCAGAGAAGGAGTGGAGATGATAGTGGAGAAGCAGAGCTCGGGAAAGCGAGTCGAGCTGCAAGAAGAGCGGACGAGAGCGTGGGAGGCTTCTATGTTAGCCACATTTTCATGGTGGTCTTTAGATTTTCTGGTGACAGCGGTAGCGACGGAGATGACCGCGGCAACCAAGACAAGTGTAGAGAGGAATACAATGAGGGGTTTCTTATTTTCTCTGGTAAAAGTGGCGAACCCACCTCGAGGTTGGCTGCCGGAAACAGAATTCATGGGTAGAGCTTCCGACGAGAAAGACATCTTATCCGTAGAGGAAAAAGGAGTACAGAGCTAGCTAGGCTTGAGGAGGAAGAGGAAAACGTGGGGATATATATATAAAGCTTCAAATCTGGGTGAGGCGGCTGCCGCAGTCTCTGTGGACCGAAGCTGGATGCTACTTACTTCAGAATTCTTTACCTTTTGGCTCTTCAGAAACACTATCGACAAATGCAGTTCCAGTGAATTCCAGACAGAATTCAGAAAAAAAAAAAAAAAAAAGAGACAAGGGAGGATGCACGACTCGCAGTGAAAAGTAAAAGAAGAGCTCAAAAGCTTTATTATCGATTATCTAACTCCTTTAATTATCAGAAATGCTTTGTTTAGTTGGGTTCATCATAGATCTTAGCATAAACAATTGTTTCTTTACGAAAAGAGAGATGTAATTTCAAATTGGAACGGAGCAAAAGAAGAAAGACGACTCCCACTTGCCTACAATTATTCCAAGTCTTTTTTTCTAAGAGAGGCTGCTGCTCCTGATTGAAGTTGCTTTCAGAAACGAATTTGTGGCCTTTTTCATTTTTTCTTTTTTATTTAAAGATATTCTCATGCTTTCTTATACTTGAAGATTTTCCTTGCAAGCTTTAGTTCAAAATATTTCGCTGCTTGGAAAACAATTTTGCCACAAGTTTACATTAATTTGTTCCGTCTAGGAAGAAATTCACTGAAATGGAATCTCAGTTTGCTGGAAATGGAACACCCCTGGTTCCTTTGTAGTCTGTTGTCGATGATTGTAGTTGCTTTTATTCTCCAGGAAGGGGAAATAGAAAATGAGGATCATGCAGGAGGAACGAAACCATTCTGCTCTCTCCTTGTCACTAAAGGGGACATATGATTGAGCTGATCGAAAATTTTATTTTTTCTAGTTGATTTTTTTGTATTTTGATGAAAGTATAGATATTTCCAGTTGGTCATCCATTTCTAAGAAGTACACCCTAATAAGCACAAACATCATTGTAGATATTGGCACCTTTGTTTAGGTTAGCATCTAGCCGAACCAAGCTTGAACAAGCATATGTTTGAGTTTGGCATGATCTGAATAGTTTAAATGTGAGGTTGAGCTCGAACTCATCGTCAAACCTAAAATTGGAATCGAGTTCAAATCCAAGAATTTTAATCGAGTTCGAGCAGGGTTCGACCTCCAAACTATATTTAAAACTATAAAAATATAAAAAATTAAAATTATGAATCAAGGGAATTTTTTGATAAACTTAGTACCATTGAACTACAAACTATCACAGAGGAGTCCAAAATTTTACAATGGAGCATATTAATGTATCATATCTAGCTTAATAGACCTAAAAGAAAGAGCAAACACCTCCATCAATAGTATTTATTCATTTGGCAATCAACAACATTAGATGTTGAGGGATCTAAAAGGGTCAAACAATTTGAGGTTTGAGGTTAATAAAAGCATCTATCAACCAACTAAAGAGGGAATTGATGAGATCAATTATATTAAAGGGTATTTTTGTAAAAAAAACTAATTTAACGATTCAGCTCACGAGATAATAAGCCAAACTTGGAAAATCTCTAGCTTGGCTTGTTATATTTAATGAGTCATATTTCAAGTTTGAGCTCGAGCCGAGTTCGAACGGTTTAGGAGCCAGTTAGCCTTGGTGCCACCTCTACCTTGTTCTCCATCATCCACCATTCCACTGCCATTGTTTGTTGTCTTCTAATGAGCTTTCTCTTGTTGTCATTGTTTACTCCTTGATTTTATTTTTAGATTAACTGTTTCTAAAACATTTCTTAAAACATTCTATCAATCCTATAGTCCTTCAATGCTACAAGAGAGTTTTCTTCTATTAAATTCGTTTCTTGTGAGATCATAAAAATAAAGAAATAAATAAATAAGACAAAACTTTAGACTACAAGTCAAGCTAAGAGTCAATGCTACAGAAAACAAGAGTAGCTGTAACTTGTGGAGATGATGGAGCCATTCAATGACATAGGCTTTCCCCATGACAACCGTGCCATATTGGTGCTATACCATTGCAGCAAGTTAACGAACAAAAATCATGTGTCCTACATTCATCTTCTTGTTGCACCCGTTTGGTCCAAAAACACATCCCCCGTTCCCCATCGTATTTACCTCCTTGTTAGACACATTTTATGTACAAAATATCCCTTCATTTCGGGTCGGTTTGGCAAAACAAAGGGGGGGTTAGTCAACAATGGAAATTTTATCTTCATCTTCATCTCATGCATCTACATGATGTTCATCTTCGAAATGGGTGTTAGTGTGGACAATTCATACATCTTCGAAATAGGTGTTAATGTGGACAATTCATATTCAAAATCTTCGAAATAGGGGTGTTAGTGTGGACAAGTTCATCTTCATCTTCATCTTCGAAATTTAAAACCATTGATTTTATTAATTATAAAAATGTGTTAATTGAACCAAGTGTTTGAGTTAACAATATTTTAATTACCACTATTAAATCACTAATACAATAGAGTAAATAAAAAATAAATATGATTAATGAATAAAAAAGTATTATATTAATAACATAAGATAGATTTTTTACATGGTATTAATTAATAATATATTTTCACAAAATTAAAAGTAATTAATTAATCAAATGCATACTTTAATTATATTTTATTTACTAGAGACTTAAATATGAAGTTTATTGGCCTGGGTTGACTCGGTTCGGTCCGCCCGATCCAGCGCGAGACTCAGCTTACTGCGCTGACGCTGATTAAATTTTCCTAACTTAGGAAAATTTAATCGGAACCCGTCTTCTTCCTTCTGCAGCTCCAGAACATTGCGGTCGTTGGTTGCGAAAGCGGAACCTTTCCTCACGGCACCGACGAAGGTGGGCGACGGTCGTCTCCTGCCTCTCTCACGGCACCGACGGAGTCGCCTGTTTTCCGGTGGCGAATCGCAGCCCATTGAGGCTTCGTCGCCTGGAGAGTTTCTGAGACAGAGGGCTCTCGAAAACGTGTGAATCGCTGTTTCTCAGCCCCCGGAACAGAGACCCCTTGCTGAAATTTGCCTACGGGGCCGACGAAATCTCCTGCTTCTCCGGTGGCGAAGAGAGGGAGCAGGGACGTCGAGAACACAGGAGACGAGAAAGGGGTTCGGGAGAGAGGGAGGAAAAAAGGGAAATGAGGACGCGCGAGAGAGGGGGGGAAAAAAAACCAAGCCACGCACGTCCTTCATCTCGAAGAAGATAAAAAATGGTCT
Organism: Aristolochia californica; assembly: GCF_029961685.1. Lineage (NCBI taxonomy): Eukaryota > Viridiplantae > Streptophyta > Magnoliopsida > Piperales > Aristolochiaceae > Aristolochia > Aristolochia californica. The sequence continues at coordinate 7,369,136 of NW_027181992.1, read as the reverse complement.
TCAACGAGATTACGGATTTTAAAATGTGGAGATGAAGGACCGCTTCATCCCCAGCATCTAGATGAAATGTCATATGCGCTCACTAACGACTTCAACTGATGAAGGGCGTCATGCGGTTGATCTTCATCTCGGACTTCAAGTTGACTAACGCCCCCCACCCCCCCCCCCCCCCCCCCCCCCCCCCTAGCATCCTGAATTGTAACAAAACAAAAAAGGTCTTGCATTAAGAAAAAAGGAAAAGTGAGCTCTCACTCTCTCTCTTTCTAGTAAATAGGTAAGCCCTCAGCTAATCTCTTGATTTTATATTATCTAAAAATTATGAAATTATTGTACTTTAAAATAAAAAATTATTATATTTAATTTTTATATACTTGTATACCATATTATATTTGTGATATATGTTTATATATTTCAATACTATTTGATAATATATCCATTTTTATAATTTGTTGCTATGTAATTGAATTTTATGTAGTTATTATCATTTTATATTATTATTTTACATTCTATAATATGTAGTTTGAGATTAAATCAAGCGAACGACCAATCTTTTAATTACAAGTTTTAAAATATAAATTTCTTATTATTGTGTTTGAAATTTCATAGGATCAAAAGAGGTGAAGAGGTTTAAGAACAAGGAGGCAATAGGAGAAGAAGATGGCATGAGAAAAAAGGAGAAAATTACCCTAATTTCTTTGTCTCACTAGACACCTCTTATTAGTCTTTAAGCAAATAGCAAGAATGCCCCCATTATCAAATACATATCACTTCACTCATATATGTTATAAATTACATAATTATCCGAGGAGGTCAATACGTTTGTTATTTTTTCTTAATTTTTACTACTCTTGCTTAATTTCTATCTATGTGTCTTCATCCTTCTAATTAATTTAAAGTTTAAATGCAATTTTATGAGTTACATCCATTCACAGTGATCAAGGTACACTAGGAAACAATTACATAAAAAATAGGCATAGAATTTTTAGGTGGTTCACAAATCTTTTTGCAAATTGCTAGTCCGCCTCAAGATGTTTAAGCACTTTGAGTTACCAAAAAGCTTGAGTTGTCCTGTTACATCTATAGTAGATCGCCTCTAAGGAATGTTGCTCACACAAGGATTTACTCCAGTCAATTAACAATAACAACCAATTTATGATAACACACTCTCACTTAGATTTATAGCAGTTAACTGGATAGACTAACTTAGACCCTCAAAAGGGATTTTCCAGGAGTTTATTAGGCTACAAAGCTTAGAAATACATAAGGATTTTCAACAACTCATTAGGCACACCAACTTGGATCCATACAAGGATTTTCGAAGGAAGATCTTTTCCCTAATCAAAGTTTGACCCAAATTGCATAGTTTACTTGCTTACATAGCCCAATGTGAATTACCTCTTAAAAATTAGTTTTCAATCATCTAAGCATAAACAAATAAGTACACCAATCCTAAGATCTACTCAATGTAATCAATAGCTTAAAATTGTCCTTAGTGACATGATTTGAAAATATAAGCAACTTAAGATAATTCTAATTCCCCAACATGATTAGTAAGAGAGGGGTGAAACTAGGTCCCTCTCTTTATATTCTTCGTACCCTTTGATTTCTTAATTTTGTTCCCTTTTTTATTTTTATGATTATTTAAATATTTAATCAACAAATTATTAATTACTTAATTTACATTTTAAAAATAAATATTTACATTTCATTGTCCTTTTCATTAGTTCTTTTATTATTTTAAAATATTACCAAATTGCTTTAATATCTTATAACTTCTATGATAATTGTAAGTAATATATAAAATATTTGAAGGGTATTCAAAAAATATATATAATTAGGTTAGAAATAAAGTGTCATATTTGTTCATGATTCTAGTATTTTATAGATTCTTTTATGTATCATCACTATAACATACGGTGGACATGACGCGATAAAAGGCGTTACGAACAAGACATCTCGACCATCTCACCGCCCCAAAGCTGGAGAGTTCTTGCTGGAGATGCCGGATGTATGGACGGACTGCCGTCATTGTCGGCGAGGGGAGGTTTTTAGTTATGAGTCCTGAGTTTGATATTTGTGTTGAATTTAGGACCCCTTTTCTAATATTCCGAGCAAGGGAAGAGCAAGAATAAAGGAAAAGGGGAAGAAGAGTCTCTGGTAGAGAGAATAGGAGAAGATAAACAAGGTGTGCGTCAAGCAAAGAGAGAGAGAGATTTACTCAAGAAATAATTGTAGAACTTGATTAATTCTGAGTTACAACACCTCTATTTATAGTAGAGGAAGTGATAGAGTCCTTATACAATTAAACTTTAAGTCTCCTAATTATATTCCAACTCTAACTCTCTAGTATAAGCCTATCATGAAAAGATAACACAATCTACTAGATGTCTAATATAACTTGAACTCTAACTCTTCTTTAATCTCGTGGACATAAGAGAGGAGGATGACCCGTGGTCTTATCTTTGTGGGTCCTACATGATCTTTAAATCTTTTAACTTATTCCAGCTTGTGCTTCTTATCTCTTAACTCGTGCCAGCTTAGGTGAGGACTCTTCTTGGCATCCCACGTCCCCATGGTGGATCCCACTAGCTCGTGTAACCATAGTGGGTCCCACATTGTAACACTCCCCTCAAGCTGGGGATGAGAAAACATCGTAGATGCCCAGCTTGTTGTAGATGGTAGACATAATCTTGTGAGTGACCGGCTTGGTGAGAATATCTGCAACTTGACTTTGTGATAATATATGTTTTAGAGATAAAAGGCCTATTTGAAAATTTTCTCGTATAAAGTGGCAATCCACTTCAATATGTTTTGTTCTTTCATGGAAGACTGGATTCGATGTAATGTGTATTGCTACTTGATTATCACAATATAGAGCCATCAGAGTTTCTTTGTAGAATCCCAATTCAATGAGAAGATATCTAATCCATAGGTGTTCACTAACAGTATGTGTCATGGCTTTGTATTCTGCTTCTGCACTAAACCATGCTACTACATTTTGCTTCTTGCTTCTCCATGTAACCAAATTCCCTACAACCATAAAACAAAATCCCGAAGTAGATTTTCTGTCATCCGACCCAGTCTGTATATGAGAATCCTTCGATGTTGAAGTGACCATGATTTTTATAGAGAAACCCTCTTTCTGGAGCTCCTTTCAGATATCATAATATCCTTTCTAGTGCTTGTCAATGACTAAATTGCGGTTTGTGCATATATAGACTCACCACACTTACTACATATGATATACCTGGCCTTGTTACGCAAAGCTAAATGAGTCTTCCCACTAGTCTTTGATATTTCCCGCTACTACATCTTCTCCAGTACCTACACATTATTTTGTATTTGAGTCCATAGGAGTTTTTGCTGGTTTGCATCCCATCATTCTTGTCTCCTCCAGTAGATCAATGGCATACTTCCTTTGGGATAGCATAATCCCATATCTGGATTGTGATATTTCAATACCTAGAAAATATTTGAGTAGTCGAAGATCTTTTGTCTTGAATTCAGCAAATATTTTTTCTTTTGTTTCCTGGATGCCCTCGGAATCACTACTAGTTAAAATGATATCATCAACATATACTGCCAGAATTACCTTGCCTCTAGGTGTGTTTTTAATAAATACTAAGTAATCTCCAGAGCATCTATAAAATCTAGCCCGTATGAGGGCTTGACTAAATTTCTCAAACCATGCACGTGGGGATTGTTTTAGAGCATACAAATATTTTTTTAGTCGACATATTGACTCCCCCTCACCCACATACCCAGGTGGTTGTTGCATATAAATTTCATCTTTGATGTCCCCATTCAAAAATGCATTTTTCACATCAAGTTGATATACCTGCCAGGAAGAGTTAGCTGCCAGAGATAATAACACATGTACCGAGTTCATTTTGGCCACTGGAGATAAAGTTTCCTCATAATCAATTCCATAACATTGTGTATAGCCTTTAGCCACGAGGCGAGCTTTCAGCCGAGCCACGGAACCATCCGGATTGTCTTTCATAGTAAACACCCATTTGCAACTGTCGGGTTTCTTATTTGATGGAAGTGGGTTAGAGCCCATGTCTGATTTGCATAAAGTGTCTGCATTTCTTCATCCGTTGTTGCCTTCTACCCTGGATGTTTGAGAGCCTCCTGATAAGATTGTGGTACAGATATGACAAAAATAACAGAGAGAAATTGACAACATGCAGGGGATAAATGATGATGAAACACAAAATTTGATATGGGATGAGATGTAGAGGGTATGGTGCATGATCTGGGTTCTTTTGTTTGTGCAAAACATAACCCTTTTATGTACGAGAGTATCCTAAAAAGATACACTTGATAGATTCAGGATCAAGTTTACTATGTTTTGGGGAGGAAATATGGACAATACATTGACACCCGAAGACTTTCATGGGTAGTGAAAATAGATCATCATTTGGTAACAATATAGAGTAAGGAGATTTATTACCAAGAACAGAAGATGGTAAACAATTTATAAGAAAGAATCCGGTAAGGACTGCATGAGGCCAATAAAAGAGTGTAGGCACATGATGATTTAGGATAATGCCATTTTCATAGCATATAATAAACCTCGAGCTACATCAAGCATATGATGATTTTTTCGTTCGGCTACACCATTTTGTTGAGGAGTGTAGGTACATGATGTCTGATGGATAATGCTATTTTCTTGACAAAAAAAGTCAAGGTCTTTGGAAATGTATTCTTTGGCATTCTCAGACCGAAGTCTTTTTATTTTCTAACCAAACAGAGTGAGTACCATAGCATGAAAAGACTTAAAAATTATTGGTATCTCAGAACTCTCCTTAAATAGAAACAACCAAGTGGTACGAGTGAAGTCATCAATAAATATAATATAATACCTGACTTAAGAAATATTTGAGACGCTCAAGGGTCCCCATATATCAGTTTGAATTAATGAAAATGGAGTAATACTTTTGACTTCTGGACAAGGTGAGTATGTACTCCTTTGATGTTTACTCATTTGACAAACTTCACAATTAAACTTTGGCCTGATTTTAAGAGTAGGAAACATATAATGAAGAAATTGTGCAGATGGATGTCCCAACCGATTGTGTCATAGCCTTGTCTCTTTTTCACCAGTGAAAATAATATTTATTTTTAGCACGTCTAGGTAGTAGAGCCCCCCTTATTCACAGCCTCCACCAATCACCTACTTCGTTATAAGATCCTAAAATACGCATGAAGTGGGTGAGAAGGTGATAGAGAAATTAAAATATTTTGTCAATTGACTAACAGATAACAGATTCAAATGGAAGGTAGGAACAAATAGAATATCAGTGAGCGGAAGTAATGATGTAACAGAAGTAGATCTTTTCCCTTGAATTTTGGTTTGAGAACCATCAGCTATGGTAACAAACTTATGAGAAAGCCACAGAGATATAGAATGTAATAAATTTCTATTACCTATAAGATACTCAGAGGCTCCTGAGTCAATTATCTAGGATAAAGATGAGGTAGATAGCATACCTGAAGCAGTGGTGGCAACGGTATTTAGTGAAGAACTTGGAGAAGAACCCATCATTTTCTAAACCAACTCATATTCTTCATCAGTAAAAATTTTCTTTTCAGTTGATTTGGTGGGCTAATCCTCCTTTGTATCACCTACTAAGGCTTGATTAGCCTTTGTCAAGTTTGAGTTGTCGTTGGCACGATAACATATTTCTCTATAGTGACCATTTTTTCCACAATAACTGCCTTTCTTGTAATAGCATATATCTATAGTGTGGCCATATCTCCCAAAATGAATGCATTCTTTCCACAATTTTTCTATGTTGTTGATTAGCCAACTAATAACAACGGTATCATTTTTTAACCATTTGTTATACAAAATATTCTCTTCATCAATAGGTGGTCCACGGTTGGTGAGATGGCCAAGTCCTTTGTTATGAGAAACCTTCGAACCGATGTAGACCAACTCATAAAATTTGATACCCTTCGTAAAGGTATAGTGGTAATTCTTAGTATATCACCTTTGGTACTCATATTCTCTAATAAATTCTAATAAAAAAATCCAAGTAGTATTCTTCAAACAACTTGGTGCATGGAGAAATTTAGCATTGACGCTAAACAATCATTATTCTGATTTTTTTCTGGATAAATAATCATTCATAATATACTCAATATCAATCTTCTATATCAGGGGAATCTTGTTCCCATGAAAAAAAAATTCCAACAATCTGATCATGGACTGGTCTCGGTAAACAGAAATTCCAAACCGACAAAACTACTTTGACAGCTTCTTCTAGATCGAGAGACATTCATATCCACAATTTTATTAGATGAAAAACATTCACATACACATCTTTAAATCATCTTCTAAATTTGGAAACCAGTAACATGAAATAATAAAAAAATAATGAAGGAACTTATCTCACGCTTTTTTATCTTCCTTCACAAGGAGCTTTCTATGAGTTGTGTTGATCATATCTTCTTAGGGCATTCCTTTTGACGTGGGGATTCTAAATTTAATGCTCTAATACCATATTAAATTTAGGACCCCTTATCTAATATTCCGAGCAAGGGAAGAGAAAAAGAAAAAAAAGAAAAAGGGAAGCATGCTCTAGGGTAGAGAGAAGAGGAGATTTACTCAAAAAAGATTTACTCAAGAAAGAATTGTAGAACTTGATTAATTCCGAGTTACAACACCTTTATTTATAGTAGAGGAAGTGATAGAGTCCTTATACAATTAAACTTTATAGTAGAGGAACCGACGGATCACAGATCCGGCATAGACGGATCACAACGCTAAAATTAGCAATTTTTAGTTTACAATTTTATGTATAAATATGTGTTGTAAATGGTTTCCAAAATCGTGGTGAATAAATTTTTTAATCTTTACATGGTATCAGACTTGCTGATCCTGTTTCATGATTTTTTTGTCTCCGACGAGTAACCCCCTTCCGTCATTGTTGTCCCGTTGTGCTTCACCGTCATAGCAGCGTCCAACCCAGCAATAGAAGCAAGAGGTTCCCTTTGAGAGCTATTTAGAGCACCTGATCAGTCGGAAAAAAAATTTCAGCCAGAGAGCTCGATTGCCCGGCAACGTCACACGATCGAAAACGAGCATCCCCCCATCACCGGCGTGAAAAGCGACACCGGCTGAAATCCCTCGAAGACAAGTTGCATAGTCTCGAACACTCACCAAAACATCGACTGCCCGCTGTCGAAAACGAAGGAGACGAGCCGCATTGTCTCACTTAAAATGTTTACATGGAACAACCTTCTTGGTACATTGACCCTCATTTTCCGCATCACGTATGTCAGTTACAAAAAGCTTTCTATAGTCTCAAGCAAGTTCCTCGTGCCTGGTTCCAGCGCTTCAGCTCCTTTGTCACTCAACTTGGATTCTCTTGCAGTTGTGCTAACACTTCTCTATTTGTTTTTCATAAGCATTCAGACACTATATATATGCTCCTCTATGTTGATGACATAATTATTACTGGCAACAACTCAGCTCTTATCATCAGGTTCACTCATGAGCTTCATTATGAGTTTGCAACTAAAAATTTGGGTCAGGTCAGCTACTTTCTTGGTCTTGAAGCTTCGCCAACTACTAATGGCTTATTTATCGGTCAACTCAAATACGCACAGGATATTCTTACTCGCGCTTAGCTACTTGATAGCAAGCCGGTTCCTACGCCTATGGTCATTTCATAGCATTTGTTCGCAGATGGTTCTCTATTTTCGGATCCCACTCTCTACAGGTCTCTCATTGGTGCCCTTCAATACTTGACCATCACTCACCATGACATCGCCCATGCGGTCAACTCTGTTAGCCAATACCTGCATGCTCCCACTGAAGATCATTTTCTTGTTGTTAAACGTATTTTGTGCTATGTCAAAGGTACCATTCACTTTAGCCTTATTTTTCGTCCATTTGCTACTCATGCTGCTCTAGTTGCTTACTCTGATGCTGACTAGGCTAGCTGTCCTGATACTCGTCTCTCCACCTCTGGTTACTCCATTTATCTTGGGGACAATTTGATTTCTTGGAGTGCTAAAAAGCTGCCAACAATATCTCGTTCCTGCTGTGAATCTGAGTATCGTGCTTTAGAGAACACTACAGCTAAAATTATTTGGCTTACGCATCTTCTTACCGATCTATATGTTCCACTTCCACAACCACCTCTACTCTTGTGTGATAAAAAAAAAAAGAGTAATCTTCTTGTTACAGTCCTGGGTCATGGATCAAGCAACACGACGTGGGATCTGAGGCTCTAGCACTGTGAGTGTGTTACTGGACTTGGTAAGGTCAGAGAAAACCCTTTCTTGGACTGATCTTGATCAAGTGGTAAACACTCTCTTTGATGAAGGTAATATGGTGCTCAGTAGAGGTCAATAAACCAGATATGATGAACATGAAGGGTAGAGGGAAAGTGTTACCTTTTCTTGACCACAACAAAGAGGGTTTCACTCCTCTTCTTGCTACTGCTCGTGCTAGGATTGTAGTCCTAGCTTGGGTAGCCCTTGGCCTACGTTGGGAAGCTCCTTCCTAGCTTCTTGTTGGACTCAATGCTAGAAAGAGACATGCTTGATGCTGCTTGCGATGTAGGAGATGAAATCTCTCAATTCTGTCTCGGTAAGAGAGGGGAAAGCCTTCTCTTCTTGTTGGTGATGAAGAGGGGGCTGAAGCCTCTCTTTGAACTCAAAAAAAGGGACAGAAGGTCTCCCTCCCTTGCTCGGTATGAATCAATGGAGAATAGGTCAAGAGTGATGGTGGGATATGTAGATTTTTGAGGAAAATCTATACTTCGAGACCTTCAAGGGAGATCTCTAGCCCTAGAACTCGTCAAGGTGAGTCCCAAACCTATTTAGCCTAATTCTCAATGCTTGCCTTTTCTCTATTTTTGTACCCTTTAATTAGGGTTTGACGTCATAAGTGTTTTAGAGCTAAAAATGCCCATATTGCCCCTACGAACATAATCCTTACATACTTAATGAAAAATCATACTTAAAACAATATAAAATATGAATTATAAAACTACTAAACTCGTTGAGTCATTGTCTCCTCCTTTGAGTGGCTCGGTGTGCGATTGAGTCCACAACACTTCCTCAGCTCCAATCCAGTTTCTCACAAACACACCACACATGTTGAGTTAGATTATCATTTCCTTCGAGAACTTGTTGTTGTAGATAAACTTCACACACAATATGTGTCATCTCACCAACAAATTGAGGATATTTTCACCAAAAATACTCCACGCCTTCTCTTTGAATTTTTTCGATCCAAACTTCACGACGCTTAGCTTGCAGGGGGTGTGAATGGGAATGCAACGAAAGCCTACAGACCAGGTTTCCTTCCACCTGAACTGACGGATCACAAATCCGGCATAGACGGATCACAACGCTAGAATTAGCAATTTTTAGTTTACAATTTTATGTATAAATATGTGATGTAAATGGTTTCCAAAATCGTGGTGAATAAATTTTTTAATCTTTACACTAATTACATTCCAACTCTAACTCTATAAGATAAGTCTACCATGAAAAGATAACACAATCTACTAGAGGTCTCATATAACTTGAACTCTAACTCTTCTTTAATCACGTGGACATAAGAGAGGAGGCTGGCTCGTGGTCTTATCTTTGTAGGTCCCGCATGATCTTCTAACTCATGTTAATAAAGTTACCAACTCGTGGTATCTTTGTGGATCCCACTTGATCTTCAAATCTTCTAACTTAGTCTTGCTTGTTCTTCTTATCTCTTAACTCATGCAACTTAGGTGAGGAATCTTCTTGGCATCTTCGTCCTCGTGATGGATCTCACCAGCTCGTGTAACAATTTATATCAAGACCGGAGTGGTAACAGACTAATAGACAATTCATGATTGATTGGCTTTGATTACTTATTTTAAAAAACTTAAAAGAAGAGAAAATTCTAGATGAGGTGGTTTCAGCCTTCAGCCCAACCTTCAGGGCCACCGGAGCGAGGATAGGATACTCCTGTTGGTCATCAACCATCTGGTCAATCTCTGGTCTACTCTTCTTTCGTCTTTCTTCACAGTCCTAGCGTAAAGGGGAAACCGGAATTCCCCACCCAGCTTCCCCCCATTACAAAATTCTCCAGTGTGTAGCTTTGAGCTTCAGTGGCATTCGTAATGACCTTGAAACCCTTCCACTTCACCCTACCCTCGGTGGCCGCCCCTGCTCCCGTGTTTTGATACTCCCCGTAAAACAGTGTGTCCAGCGCGAAGTTCCCGTTCCAGGGATACCAACCCTCCGGCTGAATGACGTTGCTGAGGTTAGACTTCATCACGACGGTGCGCGAGTACTCCCTCCAGGGACGGCCTAGATAGGTGGGGAAGGAGCTCTGCACGGGGAGGAGATCGGAGGCGGCGGCTATGCGGCAGTTCTGGATCACGATGCCGGTGTTCTCGTCGGGGTTGTCTCGACCTTGGGCGGTGATCATGTTGCGTTGGCCGGGATTGGGGCGGCGAGGTTGGATGTCGCAGTCCTGGAAGACAACGGCGGCGTTGCCGAAGATGAAGTCGACGGTGCCGGTTATGAAGCAGGAGCGGAAGAACTGGCGCAGGGAGTGGACATAGAGTGTGTCCTGATATGCCACCATCTCGCAGTCGTAGAAAGCGGAGAGGTCCGACCCTACTCGGAGGGCCACCGCCTGAGCCTTCGAGGGTCCGGCCGTGTTCTCGAATCTTATGCCTCGGGCTAGGAAGTCATTCCCCACGATAGCTGCAAATGAAAAGGAAATCAATTAGTGAAAATTAGCGATACATCCAAGGATAGAGATACGCACTTTTCCTTGTAAAATGAAATGCAATTGAAGGAAACAGAAGATGAGGAAGAACGAAGAACTTACCAACTGTAGCGGAACGGAAAGTAGTGCTTCCGTCAACTACGTTCCGGCTACCTGTAATGATAGTGGTCCTCCGGTCATCTCCCAAGAACATCAAGTTTGTCTTCTTCTTGGGCACTTCGACGTTCTCTTGGTAAACTCCCGCCTTAATTCTTATCACATACCTCCTACTACTTTCCTCCGGTGCAGCCGCCACCGCGGACGAAACAGTTGTGTAGTCACCACTTCCGTCGACGGCAACTGTGACGTCTGCCGGAACGGATGGAGACTGCAAAAGCTTCCGATCAGCGGCTGATAACCAGCTCGGATACTTATCATCTTCGAGCTCTTCTTCCTCCATTCTTCTCCCTTTGAAGGAATTCTTCCCATTCTCCATCGGCATGTGGGAAACCGTCATGTTGCTCGCCATAGAAAGGACGTTGCTGCACATGTGTTTCACGTTAAGGACACCACTCTCGAACTCTTTCCTCAACTCTGTTTCAGCTTTATTGTAGGAGAAGCCATCAATGCACGTTTCCTGGTTAGTAATGGCGGCACTTAGAAGGATGTTTATGTCGTCGGCTTGTTCCGCGATGGGTTTGTTAGATGGGTAGACTTCGAAGCAACTGTACGTTTCCCGCAGCTCATCCAGAGTATCACCAAGGGTCTGGAGACAGTCGGCGAGAGCAACCTTCTCTCGGGGAGTCAGGTTTGGCTTCTGGGTCATCGTCTGCACCTTACCGTACGTTGATTGGACGGCTCCAACCGTTTGATTGATGGACGCTTCGATAACTTGTTTGTGAGTAGCGAGCGAGGAGAGAAGTGAAGGGTTGGAGGCGACGGTAGAGATGCACAGTTCGGGGTATCGAGTGGAGCTGCAAGACGATCGGAGAAGCGCATGAGATGTGGCAACTGTTGTGTCGTTTTCGTCGCCATGTTTAGATTTTCTGGCCACGCCGGTGGCAAGGGAGATGATAGCGGCGACAACGAGCAGAGAAGAAAGGAAGACGATGATGGGCTTTCTGTGTTTTCTGCCGAGAACTGCAATGCCCCGGCGTTGGTCGCCGGCATTGGACATTACAGGGAGAATTTCCGGCGAGCGGGTCATCTTCTCGGCCAGGAAGTAGAGCTAACTGGAAGAGTGAGCAGCGAAGAGTGCTGAGACAGGCTTTTAGTAGACATGAGATCAGGTAACTTTGATCTCTGTAAAAAGTTAAAAAATAATTATCAAACTGATCGATTAAAACGTTCACATAAACGCCAGACGTTATCAATTGTAATAGTTTATCAGAAACATCATCAGTAGGTGAAACCTTGATCACCTGATCAAATAATTTGAATATTCTTGAGGTATAAGTTAAAATACCGTCGCTAATCTAATCTCACCGGAGACTTTGGGCCGTTCGGCGAGTTTTTATTTTTTAGAGTTTTTTACTAAAATAACCATTTGATATTTTGAAAAATACCCAACTTTGACCGGTCCAATGTACATGTGGACAGTCAAAAGTGACACATAAGCTCTAACCACTTATGTGTCTCCACATCATCAGAGTGGTATGGTAGATGAACACATCGTCTGCCATGTCATTATTTTTTACACATAATCTGCCATGTCATTAAATGATAAGATTTTGAATAAATTTTAAAAAAATCAAAAAATCAAATACACTTTTTATTACCTTATATCTAAACTAATAAATTATTAAAAAAATCTAATAAACAATTAAAAAATTAACTCTTACTTATTCAACACCATTTAATATCAATTAAAATATTTATTAATTAAAAAAACTTTTTATTACTTTATATTTAAAAAAAAAATAAAATAAGTATACTGATTAGATTTAAAATATTTATAAATAGAAAAAATCTAACTCTTACCCATTTATTATGGATTTAAAATATGTATAAATTGAAAAAATCTTACTCTTAAGTCTTACCCATATATTATTGATTTAAAATATTTATAAATTAAAAAAATATACATTTTAATTTATCTGCAATTGACAAAAATTTCATTGACATAAAATCAGAAACTAAACAGTAAATCACAAAAAAAATCAATACAGTAATTAAACACCTAAATTCAAATCAACATTATAATTAAACACAGTAATTAGATTCAATTAACAAAAACCCTAAAAAATCACCCTACTAAATCGGCTTCTGAAATTCAAATTCGGGTTTGGAGGGTGAATAGGGCTTCAGTTTTGAGAGAAGGAGTGGCGAGAGAGTGAAATGATAGGGTATTAAGAGAGGAGGCGGTGAGAGAGTGAAATGATAGGGTATTAAGAGAAGGGGCGATGAAGAGATAAATGATATGCTTCAGTTTTGAGAAAGGGGCGGCGAGAGGATGAACAGAAGGGAACGTAGAAGAAGAACGAGAGAAGAGGCTGAGACGAAGCGAGAGTGGTTGAAAGGGGGGCATCAAGGCCGAGGGCGAGCGGCGAGAGCAGGGAGCGGTGGTGGCCGAGCGGTGGCAGCAGGAGAGGGGATGAGAGGAGAGGAGAGGAGAAAGATCGAGGAAGAAATATTAGAACAAAAAAAATATAAGTAAGGGCTTACGTGGCGAGAGATGACGGGGCAAAAGAGGGAAATTGATAATGATATGGTAGATGACATGTAAAAAATAATGACATGGCAGTCAATGTGTTCATCTACCATACCGCTTTAATGATGTGGTAACATGTAAGCTGTCAAAGCTTATGTGTCGCCTTTGATTGTCCACATGTACATTGGACCGGTCAAAGTTAGGTATTTTTCAAAATAAATTATAACGTCGTTGTTTTCATAAATAAGTTTTTTCAAATAGTTATTTTGGTAAAAAACTCTATTTTTTAAAGTGTATCCTTATCCCCTGGAAATCGGAACAGATTGCGGGAAAATGCATTTTTCTCCCGCTATGCAGGTCGGTCATGTGGGCTCAATAACAGTAGCTGATTTCGAAAACGAAGCTTCCCACTGCAGCAAATCACTTTACAATAAGAAAGTGCTTCGTATATAGCGAGAAAGATATCGACTGACGGGATGGTGATGAATGACGTTTTAATCGTTTATATTTTATGCAACTGTAACTAAATCTCGACATGGAACGACAACAGCTCTATTTTTCCAATTACAGTTCAGAAGCTTAATGTGAGGTGCTGGAGATCGATCGAGAAGTCTTTAACCCAATAAAACCTAATCATTTTGACTTCAAAAGCGCGTTAGAGATATACATAATTGGAAGTCGATCTCCGTAACTGATCTTCAAAGGGCTTTATTACAGTGAAGACTCCTGAATAGCTCAACCGCGTCTTCTAACTAATCACGGGCGGATCTTTTTAATAAGACGACATTTGGTGGATCAGCCGTCTGCCTCGACTCCGATTCGGAATCGACAAGCATCGCAATCAGCATTGAAGAGTCTTATGTAATTGTATAGTTTTCAAATTTCTAGAGCTTGGCTCTTGTGGAGCAAGACCCACTTCTGTTTTCTAGCAACTGGAATCCAATAATGACCTATGGGACCCTCTTCACCGACATTCCATGTGGCTCATCGTCACCGAAATCCAAGCTGCTTTTTCTGAACCTCGTCTCTGCACAGTTCTGCAGTTATCCAGTCAATCCATTCGAGCCTTCAAAGGACGCCGTAGTAAACCATTCTAATTTCTAAATCTGCTGGGCTGCGCTTAATTTCTTACTGCGTAAGTGGCAACTGTTCAGGCTGTCTCTTTGTTGCTCATTCTTCACGTATTAGTCCCCATGCATTGACGTAGTCGACTGGATGCCGACACTCCAAAGTCCAAACAGTACTCTTCGTAGATCACTTTTTCTGGCAAGGGCCATCAATGCATCCTTAGTACCAAGAAAGAGAGATGCGCGCCTCACAACGTTGAACATTCTTTGTCAGAGAGAGCAGATTTCGACGTGCGAAGAAGAAGAGAAATGATACTTTCCCTATTGCTCATATGTATCATAGTAGATCGATCTTATACATCTGCTATCCTCCAAAAAAATTCGCTTCCTCTTCCTCTCCGCCCAAAATGCTCTCTTGCAACACGCGGTTCTTCAATGCATCAGTCGAGCTCCAATAGAGCCTATGTGCGCCTCTAACGACCCAAACTAAGCCACCAAAACGGACTTCTGATGTCCCGCAACAGCCGCCTATGCGTGCCTCCATTCCCGACCCTGTCAACGGGAGGAAAAAGATGACGAGCGCAAGGTTGGAAATGAAGCTCACACCGTTCATGTGAGCGTCTCACACTTGTGAAAAAAAAAAAAACCATAGTCGATGACTGCCTACTCATTGCTGGCACCAGTTGCCTAACAACCCTGGCTACAAACTCAGGTGCTCCAACTTACACCAGTCGGCCTCGACCTCCTTCATATATGGAGTTCTGTCAGATTTATGGTATCCAAGGGCACTCTACTAAGTGATGTCTATCATTTCAACCCGTATTGATCCAGCTAACCAACACAGAATTTCTACCTTCTCAAACTTTGGCAACACCATTGCCACTACAAACTCATTATGCTGCCAACGCCACCTCCAACAATCCAGTTTGGTTACTTGATAATGGAGCATCTTACCATGTCATAAAAGTCTTGAGCAACTTATCTCTTCAAATACCCTATATTGGCTTTGATGATGCTATGATTGGCAATGACACTAGTCTCTCCATCACCCACACCGATTCTATATCTATTCCAACTACCACTACTTCATTTACTTTGAATGGTGTCCTTTGCGTACCAACCATTCAAAATAACTTAATTTCTATCTCTCAATTTTGCACTACTAATAATGCTTCCGTTGAATTTTTCTCATCTTCCTTTCATGTGAATATTCTTCACACGGGGGCAATCCATATGATGGGCAGCAATAGAGATGGAGTGGAGGAGTGACCAACTCATAAATCTAATATATGTCTTCTCCAATTCTCGCATTCTCTCAAGTCAAAACCACATCATCCAATTAGCATCATCGATTAAATCATCCCGCTATTCCCATTTTGACACATTATTTCTAGTCATCATTAAAAATATTTGCTCCTATGCCAAAAGAGTTTTCATGTTATGCATGTCTTTGCAATAAAAGCCAAAAGATGCCCTTCTCAACTTCATCTCTTATCTCTACACAACCACTTGAAATTCTTTTTTCTGATTTATGGACTTCTTCAGTTTTGTCACAAGATGGTTTCAAATATATTATCATTTTTTTTATCATTATACCAAATACATATGGTTTTACTCATTCAAACGAAAATTTGAAGTTCAATAAGTTTTTCCCCGTTATAAAACCATTATAGAAAATTAGTTCAAAAAAAAATTTATCACACTCGATCTAGACAATGGGGAAGAATATATGAACCTCAAAGATTACCTTTCTTTAAATGGCATCTCGCACCAAACCACTGTACCCTATACACTTGAACACAACGGCTACTCAGAAAGACGACATTGTCATATTGTTGAAACTGGTCTCTCATGTTTCACTTCAAATTACCTTTTGGTCTCATGCCTTTGCCACTGTTGTCTATTTAAAAAACATGATGCCAACCCCTACATTCAATCTATCATCTCTCAATGAGTTAATTTTTCACCAAACACCAAATTATTCTAAACTAAAGATTTTTGGCAACTTATGTTATCCTTGGCTTCATCCATATACAACTCACAGACTTGATCAAGTCTAAACCATGTGTATTTCTTGGTTACTCTTTATTTCAAAGTGCTTACTTGTGTTTTGAACCATCTACTTCAAAAATATTTGTTTCTCGTCATGTTAAGTTTGCAGAGTCAGTTTTCCCGTACACCTCTCTCAATAATCACATAGAACATCCCACTTCCACCACCATAGATACTTGAATTTCCTCTGTGGTTACTATTTCATCAACTTCGTCACCACAATCGACTTCTAACACTCCACCACAAGGGCACCCTCAAAACAAGCCTCTATTTGATGATAATTCACAAACCTCTGAGACACCAACACATTAAACAGAAACTGCATAGCAACCACGACCCATTCAACCATCACCAAATGCTACTCATCTATCGATCAAAACACAACCTACCACCCAACATCGCATGACCACTTGGGCCAAAATAATATTTGTAAATCACTTCAAAAGCTCAACCTTCACACCAATTTACCATCCAAACCAGCCATTGAACCTACTTCCATGACTCAAGCCATCAAATATCATAATTGGCATCGAGCTATGTCTGAAGAATATGATGTTATTGCTCTTAATGGGACATGAGAGCTAGTCCTTCCTTATGGTATCACTAATCTTGTTAGTTGTAAGTGGATTTCTTTAATAAAAAACACTCTGATGGGTCCATTAACATATTCAAAACTCGTCTTGTGGCCAAATAATTTCATAAATGGCTAGGTGTGACTTGTATTTAGTATTGTAGTTAGCAATGGTTTGTCCCTTCAACAACTCGATATCAACAATGCCCTTCTTCAAGGTCGGCACTCAAAAAATATTTATATAGCACAAACTTGGGGCTTTGTTGATTGAAAACATCTAACCTATGTCTGCAAACTTCACAAAGCTATCTATGGTCTCAAACAGGCTCCACGGGCATGGTATCATGAACCACATCAATTTCTTGTTGGTTCAAGTTTCAAGAATTTTCACTAAGATACTTCTCTATTTACTCTCAATACTAGTAAGCATGTTTTGTTTCTACTGGTGCATGTCGATGATGTTATTATTACTGGTAAAAGTAATTATCATATTTCTCAATTAGTTGATTGCCTCGCTCGTTGTTTTTCTCTGAAAGATTTTAGCTCTCTTACTTACTTCCTTGGAGTTAAGATTGTTCTACATCGCAATGACATATTACTCTCTCAATGCAGATACATCCAAGACCTTCTCAAAAAGACTCATATGGAAGATGATAAACCTATTCTCATCCATTGCCAAGGAACTCTTCATCACTCACCATGAACTCAGGTTGTCCTTGCTCTGATCCATCTCAGTTTCGTGAAATAGGTTGCAATTTGCAATATATCTCTCTCACTTGATCTGATATTTCATTTACTGTCAATTAGATGTTCCAATTTATGCATCAACTGAGTTATGAACATTGGGTACTTGTCAAATGAATTTTAAGTTATTTATGTGGCACATTGGATAAAAAAATTCTTCTACATCATAAGTCTCATATATCTCTCCATGGGTTATCAAATGCAGATTGAGCTGGCAATAAATGTGATTAGTCCTCTACTAGTGCCTACCTTATCTATCTTGGGTGTAATCTCATTTTTTGGAGTTCAAATAAGCAACACACTGTTGCCTGTTCTGCTACTGAGGTTGAGTATCAATCATTTAATGTTATTGCTCTTGAACTTTGGTGGGTGTGCTTATTGAACTTGGTGTGACTTTATAGTCTTCTCCTTTAGTCAATTGTGACAATATTGGTGCCACTCAGTTTAACTCAAATCCCGTGTTTAAATCCATAATAAAACATGTAGCAGTTGATCATTTCATCTGTGATCAGGTTCAATATGGTCTACTTTGTGTTGCTCGTATTGCCTCTACTGACCAATTTGTTGATCTCCTTACAAAGTCATTGCCACAGCCATAGTTTCAGTTGCTAATAGACAAGATTGACCTCTCTAACCGTGGTCTATCTTGAGGGGGCATGATAAGAGCTTAACAAAATCTCTGGTTTATCTTCCTGTCAGTTATCGGATAAGATCATTGTTGTATTTATCACTTGTTGTAAGTATCTCTTCTGTTAAAGATTAACGCTTGGGTTAATCTTATCATTGTAAACTGTATAAAATAACACTCTTAATCAATACAAACCCTCTTATCATTGTTAATTTTAACTTTGTCTAATGTTTGGGTCAAGTGGAGTTTCTAAACACTCAACTTAACCTCGAGCCATATTTTTAAGAACTCAACTTTACCCCGAACCCTTAACCTTAAACCCCTACTCCTAATTTGACAAAAAAAAAAAAGGCTAAGAAAAGGAACTAGATCCACCTGTTTTCCCACCCTAATTTGACAAATATTTTGTGTGTTGTATTTTTGTATATAGAATTGTAATTTTTTTATATTAAATAAGTGATTGAGTTATATTTGTATTATTTTTATTTTTATTATTACGATGTTTGTGTAGTACACTGTGTAATACGATGTTTGTATAATTATATCATATTTAGATATTATAGAATTATAAATTTAATAATATAAAAGTAAGTATTTATTTAATTTTTATATTTAATATATTTTTTATATTAACTAATATTAATTTATTTTTCTAAAAGTAAGATATATCAAAATATTTTATTTAATAAATAATTTATTGCACTTTACACCACACTTTCCATTGTGCACACTAACACAAACAAGTACTTCACATACTACACTTTCCATTGCGCACACTAACGCAAAACATGTATTTTACCTTCCCTCTCACTTTCCCTAAGGAAATTACTTTACATGCCCTCTCACTTTCCCCTGAACTTACAAATTACTTCACATTCACCATCACTTTCCCCTAACTTACATTGTGCGCTAACCCCCCTAAGGGGGGGTTAGTCCACAATAAAGTGGAATGAATTCCCCCCACATTATCTAGTTCATAAAAAAAATGGCGTTAGTGTAGAAAGACTTGAATTGAAGTGAGATTACACCATTTCATTCGCTCAGGAAAAAATGGGGGAAAGCTGACGGGCGTTGCTTCTTCCCCCCCTCCCCACCACCACCACTATTCTACCCTCCCTCTCCTCGGCCTTCGTCTCCCAACGATCTCTGCTCCCTCCGTGATCGTTCAACAAAGTGTTTTTTTTTCTCCTCCCTCTTCCCCCATCCCCATCGGCCGTCCTCCCTCTCCTCTCCCTCTCGACCTCCGTCGCAGAGCACGGGAGGCTGAGCCTCTGTCGGAGAGCCCATCGGCCTCCCTATTTTCTCCCTCTCGGCATACCGTCGGAGCGTTGCCGTTGCCCACTGGCTTGCCGTTGAGGAAGACGAAGATGATGTTTATTTTTCCTAAGTTAGGAAAAATTAAACCATCGTCATAATTGGTTTAATTATCCAATTAATTAAACCATTAGTTTTTATTTTTTTGTTAATATATTATTAATTAATAATATGTAAAATATATATTATGTTATTGATAAATTAATATATTTATTTATTTATTATGTATTTTTTGTATTAAAATAGTGAGTTTTAATGTTAAACTATATCTTATGTTATTAGAAAATAATTTATTTATTTATTACATTCACTTATGTTATTTTTAACTTTTTTATTTATTTTAAATAATTTATTATAGTCACAAGTAATTAGTATATTAATTTATAATAAATTTTAATAATTAATTGGTTTAATTATCCAATTTTTATAATTAATTAAACCATTAGGTTTATTTATTATATTCTCTTGTGTTATTTTTTAATTTTTTTATTAATTTTGTATAATTTATTCTAATTACACGTAATTATTGTTTTAATTTAGAATAAATTATAATCATTAAGTAATATAATATAGGTTTTCATTAATTAGGATATTAATATATTATAATACTACACGTTAAATCACTTATAAGTGTAGTAATCACGTTTATTTTTGTTAATTACATGTTTAGGTATATGTTCTATTTAAGTATATTATAAAAGGTTACTCATTTTTTTCTTTATATCATATTTTTTATTTGGGGACACTAACACTAAAATTTATTTTCCAGCTACTTGAACTCGTCTATATTGACACCTAAACATGAGTTGAAGTTGAGGGTTTAGGTATATGTTCTATTGAAGTTGAAATAATTCATTTTACTTCAATTCAATTATTTACTGCAATTCATATATTCAAGTTTATTGTGGACTAACCATAAAAGAAAAACAAAAACGCGCAGAAAATTATATCTAGCTTCACCGTTTTCCCGGACGCCTCTTCTCCTCTAGGAGTTCCTTCACTGAGCGGGAAGAAGTGCTTCCCTCGACTCGCCGTTTCCGAGGAGCATCCCTCGCCTGCTGTTCCTCCGTGATTTCTCCGGCTTACAGGTAGGTCCCCCCTCCCCTTTCTCTCTAATTTCTCCTCTCCGACATAGTACTAGCATAAACTTGAGACATCATATGCCCATAAACACCTAAATCGTCTTATTTCGCTATTCTTCTTCATTGGTAACGGACAAGTATCTACCGGGAGTCTGCCTATATGTTTGGGATGAGGGCGGAACGTATGAGTGGGGCATATGACGTGCCTTCATTGCAAAGACTCAAATAGTGCAAATGTTGATGCAGCCAATATAATTAAGACGAAAAATGCTCTCTTATTTATTTTTGCTGTCGTAGTCATTGGTGATATTATTGTTGTTAAGATATTATACCAGTGGGTACGTAGGAAATGTGTTTCAGATTCTAAATTATGCCTGTTGACTATATCGTTTCTTTTTCTCCTTGGCAGGTAGTAGTACAACACAATTTGATGTCTTCTTTTCTTTGACAACTTGTTTGCATTCCCAGATGAATTAAGAACTCTTAAGTCCTGGCTTGCAGAGGAAAAGGTAGCACTTGCAATGTTGCATAGAGAGAGAGAGAGAAAGGGGGGATGCTACTATGGTTCATAACTAGTTCCATCTATTCCCATGTTTTTATTTTTTTACTTCTTTTTGAGGCTGAGAAAATTGATTGCATTAAGACAGCTCCTGAGGGATAGGAGATACAAAGAGAAAATATATAAAAAAAGATGCAAATTGAAAAAGAAGCGGGCTTCAAAGAGGAAGTGAGGTTTTAATAGTCAGGTGCAGCCAAGGAGCCCCTTTATCCTTGATCAAGAGGGGGCTTCTAGGAGTGTGCGCCATGAAATGCCATGTTTTTACATTGATTCTTGATCTTATCAAAATAAATAAAGAAACGGCTAGTTGGGCAATTGCTCCATTGGCCCAACTAATGACAACAATTGAGTCCCCTTCCATGAGTAAGGGGTGAAGAATCTTTTTATGTAGAGTTGGAAGCCTTGATGGAGGCCATGAATTCCACAACAGGTGTCTCTCCCCGACTGAAGAGAACAAGTAAACAAGAAGGGTATTATTCGAAGAGTCCTTGACAATGCCTCCCCTACTTGTATGACTCAAGTTGCCCAACAAGTTGCCCTTGAAGTTTAATTTCAGTCTCCGTACCAAAGGAGGGAGCCAAACGGCGAGGTAGGGAATGGTATAGTTTGAGGATCCGTGATTGGAGAGGGAGAGAGAGAGTGAGAGGGAGGGGGGGATATGCTACCATGCTTCAGTTCCATAAGTTCCCATCTTAATGTTTTTATTTTATTTTTTATAACACTGAGAAAATAGGTTCCATTAAGAAAGCTCTCAAGGAGGAGGAGATACAAAGAGGTGCTCTCTAATTTCTTTTTATGAGCAATGTAGGAAGATGGGAAGTCTCATGGAAATTGCTTATCCAGAAAAGAGCACAGAGTATTGTGGCTTCAGTAATACTCCTGATATACTTCTTTTAGCCTTCAAAAGCATGTCAGTTTCTTGCTTTCCAAATACTCCAAATAATTATAGCAAGAGATAGCATCCAAAAGTTTTTCCCAATTTTACCTGTGGGGTAAAGGTTGTTTGAACAAGTAAAAAGCAAAGTCAGGAGGGAAGTGGTATTGAAGACCAAACTTAAGAAAGAAAGTTCTCCAAATTGCCCCAAGATAGGACAATGAAGGGAGAGATTATGTACAATTTTGCGGTGCTTGCCATAGAACTTGCAAGTTTTATCTTCAACAGAGTGGCCTCTCCTGTAAATCTAATCCACCATGAGGATTGTATCTTTTGCTGCACGCCAGAGGACGTGCATGACGCCTAGGGGGGAAGGGATGCTCTAGGTTATGGCTGGCAGATCCTTTTGCTTATCATCAAAGTCACATTTGAAAGCATATTAGGAGGTGACTGTGTCTGACCTTGAGTCATCACGCTTCTAGATCATGACGTTTTCTCTTGAACCTCTGGTGTAGATGTTTTTTAACAGGGATACGAGTTTTTTGGTTTCGAGCTTGCCATTATCTCAATCTTTTCTTAAATTTAATTTTGAGGTGCGCATGTTGTTTATAATGTGATATCAATTCTTCACCGATACACCCTGGAATCTGGCTAACAGGAATGGTGGAAATGCCTTAGTTGGGCATTGTTCTTAAAATTTTCTTTTCAATTCTTTATGCATTCCAACATCTCTTCTATTTTCTCCTTAATATTAAACCAGAGAAAGGAAACTACATTTCTTTTCTTTCTCTTTCTTCTGTTTCCTCTCCCCTTCCTTTTCTACATTAAACAAAAGTACATTCCCTTGATAAAAATATGTCACCCTGGAATGAACATTCTATTCTACATGCAGGTGATTTACTTTCTATTTAAACCTTACCTCAGTCTTTTCTATACTCAATTAAATATGGTCTACCCTCATGTCTGTGGCAAACTATTATGGTCTTATTTGTTACCATTCAGTTGAAAGGCTAACCATAATTTAAGAATGACGCCAGAGCACATTCTACTGATAGAGTTTTCCTTCTTAATATGGGTATGTTCAGCAAGTAGTTCTTTTTCACAGTAAAAAATTGTTGTTTATTTTTTAGGATTTATTACAAGGAGGTTGCATTGTGACTGCATATATGACTTGTTTTGGTTCGAAAGCTCTACAAAGTAGAAAGGCTAAAGGAGTAGAAAGTGCTATATTGGAGATGAATCAGATGGAAAGGGTTGATTATTTGTCTAAGCAGACTAGGAGAAAACATGGGAAGAACAGAAGACCTAAGAAAGAGTTTGACACTCCGCATGGACATGGATGTAAGAGAAGTCCCTCTGTAAAGTCTGCTGCAAACTTTGAGAAGGCTCAGAAAGCCTCCACGCATGAAAAGCCACAACTCAGGTTTGGAGTTTTAAAGTTGTTCTTCATATTTTGGACATATGTGTGGCATACTCGCTATTATGATTTGGCTTTTGGATTTGGCACTTTCTAGGTTTATGATGGAGTTTGAATTTAGTTTTTTTCTTCATTTGCAATCCCCAATATTTGAGGTCTGTTGGTTTGAATGTCTTGCTATTGTATTTTGTACATTTTTAAGTGTTTTGTGTTTATTTATCAATCATGCGACCAAAGTTTCAAAAGTTGACTTCTCAAAAGATTTAGAAAAAAGATTCCAACTAAGCAGGTGTCTTTATGTGCACCAACAAATTGAGTTTCTATCTTTCTATAAAAATGTGTTGATAGGCAAAACAAACTTTCTTATGTTAAGCATTGTTAAATCTTTTGAGGGTGGATTAATATCTGCTTTGTGCAGAGAAACTTCTAGTACAAACTTTGTCAATTCTGAATTTTGCCCTTGAATGTTGAAATTTTTGCTTGTAATATGGAACAAAAGAAAGAAAAAATAAATCTGAAGTTAAAGAAGGTGTTTGCTCAAGGAGTGCAGTTAGTAGACTTGTTTCACTAAAACTTCATCAATATGTTTGGATTGTTAACTATAATACTTTATCCGGAAGATTTGTTGCTTTGGAATCCAAGCCAGAAAGGCCCTTCCTGCTTCTTTATAATCAGGGTTTAAGTGAAATTTTACAATAGGACAAAAATGACCCTCAATACTCAAAGTTACATATTTTCTAAAATACATGCCTAAATTGAATGAAAATTTAACTAGAGATAAAATAAGACATTCTCTATCTAATAACCATACTATAAGAGAAAAATGTAATATTGAAATTCTAAGAAATGACCAAAATACCCCTGAACTTGTATTTTAACACTCCCCCTCAAGCTAGAGAGTAGATATCAAACAATCCCAGCTTGTCACTAAAGGATACATGTTCACGTCTCTCCAAAGGCTTGGTAAATATATCTCCCAATTGTTCTGAAGACTTTACATAAGGAGTTACCTCCTTCCCTTGCATAACTGCATCTCTAATGAAGTGGCAATCAACCTTTATATGTTTTGTTCTCTCATGGAATACAGGGTTGCTGGCAATAAAAATGGCTGCCTAGTTATCACAATTCATGACCATAAGTCAGGTAACATAAAACCAAACTCAAGAAACACAAACTTAATCCACATAAGCTCACTAACTATATGAATTATTGCTCGATACTCGGCCTTTTGCATTGGACCTAGCCACAACTGTCTGTTTCTTACTTTTCCAACTTATCAGGTTGCCTCCAACAAAACAACAGTAGCCTGATGTAGAACGTCTATCCATCTTACATCCAGCATAATCGGCATCAGAATACCCAAGTACATCAATTTTCCCATTATGAGTATTCAGAAGACCTTTTCCAGGTGCACCCTTCAAGTACTTCAAAATCCTTTGAGCAATTTCTAAATGGACTTTTTGAGGATTTTCCATGAACTGGCTCACAACTCCCACAACAAATGAAATATCTGGTCTGGTAACTGTAGCATATATCGGTTTACCTACTAACCGTCGGTATTGAGTTTTATCCTCGAGTGTAGGACCATGGGTGTCATGTAGATTATGATTAACTTCCATGGGGGTGTTTATAGGTTTAGCATCTAATAAACCATACTCCTGTAACATATCCAATATATATTTTTTCTGAAAAAAGATTAATACCTCGCTTACTACGAGCGACTTCAATGCCAAGGAAATACTTGAGAGAGCCCAAATCCTTTGTCTGGAAATGTGTGGCCAGATATTGTTTAACTTCTGTAATACTATCAAGATCATTACCAGATAACACAATGTCATTTACATAGACAACCAAAACCACCATACCAGTCTTCCTTTTAAGTAGGAGCATAGAATGATCACAATGACTCCTATAGAACGCAAATTGTAGTGCCACATCACTAAACTTCTCAAACTAGGCCTGTGGACTTTGTTTAAGTCCATAAATAGTCTTCTGCAGCTTACACACCTTTTCTGTCTCCCCCTGAGCAACATACCTAGGAGGTTGGGCCATATACACTTCCTCATGTAGATCACCATATAAAAAGGCATTCTTCACATCGAGTTGAAAGAGAGGCCAACCCTTATTAACAACCACAAATATTAAGATACGTACCGAAGTAAGTCGGGCCACAAGAGAGAATGTCTCAAAGACATCAACTCCAAAATTTTGCGTATACCCTTTCGCTACCAGTCGAGCTTTGTACCGTTCAATAGAGCCATCAACATTATATTTGATAGTATAAACCCAACGACACCCACAATAGTTGCTCTTGCAGGTGGATCACATAGATTCTATGTTCACCGAGACACCAAAGCACTCATCTCATCATCTATATCTTGTTTCCATTTTGGAGAGCACAAGACTTCCTGCACTGAACGAGGTATATGGGAAGTAGACAATGACATAGGAAAGTACTTGAAGGATGGGGATAAAAAATCAAGTGACACATATTTCAATATCGGATGAGAAGTACAAGACCGTTTACCTTGTCATAGACTAATAGGCGGGTCCAAATCAGAGACAACAGGATCTGCAGGCAATGAGGAAGTTGGTGGATCATGAGAAGAGAGCTCTGTAGAGGTAACTGCTGGAGGCACTGCAGGAGTAGGAGAGCGATGGTTGTAAACACGAAGAGGCAATGAGGAACTCGATGACGCTGGTACATCCAAAACTGCAATAGGAACAGGACAGTCTGAAGGAGATTCAGGTGATACAGGAAGCTTAGTAGATGATAAAAAAATATGGAGTATGTTCAAAAAAGGTCACATCGGCTGACACATGTTTTCCGTCAAATAGGATCATAACATTTGTACCCTTTTTGTTGAAGAGAATATCCCAAAAAACACATTTGACAGACCGAGGTGACAACTTATCGACCGAAGTTCCAAGCATATGAACAAAACAAGTACATCCAAAAATACGAGGAACCACACCAAATAATTTACAATTGGGTTTTAAAACCTGAAGTGGAACTTGACCACTTAAAACAGTTGAGGGCATACAATTAACCAAGTAGCACGAAGTTAAAACTACATCTCCCCAAAAAGATTTAGGAATATTCATATGCAATAATAGTGTCCTTGTAACCTCAAGGAGATGTCTATTTTTACGTTCAACCACCCCATTTTGTTGTGGTGTGTAAGGGCAGGATGTTTAATGGGTAATACCATGAGAATCACAAAATATTGAAAATTAATGGTTAAGATATTCCAAACCATTGTCAGTACGAAGTACATGAACACATGCACCAAATTGATTTTTTATTTCATTGAAAATTTTGAGGAATACATCAAATACTTCGAATTTCTCCCGTAGGAGATACACCCAAGTGACTCTACTGAAATCATCAATGAATGACACAAAATACTTAAAACCAAATGGGCTAGGAACTCGACAGGATCCCATACATCAGAGTGGACTAATTCAAACTACTTGGTGCTTTGACTAGAACTAACTGGAAAACTGTAGCGACGATGCTTTCCTAGCTGACAGGATTCGCAATCAAATAAAATATTGGCTGGCAAAGAAAGAAAAGACTAACGCAACTTAGCTGGTGAGGGATGTCCCAAGCGCATATGTCGCAAGTAAGAAGAATCTGTAGTAGTGAGAGCTACAGCTTGAGAAACGGATACATCATCCAACATGTAGAGCCCTCCCTTCTCATGTCCTGAACCAATCGTCCTATTCGTCTGCAAGTCCTGGAAAACACAAGAAGTAGGATAAAAGGTTACTGAACAGTTTAAGGTTTTAGTTATATGACTCACAGACAGGAGATTAACTTGGAACATTGTGTACAAATAACACAAAATCTAAGGATATTTGTGGTGTAGTGCGAACTATACCATCTCCTTGAATGGGAGAGGTGAATCCATTACCTAAAGTAACTCGACGATCTGAATGAGATGGACTAATGGACTGAAATAGTTAGGGCATACTTGACATGTGTGTAGAGGCTCTTGATTCAATGATCCAAGAGGGGGAATGAGACACATTTAGTGCATTCATACCTGTACTAGCCATCGTGGTACTCGCTGAGGAAGAAGGAGGAGTCTCGGTAGTTTGAGAAGTAGTAGATGAAGCAATTGCTGTAATAATTGCTGAATTTCCTCATACGATCCAGTGTGTGAGGAGGTGTTCTTATCTGTGACTATAGAATTGGCCTAGGTAGGTTAACCAAATTTGTCCCAGCATTTCTTAGAAATATGATTAGTCCTACCACAATAAACACATTTTCGATCCCCCCGATCATTTCGGCCACGACCACGAGTTGTGTAAGAGCGACCTTTACCTCTATTATTACCACCATGAAACTGACCGTCGGGCTTACCAGTAGAAGATTGAAGGTTAAGAGCAGCTGCTTCTGAGAGGGCTTTACTTGACTCATTCTTATTTACAATTGCACTTTCCGCTCGAAGAACTCTGTTAAAAGCTTGCTCAAGAGTGGTCACATCCTCATTAACCAACAATTGGGCTCTAATAGCATCATACTCATGTCCCAAAACATAAAAAAACAGGGCTACTTAAATCTGATTTTCTTTCTTACGGATGTCTTCAACCTTCGTAGTAAAAGGATGAAATGTACTAATCTCCTATAGTACTCCCCTCATCTCAGTGAAATAATCTATCATTGATCTACCTCCACGTTTCATATTAAAGAACTTCACATATAACTCATAGATCCTTCATAAATTACTTTCTTTAGACAAAATGGAAGCCAATGTAGTCCACATTGCCTTAGCAGTATTGCAACTCAAGATCTGATCACTAAATCTATATTCCATACTATTGACCACCCAGGTCATTACTATATTATCTTCTCCCACCTAATCTTCAGTAATAGGTACCGGGGTATCATCATTTATATATTTTGCCATTTTTCTGGCCCTCAAATACATCAAAACTGATCTAGACCAGTTTACATAATTCGATCCATTCAACTGGATCGTAGTTATCTGAATAGACTGAGAGAATTTCACATTTGAGCTCTCAGCAGTCCTTTGGACAGCAACCCGTGTACTGGAATCAGCCATTAAATATCACCAAACACCACAATTCAGTACACTGGAACATCAATTAACGTAAGAGTAACACTTTCCCCAAATTTCAATATTTGCGTAGTCAAGTGGGCCCCACACCGAATTCAATTAGGGCAATGCAGCACCCAATTCATTCAATTTAGAACCAATAGTGATCAATTCTAGCAATTGAGACCATAAATCAATGAAAGAATGACCTAATTGCAAGAAATCAAGATGGCGTAGGCTATATGGATGTTGATGCAAACATTAGGTTGATGACGCAGGCAGATTTGAGAAATTTCCTCAAATTGGGATCATTAAACACTTCTAAATCCCAGCATTCAGTCAAATAGAAGCAGTAATCATTAGCCATTACGCTAAGATAGGCAGAAAAAGGGAAAAAATGAAAATTTTACCCTACCAGTCCAAAAATGTGGGGAAAACCTTCAAAGAGATTGCTAAAAATGGAGAGAAGATCCACAAAATTCAAATAAACTTGTCCAAGACTTGTGTTACTGCTTTGATACCATGAAAAATAGGTGATTTGGGGAGAAAATGGATTTCTGGAAGAGAGGCAGCTTTGCTGCCTTGGAATCCAAGCCAGAAAGGCCTTTCTTGCTTATTTATAATCAGGGTTTAAGTGAAATTTTACAATAGGACAAAAATGCCCCTCAATACTCTAAATTACATATCTCTCAAAATACATGTCTAAATTGAATGAAAATTTAACTAGAGATAAAATAAGACATTCTCTATCTAATAGCCATACAATAAGAGAAAAATGTAATATTGAAAATCACCAAAATACCCCTGAACTTGTATTTTAACAATCGGCAAAACAAACTTTCATATTTTAAGCATGTTAAATCTTTTGAGGCTGGATTAATATCTGCTTTGTGCAGAGAAACTTCTAGTACAAACTTTGTATTCTGAATTTTGCCCTTGAATGATGAAATCTTTGCATGTAATATGGAACAAAAGAAAGAAAAAATAAATCTGAAGTTAAAGAAGGTGTTTGCTCGAGGAGTAGACTTGTTTCTGGGAGCAACTAAAACTTCATCAATATGTTTGGCATTGTTAACTACAATACTTTATCTGATGATACATGTAGAGTTACTTACATGCATGTTATAACTTTTTATAATATGTATACCTAATGAACTACCTGCTTTATGGTTAGAAAAGTTGAACTAGAATATTTAAGCAGATTAGTTTTTATTGATTATAAAGGATGTTCTGTAAGAATTCGGTAGGCTTGTCGACTTGTTAAAATAGAGTTTTGACTATACACATGCAGATGTTGCTTTGTTTGCAGACATATTAGGACATGCATAAACAAAGTTAAAAGATGGACCATAAAAGAAAAAAAAAAAAACTGAACCCCTTGTCCAATAATTACCTTGCTTATTTGAGTTGTCAGACTTTTAAGTGGTTATATATTGGTCATTTTTAAAATGG
Organism: Aristolochia californica; assembly: GCF_029961685.1. NCBI lineage: Eukaryota > Viridiplantae > Streptophyta > Magnoliopsida > Piperales > Aristolochiaceae > Aristolochia > Aristolochia californica. Next base: position 7,338,937 of record NW_027181992.1, on the reverse strand, counting down.
TCTAGATATAGGTAGTAGGAATCAGTAGGGTGGCAGAATGAATGTTATCTGGTGTTGACTTTTATCACATTGTGCCATGCATGGTAGCTTTCCTGGTCTGTGATGATTATCTTTAGTACCCTTTAGTCGAAAACTACTTCTTTGTCAAGAGTACTGGAACCTCTAGTTTTTAAGCCATTAAGTGTTCATGATGAGTCTGATCTCTCTATAGTTTTTGTGATTTCTTTCATCTGGATGTATGACGTGTATAAGTTATTGAGATTCGCATGATGTAACCATTCTGCATTTTGTTCTTATCAATCAGTCTACAATTTGACATGATGTTAATATTTTTTAGAATGAACTTATTTCTGAATACAATGTTCTATTTCTCCTTAGGTTTTTGTGTTCAATATGTTTATATATAGTGATGGAGCTTTTCTTTTATTTCCTTGCATGCATAAGTCTTTGACAATAGTGATTTTATTTTGAGATTAATTAAAAAAGGTGAACTCATGTAGGAAAAGAGTTGATCCGGAGACAGTCAAGTACTTTTCAGACATTGCAAATCTTTTTGAAAGTGGTGGCATTGAGTTAGAAGAAAGATCCTTCATATGTGGAAATGCCTTGGAAGAAACTAAGGGAAAGGAGTTGGAGCTTGCAACAGACAAAATAATAAGTCACACATTGCAAACTCTGCTTGAAGGATGTGATGTAGACAAGCTTTGTGGGTTCCTCCACAGTTGTGCAAAGGTGTTTCCACTAATTGCGGTGGATAAATCAGGTTCTCATGTGGCTGAAACAGCTCTGAAGTCATTAGCAATCCATCTTCAAGATAAAGAGACCCACAAAATTATTGAAGAGACTTTAACTAAGATTTGCCAGGTACATCTCTTTATTATAAGATCACTGCAAAAACTTACCTATCCCCCTGTAAATCTCTTATCTGCACCGTGTGGAGGGTTACAGACGCGAGATGAACTCTCTGGACAATGAATAAATGAGCAGAAGAGTGACTGCCATTTTAAATAGTCACTGCCTCGTCCTTATTCAGTTACTATAATTCAATAACAATGTGATCAGCCTGATTTCAAAAATGGTCTAGTTACTGAAGTCTTTTGTCTGAGTGATGACTTACATGTATTTTCTTAGCTTACTGGCATCTTCCATCATCTGGACAGGGGATCGTGCTAAAGCCAGTTGATGTGATGTGTAGCAGCTATGGCTCGCATGTCCTCCGCAGTCTTCTTTGCCTTTGTAAGGGCATACCAGTGGACTCTTTGCAGGATTATCACTCTAGTAAAACTTCAACTGTTTTAGCGGAGCGGTTAAAGATTAATTTTTCTCACTCGGGTGGAAATCAGTTAGAACACCTTCAGCAAGCATATCCTAAATTATCAAAGTTTCTAACTGAAGAGATCTTAAAATGTGCTGAGGAAGACCTCTCCACCATGCAAGTTAACAAGTACAGCAGTTTTGTTCTGCAGGTATTTTTTTTGTATTATAAGTGGCTAAGAGTTTCAGGGTTAGGGAACATGCTTCAAGCATTCATCTGTGTGTGTGTGTGTGTGTGTGTGTGCGTGTTGTGTGTGCATCTTTGCCACTTTGTCTGAGTCTTGACTAAACCATCTTTATAAGATTACAAAAACATTATTGAATACTATTTATATTATACTTTTAAGTACCCTTGAGTTTATCCCCAATTAGAGGATCTAATTTTTGCATCTAAGAAAATTTATAAAAGTAAGCCACACAATTAATACCAGATAATGTAAATTTGTTGTCAAAAAGTTGTCTTTTAAGTGATCAAAGCCAGAAGAGCATTTAGTTTCAGCTCCAGTTAGATACCATAATATTTGGATGGAAAAAATGTTTGATTAGATTAAACTTTAATAAACGCCAGTGTAATTTTATGCTTCTTAAAACATTACTAGCATACCTGTTTAAAGAAGTATAGATTATATCAATGGGTCATTTTTTTAATTTCTTAATATTTTTATATTTATCTTTTTTTTTTGACATTTACGTAATTATTTTTTGCATAAATTTAGGAATCATATCCTTCCAAGAGTGTGTTTTTATACTTCTTAAAATTCACTAGTGTATCTATTAAAAGTAATGCACATTATATCAATGGATCATTTTTTAGTTTCTTTAAAAAATTTATATTTTCTATTTTTTTGACTTTTTCTAATGATGTTTTGGATAATATTTGAGATACATGTTTTTTCTATAAATCTCAGCTGAATTGTCTTGAATTTTTGAAACCCGAAAGGGTACAAAAGACCTTGTTAGTTGAGGTTTTTTTTTTTTTTGAAAAATATTTCTCTCTGATATAATTGGTGTGCCTTTTTCGAACATGCTTGATTGCTGTATTATGTACTTCTTAAAATTTACTAGTGTATCTATTAAAAGTAGTATACATTATATTAACAAGTTGTTTTTTAATTTATTTAATATTTAATATTTTCTGATTTTTGTCATTTTCTTGAACTTGTTTTGGGTAAAATTTGATAGAAATGTTTTGTATATACATCTTGACAGAGATGTCTCAGGTTTTTGAAACCCCGATAGGGTACCAAAGACCTATTTACACAGCTAAGCTCAATTGTGTTCTTTTTTCTTCACAGTCTCGGATATAGTTGGTGTGCCTTTTTCAAACATGCTTGATCAATGTGAATTCCTTGCAATTGTATGTCCCTCCATCGGCTCAACTTGCACTTCATATTAATACCTTGTACTGATACAGTTGAGAATGTCGGAGCCTACCTGGGGATATTGGCCTCTCAATTTTGAACAGCTGGCTTATGCACATGCTAAGATGCTGTGATTAGTCATACAGCATAATCTTTAGATGATTTTCCATCTATCACTAATAATATTGGATGATTTCCCCATTTGACAGACAGTGGTTGGATGCGTAATGACTACAGGAAAATTGCTGAGATGTTTGATTTGTGTTGTAATCATACACTTAGATGTGATTGTGTGTTTGGATTCTCTTGCTAAGGAGGGTATCAATCTTCAACACCTTGTTGTAGGGCATAATATGCCCCTTTAGATTTCTTTGTTTCTGTTCTAGGGGGCTTTCTGTTCCCTCTCCCTTTTGTTGCTTTGCTTCTTCATCCTTTTTTTTTTGAAAGAAGATGTATAAGCTATATAAAAAGATGAAGATTACAATACCTTGCTAAACAGGGCCTCCCTCCACAACATGGTATTGGAGAGAGACGCCTAATTTAGCCTGAGCATCAGCTAAATGATTAGCATTTGCTTCTTCATCCTTAAAAAGATGATACTTTTGGAACTTGCTCCTCCGTTTGTTTGTTGGTGGTTAGGTTACTAGGATATGTGCATTGCATTTGCTATGTTGAGTTTTCTTGAACCGATCTTCCTAATCTTTGCAGGTTGCCTTAAAACTATTAGTGGGAGATGATGAAGGGTTATCTCGTGCAATACATATTCTTCTTGGTAGCACTGAAGAAAATTTATTTAAGGGAAAGCTTGCTGACATTGCTGAAGTTCACAAAATTATGGAGTTACTAAAGGATACTGCCTATAGTCATTTGATGGAGGTTATGCTCATCCATATTCTTTATCTTTTGCTTTTAAAAAAAGAAAAAATTATGTCTCTGAATCATTTTCTAGAATGCATGAATTTTGTGTGTTCCAGATTTTGAGATTATTGAAGGAAAATACCTCCAGTGTTAGTTGGTTTCAACTGTTGTATATCATTGTCTATTTATTTTCTTTGAAGTTAATAAATATTGAGACTTGGGCTTTTGGCTCAATGGTCACATAGGGTGGTTTTTAGTGTGAATGTGTGATCTTGGGTTCAAGTATCACCAGGGGTATGTGGTATGTGTGTGTGTGTAATCAACATTCGAAAAAATAATAATAAATGTCCATTGTGAATTTTTCAGGTTATTTTGGAAGTATCTCCTGAAGCCTTATACAATGAAATTCTGACAAAAATTTTCAAGGGGTCACTATTTGAAATATCATCTCATCCCTGTGGTAGCTTTGTGGTTCAAGCATTAGTTTCTTCTGCAAAATGCCAAGGTCAAGTACGTGTAGTGAACTAAATAATTTCTTTTCATTTTCCTAGTCTAAGTTCATTTCTGTGCCTTTTTCCATGAGGTATACTGACTATTGTGAATTTAATTTGGATGTATGCTATGAATCTTATCACCGCTTTCTTTTAGTTAATTGGTCTATGAATTGCTCTCATGTCTTGTGATATTCTAAAAGACTTTAATGTTCATTGGATTTTAGCTTTTTTATTTTATAACAATAAGAAAAATGATTCCATTAAGATAGCTTTTGAGAGAGAGAGAAAACTAAAAGTACAGTGCAAACATGAGGAAACAAAACACCAAAGCTGCACCCTGAAGGAAGTGCCAGGCTAAAGTCAAAGAGGAAGAGAGGTTCCTACAGCTAGTTACTATTTGGGAACCTTTTCTCTAGGCAAGGTGTTTGCAATGTTGTTAGCACTTCTAAGGGTATGCTGCCAAGAAACATCCAGATTTTTACATAAATCTTCTACTTCATTTACATAGATTAAAAAATGTCCTAGTTTTTTTTCTTTTTTCCACAGGCCTAACTGATGGTCATTGTACAGTCTCCTTCCATGACTATAAGGAGGTAGAAATATGTCCCACATAGAGTCTAACGCTCTCCAGAAAGGCCCTTAACTCTGTCATAACAGCATCTTTAAAGCCGAATGGAGTAGATTAAACAAGGAGGATAGTTTTGAGGAGTCTCTGTTCACGTCAAGCCCTCTAGTTGGATCCATGTTGTCCCTTGAGCTCCCATCAAAATTAAGCTTTATCCTACTTCCAAGCAAAAGATTACAGGTAACAAGGTTTGGGATGGTGTGGTCCACAGAATTGATTATTTGCCTGCAGTTTCGTCTAATGAGAGCACTTTTAATAGGCCATTTAACTAGAAGTGTTGGTTGGATGCATTTAAAATGCAACTCATGTGCATCATAAGGTGATAGCTGCTAGGTGACCCATTGACAATCTGGTCTGAGTAGTTTTTTTTTGTGGTCAAAAGTGTATAACTATTTGTAAACTAGGAATTTATTTGCAGGAGTTATAGAGACTAACAACAGAATTACATAAAATCACAACTTGTTTTCCCAAATGGAGCGAATTCCTTTGTAACTCGAGAAAGGAATGAAGGACAACAAAGCCACTAAAACACCAAATATGTCAGGATCACACCAACTATCTTTAATTGCTCCTCATTATGGCAGCAAATTGTTTTTCTTAAGGTGCTTGTGATAACAAAATTGCAATTTAGAGGAATATGAGCTGGGGTTTTAGGAGGAGCCAAGCATAAAATGCATCAGAACTTTATTGGGAAGGCAAAGTTTTGGTTGAAGATCTCCCTGAGGGTGTGAAATTCCAGACAACTTCATCTACCCCATTGATGTGATATTGGTAACATCAACCTATCCTTCTTTTAACCAATTGATAGCCACTAGAGAATCCCTTCAACAACCTTGGAGAGTGTCCTTCAGGATTCTCAAACCATTATCTAAATGTTGAGAGCTCACCAATGTGGAATCAGCAACTCCCCAAGGGCCCAAGAAGGAGAGTAGCCCTCTCCACCCCCCCCCCCCCCCCCCCCCCCCCCCCCATAACCTGCCAGCCCTGGGTTCCCTAAGAAGCTCCCATCGAAGTTGAGTTTGAAACATCTGTTGGGCCGAGGAGACCATTGTTGCAGGGAGGAGTGCTTACAGACACAAAATCTTGCAATCATCTTCAAGTTCTGCCTCATGTAACCACCATCAAACTTCCTGAACTCCTTAAAGGAGCACCCAAGAAACAATGTTGCTAATAATCGATGGGAGAGACCTGCCAACTGGGAAGAATGACCTTGGAAGTGCCTTTGATTGTGGTCAAGCCAGATCATCCAAGGGACAAATGCGGTACAAATTTTGAGCAACTAGCTTAGGTAAGGCAAGCCCAAGAGTTTGAACAACCAGCTCAGAGATTCATACTACCAAATGGAAATTCAAAAGAGAGAAAGGAATGTACTCGAGTTTTTATTACTTGGTCTGCTATTTTTGACCAAATGAGTGGCTTACAAGGCTTGGTCACACTTGCCCTTTGGGGTTTCTCTCTTAATAAACTTCTCATCTTCATCAGAAAGCCACAGTTTGATTATAAGTATCAGCCATCTGATGGTTATGGACACTTTTAGAGATTCTCTAGAACCCTTTGCAACTCTGGGGTTCACAAGAACCATCTACACACATACACTATGACCTTCGTTTAGATGTGATGATTTGCAGCAAATTTCAGATGGTGCTCAAGTGGCATCCTGTACAGGACTCTGTAACTGGTACAAGACTATGTAACTGTAGTAATCCCATGTTCACATTTGTGAGCTAACTTGGGTTCTTTGGTCAGTCTGTAGGCCTCTGAAGTTGGACCCAGTGACAAAAGGTTGTAGATGTTGTGCATCACTCTGCCAACCCCTTTTGAGCCCCGATTCAGTAAAAAAGTAGTCAAAGATTGTTTGAGGAATCAGGCTGGTGTTTGATGATAGTGAGAAGTATAGTCATACCACAATTGGTTATGCTTTTTGATAGTAGAGTCCATGATGGCCATAACAATTTCAAATTTTAATTTGAAATTGCTAATCTTCACTTTCAAATGGATCAGAGAGTAAGGAAGTTATCAATACTGCACATTATGTGGATATGGTATTGAAAGTATTGAACATTTGCTATTATTTTACCATTTTATTGACAAGTCTGGAATGCTTTCACATTAAAATTTGGTTTTCGTTTATGTTCCCCCTGTTTCTTGCTGCATTGCCTGTGCAATCATCTATGGTCCCTTGGGGAAAGATTGAGAAAATTTTCTAAAAATTTTCAATTGCTGCAATTTTTTTAAATCTTTGGAAAAAAACACAATAGGTGAATCTTTCAGAACATGCAAAAAATCATTGGTGGTGTCAATGAGGCAGTCACGCAATGTATTCTTTTTTACGATAACAAATTTAATGAGACTTGCCATTTGCATTGCTTCCTCATTAGAAATAATTGGAAAAGAGTAATCTCCTTTTCCTTCCAGCCAATTCCTACTCCCACTTCTTGATCTCCACCCCTCATGGTTCTCTTAAATTACACTTTGATTGTAGTTCTCGTGGCAATCCCAGGCTGGCTAGTAGAGGTAGTGCTATGTGAGACTCTATAGGTAATATCTTTCTTGTGTTTTCTACTCCCTTTAGCTTGTGTGATTCTACAGTGGCAGAGCTGAGAGCTCTTCTTCAGGGTTTGAAGATTTACTCAACTAATTTTTTTGCACTGCTTACAATTGAAGGGAGTTTATCAGTTCTGATTAGTTGGGCTTCAGGGAAATTTTTATTGTGTTTTGATGAAATCTTTTACATCTCATGTACCATGTGTATCTCTGGGTGTCACACTCCAAGAAGTGCTAATAGACTGGGAGATTCTTTGGTTAGGGAGGCTGCTTCTCAACAGCATCTTGTTGTCAGCAATTCCTTTCCCGTTTGACTTATATTTTGGTTATGTTTTTTGTTTTTTATTTGTTTTCAGCTACTGTTCTTTTCTTATGATGTAATTTATCCTTTTATGGAGCTTCCTTAATGAAATCTCATTTCTCATTGTTCCCAAAAAAAAAAGATTGGCAAGGCTCTTTTGAGCTACTTTTCTTGCAAAATCCAATTACTACTGCATATTTTTGTTTGCAATTCATTAGTAGTGTCCTCTTGGTTACTCTAAATAATTATGTTTTGGTATTGCTTATTTTTATGTCCAAAGTAGGAACCTACCATTTTATGGACCTTTTGTTGTGAATGTCATGGTTGAGTTTTTGTGGTAGTAACATGTCACAGACTTCATGAATGAACATTTATTTTGTTCTGCAACTTTAGTTGCATCAGTTTGTCTCATTTGTCAGAAATTTTGGGCAGTTTTACTTGGTTTCCTGTAGAATTGATGAATTTTTTTTTAATCATTTCATATGCAGGTGGAATTAATCTGGGAAGAACTTGGTCCTAAAATGAAGAAACTTCTTGAACTTGGAAAATCAGGGGTTGTTGCTTCCCTCCTTGCTGCATGTCAACGGCTTCATATACTTGAACAGAAGGTTCTTATTGTTTACCATTTTTTCTCCTATAATTCTTTATATTTATTTTTCAGGTTTTCCTGTAATAACTGTTTTACGCTGCTAGCTTTTCTGTTTGTTGAGCCATTTAGAGGGGATCCAAGACTTATTTTCACATGGGCTCGTTACTACTCATCTCACATGATGGACCATTGCATATTACAGATGACATGTGTCCAACATGTCACATGACGGACCACTGCATGTTACAATTGACAAGTGTTAAACATCTCGATTGATGGACAACTGCATGTTATAATTGACAACTGTTAAACATGTTTGTCCATGTAGTTTGCTAATGCAATAGGCTTTATTTAAGTGATACTTCTTCACTGAACCTGATTCTTGAACCCAATACCTCATACTACAAACCTTCACCTCGCCATATGTCCATTGAGGTAAAGGTCTGACCACAATCTTGATTTCCTTTATCGTCCACTATGCTGCTTAATGTTATAAAAGTACCCAAAATAGAGGGGGATTCGAGCATAGAGTATGATGGTCAGTTTTATGTAGGATTCTCCTAACAGTTGGAGCGTCATATCTCAAAGTGTGTATTGTGGTGGAGAGTTGATTCTCAATGAAATCATAGTTACTTGCTCCATGATTCTGTGGAAGATATTGAGGCCAATTTTGGTCAGTTGTTTGGAGAATTGACCCAACTACACTATAATATGAAAGTAAATTCAAGACCAGGTCTTTTCTGTGAGTGTTATGTATGTTCCATGTTTTAAGCTTGAGCATGGGGGAGAGACTTGATGGATAGAAGTCCCACCATTCTGTGGCCTATAAGTGGAAAGTGTTATAATGGTTGTATAGTCTCATATTTTGGGCTTAAAGATACTGAGCTTATTAGCTGGGGATCAGTTTCCTAACTTCAGCTAATTATTTTGCACGTAACTAGCTTAACTTGAACAACCATTATTGTTCTTCTCTGTCTTAATTCTATTTGGTCATTTTACAGGCCTGTCAATCCCTAGTGGCTTCAGTTAGTTCTGGATCTGACTCCAGCATTGTTCCACGAATACTTTTTCTGGAAAGGTACTTTGGCTGTACTGACAAAGATAGCTGGAAATGGGCAGAGGGTGACAAGATGCACACCCTGGGCTGTTTGATGTTGCAAACAATTTGCAGATGTTCAAGTGTATGTTCTTTCTAAATTTTTTTGCTTTGATTGAAATAAAAAATAAGTGAGTTTTTCCACTTGATAATTAACTACTTGGATGTTTCCTTTCTGACTGATTTTTTATTTTCGTTTTTCTGCTTTTCCTGGTTATGCAAATGATGAGCCTTCATCAGGGCTACTGCTTCTAAGCTCCAAAATTTTCTTTAACAGGCTCTAAAAATTTCTTATTCCCAAACTGTTTGTTCTCAGTATGTTATATTTTTGTTTTCTACTTCTAATTTATTCATTTGTTTTCATAGATATTCTTTCATCAAAATTTTTGTTTGCTTAGGTGTTCTCATTTTTATCCTAAAAAAATACAGTAATATGACTAGTACACCATATATTTGGTATTTTCTTCTTATCTATCAGGATATGATCCAACCATACATTGCGAGTGTGACAGCTATGGAATCTGAACACATCTTTGAGATGGCAAAAGATGCTGGAGGAGGACGTGTTTTGGAGGCGTTTCTTTCTTCTGATGCTTCTGTTAAACAGAAGCAAAATGTAATTGTGAAGTAAGTTATGACTCTCCCTTCTGGGTCAATTTACTGAGTTCTGTTTGTTGCAATCCTTTTTCTAGTCTCTTCAAATGAATTGTGTTTATCCTAATGTGTTAATGCTTTTTCCTCTTTTTAGGTAGCGTGTTAATGTTTTTTCTTCTTTTAGGTAATGTGTTAACAGTTTTTCCTCTTTTTAGGCTTAGAGGCCATTTTGGGGAACTTTCAATGCATCCTTCTGGTTCATTTACAGTTGAAAAGTGCTTTACATCTGCTAAATTATCTCACAAAGAGATTATTGTATCTGAGTTGGTAAATGTGCAAGCTGAGCTATCCAAGACAAAGCATGGACCCTACCTGTTTAAAAAGCTAGATGTTGATGGGTAAGTGGAAAGACACTTGTTCCTGTAAATGTTACTGCTTATTGTCTTTTCATTCTCTTGAGTGGAAAAGAGGGAAAATTTGGTTTCAGTGCTTTCAATGGTCAGTTGTCGTGCATAAAGGTTTGTATGAATTACATAACTGAAGTAGATAACATGGTAACATCTGATGCAAAAGAAACTGACTTTGAGTTGATATTTTACATGATATTTGGTCTGCATTTAGTCTGAATTTATATTGCTTGCACATTATTTTGTGGAGTGGCTATTATTCTATAAAGAAAAAATCCATAAAGTTTTCCAACCAACTCTTTCGATGTCATCATTAAAGCCCTGTCTGGGAAGTGCAAAAGATGTAGAGAACGGAAGGAACTGTCAATGTCGTCGTTAAAGCCCTATCTGTGCTTTTTGCATTAGCTATATGAATCCTCTGTTGTTATGCTTAATCATTTACTGATTTTATAATTAGATTCACCGCCTTCTTCAAGTTTTTTCATACTATTTTGTCCATGTCATTTCTGGCTCTTTGGGCCCTCAATGAGCTTGAGAGAAACTCTGGTGAAATAGAACAATGATCTTTTGTCACTGGAACCCACTTTTTCTTTTAAGAATAAACTTGGCCTGGTTAAATTGAGCTACTTGGCTAGCCTCTGCTTTTATTTGTGAGTTCCTCACACATTGTTCTGTTGTAATTGGTCTGAGACGTTTTTTTTTTTTTCCTATAACTTAAACAGGTTTGTAAAACGGCCAGAACAATGGAAGTCAAGGCAAACATCTAAACAAATGGTCTACAAAGAGTTTTTATCTGCATTTGGTTCACAAAAGAAATCAGAGGAAAGCATCCATGCTGCTGCTCCTTCCAGTGCTTCATCAAAGGCAAACCTTAAGCAGATAAGGAAAGAGATCAACCAGTCTCTTCTGAATCCTACATCAAACTTTGGATATCCTTCATGGAATCACCAGATGAGAGGAAAGGCCGCTTCTGTTACAGCAGCCAAGGATTTCAACAGCGGAAAAGTTTCAAAAAGCAGCTCCTTTGTAAGCTTCATTAGTAGAAAACCCAAAGGGAAATCTTTCCTGGGTACTGACGTAGATTCTCAAAGGGCTGAGAACACTGGCAGCAAAAGTAAGAAGAGGCATAAACAGAATGATGGGTCATCAAGTCCGTTCCTGAAGAAGCAGAGAAGGTAATTAATTCTCCGTTTGTTTTGCCACAGTTTGGGGACTTCCAACCGGCCCTCATCTGGTTTTTATGGAACGGAGGACTGATGATTTGACATGGGAATTAGTAGATCTTGTAAGTTACTAACTGAAAGCAGTTCATATCAAGTAATTTCGTGTGGTGTTTTAAGAAGTTCAGAATCGTTTTTCTCAGACGATAAGACTCATCTTTTTTCTTTTTTCTAATTGTTATGGGTAACCTCGAACTTTTCTTCCAAACCGATTCCAAATCCAATACGTTTTACACTGGATTTCCCACTTTTCAAACTTTCAACGGTCCAAGAAGGTGTGTTAATAAATTCAATTCTTTCCTACCAACATAAGGTTAATAAGTTTTGTTCATTTGCTTCGGAAGCTGCTCCTCCCTCTTCATTGTTTTGTCATTTAGTAATCACTCTTTCTGATCAACTGCTTGGAAATATCTCTCCCGTTAACAAACCCGTGGCAACTAAGTTGCAGTTGGAAGCAGGAGAATGGGAAAGAGGAAAGACAAGAAACAAGTAATTTAAGAGGCCTTTGCCATGCCTTGTAATCCAATGAGTAATTTTAATGAAAAACAGAAAGGGGAGATGGAAAAAAAATCATTTTTAGGGGAGAAAAAAAATTCTTGTTTGACTCGGTCAACGCAATCTGGATTCTGGAGGTATTTTCGTTATTTTAATAAAAGATCGGGCTTAAAATGGTGAATTCAGATCGGGAATGTCCCTGAACTTTGCAGGCGTATATAAAACCGTCGGGACACGGTAAAATGGTTTCTTTCAAATCACTTGCCACTCGGCGAGCGCGAGTAGCCCACCCACAACAACCTCCATAGCCCCTTTTTCCCCTTTTTAAGTTCTTGTAAATTCAACGCTACTGAAAACCCTAACCCCTCTAATCCCCCTGAGAGATCTCGAAGTTGAGTTGATCGAATGGCTTCCACTGAAGATCTGTAAGAGGGATTCGTCAACTTCGGTTTTTCAGGCTCGGGTATTACTCTAGCGACTGCTTATGAAAAAGGCTAACTAAAGGATTGACCTATTGTTCCTATTTCGGTGGCTTGAGTGAGTTCTATCAATTTTCTCTTCTTGTTGTGATCGATCTATTTTTCTTTACACTAATTGTCGATTCTACAAGTAACTTTGTTGAATCTGCTAAATTCTTTTTATTTTAATTTACTTTTGCTTTATCTCCACCTATTTGACAAAGAGAGTCGCTGATGCTTCCTCAAATGTTTCATAAACAAAAATCTGTATAAAAAGTTCCTGGACGTTATGCAAGTTGGATCATTTGATGAGTCGATAACAAAGTAGAATGGATGAGCATTTTTTGAAATTGTGTAAAAGACCTAATAGGGGAGGCTTATTTTTGAAACTGGTATCTAGCTTTCCTTACTTAAGAGAATCATTGATAGGCAAAGGAAAAAAATGAAGCTTGTTCAAATAGAGGGACTAGAGTCCGCTGCATTGATTTAAGGTTCTTGTGTTAGTCAGTAGTAATATGGATGATTCTTCAGATGTTCATTTAGGCTTAAATGATGATGTGCGATTAAGTTCATTTCAACGTTCTAACTGTTGGAATCATTTTTTTATATGTGAGAAGCATTTAAAATTTCTTGCTCACATTTAGTTGGTGATTTTGTTTGTTTCTTATGTAATCACAACTTTGTGGATGCAGTACTCGACTCATGATTTGCTTGTTGCTTCTGTACAGTACTTTCTTGTAATCATTTCCCAGAAGAGTAGAAGGTTGGTGTAGGATTTCTAAAGATCTAGAGTTTTTCTGTTAACGCACTTTTAAATGGCAGAGAGGGCTTGTGTCAAGCGCCTTCAAAAGGAATATAGAGCACTCTGTAAGGTATGCATACTGAAGCAGGTTATTGGCATCATTTGCCTGATTGTTGAGACAATTTTGCTTTTTTAACCATGTTATGAATCTCTTTTTCTTCTTTTTTGCTTTGAATAATGTGCTTCTATTTACATATACTGCACATTACTGCATGTGTTCGAATGTTTAATTTACTCCATTTGCAGTAGGCATTTTGAAATATTTTTGTTCGTTCTTTTAGCTTGTAAGATGCTTTTCAGTTCCATCACAATTCATGTTCTTCAGTATAAATCAAATGAAGGTTCTGACTTTTCTGCTTATTATGTACAAAGAATGTTAGTTCTCTCTTGTGAAATGCTAAACTCTCTCTCCCCCCTCTCCCCTCAAGAGATTTATGGTATATGCTAAAACCTTGGCCATGCTTTATATGTGTGAAGCAAGGGGATTTCTTAGACTAATTTCTTTTTTTTTTTTTCTAATTGAGTTTGTTATTTGAATGTGTAGGAGCCTGTTTCAAATGTTGTGGCGCGTCCATCGCCAAATGATATCCTAGAGTGGCGTGAGTACTTGTTCTATTTCTTGATTTCATCCCTAAACTTTGAATTTGGCTTTTTTTCCAGTTAAATGAATTTGGCTTTTTTTTTCTAGTTAAAAGAATTTGTCATCTGTTAGATAAATAGAGTCACGGAAAGTTGATCATTTAATTATGGTGATGATTATTAGCCACATTCACATGGTTTATCACTTTGGTGGAAAATTGTGTGTGTCTAGCAAGAGAAACTGATAGAAAAAGGAGACAATGAAAAAAAATACATGAGAGCAAAAAATATGAAATACTTTGTGAATAACTGGTTTTCAATATGACAGCTTTTTTTCATCATTTAAAAAAAAATTACCATTGTGGTTAGCCATATTTCAAGCTTCCTTTGTGAAAAAAAGCAATATTCCTAGCTTCTTTTGTTTACATATTTTATGTCAGACCTTTTTCTTTTCAAGAATGCTGAAGCGAGGCTAGCTGTTCTGCCTCTTAAAAATATTGTTAATGACATGAGTAAAAAAATGATATTCTATTTTTATGGTACCTGATGCATATATTTTTCCAAGAGAGAGTTTGGTGTGAAGATGTGCTTGTCAGGCAGGGAGCTACCCTACAATCGCTGGTTGTAAGGGACCTGCTCCCCCAAATTTTGTAATTTCTCTTGTTTTATTAGTACATCTTTTTCAAAAAAAAAAAAAAGGAGAGAGTTTGGTGTGCACTGCATTCAGAATATTCAGCATGCAGTGATTTGTGATTGGTTTTATCAGGTTTTACATTAGATGTGACTGCACATGCATGAAAATTGTGAAGGTGCTTATGATGAAGTTTTCTCCAAATTTTTGTCTTTGGAGGGGGCATCTAGTTTGTCGCATCCTACCATACTGTGAAATATGTAAATGTTGTGTGAAAACCTTAGTTCCACTTCTTTTATATCGAATTTGACAGTACAGACGGATAAGCTGATGACATGATAGCAGTAATTTTAGGCTTCCTTTGGGAAATTACAGTGACCTGGTTACTGTGAACAATGGATTATCTGCGGGCACCCTTTTACTTGGTGATATCCACTTGTCCTGTATTAATTATAAGCTCTAAAAATCTGGAAAAAAAAATTTAAATCATTCTTAACCATTTAAGTTGTGATCCTCTAGTTGATGATATGAATACTGTTATTTTTTTCACTTGCTCTTTGGTTTTTTAGAGATTGAGTTAGGGATTTGTATTGAGTGTGATTCATGCTTTATGGACCTGCTTTCTAGTATCTGATTATGCCTTTGCATTTTATTTTACATTTCAGATTATGTGCTTGAGGGAAGTGAAGGCACACCTTTTGCTGGTATGACTATTTCCAAATTATTGTGCTTGTTTGTTCTAAGTAATGTAGATAGTATAGCAGTTAACTTCATGTTACTTTAATTTAGCCTCAGCTTTTGATTCTTGCTATCATCAATCTCAAGATGTGTTTGGTCAAACCTCTTTTTTTAATCTTATCTATTGCTTACTGTTAGATTTGAGTTTTACTTGAAAGTGGTTAATGCAATCTTCTATCAGCCTTACTGAATTATAGCAATTTGAAATGGTACTATATATCTTAACAATCTGTGGGAGTATGCAAATTCTAAACAGTAATATTGATCCTTTCTTTAGATTGCCTTATTTTGTTTCTAACCATTTCTATTTTTACTGCATAGGTGGATATTATTATGGAAAAATAAAGTTTCCTCCAGAGTACCCTTACAAACCTCCAGGCATCAGGTACAGATTGTTGTGGTTTAAGTTGCGACATTTGTCTTTGGAATTCCCCTATTAATATGGGTTACCTTGCTTTGAGGCAGTATGGTCACCCCAAATGGACGATTTGCTACTCAGAAAAAAATCTGCCTCTCCATGAGTGATTGTAAGTTTGTTTGAATAATGAACATCATATTTACGCATTAGATCTGGTATTGACTTTAATTGGTAACTTATCTTTGTTTGCAGTCCATCCAGAGACCTGGAATCCTATGTGGTCAGTCTCAAGGTAAGAAGAACTTCTATTTAGTCATTGAAGTGTTGTCTTACTGAAGTTAAACAGAATTGTCTGTGTATCTGCACAAACTAACCATTTTGTAAGTAATCATTGCAGCATACTCACCGGACTTCTTTCTTTTATGGTGAGTGCTTGTCAATCATCATACTCGACCTATGAAAATATTCATTTTCTTACCTGTCCAGTTTCTTGGTGTATATTGTGCTGATAGCACTACTCTTTTAGTTACTGCAACTCATGAAAAATCTTAGTCGTTTGCATTTGACTTGGCTTGATCAGAAATACTTGTCATATCACACAGTTGTAATAGTGGCTTGTTTTACCATTAGGGTAGCTTCGTATGTAACAAAATAAATGTAGAATTGATGGGGTGTCTTGATTCTGGTACAATTTTGGAAAGTCAAAAGATTGACATACTGATTGAAATAGGATGGCAATATGTTGTTGCATGACAGACATAGCTCGTTGGTTAATAAAGTACCTTTATGGTTTAGGTAAACTTATCTTCTTGAGTTTTGCTTTTTCTTGTTTTTGTTTGTGGGTATGCAGATGGATAATAGTCCAACTACTGGTAGTGTTTCTACTACTGTTGAGGAGAAGAAACGGCTTGCAAAGGCATCACTTGCACACAATTGTAAAAAGTGAGTGGTCTCACACTAGCTGCCCTGAATTTTGTTTCTTGTGCTTTTAGTTGGATTGCTTGGTGTAGTTTACTCTCTTAACTTACTTTTATTTTCCCTATATTATTGCAGTCCACTATTTAGAAAGTTGTTCCCGGAGTATGTAGAGAAATACAACCAACAACAGCAGAATGGAGAGCAGTTTGTTTCTGAACAAACATTGTTAAGAAGGGAAACTTCGAAATCTGGTCCCCTCACAACTAAAAACGTAGAAGGCAAGGATAGAGAAGAAACTGCAAACGATGCAAGAAACAGAAGGCGGACAAAGAAGTTCCCGTTTTGGCTGTTGCTATTGTTAGCATCTGTTTTTGGCATTGTAATGGCCTTGCCCCTTCTCCAACCTTGAATGATCAGGTTTCTGAGCAAAAAATGGTACAAAGGTGAGTTGTTAAAGGTGTTGTAGGTATTTGTTTATCAGTGAACTAACTGTGATCTGTATAGGACATCTGAGGCGGGGAGCAGTCACTTTGGGCTGCTCGTTGTCCCTGGCTTTGTGCTAGTTGGAGGTTTTTTGTCAGTCTTCGACTGATGAATCCTATAAAAAAATATATACAATCCCCCAAACTGTCTGTTATTGGATGTATAATGAGAGAGATTAACTAGCTGATATGCACTAAAAAAAGAAAAGAAGAAAAATGGCATCTAATTTTTAGATTACTAGGCAATAAATATTGCCCTAGTTTTCTGCTACTAGGAGGTTTTTGACTGGCACTATGGTTGATAAATTTTACCCAAGATATATGCAGTCACTAAGTCTGTTACTTGAACGTGTAATGAGACAGTAACTGGCCTCAAATCTCTTAGCCCTTCCCATATATTGTTTGTACAAATACAAAGAGATGAATAATAGGCGTGATCTTTTAAAATGTTTGCTTGAATTTGCATGCAGAGGAACAGTTTTGTCGTAATAATTTTATTTTCACAGACCTAAAGAAGGGAAAGCTACTGAGCAAAAAGTTAGAATTCGCAGTGAATCCACCGTGTCTGAAATTGCCCTAGAATTATTACTCAATTCAGTGATTCTAAACCTACATTCTTTTGGCCTCTCCTATTTTTTATTGTTTTCGTGCCGTTTTATATCAGACCTGGTTATTTCCGAACCACTTTTTTTTTTTTTTTTTTTTAATTTCCTGTTGGCTTTTCTCTTTCGCACTTTTTCTCTTCCATTTCCTGGCAATAGTTTTTTGCATTTTCTGATCAACTCCGTTCACATCGCCCTTGTCGGATCTCTGTCACCGGATGGCTCGGACCCCCTCCCCTTCTCTCTCAATTTCCATAATGCCTCTTTTACCTTAAGCTTTGACTTAGGCACTCAATTAATGCTTTATATTTAATATTTTTTATTAATTTATGAATGTTTTGATATGTATTGTAAGTATTTTATATTATGATTTATTTGATGATTATCAAGGGTGATCATAACTTGCCTTCGAGTACATGAATGACAAGTTTTTCAAGTTTCAACCTATTTAAATTATTAACAAAAACTGGATATTATTCATTATTAATTAAAATGATTTTAACAATATCATTAATTTACAAGCTAACAACAAATAAGAAAATAATATTCTATTGATATTAATTGTGATTTAGAAGTAGGCTATAATAATTAATAATTAATCGTGATTTTAATTTCATTAGACTGATGCAGTCGCTGTAAGAAGCACATAACCAATACACTAGAGGCAACTGGTAGCTGTTTCAAAGTTTGTGGCCTGCATATACTAACAAAATACAGTGGAGCACCTCTCATTTATCCAAAAAGGGCAGAAATGAAAGAGAACTATACGTGCTAATTCAAATATCTGAGCACCTACATAGCTTTGAAGTAAAGCAAGAGAAGGGTAAAGCTTCAAATGTAACCTAACCTTTGGCCTCCTTTTTTTCCTCTCTATTTGAAGTTTGCACATCAGCAGCTCTAGTGTTACTCTATGATTCTTTCTTTGCACCGTTTGAGTTGGGAGTTCCTTTCCCTGTTTCCTCAGTGTCTACATTGAACATGAATTTCTTCAGAGAATGTTCAGCTGATTTCATTGCCCCCTTGACCTGCCACAGACATGCCCGGCAGTGATTTATTATTTGAACCCAGAGCATGATTTCCAGGGGTTAAATGAACCAATTCAACCAAATTAAGAACATTCACTTATAAAAGGAGCATATATACATAAAAAACACAGAATTCTTACACTGGAAAGAGAGTGAAAAAAGGAAAAAACAGAAATACAGGAGTTCAAAATGATATTGGGTATCAGTTGAAAATGCCCAAGAATGAGCAATCGATGATCGACCAGTGCTTCGTTGGTGGAGAGGTAAGAGATACACCAGTAGTGAGTTCTAGCATATGCCAGGAGAAACAGATGCCCACTAAGGTTAAAAAAAAAAATTCCATCTTGCAATTTCACCGAGCTGGTATTTTCTCTGTGTTCCTGCTAGGGTTTATAAAGATTCAAGAAAGTTTGCAGGTAAATAAAATGCATATTTTTGTGGATTATAAAGCATCAAAGTTAAAGAACTGCACATGTTTACAGAATTCTCTGTCATAGTTTTGTCATTTCCACATATACTTTTAGATTTAATATAATTTTGAATGCCTTTCAAAGAACTCGCCTACAGAAATCAAACCCAAAACCGATTCAGAAGCAATAAATTCAGACCACTAACAAGTAGTAAAAATAATCAACAAACAGGTCTAAAAAGCAACCAAACTCAACACATAAACAAGGTCAGAAAATCAGTATGAGATTCAGAGAAAACCACCATTCCTTTTAATTGGAATAAAAGAGGGAAAAAAGAGAAAAAACGCACGGGAACGAGCACATTTTGAGAGGGATCGTAATCAGTTGTAAGAAGGAAGTAAGCAGCCGTGACACTGCCCACCATCGCCGTTCGCCTTACCAGCTTGTCTGTCTTCGGGTTCATTGATCTCGCGCAGCCTCGCAAATTAGTTCTGATATGAGCTTATGCAGATCATCTTTTCTCCTGTAGACGACCACGGTAAGCATTTAGACTTAGCAAGATGATTCATGAAACATCCACAGAAGAGAGGATTTCCCTCTATTTAAGGTGGACTTACACGTGGCTGACGGCGGACCGGGTCGGGTCGGGTCGGGCGGGGTCAGATTTCCTTTGCCTCACACTCTGTTGGTTAGAAACCCTAGTATCGGTAGCGGAGCACTTGAGCGAGGCTCTGGAGGTATCTAAAAAGCAAAGATTACATTGCTCATTCCCTTCTGTCCATCCTTTCACCAGGCAAAGGTACAAATCCGAGAGGTTCTCGAGCAGATTGATTTCGAGAAGCTCCGACTGCCTCTTCGACCTTCATTTCCAGCTTTTGCTTCGACTTTGGTACGCGTCTTTAGTCATTGAAAATTTAGAAAATTTTCATAAGCATGTGGGTAGTACATAAGCATGTAGTTAAACAGATGAATTATTGGATTCTATTTATTTTTTCTTTTTTACGTGTTTGTATATATTATTCACTGTTTCGTCATTGTTAGTGGAAACTGCTCTGCTATATGATGTGGGTAGCAATGTCTACCAGTGCTTATTATGGCTACTATTAGATCTTATATAGGAAGGTAATTGAGATTTTTCCTTTGTCAGCTTCGATTTTGGTAGCGCATTTTTCGGCAGCGT
The DNA here is from genome assembly GCF_029961685.1 of Aristolochia californica. NCBI lineage: Eukaryota > Viridiplantae > Streptophyta > Magnoliopsida > Piperales > Aristolochiaceae > Aristolochia > Aristolochia californica. The sequence continues at coordinate 7,318,856 of NW_027181992.1, read as the reverse complement.
TAGCTGCTGCTAACCCATTCTTTGGAGGAATCTAGTGTGAGTGCCAATCTTCCCCCCCCACACCCCCCCCCCCCAAAAAAAAAAAAAACACTCACATATTCAAAGCACTTTAACAAACTCCTCTTGCAGTGTGAGAAGCGGGTGGAACCGTTGGTTCCTACTTGCAGTGTATAAATGAACTTCGACAAATATTCACTAGGATGCATTGGCTTTTACATCTTTCTCAACCTATTTGTTTGAACTGAATCTGGAATAATTATGAGGGGAAAAAGCCACATTTCTGCTGTTCTTTGAATTGCTTTTATCTCTAGCTTGTTTTGTTGAACCAACTAACCTGCTCCAGAGATCTGATGTGTCCATATATTTAAGAGATTAAATGAGTAGCTTGTTATCCATCTTCTTAAATGAAATCAGGTAGAAATTTTTGTTGGAAATATATAATGCAAACTCACAGGAATTCCGACAATTTTTACTCATTTCAAGCAAGAACAAGCATTCCAGTTTTAGGATTATTTTTACAATTATTTAATTATAGTTTTAGTCAAGTTGACTGTAGAGGAAAGAATAGTTTGTGTAATTTGATGTGCTTGTTGTTGCCGCCTGATTGTTTTTTCTTCATGGATCTCTGAATTTGCTTCTAGTTGTTTTCTTTTGCTATGTGATGTTTGTACCTTTCTCCTACTCAATGAGGATGCAAACTTAATGGATACCTATATCGACTTCTTATTACCTAACCCTGTGATGATCCTTGCTGTTTTAGTTCTCCTAAATAGAAAGTTCTGCTTCAAGCATTGGTTCAAGCATCTGAAAGTAAGCTTACTTCTCGTGAAGGATCTGACTGGGCAGGAAGGGCCCCTTCCCTTGTTATTATCAGATATGGTGGTTTTTTTATTAAAATAATGGAGAGTAGAGAAAATATGGGAGCTCATAATTGTGCAAGAGTCTAGCAAACCTTGTCTGTCCATTATTTATGAACTGCACAATTATTCGGTGGCATTTTTTAGATCAAATTTATGCTCTTCTTGATGTCTGTCAAAGTTGTTGTGAGCAAAGGGCAACAAGACTCTATGGAACAGAAGTGTTTGCTCTCTAGCACCTATTGAACCTACTAAGTCTCTTTAACTTAGGATTGCCATGGATATCATAGGTTCTTATATTCTGCTCTTGCTCCTTGTCTATATTTAAATTGCAGGTAGGATCGTCTTGACTTCATTTGTTCTCTTTACATAGTTCTTTTTTTTTTTTCTGGGTGAGGGTGGTTAGGGTTGGATTAAAAGACACATACCTTTATATCTTAGTCTACTTACCATGCTTGCTACCGAAACTAATGCCACTAGCTGATTGATAAAAGAGCACAAGCTTTGTGGTTTGGGCCTTTAGAGCATTAACCTTTAGAGGAAACTGCTGTAGGGGTCCAGTTTGTGAAATATCTTTGGACTCCTCTGTAGAGAAGTGCATCTCATCAAAGGCTATTCAAGCTACTTCTTCCTCCTTTTTTTTTTTTTTTTTTGTTCTCATTTTTATTTATCTTAGCTAGAGTGCTTGCTGTTTCACTCTATAAACCATCCGTTGAGTGTTTTGGTGTTCCTGATACTGGAAAGTATATCCTACTGCACCTGGATGTCTGTAAATCTATTGGGTGTATTATCTGCTTTTGCTACTTTAAGTCCATATGTTTGTAACGAGGAGGAGAAGGGGGTGGATATGTATCGTATGCTTTTTGGGGAACCATTAAGAGCCTTCAGGTTGGGGTTTGAGAATTTTTCTGACCCTAACATTTCAAAGTCATTTATGGTGTCTTAATGTGCAAAAAAATGTCAATTCGATTCCTGTTTTATGCTTTACAAACCAATGGGCCTTTCTGATGGATTGGACACTTATTCCATATTATGTTATCTGGTAACTCATATATTGTTGTCTATAACTTTTCTCCTTGGCAACTTTCAGGTGCTAATATTTAACATCTATAAACATTTGAAATGCAGGTGTTGAGGTACTAGTGCCAGCTAGGAGCTATGGCTAAGCATCATCCTGATCTCATCATGTGTAGAAAGCAGCCAGGCATTGCCATTGGTCGGCTGTGTGAGAAATGTGATGGCAAATGTGTAATTTGTGACTCATACGTGAGACCGTGCACGCTTGTTCGAGTCTGCGACGAATGCAATTACGGGTCTTTTCAGGGCCGATGTGTTATTTGTGGAGGGGTAGGAATTTCGGATGCTTATTACTGCAAAGAGTGCACTCAGCAAGAAAAGGACAGGGATGGTTGTCCAAAAATTGTTAATTTGGGGAGTGCCAAAACTGATCTTTTCTATGAGCGTAAAAAGTATGGATTTAAGAAAAGATGAAGCATCTGGACATTCGATTTTGTATGTAATCATCAACGACGATATGCTAACCTCAACAGGCTTCTGGTGATGTTTTCTGGTTTTCTGAACATTGCTACTATCAAAAAAATGTTTACTACTTTCATTAGTACCATGAATATGCTTCTCCATTGATTGAAAGCCGACCATCTTTTCTGCTGCATATCATTTCTTGAGGATTTCAGGGGCTTATTCAGGTAAAAGCATGTTGATCGCTGCTTTTGAGTGACGTCGAAGACAAAATTCAGAGTGGTGTGGCCACAGTTTTCAGTATGTTCCAACACTTCCACGAATGCAGGGACCTTACCACTGGTAATATGAGAAGCGTGGAGAGCCTTTTAAGGTCTATATGTGTATTCTTCTTGCTGCTGCCAACCAACCTCATTAATTCGTTAAACTAGTCACATTGTTATTTGCTCTGTTACTTGTTTTCCCACTCCCAGTTGTAAAATTCACTAGTTTAATGGATTGAAGATGTTACTTTTGCTTGCTAGTATCCGAAGTTCAATCTTAAATTTGAGAGGTGGTTTGATCAAGCTCCGTTCTTGATCAATGAGAAGAAAAAAAAAAAAAAACTAAAACTAATAGAGGTGATATATCAGAAAATGATAACATTATTTTTGTGGGTTGATCGAAGAGAAATATTTATATAATTTAGACCTCTATTTATCCATTACACCCAAAATAATATTTCTAATTATAGTCAAACTAAACAAGACACTCACTTTTTTTGAGTTATGTTAGGTTTATATTGAGTTATCTTATCATAATAGGTTTATCTTTAAGAGTTAGAGTTTGAATGTAATTAGGATTTTATCACGTCTTCCGTTATAAATAGAGGACCAAATATGTAGATTAAAGACAGTTTTTTTTTATGATTATTCATATTGTGAGTTATTCATTTTTTCGAACTTATCAAGGTTTTTTTGTGGCGTTCAAAACCGACTTGTCAAACGGATTTTTCATCCCTGATCTACCGTATTAATTCTTTTTCTTTGAGATTTCTTTGTATGAGAATCACATATGACTCTTTCCTTTTCAACTCACTTTTATTTCTATTTTTTCATTAAAAAAACTTTTAAGTGTCATTTAATTAAGAAACTCATATTCTTATTTTCTTAATTACCCAAGTATAAAATTCCATGGGTTATATGATGAATTGAGGAAAAGCCGTCTTTCAAATCCCTTGATAGGGCAAGAACCTAAGGTAAAGTTACCATTATTTTACCCTATTGGATGGAATTTGATTAGATCAGGTTAAGGTTATTTCTGTCACTCGAGGATGATATTAATGGTTGATGCCTTCATTTTGACGACAACCACGTTCATGCCGGCCCGTCAATCCCGCCCAAACTTTTCTCGCTTTTTTGTTACCGTCTTTTTCCCTCTTCTTGTCCCTTCACTGCTCACTTGCATCCAGCTTTACGTTACGCCACTCACGCCCAACACCGGCAACCGCACCTGCCCTTTTCCATTACCTACTGCGAATCGCTCCTTCCATTTCATCCTTTTTCTTCTTTCTATGATTCTGTCTCACAACTCTGTAGAAATGGATTTTGGAGAGCCTCGCATTTGCCGCTTCTCTGTTTTTCCTTACTGAGATAGCTAGAATCGAATTTGCTTTCTTCCTTTTTATATATCTCTCTCTCGCTCTCTCTCCCTCTGCTCTAACCATCTGTAATTCAGGTGTTTGTAAGGTAAAATGCGATGTCGAATCGTCTTGTCCAATATGGGTATTTTTTTTCTGTCCTGGTTTTGAAGTGGAACGTTGAGTTATATTCACTTGTATGCGTCCGAATCTGGAAGTTTCTTCTCTGAGAATAGTTATTCTTGTCCGGATTCTTCGTTACCTTTTTATGAAATTGATTGAAAGAGATGCTTGTTTCTTGTTTTTTTTCTACGTTGAAATCGTCCATACTGTTTGGACCTGAGGCTACTTAAAGATCAGAGACTTTTGCGTGTAGTCTCCGTTTCTTCTCTTCCATCTTGTTGGCGGTGCTCCTGTTAGACTAATACCCGTCCTCTGCTTCAGATTTTATATCGTTACTGAGTTTTGTAAGAGTCTTGTTTTGAGACGTCACGTCTTTCGTATTCGTTTGTCTTTTTTCTCTCTTGCCTCTCTCTCTCTCTCTCTCTCTTTTTTTTTTTTTTTTTTTCTTTTTGTATTTGCTGTTCTTGCCGATGAATCTATGCCCTGCTTTCTCTCTCGTGTTCGGATATTTCATCGCCTGAGATTTCCCTTTTCTTTTCTTTTACCATTCCGACTGCAATTTTTACTTTTCTCTTTCCTTCTTGATCATTTGGTTCTTTTGAAACTTCTCACAGGAAGACAAATGGAGACATTACCGACATTGGCCAAATGCAATAGTGGGTATTACAGTGAGGACGTCTACGATCATCAGCTGCATTTCTCAGAGGTGTGAATCGTAAACTTCCTCAATTTCCATTAATCAGAACTCTTTTCAGAATTCCATTACTTCGGACTTAATACACATTAACTAATCTCTCTGGTGAACACCCCAATTAGGGGTGGCAGCTAGTCAAACCGGCTTGCAAACTATTCAAGTTTGGTACTAAAAAAACTCGAATTATAATAAGCCAAGTTCGAGATTTCTAAGTTCTGTTTGTTAACTCATTAGCATAATTTTTTTATGAAAGTATACTTTACTCTAATTGTTCTAGTCAATTCTCTCTTTAATTGGATGATAATTATTCTTATTTACCTCAAACCTTAAAATGATCGATCCTTCAAATCCTTTTAGATCCCTGGACATCTAATGTTATTGTTTACCGATGGAATAAAGATCGAAATGTTTGTTCTTTATACATTAGTTTGATCCATTAAAAAGTTATATTAAGTTCATCATAATATTTTATTTATTTATTTATAGATGCAGATCGGTGGAATAATCCTGCTTTAGCTGTACATGGCATTAACAAATGATGATTCTTACCTAGGACTATCTTCTTTTGGCCTCAGTTCCTGGAAGTTGCTAAGAAACACACAAGCCAGGCGAAGCTGAACTCCTCAGAGCACCCTTCAACCACGATAAATAGAGAGGCCGAAGGAAGGAGGAGCAAGAAATCTTGGAAGAGCTCCCTCTTCTTCTGGTCTAAATCCAAGAAAAATGTCGACCCTCCCAATGAATCCACCAATGGTACAACTTGTCCCAACTTTCCTCGACTCAAACGCGGCGTCGTGTCGGGCCCCATCCTCCGGAAAGGCGAACGGGTGGTCCCTGCAAACCGGAGCGGACGACCCACTTCTGGGCCGATCGCAAGCTTCTTCAACTCCAGTAGGAAGGAGGAGGTCGAGATCCCTTACATGAGTTTGGAGCAGATCAATCACCCCAGCACTGCCAAGGACTTCGGCCCCATCTACCGTGTAACGTGAAAAGAGTGTAAATCCGTTTCTGGTCCTATAAGCATAATTTGAGAAAGATGCTTTGATCGAATCAAGAGAAACATTTCTGTTTTTCAGTTGATGATAAAAATATGAGAGTTATTGAGTTTGTTTCTGTATAAATTATTGGATTTTACTAATTCACATTATCTTGCTTGAGCCATTAGTTCCAGAGTCATTTGCTGCCATTGATTTCTCACGTATATCTTCTTCAGTTCCAGAAAACAGGAGAAAAAATCACCAGCACGTACTTGTTTTCAATCGTGATCATTGAATCTCAGCCTGAATTCTGCGGAAAAGAAAACGATGCTCAGAGCTAGTTATTTTTCTTGGCAGGAGTACCAGGGGTTTGGAAAGAAGAGACATTCTAGTTGGGAGAAAACTACTGGAAGAATGACACTGTGGCAAGAGTTGAAATCTCAACCAGTATGAAGAAACATATCAATAATCAGGAGTTTCCTTTTGATTCACAGTGATAATACTTGGAAATTGAGTTGATTGAAGACTCCTCATCACCTGCAGATGTGAACCCATGAACACAAGACAGAGAGACTTGTAATATGAAAAATGAGGTTTTATACTGGGAATTTCACTGTGAGGAATATACATAACCGGTTCTGAGTGGCATTCACAATCGGTATGATTGGTTTTCCTACACAATCACACAGATTTCAGGAAACACACCCACCGGGAAATCGATCTACTACAACATAACAGTTATTGTACTATACTGTAATCTAACCACTAGTTTAACATCGATCTCGGGGCTGAATCACTTAGAGTCCCCGTTTTCTGTCTCCTTGGCTGGTTCATAAGAACCATTTTGAAATTATCTAAGGTATGATCCAAGCAAGTAACTGTTGTTCGACTTCTTGCCAATTATGGACTTTGGTCACAAGAGGATGTAGATCTGCGGAACCGGTTTTGGACCAGGGGTACGAGTTATCGTAGTCAAAAAGCAGAACTCTCATACCAGCTTCTGCACATTCTATGGCGTATCTGGGGTTGTCATCAATCAAAACTTGTGCTCCCATCGATCTGCTAAGAATCCATCCCGTAAGCCAGAATGGTGTTAACAATTGAATAATCACTTGATAAAGTCAATAATGAATAATGCAGCAAACACAGATATTATGGGCAGGAATTTTTTTTCTTATAGCACTACACTGAGGTGATCCTGTCAATACACTTCTTGTTCTTGATAACATGGCCACAACCCATGGCAGAATGGTAATAATGCAAGTAGCAAAAATTTGATTCATAGCTTAAATAAAGCTTTGAAAAAAAAAACAGTAAAATTGCACATTACATCATTTTCAAGTATCCTTGTTATCTTTCAGTGAAGCTAGAAAAATAATAATGATGATTAGCCTTATATGGTGAATAAATAATGCATGACTGATAAAAAGGAATAACCATGTTCTATTTTCTAATAGAGAAACACAACAGGGGTACCCTTATACCAATCAGAAACAGAAATTGCACAAATGAAGAACTACAATTTTTTTTTTGTTCAAACTGGAGAATTACAAATTTTGATCAGATCTTAAATGAGAATATGAAACAAAAAACTAATTAAAGACTAACTAAAGGTATATGGTAGTTGATCAGATCTTAGTTCGGTTTTCCTTGTCAGCATTTGGAGTAAATGAACATATTAATTTTCGGTCTTTGTCACCATATCAAACAGCTTTCAGCTACTTTCTCTCAAGCAGTCATGGACACATCATTCACTGCTAGTATCTGATTGCATTAAACTTCAAAACTCTAATTGCCTCTCATCCATCTCAAGCAAAATTTCAAACAGGGAAGTTAACGAAAAGGAAGGTTTACCTGCAGATGTCTGATTTTGGTCTTGATTGCCCATCCAGAGCAAAATGATTTCCAAAATGAATTTCTCGAAACAAGCCTGGATAGTGTCTTTCAATCCATTCAATTGTGTGGTCCTTAATTACGTTCTGCCGAGAACTACGCTTGCAAAAAATCCAGAAAATCAAGAACCTTCCAATTTGAAAGTGATAAAATTTTCAAAATAAGAAACTTACGTGACAACAGAGAGACTGCAGTATCTAGAGAGTCTAACAAGAGCTCGTTGGGCACCTGGAATAGGATAAATCCCAGTTTTGAAATAGGGTGTCTTAAAGAACTCATGAACACGGAGATCAGCTGCCACAAGAAAAGAGTGTTTGATCAGCATGGCTGTTTTTAGTCAAGACACAGGTATAATAAGCACGGTGTGACTTCATATTAGCAAAATGTAAAAAACTTCATCAGGCGCTCAAAATCCAACTACAGAGGCAAAACATATGAGGACATGAAAAAAGTCAGGTCCTGTTCGATGATACCTTCCATGCGAGAACAGTTCCATATCTGCAAACAAAAGATATGACAGATTACAGGGTGGTAGAACTGAAATGGTAAATGCCTAAACCTTGAGATTAATGTACCTTGAAGAACTCATAAACATGGTACTCCGAGACTGAATGATTCAAAGAGTAGCGATCCGCAATAAACTTGTTTAAAGCAGAAAGAAAGTTCCCTAAGACTGCATGTGAAAGAAAAACACCACCATTATGTTAGAAACTCAAGAATGGATCAATCCATAGATGAACTGACCATGCATGTAAAATCGATGCCTTTCTTCTTCTAATTCATGCAATACAGCTCCATATATATGAATTCCAACAGGAGATGAAAGCCATTGATAAACAGATTCAATGTGCCTGCTTACATGCATTCGTTCATCACAATATACACATATCTGCATGCATGCATTAATAGATTTTGAGGTTCTGAAGAACTACCTTCATCCACATCAACTGCCACAACTAATTTTCCAAGCACTGATTGTTCAGGAAATCCAAGTGGGCTTCCGTGTTTATAAGTTGCATGCCCATTCATCAATTTGGCATTTAGGTCCTGGATCCCAATTTTAGAATCACGGAGCAATTGCCTACAAGGAGTCACTGTACGAGCTTCGAATCCTTCACTTTTCAAAGTGTCATCAGAGAGGTTTCCGCAGCCTTTTAATATCAACCCTGAACCCGTGTTGAGCTTAACACCAGCGGCAGTATAAAAATGAACCGTAGCTTCACATTGAGATTTTCGTTTTGCTAGACTCATCTGACTCAGCCCGCAATATTGCATGAGTAAGAGCTCTTTGCTCAAAGCCATTGTACCACGATTTATTGGAACAGTAATCCGATCTCTAGCAGCAACTTGATGGAACAAAAATCGCAAACTTGCTCTCTTTAACATAACGAATACCGCATTCCACCAACTGATTCACACACAGCAGAAAAGGACATCCAATTCCCTCGAGGATTCAGCCACGAGAAACCAGACGATAAATGTTGAACCAACTGCGAAGAAACGCAAGAGACAAAGCGAGGAGTTTAACTTCAACACAGAAGAAGACATTTCCCCTCCCAGAAACAATTGAAGAAAGAAAAAGGAAAGAGGAGATAAGACAGAAACTAAAAAAAAAAAGAGGTTTAAAAAGAATAATCGCAATGGTTTCTGGAATATCCCGTGGATTAGAATAATACGAAACGTTACGGGTATCCAACAGTAAAAATGCTGTTCCTTCCTTAAAAAGGAAGACGAACTTGCGCGAAAACAAAATAAAGTTCCCGGATCCGAACAGAATCCTTGAACGGGTAGGAGCACCCATGACAAAACGGGGCGTTAATTCCTACCAAAGAATGAAAATTACGACACGAAAATAATACAAATAGCCTAGAAAAGGAAATGGGTATCACTGAACTCACCTGAATGTCCCAAATAGATGATACCCAACTGGAACGCAGTGGATTAGTCGCACGGAAAAAGCAAACATCAACTACGAAAATTCGATCTCCACCGGAGAATTCCCTTAAAAAAGGGGAACAGCGATGTTGCTCCAACGAAAACGGATGAAAGAAAAAGAAAAAGAAAATATCTGTAACTTCCCAAATGAATTAGTGAAGAATGTCACAAAAGCGGGGGCACATTCATGAATAGATAAAGTCGCCAGGTAGATGTATATCTTCGGGCGCGAAGACGAAGAGAAGTGTCAGAAACTGCTGCAGGGAACGCCCAGGTAGCGTCTGATATCCCTCCAAAACCTCCTTCGCCAAGCGCTTTCCGCAAAGACCCAAAAATGTTTTATTGTGGGAGCTCTTTTTGAATGGATTGGCCAAGGGCAAAACAATTTTTTTTGTCGCAGAAATTGCGGGAGAGGATCGTTTTTGACCTTTTTTTTCTTTTTTCTTTTTTTCCGGACGGCGATCTAAACTTTACCCGGTTGAAATCGAATAGGGACCTCCAAATCGCTCGCTCTCTCAACATAGAAAGGCGCCTCAAATATTTCTGGACTCGACATCGCCCAGCTCTCCCATCGACCGATGGTGCTCTGGGCAAAGCGTGCACCTAGATTTTCACATATGCAACCTGGCGAAAATGCCCTAATAGTTCTTCAAGTTCAAACCTTGCCTGCGGGTAATAATTAATACATTTCCATTAACATACAGAAAGCAAAGAAAGAGAGGAAAGAAAGAGAGAGTAATGGGATTCCTCAACTTGTATAGGGGACTTCAAACTGAGGTATCGGCTAACATGTCGTTTCAGGATATGTATTCGTTAAAATCTACGCTCAATCTAAGGTTGAAGAAGTGGAGAGAGAATCGGGTGTGGGAGCTCTGCATCGAGAAGCACAACTCACAATTTACTACTGATTACAACCCTCTTCTCCATGATGAAAGCTTAAAGAACAATCGTTTCTCTTATAGTTTTCTAAGAATTTTTCTCATATGGAGAATCCCTCGAGATTTAGGGCGAGAAAAAGTTATTTTTTTATTGTTTATCAACTGATAATTATGGAGAGAAAATAAAATAAGAAAAAAATCTACTTTCTCTTGTAGCTAACAAAATTTCTCTCATAAAATTATGAAATTTGGGAAGAAAAAAAATTAAAAAATTAATAATAATTTGAGAGAAAATTTTAATTATTAAAATTTAAAATATTACTAATTTTCTTTTCTTTTCCATTTTCCGCAAACCAGAGACACTATATTTCTCTTCTATTTTCTCTCTCATTTTCTATGGGCATCCAAACAAGAAAAAAAAAACACTTTTGTTTTCTTTTTCTCTTCATTTTTTGTTTTCCAAACAAAGCCTTAGAAAGAATTTTTTTTATATTTTATGATAATAAAAGTTGTGCAACTTATGTGAGTTGGGAAGGCAATAGGTTGGGTCATATTGGAGTTAGGCTTGAGGACCGATAGGACAAGTTATAAAAGATGGGATTTTCTCAAACCCAGCTTCAATTGGGCACATCCTATTGCCATCCAACTGCCATATATCTTGCTATCATAGAATATTTTAGTTCTTGTTATCATAGAAAAATGTTCTCAAAAGGTTTTGTTATCACAAAACATGACACATAGTGTCAATAAAATATTTCTTTTTTTTTTTTTTTGCCAGTGCTCCAAATTTTTTTCATTTTTTTCTAGTGCATTGCTTGGAATTCTCGCTAGTAATTTAAAATAAAAATAAAAATAAATAAAAAATAAAATAAACAAATAATAAATGTAATTAATAATAAATAATAAATAATAAACATAAATAAGAAACTAAATAGTGTAATAAAACTAACATAAAGAAAACACAAATTTAAAATAAATCAATGTTTATTAGAACAAAAAATGGACAAAAAAAATTAAATCTAAAATATAAATGATTTAATTTACTAAATTAGAAAAATTAAAGCAGAAAACGAAAAAACAAAAAAATATTAATAAAAATACTTAACTCAGAAATTAGTTAAGCAGAAAATTAAATATTTAATAATTATTTAAAAATAGATACTCAAAAGTAAAAAACACAAAAATTAAAAATAGAAAAGAACTTAAATAATAAAAGTAAATAATTAAAAACAGAAAAAAAATCTAGAACAATAAATAGTAAATCAAAGTTAATAAGGACACTCAAAATTACGATGTGATGTGGTTGATGAAAAACACCAAGCAGACAATCATGGATTCTCTGACAGCTAAGGAATAATAAAATTTCGGACTAGTGCATTTCTATTTAGAGGGAGAAGCCCTTCAATGGTTTTACAGTTATAAAGAAGATAATGGAGAACCAACGTAGAATGAATTTGTGTTGACTTTTTGTAAATGATTTGGTCCAAAAGAGTATGAAATCTGGGTGAGGATCTATTCATGTTGAAGCAAACCATGACCATTAAAGCTTATCGGACTGAATTTGACCATTATAGTGGCCATTGAAGTGTTTTCGATTTTTTTCTAGCTAGACCTCCCAATGCTATAAAGTTGTATATGCCATTACAATCAAGGACAAATTTTCCATTCCTGTGATTGGAGAGTTATTGCATGAAATGTAGTTTTCTCTAAGCTCGATTTATGTTTGACGTATCACCAGATCCATATGACTCCTACAAACATTCTGAAGACAATTTTTTTATTCATGAGGAGCATTATAAATTTCTAGTGATGTTGTTCAATCTTATGAATGCACCCTTTACATTTTAGATCTTTTACTACTTCGTTCTCATTTTTTTTAATTGTTAAAAGATGCCCACGTGTGCAAGAGTGGCATAACTAATAAATAAGGAGAACTTCCACAAAGATGACAAAGAATTGTAATTATGCATACCGGTGTATGTCCTCCTCTTATGTATTTTTCCTTTTGAAGCATATATCCTTAAGAGCATTATAGTCATTGTAAACATCTTCACACAACTGTAAATATAGCCTCAGGCATGGTAGAACATTCAAGCCTCTTCTTCTTGGCTCAAATTCCTCCATACACCTTTGTATCTTTTCCTCTTCTTTCTCTCTTCTCTCCCAAGAGCTAGAATTCTTCTCTTCTCTCCTTCCCTTGAGATCTCTTGAGTTTATGTCTTGTCCCTATAAATCAACAAGATCCATCATTAAAACCTAAAGATGTAGTAAACGAAGAATAACCAAGAGAAGAAAAAACATATTTTTTACCAATCATACGAGTTGAGGCACTAGAATCAAGAATCCAACTACTGGTATGAATGATGTGGAAACAGTTATACCTGATTGGACAAATGACATATTGGTAGTGATTGGTGAGCTTAACTGAGTTGAAGTACTACGTGAGCTAGATGAACCAATTTTCCATTTTTCAACAAGCTTGGATAATTCATCAATAAAACTACTATCACCAACAAAACTTTTAGAAATAACACTACTATTTACTCAAATTTACCTACCAACTCTTTTCCAACAATGTGTAGAAACATGACTAACTTTACCTCAAAGTACAAAAAGTCTCATCTTGACTTTCTCAATGTCTACTTCTACCTTCATCTCTGCCTTGAACACCACCTCAACCTTGTCCATTATGTCCTTTTTCTTGAGGAACCTCTTATCTACCAATTGTGGATGAAGAATATTAAGTAGAATTATCTTAGAAGGGAGGCTGAGGAGTCACTAAACTCTCAGCATGGTTAACATGTGCATAAGCACTAGTAAGAGTAGGTATGTTTGCCTTAGACAACATTGAGTACAAACACTCTCATATTTTGGTCCTAGTCCATATAAAACCTCTTATAACCATGAAGGTCCTGTAACAAACTATTTAGTTCACCAAAATACTTTGTCACACTTCATTGTCTTCGTCGAATATAAGATAACTTGGAGTGGATTTCATATACCTTAAACAAGTTATTTTGGTCAGAATAAGTTGTTTTAGCTACTTCCTAAATTTCTTTAGCAATAGCACAATAAACAACTTAATTGCTGATTATTATATTTTTTCCTAGTTTTAGAAGTTCTATGTTAGATCATTAAATCAAGACAATCTTTCTCACGAGTCTTAAGAAAAATCTTTACAACTTGGGGTCATAACAATAATTTTTTTTCTAGGGACTTTTACCCAAATATTGGATTTAAAATTTTTATTTATTTAAACAATAACTTTTCAAACTTATTTACCCAACTACCGGATTTCAACCTTTGAAATCCACGTGGGATTGATCAACTTCCCACATTAGCGAAGCTTGTCCATGTGGTACCACATCAGTCCATCCATTAAGGAAAGAGGAAAGAGGGAAAAGAGGAATTTTAGGTTTTAATGGACGGGCTGATGTGGTACCACATGGATAAGCTTTGCTGACGTAGTAGTTGATCGATCCCGCATGGATTTTAAACATTGAAATCTAATAATTTGGGAAATAAGTATGAAATGTCATTATTTAGGTAAATAAAAATTTTAAATCCGATATTTGGATAAAAATCCTTTTTTATTTAATTTAATATTCGCAATCTGAAATTAGTGATGCCCTTATCATTCACACTATCTTGAATGCCCCCAGACGTTACCCCTACTAAGCTGAAAGAGGCTGCCATTACTAGATGATTTAGCAGTCCTTAAGGTTGATCAATCAATCCCTTAACTTAAGATCAATCAACCACTTAACAATGATCAATCAACTCTTTAACCAATGATCCATCAATAATTGATTATACATTAGAATTTACACCCACCAAATTCTATTTAATTGATCACCTAAGTAACCACTCTCTAGTTTATCAACCAAACACTTAGCAATAATTGATCATTCTCTCCTCATTGATTGCTAATTTATGCCGATTTCCCAACAAGCACTAAAAAACCCTAGTCATTCCTCCTCTTTCAACACTAATTGGAGAGTTCCTCTCTTCTTCATAGTTCACTTATGAGCACAACATATTAAAATTTTAACCCCCACTTAAACGGTTCTAGCACCCAAAAAAAAATAAAAAAAATGAAAACTTAAAAACTATTAAACTAAGCCAATCAAAATTGTGAAATGAGAAGCACCCTACATACTTTACAAGATTTGTTCTAGGATTATAGAATGAAATTGAAGAATCACCCTCTCTAGATCAATCTTGTTTTGATCCCATGAAAAATCTAATAGTTTTACAAAGAGAAAAATGTAATTTGAAGGTAGAGAAGGCAAAATACCATCCTCTATTGTTTGGGTCCGAAGAACTTCCTAACACTCTTTTATTACTCTTTGGTTACACGAGTATTCAAATTACATAAGTACACCTAGTTTCGAATAATAATAACTCGTGCCAACAAAAAAGCAAGCAAGTAGTGGAATTAAGAATCGACTTACCTGTGTCTATAGCAAAAAATGAAGCAAGTAGAACAATAAAATAGATAATATCGTAAAAATAGAGAAAAAAATAATATAGGAAGAAGGAAAGTAGTAGAGAACTAAATTTATTTAGAAAACCGAGTAGGAAATCGAGCGATAACAAAGAACTTGATCAATGATCAACAAACCATCCTAGGAAAATGAAAGATCTAAACGGAATTGTACAAATAAAAGAATGAAGGTGGGAAAAAAGAAATCAAGAAAAAAACTTACTCCACGCGAAAAATAGAGCGAAAGCATAAACAAGTAGAAAACAATCTATGCGAATGTGGCAAAGAGAATGCATTGGTTTTTATCATTGTTCCCTCTTTCTTTCCCGTCGTTTACCAGACTAAACAAAATCATTATTTCGATTTGTTGCAATTCATTTTTTTTTTTTTTGCGATAAGCCGAATCTTGGTTTGATTTTGTTGCATTGTGCTCTCTTTATGTAATTAAGTTGTCCAAATCAAGGGAAGGTGAAAAAACTTAAAAAGCTAGTTAAAGAATTCTATCAATCTTTGTAAACTAGTTTACAAACCACTAATTGATTGCTCATAGAGTGATTTATTAGCTCTTTTTTTTTTTTTTTTTTGGTATTACCCAACTACTTGTGTTGGAAATAAATGCCTTAAGGTACCTACAAGATATTCATTTAAAGTTCCTCAATAAACTACCAAAAGGTAGATCTCTCTCTCATTATTTAATGTTCACTAATCTTTTCAAATAGTTCTTTTTGAAACAATTCTTGTAGTTTTGCATAAAATGTTTGCCTTTCAAACAAGGCTCTATTAGATATCTGATGTCAATTTTTATTTTAAGTATTAGGTTCGAATTTAATGATCTAAAGCTATATAATATCTAAAATAACATCAATAATAAATGCATAAGGTAAGAAATAAATGTAAAATAGGGAAGACACTTAAGTTTGAAGTCATTTAATTCAAAATTACATAGACAAATGATGTTGAACAAAACCTTTCATTAGCTCAGGGCATGATAGTTCTTGATTGGGTGATTTTAAATGTAAATTATAAAATTTTGCTTAAGAAGAGGAGAAGAAGACCCATCTCTCTTACCCTTGTTTCCTTGCACTCAAGAGATTAGAAAGCAACTTCTTCTTCTTCTTCATAATGTGGCAACATACTGGCTCTGTAATAAGCTCTCTCTCTCTCTCTCTCCCTCTCTTTTATATGACAGATTAGAAGGAAACTTGTATCCAGTTAAGAAAATGAAAGAGCTATTAAGATCGGTTGTGGAATAAGTGATCTCAGCATGATTTCACAACTGACCCAATTAAAATTCCTAGCTTGCTTACCGACCACAATTAGAGGGGATGGAGGTTGTATCCAAATAATCTACCAATTAAAGCACCCTTAAATCTAAACACTGATCTTTATTAGGACATTAGGGGGGATGGAGGTTGGACAAGCTTACCTAAGCTTGCCTCTCTTTTACTTACTCGAACACCATTATCTCTGCTCTAAAGTTGGGTTAGGATGAATCTTGGGTATTTGAACAATCCAAGTATAAACTGTTTTCTGAATCTATTTTTGATCTGTAGGCAGAAGAGAACTGTTAGAATCAAGAGACAACGATCACCATATTGATCAGAAGTGGTTACTCGAAAACCTTGTAAAGTGAAGATACATCAAAAGATAAAAGAGATGGGACTCATGGAGAAAAACAATGAGAAACTTATTCTCAGCCTTGAATCGAAGGGCCCCCAGGTCTCAAAGAAATAGTGATTCCTAGTTTAAATTCCTACAGTACACACTATACTAAATCTTGATTCTTGGTCACTAAAATGAAGATCCTTTTCAGAAAGTTAGTCAGTACCCTCAAGCGGGTGATAACCAGCTCCTCCACGAATGTTATTCTCTCACTATCTTCAGTGTTATAATTCAGAAAGGTTGTCCAAACAGAACTTGTATGAAGAACAACTGAGAATGAACTGAAAGATGTGGGAGAGTTGGAAGTATATTAGAGACAGATCACTGAGACAGTAATGGAGTATACTCCAGAATTGGAACCAGAAAAAAAAAAAACCAAATAAACTTCCACAAACAGAATGAACCATTTTATTTACATACTCTAGGTAGGCTGAATTGCCTCATCCTGTACAACTTTCATCAAGAACCCCCCAAATTAACAAACTAATATAGCCTGAGAGTCTGATGCAAACATCAAATGATATAGCAAAAGCTTAGTAAAAGAATAAAGGGACAATCACAGAGATGATTCCCTCTGCAGACCCAGAGACGATTGTTCACAATTCATCTTAGTAGCACCCAGAATAACTGCAATTGGCAGCTTTCTCGACTATACATCAATTTTACCAAAAAAACTTGCATGCAGTAATCTGCAACTGTAGGATAGATCATAATAGCTTCAGGGAATTTTTAAGAATCCATACGCATAGCAGGGCTCTGAGTACTTCCACTTAAACCCTGCTCAATATCTCCTCCGGCAGAGCTACAGGGAACAATCAGCCTCTTTTCCCTACTCAAAAGCCTCTTCAGTGACCTCAAGCGAGTTACAGGGGACTTTGTTTCCTCCTCTGTAACCCGATGTGAACTCGGTGAAGAAGCAGCAGCTGCAGATCCCTCTGTCAACCTCCTCGGAATCTCAATCACTATCTTTATGTTTCCTTCTTCCTCATTCATTGAAGAAGATGAAGTACCTTCCTCTGCACTTATCCGTCCAGTGTTAACTTGATCTTGGGTACCCCAAAACAACACATTTGTTGGAAAATTCACAGATTCAGCTGACTGCCCGTCCGCAGAACTCATCTCAGAAACTGGCAACTCCGAATCACCGGGAGCTGAATCGGATGATTCCGAAGCAACCGGGTTCCTACAAATTGGGCAAGTGGAGTGAGATTGAAACCACATGTCTATACAATCCAAATGGAATCCGTGGTTGCACTTCGGTAGTAATCTCGCTTTCTCGCCGTCAGACAATTCACAGAGACACACCGCACATTCCAAACCCTCGTTGAATTCTGCAGACTGATAAACTACGACAGGGAGAGAGCGTATGATGGAAGCGTCAAGGCCTGGCCGAGAGGGCAGACCATCCCTGCTGGGAGCGAACGCAAATCCAGATCGACGGGACTGTGAGTTGCCGTTTCTGCGCCAAAACCATTTGGCGTAGAAATGAAGAAAGATCACAAAGACGACGGCGACAAAGAGGACAATAATGGCGGCCAACATAACCGTCCCTGTTACTGAGATAGGCACGGAGTCTTTTAGCGAGTTATCCGTATTGACGCTAGACATGGTATATACGTTCTCTTTCCCTCCGGTAAAATGAGCTCAGCTAAGATCTTGGCCTTGAGTATCAGGAAGATAGAATCCCCACGATGCCTGATAAACTGAAACAAGATAGGATATCAGGCTTCCCCAGGATGAACTAGAAAATCGAAACAAAAGCAGAGACCAGACAGAACCCGATTCCCAAAACGGATGCAATAAGACCAGCAATTCCCAAATCACTAGTACGAAGGCAAAACCACTTAAAAATCTTTGCTTTCTCGACTGAAACCAGCAAAATTTGAGAAGCAAACCGTACCCAAAAAGGGATTTTCACTCTCCTTCCCAGAGACCCAAAAGATGATCTAAGATCAAGAATTACGAAAGAGGAAAACTAGCTGCAGCTTATCTGGAAGGGAAGGAGAGAGAAGATGAAGATGGATGAGCAGAAAGATCCAATTCTTCTTATAATCAGGAGGGGAAACTAGAAATTCAAAATGAAAGTGACGTCTGTAGCGGGCCGCCTTAAGTCGAAGACTTCAAAGCCGTCGCAACCTTCCAAATCTCTCTGCTGCTTCTAACCATTTTCTGCGTTGACGAAGCTTCCCCCTTTGACACGGCTCGCGAGAGGAGTCTGGACTAGTTCAATTTCTCCACCTTTTCCCTTTTTCCTTTTTTCTCTTATTGTAAGGATTAAACGACATTGTGAACATTGGATTAATCATTAAAATTATAAATATGCAGCTTAGTTAGGATAAAATATTTAATGGAACCTTATAATTAGAACTAAACATATTTTTTTAATAAGATTAGTCTATATTTAAAATTATGACATCTTAATAGTTGTATTTGATAAATTGCATTTCTAAGCATGACCCTTAAGGAGTTAGATTTGATGATTAGATGAAATCTTCATTGTTAATGTATTCGAAATGAGACGCTATCATCTCATTTAGTGCAAGCTCTAGACCCATCCTTATAATTCTTTTTTATCACCAAAACCATCTGATAACATAGTATTTGTTAGTGCATAACATAATATTCGACTTCACTGGGAGGAGGGATTTGAGTTTGTAAAAATTAATTAAAGTAACAAACGAGCATAAGACATATTCAAAATCATCATACATTTCATGTGAGTCATGCCATTTGCACTTAACCTTTTAAACAAGTGTTTGTCGTCGTAAAAACGGGGGAGAATGTTGGAGTGAAGTCTCAAGATCCCTCTAAGTGTCCTATCTTTATGATAACAAATTCTAGCAATTAACCAAAGCATACAAGTGTATTTCATGTAGCAAAGGAGATTAATTTTGTAACCTAGGCAAAAAGAGCCGACCACATACACAAATGTTGACCACTTTAGTAGGAAAAATGAAGACATGAAAAATAAAGGTCAAAATGACTCGACTAATTGCAAAGGAATCAATTGTTTTAGCAAAAAGAATAAAAAAAATTGAAGCCAAAAGGAGTCGAGCACTAAAAACTGGGAGTTTTTAATTTTAAAAATGAGTTAACCATTTCAATAGGAAAGACGAAGTCTTAAAGTGCCAAAGTTTAAAGGAATCGACTGCACACAAAGAAGTAAACTTTATTGAAGCAAAAAAAAAGTGATAAAAGGAATTGACCCATCAAAATAGTAGGTTTTGAATTTGAAAGGAATCTCACATTATGCAAATAGAAAAAATTTGAGTAAAAAAAGGAGTTCCACTTTGAGGAGTCAACCTCATGCACCATATTTTACCGGGGCAACGACTCAAAATGAGTCAACCCCATGCTATAGAAATTCAGATCGTCAAAATGTAATGTCCAATTCTAGATGTTGTACATCTCTAAAATATATAAGTGACCTACCACCATTTTCAACAACAAAAAATAGAACTTAATACATATTAATTTTTTTTTGTCTTAATTTAGACATTTTGTTGTTAAATAACAAAATGTCATTATGTAACCATAATGACTAGTTTTTTTTAAAAAAAAAATAGAGAGCTTTCTATTAAACCAAATTTGTTCGACCTAATAAAATATTATTATGTTAGGAATCATCATTTTTCAGGTTTGGTCGAAGAAACATAATTTTGGCATTATTTAGTCGGTAAATTTTATTATTAAATAAGAATAAAAATTATTCCATAGTCAATTATTTTGCAATAACTTAAATAAAAATTGCTAGTAATGCCTCATGAAAAGAGGTTGTTCATGAGGTTCTTTGTTTCGTCTTTCAAAATTACACAGAGTATATTGGTGAAAGAAATTTTAATTCAGCTATTATCGATGAATTTAAAAGATTAAATGTCTTATTTTCATATTTTAGGCCTTTTATATTTTTTAAAATTCTTATTGATAAAGTATATTTACAAAATTAAAGTATACATTATTAGACAAAAATAAAAAAACATTCTAATTGGTTAAAAGTTCTTCATGTTTAACCTACTAAGTTATCTTCAAGATCAATTGATGAACCAAAGAAGAGCCATTTTAGATGCATAATGATGATTGATGACTACCATTTCCTATTCTTATACACTAATTGACCCGACTTTCAAATTTGTTAGTACTTATACTAGCAATGGGGTTAGTCCTTTCCAATTACATGGTACATATGAATGAGGTCCTATGATTTGAAGAGAGGGTCAAATTCATCCTCTCCTTATGACTAGAGTAATGCAATGACTCCTAATTGACCCTCACACTTAATTCCCACTTATTCGCCTTCGAATGACCGGGCTTTTAGCGTATATGGAGGAGCATTATGTTTAGGCTCTAGAACAGTGAGGATTGTCTACAGTAGATCAACAAAAACAATTATAAAAAAAAAAAAAAAATTGAAGTTGAAGTGGTCAACTTCACCATCCTTGGGTTCATAAATCTTACCCTAGTAAAATGGTTGAGTGTTGCCATGATGGATGATCCTGTAGGAAGAGTCAACAACGGTTGCAGCGTGGAATTTGAAACCCAGGAAGAGTGGAAGACTTGCGATTTCTTGCTTTTGGCTAATTTGGACTAGCAGCCGAAAAGGCTTTCTGAACTTCGCCGAAGACCAAAAGCAGGAACATCACTATTTGCTGCAGAAACTAGAAAAGAGAAGTCACTGGTTGAATATTTACAGGCATCATTTGAAACCAATCGGCGGAATAAAAAAAGAAAACTAATCATGTTTATGGGAAATGGGTAAGTTTTGAATTTGAATTCGAATCTTAGATGCCAGTTCTGGAACCCTCTCAACAAACGTCCATTAGAATAATCCTGTTATCGGCAGAGCTCCGTAGTGTGTCAACTTTGGTCGATTTTATTTTAGTTAATCAGGGAAGACGGAAACAAGTACAATCGTATAGAATCGAGGGGTTTTGATATTCAGACCAGTAGCCATCAAAGACATTGACCGGTAATGGAAATGTAGAAGAAACGAAGAAGAAGAGACAAGTTGGTTTGAAGTTGGCCATCTGCTACCACTCATCGAAGACTCAAATAGTCGTTCAATTGGGAATAATAAAAAGGAAAAATCTGTTTACGTCATTCAGAACTGGGACTCAAAATCCAAGATGTTTCGATCAAAAACCTACCGTAAGATAGGCTTCTAATTATTCTGCTTTGTCTGATCCATTTTTATATATATCTTGGTTTGCTCGTAAACGAAGGGGGAACTCGGCAATCTTCAAAGCGACGTCATACTCATCTCTGTTGACATAATTTCAAGACGGAAACAAAAAACGATTCTGTAAAGAACAAAAACGATCTGTTCGACCATTACTTTGGTTGCTGGACCATGAATCCTCCTCCTGGTAATTTTACATGAGTCAAACTATCGTTTTCTTCTAATCCTCTGAACCAACGAAACACCGTGAACGAATCAGGAAAGGCCGAAATGGGTAGGAAGAATATTCAAATAGTTCGCCTCCCTCTTAACCAGTTCTTGTCCAGATCACATGACAAGAACCCTGGTTTTCTTTCCACAATTTGATTTCATCGAAACTGAGATCCTTCATTAGCCATAATTTTGATGATAACAAACAATTTCTAATGATGACATACAAGTTTAAATTTTTGCATAATTAAAAGCACATGTACTTAGTTTTTTCTATGAATTTAAAAATCACATATTGTTTGGATGACTTGGGAGAACTCGAAATCTCTTTGATCAATATTTGCTACATGGGAGGAGGTGTGTAACCGATTCAATAGAGTTTAATCGAATGGTAGAAAAAAAAAATTGGCCAATTCCCTGATTCTAAATAATGCGGGAATAATTCATGTCCAACTAACCCCCCTAGTGGCCAAATAGAAGTTTTGAATCTTCAACTATAACTTTTCTTCAATGGGTCATTAAATGCATATGGCCAATTGGCTGGATGACTACTTGCATACCCTCTTCTCACCCCTTTCCTTTTGAAAGATTTATGTCCAATCGAACCATGTTCATTGGTGACCTTGTTTCGTTTATTCCCCATTCAACCTTCTTTGAATTGCATAGTCAATGATCATGTAAATGCAAAAAATTGGACAAAGAGAATTAGATATTTACTACACTTATTTTGTAATGTATGAACTTATTTTAGTCTAAGTAATTTATTTCACCTTAGGTGTTCTTTTGAAGTTTCTAACCTTTTATTTTAAGTTACTCTTTATTATTGACTACTTGTATGGCCAAATATTTATGTTTGCTAGTCATTGACGTATTGTTCTAATTATTTTCTCTTTGTTTAAATATTTTAAATAATGCAATTCTTCTTGAATTCAATACTTGGGTAGATTTTGTATATGACTAAAATTATGAATCATTTCCCTAAGTTTTTATCCTACAAAAGCCTCCTAATTTTTCACCCATGTTCACAGAGAAAATGCCTTGGTGGTGGGTCAATTGAGTGTCGTCGATAGGCAAGCTGCGGGTTTGATTTGATAAAAGTTATTTCAATTTCAATCGGTTTTAAAATGAAAAGTCGGTCCACGTAGGTTATGTTTGGAACCCAAAAAAAAAAAATAATAATAATGGTCAAATTCTTCTTCTTTTTTTACTATTTTTAGAAATAATAATGGTTAAATTCTCATTTTCTTTTTTTTCTATGGGGTTCCAAACAGACCTGACGGTTCCGGACCGGCTGCACAACACTTGGAAGCCTCGGGCACACCCCTGTGAATTCAGCGATGAGCTCAACAATTACCTGCTCATTTTTTTGTTACTGTCTGCAGGATATGATAGCATCCAAAGGCTTAAAGCCATGCCCTGCACCGTCTCTGACTTTGCTCGCTTAACTCTTCTCTACACCAAAGCTGAACATTTGAGTTGGTTTTGTCCAGCAGAGCTCCTGCGCCATTCAATGGATGTTATATGATAAAAAAGAGCTCAAATGTAACGATTCTAATAATCACCTACCCAACAAAACATTTTCTGATTGACGAAATAAAAAGTTGATTGAGAAGAATTAAAGGTGGAAAAACATTTTTGGTGTTTATACCAGCTTATGAGAGGTACAATTGAAAGTGTAAATCCATTTAAATCTCATATTTTAAACCTAAGCTTGTGATTTAAAATGACAACAGATCGCTTCATTCCACTGAAACTTTATCCTGAGACAGAAAAAAATTACATACATTTTTTCAATTTATTTGTTCTGTTTAAAGAAGTAGAAATTGTTTGCTTTTCTGCGTTTAAGGAGAAAAGAAAATTTCTTTGAATTGGATGTAATCTACCAGAAAAAGAAAAAGAGAACACAATCCCAGTGCAACTCTACAAGCACAGAGAGAAGCCCCATATCTTTCTTCTTCTATTTTTGCCCTAATGTAAGTGATAGATTTAGTTAATCGATAACAAGAAAAGATGTAGATATCTTTCATACAGATGGGAGAAACACTTATAACCTCGCAAATGGATAAAACTAAAAGAAAAAGTCTTTATAGCATAAAAAACCCAATACTTATTTATACACAAAAAAAATATTATACAGGCAACCACGCTGCAGCTGCACATTGTCGAATTTAAGAAAGAATGAAGCTTTATCACAAGAACGAAAGAATAAAAAAAATGAGGAAATGGAAACTGAAAAGTGAATGACCTGACAGATTTATGCAGCATCCTATCACTCCTTGTCTGCAATGAAATTAGGCTGTTCACCGCTGCAGAGATAATCGTCACAAAGTGATGCATACCCCCAGTCTTTACGAAGCCGACGAATATCCTCAGTGAAAGTTGAACCAGATGCTCCTATAAATACGTTGGACATGGCGCATATTGTCTTGTCCAGCATGGCATCAACCTAACCAACAAAATATGGGCAGGTAAAAAATTAACACCCAAAAGACGCTTTGCACCTTATTGAGAATTCTGATCTCACTTTTCTGCTAACAAACAGATCCCGTAAAGAAAACTAAAAAATCAATTGCAGCTTGCACCTAATAGGAAGACCAAATGGCTCTATCTATCATTGACATGAATAGGGAAATCAAAATTGCTTTTTGGAGTACTGCGTTATTTAGTCATATTGTTGTCTCCTATCACGTAAGAACCTCAGTTTCACGAGCACATTTATGAGTGACAACTGGGGATTCAGGGCCTTTTGAATGGCAAAAGTAAGGTCATCAAACTGATCCGTTTTTTGAAAAAAAGCGCAAGTTTATAAGCTTGAAGGCAAAGCAACAAACCGATACATCAAAGATGGGAACTTCTTACAATGCGAATTGAAGGCAGACCCCCTCTTTAGCAAGAGAATCAGATAAGTTATTAGCTGATCTAAGAATATGATTCCATTTACAAACAAAGGGATACAACAAATCCTGGAACTTATAAAAACAATGTCAATACCTCCAAGGAGGGGCTATCTTAACTGATCCTTGTGTTCAGTAATGACAAAGCATTGTTTCTCAGACTTCATACTAATGGCTCACTGGCCATGAAACAGATGCATATGAGGCCAGCTGCTAGAGTTTGGAACAGACACCTCATCTTGAGCATCCCAAACAACCAACATTAAATATCCAATTTAAATAGGTTGTTTCCTTCCACATTCCAAAAATTAAAGATGAAAGAAGAAAAGCTCTTTAACAAACCTGATCATCTCCACCAATGTGATTTCTATAAAGGAGCACATCCCATTTCTCAACTGATGTATGCTCAGGCCTTTTGAATAATGGGATCATCTTCCCATTCCTCACAACAAGTGATCGCAACAGATTAATCTCACTTTCAGCCGCATCGGTGGAGAGATAAAGTACAGGGGCATTGGCTCTCTCAACAACCCGAAGAATGCAATCCGCAGCTTGAGGAATGGGAAAGAAGCAGCTCTGCTCTTTGTTATTACTGAGGAAGAATGCATAAATTATCAGAAAGATAGTTCAAAATCAAGCTGCAATTTCTTCCATTAAAATAAAATAAATGAAATAAATAACCCACAAACACCAGCAAAGCAGGGATTTCATTTCCCAGGATAAACTACAAGACTTTTAAAGATGGCAAGACAATAACATGCCGACTGGCATAAGCAGTATTAAGCAACACTACACAATTTTATTGATTAAATGAATACAAGAGATAAACAAGGAGAAAGATCAGATAACATTAGAACTGAATTCTATAGAAAGACTCTCCATGTAATTTCATTCCTAAGAAAATGAGGAAGAACAAACTAGCCATATCTAATTTAAATCACAACACGCATGCCATGCCATATTTTAATCATGAGTTCATCGTACAATTGATAATCACCTCATGCCATACAAATCAAGCTGTATGAAGGATAGATATTAGGAGCAGGAAACTGCTTATGCGGCAATAAACAAATCCACGAAAGTTTTAGGATTTGTCACAAATGTCCAATCCTTTTTCTTTTTGTTGAAGGTGAGACGGGACTTTTAGTGCAACTCAAGGTTGTAGAATAGCCTAGAGGATTAGATAAACAGTCCTGCAGGATGAGGGGAAGAGATTCCCTTGACCATGAAATCACCATGATCTGTATCTTCTTCTCTCAAATTTTCTGGTAAACAATTCTCTTAAAAAAAGAGTCATTCCTATACATGCATAACAGGTGTGCATTATCGTGTTTGAAATAATATCCTTTATTATTCTACATGACTATAGATAATTCCAAATTTAGCAGGAGATCTCACTACTTGCTCTGCAACACAAGCCTATCTGTGTATTTAATTGATTAATAATGAGGCGCAATAAAAAATAAAGCATACAAGTAGAAAGCTCACCAGAACTTCAAAAACCCATGTCTTCGAAAATGTAAGGCAATGAAGTTTACACCCAAGAAAGTTTGAATAAACCGTTGAGCTGTAAGAACAATAAGCCGACTTGGTTGGATTAGGGCTGTACATTTGTGGGCAAGTGGCCCTCCTGGTTGCATCACCCACTCTTCCTCCACGCTGGCATAGAACATATCTCCAATTGCAAGAACCTCATCTTCAAATGAAAATTTTGATATAATATCTTCAACTTTCCTCTTCTTGGGTATATCTGGCCTGCCATCTCCTGGCCAAGCTGCTTCGATCTTGCCCATGAAAAGCCCCAAAGACTTTAACTTCTTAATATGTTCTTCATCCAAAAAACATGGCGGCTCCGCTACATAACAAATTAATTTATTTATGTGCAAGTGATTCTTCTTTATTTCGGAGAACTCTTCAAATGAAATGACAACTTTCCCCCCCACACAGTCGTTTATGTGACTGATGTCTATAACCCGGTCATACTGGTAGTCAAATTTGTGACTGGGAAAAACCAACACACGATTTAATAGAGCAGCTAAGAACATGTGCTTCTCTAAGCAAATCAAATGGTTTGACATCTGGCCCGACAAACAAATAGCAAACAAATATCTATCTGGTTTTGGCTTCCACTCAATTGTCCTTCTCCCCACTAATTTCTCCACTTTCCGACAAGTATTAACGCCAAATGCAGGCTGCCCCACAGTGTCGCCAACCAAGTCCGAGACATTTCCAACTTGATGAGCAGATAACAGCGACTGCTGGATCTCCTTGTTAAGTCTTATCGGACTAAGCAATGCAGATCTGACCTCGTCAATCAACACCGTGGAAACTGTTGGTTGTGGCCGGGTACCATTGCCAATCGAGTTAGAACTAGAATTCAGATCCAAAACCGAGTTACTCCACGTCCGATTCCACAACTCCAAAAGCCCTAACTGCTGGTTTCTCAAGAGATAAAGAGCGTGCAGCTCCGCCTCTCGCATCCGTTCGCTCGAAGAAGGCGAATTAACTTTGACACTCGTAAAACCACGAAACAAACTGCTAATGTCGACAGAAAAGAAAATGACAATTAAGAAAACCGGAAGAGAGATGGCAACGAGGTACCACTTACTAAAACCAAACCCTCCGAACTTTCGACCGATCCGGTCCTTGAATTCTCCGATCTCGAAAGTGAATCTGCGGTTCTTAGTGTCATTCTGCTCGATAAGGGTATCGATATCTTCCTCCTGGTCGGAAGACTCCCTCTGCATCTCTACTCTCAACAAAAAGATTAAGAGCTGAGAATGAGAAAGAAAATGAAGGCGTTAAACATGAGAGAACATCCAAGAGAAAGAATCAGTATCTATGGTTTTGGAGGGTTTATGCAATTAAGTGGAAGAAGATGGCAGATGGCCTCTCAACCAGGGAAAATCAGCGCAGCAAAAAATTAAGTACGGGGCCTGTCTCCCTCTTCCCCATCACGGAGTCCGCTGTCTCTGTCGATCACTACGTGTACAGGATCCCGTATCGTTGCAGTGATCAGCATCTGAATGCTTTGATGCGGTTGACGATCCGTTTCGGAGTACGGGTGGCATCGAACGGAGGTTGGAGCTCGGCTTTATAATACTTTCGGTTCCCGTTCAGCCTCGAGAATTAAGCTCGAGCCAAAAAATTTATTCCTGCGTTAAAATTATAAAAATACAAAAAAAAAATGTGATAACTTTAGTACAATTAAAGTACTAAGTTATGGTTTTGGTAGTATTTAACATTTAGTATTAGAGTTATACCGCCGTCGCGAGTTCGAATCCTAACGTGAGCAAACTTAGCGGAGGGGACGACCTAGCGACCTCTGTAGTGCAAAAAGGATGTCCAGGTTGCTAGAGTGGGCCATTGCAAGTGTCACCATCGACGTTGGCTCGTGAAGGTAGAGTATTGTTATGGTCCTGGGTTAAATATTTTGCTTTCCGTTACCTACCAAGGCGGTCTTTTGGATAGTATTTACGATTTGAGTTCGAGCCTAACTCAAAATAAAAATTGAACAAAGCCAAGATCGAACGGTTTGGCTTGATACCGCCCCTAACTCGAAGGCCAAAACAAACAACAAAATAATAAAATTTAATTTAGAATAAATAAAAGAGACAAACCTAATGTTAATGCACATATCTAATTAAGTGTCATGAAGGCTACCGGTTGGTCTTGTTAGGTTTTTATGGAAGATCTTAAAAGTGTCTGATGAAACATTGCCATTGGGGTACTGAGCTTATTTCAGAATAACCGACGGTGAAAACCGTGAGAGCTGAGAGATGCGTGCCGCTCCCTGTTGAACATGCACAACTCAGACGCAGGCAGCTTTGCTATGCAGTAGATAGGAGACGAACACATATCCCACCTCTGCGCCTCCGCCCATTCCCAAACGAAATAGGCGAATCAACACGATCGTCTTCTGCTTCTTTTTTTCTGTCGCTCCTCAATCGAACAGAGCACCGCAGATTCTGAGCTTTATTGATGGAAACACGAGTCGCAACGGTTGTCTCCAGTTGGGCTCTCAGAGCTGCTACCACCACACCCAAGAGAGGTTTATGGGGACGACCGGCAAAGGAGGCAATGGAGCGGCCGTCCACCACCACCTCGGTCGACGACGTATACAAACAACAGCTACTCTCTTCAACAACTCTACCCTACATTCTGTTGTATTTCACGAATTAAGGTTTGCTGATATCAGTGGCTGTGCAGATAGAAGAAACTAAATGAAGGGAAGAAGGAGAAGGAAAAGAAGACAGAAGAGGTTGAAGACAGAGTCGATTCCGAGTGCAAAAAGCTACTGAGAAGTAACCAGAAAAACAAAGGAGCAGTTTGTGTTGGTTGGAATATTTCATTTTACTAAAACTAAAGAAAGGGCAAGGAAGAGAAAATAGCGAAGAAAGAAATAAGAAATAGGAAGAAACGTGAGAAGAGATTATAAAAATAATCTAATCAAATCCGGTAAAATAATTAAATATAAACTAAAAATAAAATAAAATAAAAGAGATTATAAAAATAATTTCAACCATAATTGGCGGGTCCATTAGGGTCCCATGGGCATACTTGCGACTCCACCAATTCTTTGGTTGTTGAAAACTCGACCTCCTCGAGTATAGCTCTAGGGGTTTGGATAATACCTCAATAAACGGGATCCCAGATTTATTAGAATGCAAACCACAACTCGTTAATGGGGGATTTTTTTTTTTTTCACACATGCACGGCCACTTAAATGGCATCGCGGAAAGGGGGACATAGGAAGAAAAGAATAGAGAGGAATAATAGATTTTTATTTCATCATCAACATTACCTTCAACATGTTGTTATAGCTTATAAATAATTAAAATTAAAATTAAATTAAAATAAAATTTAATTTATTCTCTTTTATGAATTGTGTTAGAATATCCTTCTATTTGATATTAATTATTTTATGTTACTAAAAAAAGGATAAAAAATATGATAAAAAATAAGTCCCTTTAAACTTAGGTGCATCCAATTTTCAATTTAACCATCAACAATAATTTAAAAGTTATTTTATTTTTTATATTCAAATTTATTTATTTATTATTTATTTATAAATTTAATAATAATTTAGAGATAATAACATTATCATTAATAATAAATAATCTCCTTCCCTTCAAATTATAAATATAAGACTATTTTATTATTATTATTATTTTTTACATTTTTTTGGGTTTTCTCCTCGCAGCTGTCACTCGATTGGGAATGTGCCGTCATTTAAAATATCACAACTTGAGGTGTCTAAGCTATCTTCTTTCCTCGCTTCTCTCTAGCGTAATTTATGTCTGTCTTGCTCCAAATATCCTGTTATCCCTCTCGGATTCGTCTACTGTGTGGTTCTCGCTCTCTGCTTCTGCTTCATTTCTTCGTTGCATAACCAGTAAAACCAAACAGAGTACTTTATCTCCATTAACTATAACAACAAAAAACCATATAATTTCTCTTGGGAAAAGACACTGTTCAAATGTTTTGAAGGACCTCTCGCAATCGGGTCTGTTGATGCCTGAATGAGCTCTCATGCATTCTTTAGGTACTTACTACATCCTGCTCTTTTATTTACTAGTCTCTAGTACAAGAAGCCGCGGAGTTTCTGTACAAGGGGTTTATGCGGCTTACGGCTAAGGCCGTCCAAACTTGTTTCTTGAAAAGGCATGATGGGAACTGGGAATTTTTTTTAGTTTCATCCATTCGTCGGAGGGGCCAAACATCTGGTCGTCAGAAGGGCCAAAATTGATTATTTTTTTTATTTTTCTGTGTCACTCCATGTTTTGCATTCATTTTGTTATTACACTTGACATTTTTCTGTTATAGGACGTGTAGCTGCCGCCTGCCGGGATGGTGGTTTAGTAGTGCTGTATTTCTACTTTATTGTCTGAGTAATAAAAGCTATGCAAAATTCTCTTGTGCTTCTAATGGCAAGATACATAAGCGGGTGCGGTGCTTTTGTTCATGTGTAGATACGCTGGAGATTACATTTGATTCGTTAATTTGTTACTACTTTGTTTATTAAACGCTAGACTTTTTGTTGTTTTTAACTCGGTCTATTTTCTTATGTTTGTAGTTGTGGCTTTGCTTGTAAGAGGTAGAGGCTTTGTCAACATATTGACGTAGGATTGCCTTTATGTTGCATCCATGTTTTGAGTTGAAGACAATTTAATGCTTTTGTAATCCGCACTTTCTCTTCTGGTGCTATTTCTGTTCAGTTTTGTAGTATCTTGATGACACAAAATTGTTTCTTTTTGGCTTGAAAGAAACCTCTAGCCAAGATAACAAATTCATAGAGTTCACAAACTCAAGATGGGAAAATTCTTTTGGGAAGATTGAAAGAAGCACATGATTGCCAGTTTTAGCTCTCGTCCTGCCGATTTTTCTTGGTCAACAAAATGAAATTCCAATTGGTCTTTGTTTGGAGAAAGTTCCCTTTCTGTTAACATCAGATTGAACTTTTGTTCATGGCTAGTCTTCATGCATTTTTCTTGTTCTGACTTATCTCCCAGATTATGTCGATGTCAGACTATGCTGAGTGTGGTCAAATAGAATTCGTATGACGGAATCTTGTGATTTTTATATCTGTTTATTTCATTAGAACAAGAAATGTTCCTTCACCATATGTGTCTCACTGTGCATTTTGTCATTGTTATTTTAAATTAGTCATTGCGTGATTTTAACATACATTTTATTTTTATTTTTAACACAGTAAGAAAGATCTGTATGTGCTATTAACATTGTAAACTCATATATCTGAAGGATTCAAGCTCTTTATTATAGATTTACTCCATGGAATTATGGAATCCTATGAAGCCTCCCCTGAATGGGCTGCCTTTTGGGTTTTGGGTGTTGTTCTAGGACTCTGACATCTTTTGGATATTTGCCTAATGCTGAACAGGCCATGCTAAAGCATTCACTAGTTGACAGTGTTAGCTGTTCTCTTCAGGATGTTTGGATTTGTAGCTTAAGAATTGCCTCATACTCGTAATGAAATCATACACTTTGGTAACATTTCTCTGGCCCTACTGTGACCTGTCCATGGTGTGCTCCTAATAGGTCTATGTTGCTGGTGCGATACACATATGATGTTGTCGGTTTCCTTCAGACTATGAGCAGTTTCTAAGATTGTATTATGTTCAAATGGGTATTTGTTTTAGTAATCCGTTCACCTGAAATGTTCCCAATCACTCCAGAACTGAAAGTCATAGATGATTTCTCTATACCTCAGGTTCCAGTTTCCTTGTTTCTCTATCCTACTTCAGATTGTTAAGTTAACAAATATGCATTTTACAGATATTGCTACATCAGGATCATGTTTACAGAGTCATCTTTGCCAGTCAAGGATTTATCATCCATGTCCATTTCGTGGTAACACTGCAGATATATGTCTGTTTGGAAAAGGAAAAAGATCATGCATTGCATGGAAAGTGTACTTTCAAACCCCCAGAAAACCAAATTTCAACCACTGGCAACTCGATTTGAAGAATTCTCTCCATGTGATGGCAATTGCTACTTTTGAAACAAAGGTTGTGTCATATGGCAAGGATGGGCCTGCCCAAGGTTATTCTTTGGAATTGGATACTAATTTAAATTCTCAAGTAGTTCAGACGTGGAATGATGATTCTGATGAGTTGGATGAAAGGGAAAGACTGAGACGGCAGAGGATTTCTAAAGCAATTAAGGGGAATGTCCCCTGGAACAAAGGCAGGAAACATAGTGCAGGTAAGATGACTGCGTTATCTGTCTTTGCACCATTGCTATTTCTCTAAAACTGCCTTTCATATATTCTTTTTTTTTTTTTGCACACATTGGTGAATTCTATTTTAATTCAGAAACTCTTCAACGGATCCGAGAGAGGACAAGATTGGCAATGCAGAATCCCAAGGTGATGTCATGTAAGAATAGTTTTACTAAGATGGTTAAAAATGATCCATGATTTCACCCAATATGATAGTGACACCTTACTTTCATATTATATATTGGTACTTGGGTAACATGATAACATTTTCTTTTACTGCAATAATTGAGCCCTCTGAAGTTGAAATGTATTCTCATGGCTCAGTGGCTGCTAAACCCACTGTGAAAATCCAGTTTTAAATATCAACTGTGTGGATAACTCTGCCTGTAAAAAAGTTTAAGGTGGACACCAATTGGATCATCCCCCACCCAATCAACTCTTTGTGCATCTAGAGAGCGAGAGAGAGGGAGGGAGGTGAAAGGTCAATGTGTTGAATCTCACCTTTCTGGTTGGTATCTGTTGGATTTACTACTTGGTATTTGACCTGAGTTAATACACCAGCATTTAGTGTTTCATGGTGGGGCCTCATCAGTGGTTCCATTCATTGCACAGCTGCTGATGCTTCTCTGCCAATAGTCTTGGACTTTAATCAAGAGGACTTTATTATGGACTTATTTTTAGATTGGTCAAACCCCTTTTTCTCTCCTAGATATGTATTTTCTTACATTCCCCTCCTTGCAACAGTCTTTTTACATTGGAGCACTACGTGTTGCTTTGAAGGAAAATTTCTTTTGTCCCCTGTGGGAAGCAGTTGAGTTCTTTCTGATATTGAAATGAATATGCAGGTCAAAATGAAGCTAGTGAACTTGGGACATGCTCAAAGGTAGCTAGTTGCTTTCTCTTTATTTTCCTTCTAATGTATATATATATATATATATATATATATATATATGAGAGAGAGAGAGAGAGAGAGAGAGAGAGAGAGAGAGAGAGAGAGTCCCATTTTATCCTTTTACTTTTGGTGAGCCATGTCTGATTTGTTTTCTGTGATTGGAGAAGTTCAATATGCCTTTTCCATTTTTTTCTAATGCATAAGTAGGATTATATAAGTGGTCTGTTCTAGGTTCATCCATTTAATTGTAGTTGAAGTATGTTTCGATTGCCAGGAAATGATCCATGGGTTAAAAACTGATAATTGGATGGATAGGTTTCAATTGAGTGTCCCCAAGCTAAAAGGCTTCAGGTTTATGAAACACTAAATTATGCTATCTTATTGTAATATAGGTGAAACTAAGCTTAGTCAGATAAGATCAGAGTTGTAATTTTTCATGTGCTTAACTGTGAGTGTAGTACGCATTTGTCTAATAATAACATTGTTATGTTCCAAAAAGAAATATCAAGAATAATATAACAATGATGACAACAGCACTACTAAAGGAGGAAGAAACGTAGCAGTTGTGGTGGGAACTGTGTTATGGTCCTGGGTTAAGTACCTATGTCTTCCGCTCCTAACAGGCCGGTCTTTTGGGTAGTATTGGCTAGGTGTTTAACATTTGGTATCAGAGCAGGCGCTACATCCCGACTTCGAGTCCCCGCATGCGCAGGTGGACCGCACGCCTCTGGCGGGGCTCCGTAAGGGAGTATGGGCTCCTGACCCGATCCCCGTTGCTGTGTTAAGGCCGTTGTGGTCGTCGGCTCGAGAGGGTGGGGTGTACTGTTATGGTCCTGGGTTAAGTACCTATGTCTTCCGCTCCTAACAGGCCGGTCTTTTGGGTAGTATTGGCTAGGTGCTTAACAAACTGACACACATACTATTTGTCATTAGTACTAACTTATTATTATTCTAATTCAACTCCAACATTAGGCTCATACTGATTAAATAATCAAATTTTATGCAGCGAGTTAAAAGCTTTGTGCATATTAGTTCTCTGTTACTTTTCATGTTGTTGTTGTTGTTTTAATTCATACATGATCAAGTTCATGAAATTTTTTATTTTTTAACTCACCAAGCTCTCATACGAACATCTTAAACCCATGAGTTTCTTATCTCAGGCTTAAATTATCAGCAAGTCCGACAAAATTTTCTTTTTGCTCCTTTTGCATATTCTTTCAGTGAAGAGACAAGGATAAAAATTGGTGTTGGAGTTCGAATGGGTTGGCAAAGACATCGTGAAAAGTTGATGGTGCAACAGACCTGCTGCCTCAAGTGGCAGAACTTGATTGCAGAAGCATCTAGAAAGGGCTATCCAGATGCTGATGAGTTGCAATGGGATTCTTATGAAATTTTGGATGCACAGCTGAAAGAGGAGTGGTTGAAAAGCGTTGAGATGAGGAAATCAATGTCAAGGTCAAAGGGCAGCAAACGGGCCCCAAAACATCCTGAGCACCGGAAGAAGATTTCTCAGGCCATTTCAGCCAAATGGGGAGATCCTGTGAGACTATATTTTAACACCTTACGGATGTCTATTTTCATGTTAGACATGAAACTTTGCAACCCAATTTGTTGAATATGTAGTGGTCTCACTGCCAGTCAGCAACTTGGGCAAAGCTTAAAGATGTCTCTCTCTGTCAATTCTGTTTGTTAATTTTTCTTTTTTATTAGGAATATCGAAACCGGGTTTGTGCTGCATTGGCCAAATATCATGGCACACATGT
Organism: Aristolochia californica; assembly: GCF_029961685.1. Classification (NCBI taxonomy): domain Eukaryota; kingdom Viridiplantae; phylum Streptophyta; class Magnoliopsida; order Piperales; family Aristolochiaceae; genus Aristolochia; species Aristolochia californica. The sequence continues at coordinate 7,283,578 of NW_027181992.1, read as the reverse complement.
TGGGGCAGAAAGGAAACCAAGGAGAAAGACAAGTGCTGAGCCATCCACGGTGAGAAGAAGTCCTGCAAAGAAGAGGACTACAGAATCATATTACAGCAGCGTGATGTTAGGAAAAAATCTTGACAAAGTAGGATCCAAGCCGAAGAAAAATAATCCTCCATCTTACAAAGATCCACTTTCAAGTTCCAAGCTGGAGATGATTAAGAAAATTCGAACAGAAAGGGTAACCATGGAAACCAAAAAAATGGAAGCCATGGAACGGGCAAGGTACTGCTTTCCTTATTATCTATCATTTATTCATTGCTTTGCTTTGGTACATCGATCTTCTTGATGCTGTTTTTCACTAGTACAGAAAGCAAGAAAGAATGTTTGAGTAGCTTTTCTGCACCATGTATGAACTACCCAGCCCTGGAACGGTCCCGACACTAGAAATGTTCAAAAGATTGTTTGGCTGGCAATATAGAACAAGAGAAAAATAAAAGAAGGAAGATCTGTAGAAAGCAGCCAGTGTAACACTTTTGGATTGTCTTGCTTTCGGTAGTCATAGACATACTGCATGTAAATTGGAGTTGTCTATACAAGTGCATATAGATAACTGCACCACATGCCTTCATGCAGCCCCATACTTCTTACTTTCTGGAGCACTAATTCCGTATTCACTAAATACGTTTAGGGTCTGTTTGGAACCCATAGAAAAGAAAAGAAAAGAATGAGAATTTGACCATTATTATTCCCAAAAATAGTTAGTGAAAAGGAGAATTTGATCATTATGTCATTTTCACTAACTATTTTAGGGAATAATATTGGTCAAATTCTCATTTTCTTTTATTTTCTAGGGGTTCCAAACAGACCCTTAGTAGTCTCACTAAGTTTAGATTTCTTTGTTGCTTCAGAAGTAAAAGTTCAATATTAAGTGAGGGACTAAAAAAAAGAAAGGATGTGCGCCCTTGAAAACCATACTGCTCACTTCTTTAAGAAGTATTTTTTGCTATATCCACTGTCTGCTCTTGACTCATAAAAAACTGTCTAATATTTTTATTATCAGGCTACTCATAGCTGAAGCTGAGAAAGCTGCTAAAGCCCTTGAACCAGCTGCGTTGACTAGCTCATTTGCCCGAGCCTCCCTGATAGAAACAAGGAGGCTTATTGCTGAGGCAACTCAATCACTCAAAACAATAGAAACTGGAGAGTTAATGTCATCCGAGAGTGGCAACAACAATTCTTCATGTTTTGAATCAAATGGAGAAGTCATAGACAATGTCAGGGTGGATCCAGCATCTGTGAGAAATGATATGATCTCAGACAAAAGAGAAGTAAATGGAACCCATGTTCTCTCATCAAAGAACACTAACCATGTAGATCTGAATTTTGGTAAACTAATTCTTCAGAACGTAGTTAATGGAAGCGAGCAATTGGCAGCAGACCTGAGAGTTGAAGAAATGGAAGCGGACGGAATCCCTTGTCAGGGTTCACATTTGGCTCCTGCTGAAAATACAACAGAAGGTTTTCAGGAACCTGAAGGAGCTGAAAAACAGGACAAACCCCCACATGAGTACGAAAGAGGAGCTTCAAACTCGGCAAAAGAAGGAACTCCAACTGCTACGACGACCAAAAAGAAGTGGGTTTGTGGAAGACTAGTTGAAGTGGTGGAAGAATAGACAATTTGCAGTAAATTTGCAGAAGCTACTGCTGGCTGGAGCAGAACTTGTGAGGCATCATCAACAGTTTGTGCAGCTTACAACAAATTTTGGGGCTTGCTGCATCTGTAAATGTAGAATATTGAAGCTAATATAATTGATAAAACGTTATTGAATAATTATATTATCAAAATAAAATAATATGTTCCTCCTTCCTCCCCTGCCCTTTCTTCTGAGTCGATTCTTGCTTCATATCTGCGAAATAATTCATGAAAAAAACATCTGTTTGAAACTTTAGAAAAGAAAAAGAAAAGAAAATAAGAATTTGACTGGTCAAATTCTTATTTATTTATTTTTTTCTCCGGGTTCCTAACAGGCCCAAATAGAAGTTGGGTCGGGTTTTCGGGTAGGTTCGGGTCCGTTACTGACCGGGCCCATACATCTGGGCCTCGGTTCTTTCCACCGATCGCCGCTCTACTCTTAAACATTTCATTACCTATAAATACGCAAGTTGATACTTTCACCAGGGTTGGCATTTCTTCTCCATACGTATTCTTTCCATCACATCTTCAGAGCTTTAGCTTGTGGAAGACAGGTGAAACAGGTGATGTGCGAAAAATCTATTTTCCTTTGCTTCTTTATTTTTCGTTCTGAGGTTATTTTCTGACTGGTCTATTTGTTATTTCTCTGGTTTGGTCAATTTAGTTTAGGCCGTTGCTCAAGTTCAAATCGAAGATCTTACTATCAACTGCGCGAGGAGCTTCTGTCAGACCTCGCACATGGCGCCGGCGGCGGAGCTCGAGGAAAATCTCAATGAAAAGAATCCCCGACCATTGGACGAAGATGATATTGCGTTGCTTAAAACCTATGTATGTTTCCAAATATATCTGTTCTTTTCTTTTTTTGTCTTCCATTGAATTTCAGTGTACTTCGTGTAGGTTGGACTTATTGTTGATGTTGAAAAAGCTAAAATTTGGATCTTTGGGTTCATTTCAGATCGAATTAGGTTTAGGTTATTTCTATATTTAATTGGGGGGAGGATTGTGTTTCAAGGAAAGTTCGGCCAGGGTTTAAATAGTTGATGTTACCATCTTTCGTTCTTGTTTCAACTCTTAGGTAAATATATTTATGGATTTTATGCGTTAAGATTGTCTATTGGTACGGGTAGGATTTTCCTGAAGCGTTTGGAATGAGGACATATTTTTACTTGGTCCGAGATACCTGTAGCTACGAGAACGAGTACAAATTTTCTCCGGAAAAATGCACACTAGTTTCAAGTTACTTTGATCATTATTAATAGGCCTGGTTTAACTTTTCATTGCATTTTTCAATGGTAATGGTCTCTTAAGTGCCAATGGATATTGACCTAAAATTTTCACTGCATTGTCTGGAACTACTAAAAAGGTAGGAGCTATAATTGTTTTAGAATAACAGTTGCTTGTTCCAGCTTTTTCTTTGTTTTAAGCACTTGACAATTTCAGGTTTTTCATCTTTTGACGGCTTGAAATACTGATTACAGGGTTTGGGTCCTTATTCCACCAGCATTAAGAAGGTAGAGAAGGAAATTAAAGAGCTAGCCAAGAAGGTTAATGACCTGTGTGGTATGTTGGTTGGTTTATAAGTTCCAAGTGTGGAGTGTCTGGATTGCTTCTTTTGAATTTTGTTGATCCACAGGCTCATTTGCTGTCTTTTGTTTTGTTTTCTTTTATTGTTAATTTTAAAAACAGGTATCAAAGAGTCAGACACTGGTTTAGCTGCGCCCAGCCAGTGGGATCTTGTTTCCGACAAGCAAATGATGCAAGAAGAGCAACCACTTCAGGTTTTTCTTGTAGAGATCACATTTTCATGAAGTTCTGGATTGAGTTTTATGATCTTCGGTGAAAAACAGTCTTCTGTTGTTGTTTGTAGGTTGCAAGATGCACGAAGATCATCAATCAGAACTCTGAAGATGCAAAATATGTAATTAACGTTAAACAGATTGCCAAGGTATATTTTTCATTTAAATTCTTTAGATAGTGATTGGAGGATTCTAATCATTTGCCTTTATTAGGAGAGCTATTTTATGAATTTTTCTGTATGTTGTTGGAGCAACAGTTTGTTGTCGGATTGGGGGATAAGGTGTCTCCTACCGATATTGAAGAAGGCATGCGTGTGGGGTAAGTTCTATTATTTACTTGTGGGAATAATGAACCTGGAGGCTAAGTAAAGCTGCAGTCTAATGGATGATTCTCTTTCTTTTCTGGAGCAGAGTTGATCGCAACAAATATCAAATTCAGATTCCATTGCCTCCAAAGATTGATCCTAGCGTTACCATGATGACAGTGGAAGAAAAACCAGATGTTACATACAATGATGTGGGTGGATGCAAGGAACAAATTGAAAAGATGCGAGAAGTATGTGTTAGCAGTTCTGAAAATATATACTACATAATGTTATCCATTAATAGTTTGTACATATTGTGATAGTTGTTATCCGTTAAATGTTTGTCTGTATTGCGATAACTTCTTAGATGGAGACTGATTTTTAATCTAGTTTGTTGGATGTCAGTTTTTTTATTCTATGCTGCACTGATATGTGCATAACTATATGTAATAATTTATCTGTTTATTTATATTAGGCATTGAATGTGTTTTTCTAGCTTCTTAGGTTAAAACAGTTTTCAACAGGAATTTATTAGATTGTCATTGCTTCTTTTCTTCAGTATGGACCTGTGCTTCATAATTGATTAGATGTGATATTCTGATATTTAATGTCTTTAATGAGGGCTTATGTTCTTGATATTATGCATTTAATGTGTATGCATATTGCTCAGGGTGGAGGCAGGGTACATATATCTAGGGCTTCTTGCTCAGAAATCGTACTTGATTTTGTTGAGTAGTTACTTTGTAAGTTTGTAGTAATTGTTTCTTTCTAACTGGAAAGGGTAAAACATGGGTATATAATGTGTCTGCATCATAAATGCTGTTGGGATTAGATGAAATTTTGGTTACTCCAGTTTTTTTTATTGATTTCTGTGTCTTCATAAAAGGACCTCAAAATTTGACTATTTACTGTCTGTTATCTAGTTTTTCTTTTAGGACAATTTATATGGGATTTGAGTCTGTTGAGTTTACCCTCCACTTGGATATATGTATGCTGCCATATTTCTTAATAAATGGAAGTCTCATTTAGATCTTTATAACAATTACTGTTTCATTCTTGTAGAGGGAATAATGTGCTACAACTTGGATTTAGGAAATTTAGTGCATTGTGCTGCACTTCATCCAGATGAGATGAAATTACCACTTTTTTATTCCTGTTGACACACTTGAAACACATGCCTCAGAGAGTGATATCCATGAATATTGCAGTTTAAATCACATTGGTAGCTTTATGTTTCACATATCAACACTGACATTGTCTGTTTTGAATTGGCAAGTCTGGAGATTGTTTTGCTCAGAAGCTTGCAGATTCCTGATGCAGTTTCTATTTTATGTTTTCTCTTAAGGTTGTTGAGCTCCCTATGCTGCACCCAGAGAAGTTTGTTAAGCTTGGGATTGATCCTCCAAAGGGAGTTCTATGCTATGGGCCTCCTGGAACTGGGAAAACTCTCCTAGCCAGAGCTGTAGCCAATAGAACGGATGCCTGTTTTATCCGTGTCATTGGAAGTGAGCTCGTCCAAAAATATGTGGGGGAAGGGGCTAGAATGGTGCGAGAGCTTTTTCAGGTAGAACTTACTGCCACAATTCAACACCAAAATTCATTATTCTGTTTTGAAATGTCATCTTTAGAGTTCTTATTGAACTGAAAAAGAACTGTAGTTGCATTACCAGCCATCATAAAGCAGCCAGTTATAGTGTAAGTCTGTTTGTTCCCATCAGATGGCTCGTTCAAAGAAGGCATGCATTGTCTTTTTTGATGAAGTGGACGCAATAGGTGGTGCTCGTTTTGATGATGGTGTAGGTGGAGACAATGAAGTGCAAAGGACGATGCTTGAAATTGTTAATCAACTTGATGGTTTTGATGCTCGTGGTAACATCAAGGTGCTAATGGCTACAAACAGGTTTGAACTACCTTGACCATTAAATCTTTTGTGTCACTTCAGTCATGGGAAAGTTAATATTGTTTTCTGGATCTGTTTTTTTCTTTTTCCAGTAAATCCATCCGTGGCCTTTCTTGCAGTACACATTTGATTTTTTTCTCTCGTGTTTCAGTAGCATTTCTGATTTTACTTTCACTGTTTGTCTTTAAGGCCTGATACACTTGATCCAGCATTGTTACGTCCTGGACGGTTAGATCGTAAGGTTGAGTTTGGTCTTCCAGACTTGGAAAGCCGGACACAGATATTCAAGATTCACACAAGAACAATGAACTGTGAGAGAGACATCCGGTTTGAGCTTCTGGCTCGTCTCTGCCCTAATTCTACTGGTAGGCAACAGCCATCCTAGTGTAATTTCTCGGTTATGGTCTTCCCATGTGTTTGTTAAGCAATAATGCAAAGACTAATGTACTTTGCTTGATTGTTTAGGGGCCGACATCAGGAGTGTGTGCACTGAGGCAGGCATGTTTGCAATTCGGGCACGAAGGAAGACAGTGACTGAGAAAGACTTCCTGGATGCAGTCAACAAGGTTATTAAGGGTTACCAGAAGTTCAGCGCAACCCCAAAGTACATGGTGTACAATTGAGCCTTCCAGCTTGCTGCTCTCTGCTCTCTAGGTAAGGGTATAGCAGCTTCCAATGGCTTGCATTTTACAGTTATATTTATGGTAGAAGAGATTTAAAGTGGAAGACTTTTTCTTGGTCTATTTTTTCAAGTCGATATTTGAAAGGGTGGTGAGAGAGGATGATTGTAACACTAGTATTTGCATGGCAAGCTTGGAATCCTGTTTTTACATCAAAAGGTGCCTGCCTGCAACAAAACACGACAAATCCTAACTCAGATTTATGAAATGCTTAATACATAGAACCATCTTGTGTAGGTGAATTGATAAGATTACGGTTCCTTGCCTGCTCTCTCAACAAACTTCTGTTGAGATGAAGATGTAATAGCAACCAATCTTTAATAGGATGTCAACAAGAAATTATCGCATGTGTTCCTTTCAGTTAAGACTTATACTCACCAAGGTATTTAGAGGTTTCTAAGGGGTGTTTTACATTAGTAACTACCAAATCCAACAACTATCTGCAGACAAGATGTACGGTAAATTGGGGAATTCGAAAATTGTATCTAAATTTAGATACAAGATATATATAAACTGACTCAATTATATAAGATGCATTATCTACTCACTTGGAAAATTTCAAATTACAAAACAAAATCAATAACTATCAATGAATATTATTTTTTGATTCATATAAGATGCATTATCTACCCACTTGGAAAATTTCAAATTACAAAACAAAATCAATAACTATCAATGAATATTATTTTTTGATTCAAAAAAAGAAAAAACTATCAAGGAATATTAAGATATTTGATAATATTTACTAAAATAATAGAAAATGTAATTAGTTAATGTTATGTAATAAGCTAAACTAGACGAGATCGAACATACTCTAATGATTCATCTATAAAGAACCTTAAAAAAACTGTAATTGTCATTATATACCATGAGTAGAGGATCAAAATCAAAGTTTTGGTCCAAGAAAAATAAAGTTGAAAACGGTTCAGTTGCATGCGAGAAACAGGAGAGCACACACTCGCGTGTGCACGCTCGTAAAAGCAACTTGTATGAGGATCAGGCCTCCCAGAAGGCTATTGACATACATACAATATAAAAGCATCAACTTACAAGAAATTCTCACTCTGTATGTATCCAAAACGCACTGAGATCTCCATATTGACACAAATAAAAATTATAACAGATCATAGATTAACCACAACATAGTATGCACTAAAATATGCTATCCTGTCTCATCACTAGTACGCCGGGAAGCCCTGTTCTCCTCTCCAGAAGTTGTTCTCTTACTCATGTTTGCCCGCTGCACTAATCTTACCAGTGCCTGAACCACCTCTGACATGGGTGGTCGAAATTCCGGCTCCGGCTGCAATATTCACATACAATCAAGAATTATATGAATGCTAAGCCAGCTGAAGCTACCTAATGGAATACAATACCGATTTCATGTAAAAAACGAAACATGGATTGTATCTAACATACGAATCATTTACACCTGCATGTTACCATAGTTACTGTTTCTGAGATTTATACACAATGAAACCACCAAACATACAACTTGAGTCCATCAAATGACAAATTATATTACCCACATGAAAATGTAAAATTGTAAAACATCAACTTGATAGATGATTTTAGAGATTAAACAATGCTCAAAGATTACTAATTCACTACATGTAGCAAGTGCGTGGCACCTTACAGGTACACTTTCAATTAATAACAAGGTGACAAAATTATTCTTTATAAATACACACACACATATATGCATGTATTTATATAAACAAAAATATATAGATGGATACATATAGTCACACATATACATGCATAAATACATATCCCAGCAGAAAAAAAATTATTAAAATTTTCCATGCGTCTTGCATACACGGCAGGCATAATTTTTTTTATTCTATAAGTATACGTGCACATAAATTTATTGAAAACAACAAGTCATCATATTAAAGATGGTTTGAAATCTTTTATATACCCAGACAAGATTGTTAAACACCTAGCCAATACATCCCAAAAGACCGGCCTATTAGGAGCAGAAGGCATAGGTACAGACAGCTGCTAGGATATTGGTTCACTTTTTTTTTACATTGGATATAAAATACAAGAAATTTAATTATCCGATTCATGTCAGCAACGAAATTAAGATCACGTTGATGATTTATGTCATCTCATTCTTTAATGGCTCCTCGATTTTCTTCTGTTTCTTTTTTTAAATATGACTCCATGAATTACTAGTAGAAAAGAAAATACATGGAAACTAAACTGTGGAATTAGAACCAGCCGCACGACCCAAGCCAGTAAAAGAGGCTAGGCTGATAGCTAAAGAACATACATGGAAACTGAACTGTGGAATTAGAACCAGCCGCAAGACCCAGGCCAGTAAAAGAGGCCAGGCTGATAGCTAGCCAACATCAATCATTAGAACAAAAATTTGAATCTGTCAACACATAAACCTGCCCGATTTTGACCTCTAAAAATGCTCTGTAGTGTGTGCAGTTTAGGGACCAACAAGGAAAAGAGGGGGAGGACCAAACATGACAGTGCATCAATAAAAAATTTAAGAACGTCCTGGGGCCCCTTAAAAAAAATACAGTTAGAACAATTAACAGCACAAATTGTTCTCACACATAAAGTTACATTTACATTGGAACACATCAATTTTAGCCAGTAATAAAGTATCCCAAGTAATTTTTTTTAAAATATCTAAACTAAGTTTGAATTCAAATTGTTCATCTAATCAGAAAAAGGCAAAATCTCTCATGAATACAAAATAATATCACAAAGAACAATAATACTCATTATGCAGAGCTTAGGATGAATAGTTCATATATCTCTCCCCCTCTTTCCCTATCCCTATCCCTATCATCTATCCAACAATTGACCGAATAATATGTGCATGTATCTACCTATTTATCTGTCTATGTATCTATTTATTAGCTATCAATCCCGATACATGCAGATGTGAACCAGTTCGTAATTATGCTTACCTGAACACAGAGAGCAACAACATCAGCTAATCGAGAAAGTGACTTGGGAGGATAGAGTCCCTCAAGAGCTGGATCAACCATCTTAGCCAGTGCATCAATATCATGGAGCTGAGGTGTTGCCCATCGAACTAATGATTGTTCTGATCTTGCTCTTGAGCTGTGACATAAATTGTAGGAAATCTTAGCAACAAAGAAAAATGACTCATATGAGAACAGATTTGGATACTTTGCTTCATATTCCCTTAGACATAAAAAATTTCAAAAGAGATGCACTTAAACAGCTTAATGGTTACCAAAACGTTCACCTTTAAAAAAAGCAGAATTTTTTTTTTGGAGAAAAAAGCAGGATTTGTGTAGGGAGATGATAAGTCAAAATGTAATACAGATTGCACAAATGCGCAAGTCGTACTGTATGAGAACATAATAGAAGTAAAAGAATGAAAGGATGTGTTTTCTGCAATGTCCCATCTACATGAAGATACAAAGACATGTTGTACTAAAAAATGAGTAAATCCACTTAGGTTTTGCCGACATAGTAAAGGTCTGATATTCTAACCAAACTGTTCTGCTTATCAGAAGTGCAGGTCTGCTTCAGTAAAGCTCCATTTGAGCAACTTGTGCATGTATGTCTATCAGCTTTGATGTCAAAATCATAATCAATCAAGATTTTCTTTACTCAGACATCTGCTTGAAAAATATATAAATGTACCTGTCAAAAGGTTTCCGCCCAGTCAGAAGCTCCAACATGACGACCCCAAAGCTGTACACATCACTCTTCATGGTGTATTGGCCAGTCATGGTAACCTCTGGTGCATTGTATCCAGCCTAAACATGACCAGGTGTCAGCTAAAAGTTATGTGAATAAGAAGATCATACCTCAGTAACCAGAAAATAGGGGCATATGCAGGAGCCCCTAGAACCCAAACTTCACCTTCGCAAAATTCTTATTGGTCCTCTTTATTTGAAATTAAGTATAAGGTTGTTAAACGGCAGCCACATTAACAGAGTCACATAAAATTCTATTAAACAATAATTGCCTACTGAAGCCTAAAAATTGGGCTATAATATCACCTACTCTCAAAAATTTTCCAAGAATTTAAGAACTGATTTGTCTGTCTTTCATGCAGAAATATTCACCAGGTAACCGATTCCTCTCCAAACATCCCAACATAAAACCAAACAGCACAGAGATTACCTCATGTTCTGAATTGGGAATAAAACTAGACAATCCACAATCCGAAAGATGAGGGTTGAGCTCCAAGTCAAGTAAAATGTTGGCCGACTTGAAATTCTTATGTATAACAGAAGGGGAGCAGACTTCGTGTAAGTACCTGAGGCAAATTCACCATGTAAGGAAAACATTATCTAGACCCAAATAGAGTGATATTTACCAGAAAGAAACCCAAAGTGGTCGGAATACATAAACTGCCCCGTTGATATTTGTTATCTCATGCTTCAGGCACACGAAATTTGGAAAATTGCATTAAAATTGCAATTCTTTGACTGAAAATAAATTCTTACTTCCATCAATTGAAGAATATTTTGACAGCAGTAGTCAATGTTTAAACAAAAACGTGTTGACACCTCTAGTGGAAAGATCAATTCAGTTTGCCAAGCCAGGTGACATGAAATAAAAAGGTGTAAAAACATGTTATGGACAATAAACTTTTTAAAGGTTTTATTAATGGACAAGAATAAAATTGCAAATATTAAGATATTTAAGGTTTTATTTAAAAAAATAGTTAAATTTAGAGATCCAACCTAAGGTTTCTAGAGATTTTTATTTGTTTTGAGAAAGGTTTCTAGAACATTTCAACAGCTTTGTTTGCAGGAGTGGGAAAAAAAGGAACAGTTATGCAGTATCTTCAGAAGAAATCAGTTTTGAATACCCTTTAGCAATGTCTACTTAGTTTGACTTTTAAAGGCAGAAATTAACTTACTCCAGTGCCCTTGCAGTTCCTAAAGCAATTTTGACACGTGAGCTCCATGTCAATGGCTTGCTATACTCATCAGAAAGGTGAAGAAAATCATGCAGAGAGCCATTTTTGTGGAACTCATAAACTAGTAAATGCTGCCCATGCTCAGAACAGTATCCTACAAGGTCTGTAACATTTGGATGATGCAGACGGGATATATCTGAAACCACCTCCAGGAATTTTTCAGGATCTTGATTTGGTAGGGCAGATGAATTTACTTTCTTCACAGCCAAAATCTGTGGATCCCATTCAAAGATTCATACAGTTATGCACTTAATATGTCACAAAACCTTCACATCTCAGCAGCAAATACAGATATAATCGCATTGATTGTTATTAGAACAAGGAGAAACTAAAACTAAGTACGAAAAGATAGTAAAATAAAATGAACATTAAAATACAAGGTGCCGTGATATCGCAACAACTGCCTCCATACAAGAAAACTAGTAAAATAAGTTGGAATACGTTTTTTAATAAATTCAATCTCTTTGGAGAAAATTTAAATAAGGAAAGACTCACAATAAGTTGTTAAAGGCTTTTCTGGAGAAAAAGTTAATGCTTGAATCAAAAACAGTAAGTGGTACACAATTTCCAGGATTAGGGAACCCATGTCATCAACAGAAGTATGGCAATATTCATATTCACCCATGAGTCAATGTAGCAAGGTGCAAATGCATAGGTAAAAGAGATACTAAATGAAAAATAAGAGTATTTGCAGACAAAGTTAAAAACCTTTCCATCGTCAAACTGTGCTCTGTATACACGCCCTATTGATCCTTCACCAATAAGATTATCTACACTGAAACTTCCAGTAGCAACTTGCAGGTCAGCTATTGAATACATGGTGGCACCTATGGAAGTTGTATTAGTCTTTCTGACTGGAACCGGAACTCGAACTGGAACAGGAGCTGGAATTTTGCTTGAAAAATCATTATCATCAAAAGATTTGTGCCGTTCAATAGGAGGAGGCTTAAGGGTCACTGAAACAGGTGGTTCTAGCGTTGCCATGCTAACAGAGGAAGTGGATTGAGTGGATTTTATTTCTGCAAGTACATGATGACATAATTAAACAAATGCATCAGTTAATCTTGAAACAGCCTGCATACAGACAAAAGGTGGTAGCTAAAGGCATAAATGATAATTGCCGATACAAGATTAAATGAATAGCTGAACTTGATCTCAAAGTGGTAAAAGTATTTGTACATAATTTGTGCATCACTTATACATGGCATCGACAGCCTGTAACCGACAGTAAAATGGTTAATGACTTTGAGTTCATGGCCATACCCTTTAAAAAACCCACCCAGACAGAAATAAACATGAAAAATAAGATGAACCAATGACCAGTCTATTGGTCTCTGTCATCATAGGATGGTAAAGTTCTAAAAAGTATTTGGACACAAATGAACATGAATAATCAATGTACAACAATTTAAAGGAGTAAAACTATGGAATGAAATACTGCAGAATTCTCTTGATGTTAGAGACCATTGATATGAAGCAGTAGCGATGCGGGACTAGGTGCGATTTTAATTGTCGTATGCAAATATCAGTTAATTGCTGGAATTAGAAAGAGAAGAGAAGAAAATAGAGAAAAAGAAAGAATAATTGGGAATGAGAAATAGGAGAATTTTTTTGAGAACAAAATGTCAATGAAATAGAAGAATTGAGAAGAATAATTTAGAAGAAGAAGAATAGAAGAAAGAAGAAGGGGAAGAAGAAGAAGAAAGGGGAGGGAGGGAGGAAGAGACCAAAAACAGGGAGATTAATTCATCATCAAAAACTCCTTTCAACATCCTGTTACAACCTATAAATAACTAAAATTGATATTTAACTATTTGATCAAATCCAAGAAAATCAGGAAAGATAAACTAAAAATAAAATTGAACTTTAAAATTCAAAATAGATAAGATCACTATCTAATCAAATCTAGTAAATCATGAAAAATAAACTAAAAATAATAAAAATTAATTATAAAAATGATTTCAATCATAATTGGTGGGTCTATTGGGGTCCAATGGGCATACTAGCATCCCCACCAATTCTCTAGCTGTTGGAGAACTCAACCTCGACCTCGTTGAGTTTAACTCTTGGGTTTTGGACAGTGCCTCAACAAACAATGCCCCAGATTTATTTGAAAGCAAACCAAAATTTGCAAATGGGAAGGATTTTTTTTTTTTTTTTTTTTTTGTGGTTTTGCTTCTTCTATTTTTTCAAAATTTTTTTTGCACGTGCGAGTAACTAAAATCATTGCCAGGGAGGGTGGGGGGGCGCTCAGTGATCATCGTTGAGTTGGCAATGGTGCTTTGAAACAGTTGGTTGGGAGAAAATTCCAGAAAATAGAGGTAGAAGGGGAATAGAGGAGGAAGATTGAAATTGGGTTGGATTTGAAGCAACAAGCTTGGAAGATTGTGATTTTCAGTGGCCGTTGCAGAAGAATGCTGGCTAATGAATCTTCGCTGTGATACCAAATTGATGCGAGACAAGACACTATTTTAATTGTTGTATGCGGATATCGATTAATTAATAAAATTAGAAAGAGAACGGAAGAAAAAGGACAGAAAGAAAGAAAGAAGAATTGGAATGAGAAATAGGAGAATTGAGAAGAATAATTTAGAAAAAGAAGAATAGAAGAAAGAAGAAGAAGGGGAAGAAGAAGAAAAAAGGGGAGGGAATTTTAATAATCCATCATAAAAAACTCCTTTCAACATCCTGTTACAGCCTATAAATAACTAAAATTGATATTTAAATTTTAAAATAGATAAGATCACTATTTGATCAAATGCAATAAAATCAAGAAAGATAAACTAAAAATAAATTTTAAATTTAAATTTAAAAAGATAAGATCATATCTGATCAAATCCAATAAAATCAAGAAAAATAAACCAAAAATAAAAGGAATTATAAAAATAATTTCAATCATAATTGGTGGGTCCACTGGGGCCCGATGGGCATACTGGCATCCCCACCAAGTAGGCATATCAAATTTGTATGATGAAAATGAGTCACCTTTAACTTCATTCGAAGCAAGAGGAGTGAAAGGACGATCTTGGTCAAGTTTGTTCTCACTCAAGTGACTTCTGGCTTTCCTCCTAAACAAGAAGAATGCCACTATAGAACCAACAACTAAAATAGAAATCACAATTCCTGCCACACCTCCACCTCCTATGCCTGACTTTTTTCCACTTGAACCATTTTCCTGATGACCACTATCTCCACCAGACCTGCCACCTGGGTTGGATTTCCTACTTGGTGGAGGGGAAGTATATGGAGGTGGCGGGGGTGCAGGCCCTGATGACCATGAGTTGCCTCCACTCCTGCAAAAGAGAAAAAAATGAGTCCTGTTCGCACAGGCGACAACAGAGGACAAACACCGTCCTAAAGAAGTCACATTCAACTTATGTTTTTGTAAAGAACTCACTGAAAATTTATCTTTTTCAGCTGGTCAGGAATCCATCCAGTAAAGTGGTTATTTGCCACATTCCTGAGTGCATGGCAGATGAATTACTTTGTTAGCTTAACAGCATCATCACCAATCAAAATGGAAAAGAAAATGAGGTTAAGTTCTCACAAATTGTGAAGAGGGAGAGTTGAAAGGACATCAATGGTGCCGGTAAATTGGTTGTTTTGCAAATACCTGAAAACATGTGAATCAAAAAAATCAACAGTGAGGGAAATGAGCATTGGATAAAAAAGTAACACTTCAAGCAAATAACCACATTTTTTCTCCTTACATGGAATTCATACTTGACAGGGAGCTAAAACTCCCAGGGAGGTTACCAGTAAAATTGTTGTTGGAAAGATCCCTAAGCCACCAATAGAGAAAGGATTCTTGAGTAATCATAAAGGTGAAATAACTAAGAAACCAACAAAAGGGAAATACTTTGCCTCTAGTCAAAAGTTATCAGGACAACTTAAATAACAAACACAAATCATTGAGATCATTGTTTCAACAGACATAATTCGAGCATGGGCATCTGAGACAACTATAGCCACCAAAAACAAAAGAGAAAGGAAACTAGTAAGCTTATGACATCAAACTGATCATGGCTGATGCAATATAACAGAACTACTAACAGAATGTTCAAGCACATTCTAGTGAATAGAAGCAACTAGTACAAAGAAAACTAAATAAATAAATAAACAAATAAACAAATAAAGTGTTCAAGGTACTTAACCGAAGAAAAACCACTTAAAGAAGGTTAGAATTGTTACAGATGGTATAAAGCAGTCAAGGAGGGTCACTCACAATGTGGAAAGGCTGGTGAGTTGTTCAAACATGTCTTGCAGTTGGCCTTGCAGTTGATTGTGTGCAACATTTCTAGATTCAACAACAATTTCATTACGTCACAATCTTTATTTGCACCAACTTTAATAACATTGAAGAAAACAAAGGGAGTAGACTAAAGAAAGCTAACTCACAAGACTTTGAGAGTAGTCATTTGAGAAATTGAATACGGCACGTTTCCAGTAAACATATTTCCAGCCAGATTTCTGAAATTTTAAGACATTAGATAATAACCTGAAAAATTCAACAAAAAAAACTTCACTCTTTTTAGTAACATACAATTGTTGAAGGTTTGGAGGAAGTTGATATGGCATTTGGTTTCCAAGATTATTGTTGCTCAAGTCCCTGCATGAGTTTATCAATATTATTTCAAAGAAGACCCAAAACGTAAAGAAAAAATAAAATGCTCACTTTTGAAGGTAGCAATGACAACGGCACTCACAGAATATTTAATGATGTCAGACTTGTCAGCTGGTAGCCCATAGAACCAGACAGACCTAATCCTGAGAGTTTGCTGGCCAATCACATGGATGAAGATACAGGTCAGACAAGAATATAATGAGCAGATACCCAAAAAACCCAATCAGAAACAGGGAAAGTAACAACTCACATCTCAGTTACTCTATTACCAGAGCAAGTCACACCTTTCCATGAGTGCCCGCACGGATCATCACCATTAGCATTCCATCCAGTTAACTGAGAAGGTGAATTTAAGCTGCTATACATGATCCTTAGAGCAGAGGCTGTGAAACAAAAAAGAGACAATTTGGAGCTGAGTTAAGATTTAAGGAAAAAGACTACCGCAGATTGTCCATCAACAAGATCATGTCAGTTACTGTCTCTACACAACTCTGTGAGCTATTAAATCAATTTAACTGCCAACCAGTTCAATGCCAGAATCAGAGCAACATATAATAGATCTGAAGTGCATGTATCAAAATGCATCTCCAAGATACCAAGCAGGAATAAGTAAAAGTCATAAAGAAATGAAAAGAACTCTTAGGTCGTCAGGTCTTATCACAATTCCAAACGAGGACGATATAAAAATTGTAATGCTCTATAATGCTATTATTACACAAGGAAACGAAAACAAAAATAAAAGCAAATCTCTCCTACTCCAACTCAGGAATACAATCTCGTGCGCATTCATATTTTCAGCTAACATTCTCATGAATGAATGAGTACACACAAGATGCAGCTCTTTGTAGCATTTAAACAAGGAGATAATAATACACAAACACCAAATGAGAACAAATAAAAAGGTTTTGTGAAAAGAAAATAAGGCTAAAAAATGATAAGCTCAAAACATAAGTTTTCGGGGGATGAAACTGCGCTTTCCACTCCATAAAGCAAAATCCTCACTCCTCAACCTACCCGAAATCCCCACAGTAAACTACATCAGATCATCTATCAAGCACTCGAAACGGTAAATAGCAAATGCGCACGAGATATAGAATCGAGAATCAGTACATCACCAGTAACAGCAATGCAGAGATTACAAGGATTTCATATAGTGGGACAAAGTTCTGTGAAGATTTAGAACACAACGGGCAGGTGGACAACGGAACAAGGACAATAGAACATAATACAAGAGAAAATGTACAAGGTGTAAAACCAAAAACCCCAAAAAAAGAAAAAGAAAAAACATACCATCGTCTGAACTTGTAGCTCCATTGACAGAAACGGGTTTCCAAATCGAAATGCAGAAGACGAACACCAAAATCTTCAACATTTTTCCTCCAAATTCCTCGTAGAGGAATCTAAGCTTTTTTTTGTTCTTGAATGATTTTATATATACTGAGATGAAGTAAAGCAGACACGAATTGCAAGAAGAATCCAAAACCACAAAAAACTAATAAATAATAAATAAAGAAAAACGACGCGCTTTTTAGGATTCGTGACTATACAAAGTATAATCTAATTTCTCACAGCTCGAAGCCTCGAATCAACTCTTTTACAGCAGAGTTAGAAGAAATATCGCCATTGACGGCGTCACTATCACGAGAACCGCGCTGGAATGCTTCGCTGGATCGTTGAAAGAGTATACGCATTTGTTTGAGACTACAAGAAACAGATAAGCGGTGATGATTCAATATAGGGACAAAAGAAGGGGCGTTACTGCGTCAAGTTTGATTTTAATTAACCACAAAATGACGGCATATTGCACTCCACCGTCAACGTTAAAGATCGTTAAAGAAGAGTTTTTTAATTCTTTCCGCCACGCCCTTTCCCACTTCTTTCTACTGTTTTGCCTGTCAGTTTTTCCAGACGAATGGCTCGCGGCATAGGAACCAAATATTCCGGCTAAATCCAGTTGCATACTTACATTTTCACTCCTTGCCGGCAGTGAGTACCGAATCCAGACGTAAATTCCAGATATTTTCACAAGAACTTCAAGTAGGCAATCATTTACTACTCTTTTAATTAGATTCCTCCTCCGTTAGAGCAAATGAAGCTCTCCTGTTCTTCTCACCTTATTGCAGTGTCAGCCGGATTTACTATAGACAAATCTCAAATTCCGTGGCAGATGGTATTTTACTTTTGCTTCTCTTTATTCTAATTTAATCGACGTAGATTCAACTGGTCTACATACCTTGTTACGGAGCTCTCAGCAGAATGTTCTGACAGAGTCGGCCTTTTCTGCGAGAAATCTTTGCTTTCGAACCACGATTTCACGGATTCCAGCTGAAACGTTCCAAGCCTTGCCGAAGCTCACCTTTCTGGAGCAAAAAGTCTTGATCTCGTCTCGCAATTCTTTTTTACTTTATACTAAAAGAAGGGCGTATTACGTTGCTAAAATCTCTATTATTTTCCTTTCCAAGATCTTCATACCGACTTAATAAGTTCCAAGTTTCGAATCTCTTTCCAGAGGAAACTAAAGAAAATTTTTAAATTTAGGGAGCGTAAAGAATAAAAGAGTAAAGAATCAGTGTTCTTGATGGATCCGGCGTAGGCGACCGAAACTCAGCTTCCCGTATGTCATTTCTGAATCGAAACGAGCCAGGATTCCTACCAGAGCAGCAAACGGATTTGAGCTTTGGAACTACTCCAGCTCGCTGAAAGTTACCAAAAGCAACGAGAGGATCCGCGTTCCACGTAATCTCTGCAAATCTCAAGTATCACCATTTTCATTTGACGAATCAGCTTTTCGTCGATCTCCCAGCGATTTTCGTCATAATCAGTCTCTTTCAGTGCTAGCCTCGCTTGTACTGGACTACAGCAAATGGCTTTGCACTTTGCCCTTGCCGTTTAAAAACCTAGCCACGCTTTTACTGTAATTAAGAGCATCGTTAATTCGGCTTTCACAAATCCACCCACGCCGCTGCCGTCGTTTCTCCGGTATGCTGACCATAACACAGGGACATTTTTGGTACGTCACTAAAACGCCACGTGGCAGATTACAGGCTGTAGCACGACGTGCCTGTCGGTGTCGGTGGTGTTTTTGATTGTTTGACGAAGGAGATTGAATAATGAGTAGCGGAAGTAGGAACTTGGATGTGGGCCAGGGCTGAGGTGGTGTGGGTCCGGGGTGAGACAAGTGGTCGAATGGGTGGGTGTCAAAGTGGACGGCTAGGATTCCTTGGTGGAGCACTTTCGGTGCTGAGAGTCGTAGTTCGACAGCCACAAACCGTGGTGATTACTAACAATTATGAAATGGAAAGCGAGCGAGAGAGCCGTTGGATCCAGAGGAGTGATGATTGAGCGGATGCGATGTCTTCAATAAAAACGGGTGGAAATTCTGACGAACAGATAGGAATCCTATCGACCATTGAATTGAAAATCATACATGTCACGGTATAAACATATTTTTGATCATTTTCTTCGACTAGTTATGAAGAAGAAATTTGATGCTTGCACGTCCACCCGAAAGTGACTCGGAAGTGGGAGCAAATTAAACCCCTCCCTAAAGAAAGAAGATTTTTTTCCATGCATGAAAGGGACCATTAATTAATGGTATCTTTGATTAGGTGCCAACCAAATTCTTTGTTTCCTACTACAACCCAAGATTGGTGTCAAATATGACAACTTTTGTGCCCACTAGAAAGGGTTAAGACGACCATGTCACGTTAAGATGTGTGTAATTGTGATAACTTATTTAAATATTCTTGTAATAACCACCATGCCTTTAGTTGTTATAATTAATTGTTTTTAACACTCAATTAGCTTCACTCGTAGATTTTTCTTACTATAACCTAAGATTGGTGTCAAATATGACAACTTTTGTGCCCATTAGACAGGGTTAAGACGACCATGTCACGTTAAGATGTGTGTTATTGTGATGGAATTTCTTTTTATGTAAAAAGAACCAGATATATCTCAAATGTTGCATGTTATGTGACATAGAATACACCCCTTTGCAATATGTTAGGGTTTAGGGCCTAAAACTAACCACCTCTCCTCTCTTGTGGACGATTTTCACCGTTCATACATACACGTCGGCCACATAAGAACGTGATTTTTGCCCTTATAAGCATCAAGTTGGAGTAGCTTAGTATGAGGTAGTTTAATGGTCTAACTTTTTGTATTTCATTAGAGGGAATTGCAACTTTAAGGGTTGGTGCTGTGAGTTGACTTTCAAATACGGAGTAAAGAAAAAAAACATACAATATTTAATTGAATATCACCATTGGCCTTGCTTCGTAAAGGTGAGTAGTATGGGCCCTACTAACTTGAAAGTTAAAGAGTATCTAGGTGTTCAAAATCTCTTAGTAGTTTACATGTGGATCTCTAGATCCAAAATACGGTAATGCCCTGGGGAGTTTGGACCTCAAGTGGGTGGCCAGAGGAGAATCATGGGGACCTTCTTAAAATACTAGCAAGATGGTGTGGATCGCGCTTGGGATGCCAAGTGAGATGTTATGGACCTACTTTTGGATGCCAATTGAGGGACAAGGATTTCAAATTTTGATAATTGTTATGGGGATCAAAATGTCAAGTCTAGGTTCATAAACTATTATGTTCATTTGCATTGAGGAGTAAACAGGGGTGGCATTGAGTCGAGCCAAGTTCAAACCTATGTTGGCTTGAGCTTCGCTTTACCTTGAAGACTTCAAGCTTGAGTTGAAGCTTGGCCTCAAATAGAACTCAAGCTCAAGCTCAAGCTCAAGAATTTGAAATGAGTTCAAAGTTGAGCTCGAGAGCAACTATGCAATTGTACATTTAATATTTATTTTGAATTTTTGCTAGTGATTATGCAATTTTAATGTTAGTTTTTATCATTTTTTTCAATTTTATCTGTCTAATAAATGAATTCATTAACAAAAAAAATATAATCAAATAAAAAAACTATGTATAATAAAATCTAAAAAAATTTACAAATTTAAAAAAAATTAAAATACAAAAATGTATAAATTATATAAAAAAACTATACACTATCAGCAAGAGGGTTTGGGGGTGGCTGGTTCTGAGTTTGTATATGCTCAAAGAACAATTGCATATGCAAATCTAAGTTCTTCGTCTTACATTCTTGCTCCTCAACACGACGATCAAACTCCTAATGATGACATTATAGTTCTCAACTGCTCCTTAGTCTAGGATAACACCTCCTTAGTTTCCCACAAGTCTTCCTCTATACGTGTAGTCAACTCAGAGGAAGATGGTTAGACATTCCTGGGTAGAGGCAACTGAGACAAACCCAACCCTTAGTGTTCCTATATCAAGCTCCACATACCTAGATCGTAGTGCTCGTTTTTTTATTGCATTATGTTATTATTTTGACTCTACATTGAATTATGTTCTCTTATATACATTATGTTCACAATATTATTATACTTATGTATGATCAAACTTATGGTCCTAATACTTTACCCTCAACTACTCAAACTAGCAAAATGGTGACTTGTTCTACAAGACATAAAGATGAACAATGAAATGAAATCCATGCGAGGGTCCTATCGTATTCCCTCGTCTTCATGATGGGTCCTATTGTATTCCCCCTTCTTCATTATGGGTATTTTCTCCTCGCTATATTATAAATATTTCATAGCACTTCAATATTTTAATAATTAAAATATAATTAAAACATA
Organism: Aristolochia californica; assembly: GCF_029961685.1. Taxonomy (NCBI): domain Eukaryota; kingdom Viridiplantae; phylum Streptophyta; class Magnoliopsida; order Piperales; family Aristolochiaceae; genus Aristolochia; species Aristolochia californica. The sequence goes on along the minus strand of NW_027181992.1, from coordinate 7,261,996 downwards.
TAATTAATTAAAGAATGGATTAAAAACATAAAAAACACCACCCATCGCCCAATAAGAAAAGGAGAGAGAAAAAGGAGGCAAAGGAGAAGGAAAAAAGGAGATGAAAAAGAAAAAAAAGGGGAAATTGGAAAAAAATAAGAACCTCTTCTAGCAAAATTCCCAAATTCACCCAAATCCTGTTGCCTAATTCTGAATTTTGCCCTTCTCTATATGGAAACAAGAGAAAAAGGAGGAAAAAGGGCAAAAAACAAAGAGATAAGAAGAAAAAATGGGAAAAAAAGGAAGAAAAGAGGGATAAGGGAAGAAAGGAAGATAAGGAAGAAAAGTGGGTAACCTCTCCAAGTAAAGTTCCAAAATTCACTAGGAGAAACCCAAATCCTGTTTTCAATTTGCCAATTTTACCCTCCTCCTCTATTGGAGGGAGGGGTAATAGAGCCACCTCCATTTTTGAGAATATTGGGAAGGATGGTGTTGCCCCTCCCAAATTCATGCCCTCGTCCTAGTGAAGTCAAACTTGAGTTGTAGGAACTTTGCTCCGAGTTCAAACTCCTGTATAGGCTCGAGTTGAAGTTTCAGCCCTTGCTCAATTCTGGGAGCTATGGTTCACAATTAGAAGCAAAAAAGAATATATTTTCAATGAAAATTTATTATTATTTTATTTCCCTGTAAGGCTCTGTGACCATACAAATTACAAACTGTCCCCTGCTTGCATCAGACTTCTTGTTTGAGCTGAGCAGGTATGCACACATGGCAAGCTTTTTCAGCTTTTGATCTTTGAAAAAAAGCTCAAAAAATCAAATCGTGTTTGTGCGCTTCCATCTCCCAAATTCACATACAGCAGAGGAAGCGCGTCGAATTGATATTTTGATTGGACTTTTTATCAACAAGGAAAGATGATCACGTCTCCATTTGGCTGCTGCTACGTGTCGAGTTCGCTGTAAAAAAAGGCATCTAGCAATTTCGACCTTAAACGAACAAGTACAATCCATTCATTACTTGGCCGATTTCATACAATTGCCAAGGAAAAGACTTGCAATCCTTCTCTGCTGGGTGGGTTTCTCTCCGAATCTTTATCCCTTGTTCGTCTCCCTGCAAATTCCTTCACGACACTTGACAACTTTCCCGCTTCCCTTATAAGTCTCTCAAACCAGAGAAACCGAAGAAACGACACTGGAAGCAGAGAAATGAGTGGTGTTGATGGCCGGTTTTGGTTCTGTCTTCTTCTCTGGGCGGTATGTCGGCAATTCGTTGTAGAGGGGCTCGGCGTTAATTGGGGGACGAGAGCTTCGCATCCTTTGCCGGCGGATATTGTGGTGAGGCTTCTCAAAGACAATGGGCTTAAGAAGGTGAAGCTCTTTGAAGCTGATCCTATGGTTTTGAGGAGTCTGGGAAATTCTGATATTGAGGTCATGGTCGGGATTCCTAATGATCTCTTGGCACCATTGGCAGGAAGTGTTCGAGCTGCAGAAGATTGGGTTCAGCAGAACGTTTCCGTGTACGTTTCCAAGTACGGAGTTGATATAAGGTCAGGATCTTCTTCGCCTATTTGAATTTTATTTTTTTTGCCAGTGTTTTTAATTAATTACAGTCTTGAAAACTGAAAACTGGTAACTGAAGAATATCAATTTTTTTGTCTGGCAGGTATGTTGCTGTTGGTAACGAACCATTTTTAACATCTTACAATGGTATGTTCACGCAGACGACCTTTCCCGCCCTGCAGAACATTCAAGCAGCGATCATCAAGGCCGGCCTAGGAAAGCAGGTGAAGGCGACGGTTCCGCTGAACGCTGACGTCTACGAAACTCAGAGCGGCCTCCCATCCGGCGGCGATTTTCGAGCAGAAATTCGCACCCTCACGGTCTCAATCATCAAATTCCTCTTCAACAACGGAGCACCGTTAACCATCAATATTTACCCTTTCTTCAATCTCTACTCTGACCCAAACTTTCCGGTGGACTACGCCTTCTTCTCCGGTGCTGCCAATCCCATCGTCGACGGATCCATCACTTACCCTAACGTGTTCGACGCAGCCTTTGACACCCTCATCTCTGCCTTGGAGAAGAACGGCCTCCCAAGCGTCGAAGTCATCATCGGAGAAGTAGGGTGGCCAACGGACGGCGACAAGAATGCCAATATACAGTATGCCAGCAAGTTCAATCAGGGCCTTCTCAACAAATTAAGTCAAGGCCAGGGATCACCCAAAAGGCAAAAACCGCCGGAGACTTATCTCTTCGGCTTCATCGACGAGGATGCCAAGAGCATCGAGCCGGGGAACTTCGAGCGGCACTGGGGTATCTTCTACTACGACGGCACAATTAAGTATCCATTAGACCTCGGAAACGGAAGAAACCTGGTAGCGGCAAAGAATGTGAATTACTTGGATCGGCAATGGTGCGTAATGTCGCCGGACGCGAGCATCATGGACGCGAATTTACCGCAGATCGTCGCCGAAGCCTGCACATATGCCGATTGTACCAGTCTCGGAACGAGTTCCTCTTGTGGTGGATTGGACGCGATGAGCAATCCATCTTACGCCTTCAACAAGTATTATCAAACTGCGAATCAACAGAAGAGCGCGTGTCAGTTCTCGAATCTTTCGGTCATCACGAAGATGGATCCGTCACGCGATAGTTGCAGGTTCGAGGTCATGATCGACACTCGGAGACATGAGAAGGCTCGATCGCCTGGTTCATCCTCCGCCGGAAATATCCAAAAGCCGATAGGAACTATTTTGTGCGTTGTGTTGTTCTGGATAATTGGTCGATCAGGATGGGATATGCCGGTGTGGCTGCATATTAGGCCATGAGTTCTTCCTGTTCCATGGTGCTGTCGTTCCAATTCAATTTTTAGTTTATTTTAAGTAGAAAGGATTAGATTTCATCTTACCGAGGCTAGATATTATCCAGAATTCAGACGATGCTAGGTGGGAACTTGCCGAGGCCTTTTCGGATCCAATAAGAACATAGTAGCTCTCTCAAGACGGACCACCAACGGAAGCGTTTCTTCCATGGCTCCCACTGGTCATGTACATGGCGAACCTGGAAAATGCTGGTGGAAGTCTTTCATTCGCGGCTCTCTCTTCTTCGTTCCGTTACAAACTTCGTAGAACGTTAAATACTAAACGTTAGAGCCATGAGTAACTCTACCCTCTATCGACAGAGACATGGAGGGTTTCATAAAACTTGAAACATCAGGGGTTTTTATAAAACTTGAGAAATCTTCCAAGGAATTTGGAGAGAAATTAGCAAGAAAATTTGGAGAGAAAAGCAAAGAAAGAGAATTTTGAGAGAATATTTTATTGGGCGTGTTTTTTTTTTATATTTCAGATAGTATGCTAGATCGTCCTTGGACGACAAACCACGCTCCGTTTCCTTCCTACACGGTGCAATAAGCTCGCCCAACGTACAAGTAATTTTTCTTAGATTTTGTTTTCCTTGTGCATCCAAAAGAGAAACACCATATTTCTCTTTTGTTTTCTTTCTTATTTTCCATGGACCAACAAGAGAAAAAAAAACTCCTTTTCTTTTATCTTGTCTTTCGTTGTTTCGAACACAACCTAATTATAGTACTTGCGGAAGTAATCATACACAAGGTGCAAATAGAATTTTAGGTGGTTCACAATCCATTCTTGGATTGCTAGTCTACCCTGCCCCAAAGATGGTTTAACACCTTTGTATTCAACTAAGCTTGGGTTATTCTACAACACCTACATCAAATTGCCTCTAAGACCAATTACAATGTTGATCGTATAAGGACTTACACCACTCGGTTAACTACAATAACCAACTTATAATAACACTCTCTCACTTAGATTTACTACAACTAACTAGGCACACTAGCCGAGACCTACAAAGGGATTTCTAGCAGCTCACTTGGTTTCACAAGCCTAGACCTATACAATGATTTTCAACAACTCACTAATCATACCAGCTTAAATTCACAAAGGGAATTTCAACAACAACTTCTGAACTTGTACTCCTCAACTACAATAACTTCTCATCTATACTTTCAAAGTGAGAACGATCTTGCCTACTCAAAGCTTGACCCAATTGCAAGAAGTACTTGCTTACATTATAATCCAATCTAAATTACCTCTTAATAGACAAATTTAATTATCCTTGCACAAACAAATAATTGCACCAATCTTCAGTAACTACCCAATGTAATCAACAACTTAAAAATAGTTACAATGAAGACAACTAGTAATAGTTCTTAATGACATTATTTTAAAATGTAGGCAACTCATTCCATTTCATCAGGTGATCTTATTCCATTTCCTCATGTTCTAAGGCATGTTTGAAAAAATATTTCAGAACATTATTCTTTTTATTCTACAATTGAAGTGTTAAAAAAAACTACTCACTTTAGTTCCTTAGAGCTGAAAAAGAAATACTATCATTAGGTTATTAGCTGCAAGTCCTTCTAATTAAAAATGTAAGAGACTCATATGTTATTGAAATTAAAACTATGATGTAGAACAACAATATATATTTAGTTATTGAAATGAGAAAGGGATGGTCTTAAGTCCATCTGAATTAGGTATAACCAATTGCCAATTAAAGCACTCATTTTGAATTTTAATGACTCAAATTGAATTCTTTGTTAGTATACATTTATTTTCTTATTCTGTGAGTTCATCATTGACATTTATTGGTGTTTTTTTTTTATCCTTTTTAGTTATAAATAGAGATAATAGTACAATAGTAAAATATAATAAATCAAAATCATTCTAATAAATGGTGTAACATTTTTAAAAGAAAAAAAGATGTAACCAAGTAAGAGGTCACGAAATGGGAGGGAGGATTGTTGTTCTTCCTTCAATTTATCAATGAAGGAAGGCTCTCTTCCTCTTGTTCATTGTGCTGAACTCTGCATTGACAGATGAGAGAGTGTGAACCTTGCTTGTTCATAAATGGAAGGAGGAGAATAAGGAGCCTATCCCATTGACATTAATGCACAAGAATATGTTTGTTCAACTTTAATATAAAATTTCAGTTTTTTTTCTTCGTTGTTATGTGTTCTTAACTAATTAAAAGTGAAAGATCAATTTTAAAGATTACGTTTATGCATAATGATCTATAGTGCTTGAGGAAGCAATCATACACAAAGCACAAATAGAATTTTAGATGGTTCACAATCCATTCTTGGATTGCTGGTCTACCTTACCCCAAAGATGGTTTAGCACCTTCGTGTTCAACTAAGCTTGGGTTACTCTACAACATCTACATCAAATTGCCTCTAAGACCAATTACAATATTGATTGTATTAGGACGTACACCACACAATTAACAACAATAGCCTATTTACAATAACACTCTCTCACTGAGATTTACAACAACTAACTAGGCACACTAGCCTAGACCTACAAAAGGATTTCTAGTAACTCACTAGGCTTCACAAGTCTAACCCTATACAAGGATTTTCAACAGCTCACTAAGCATACCAGCCAAAATCCACAAAGGGAATTTCAACAACAACTTTTCAACTTGTACTCATCAACCACAATAACTTCTCATGAATAATTTCAAAGTGAGGACGATCTTGCCTCCTCAAGGCTTGACCCAATTGCAAGAAGTACTTGCTTACATTATAGTCCAATGTAAATTACCACTCAATAGACAGATTTAATTATCCTAGCACAAGCAAATAGTTACACAAATCTTCAGTAACTACCCAATGTAATCAACAACTTAAAAATAGTTACAAAGAACACAACTAGTAATAGTTCTTAATGACATTATTTTAAAACCCAGGTAGCTCATTCCATTTCATCAGTGATCTTATTCCATTTCATCATGTTCTAAGGCAAGTTTGAAAAAATATTTTAGAACATTGATTTTTTTTATTCTACATTGGAAGTGTTAAAAAAAACTACTCAAAAAGTATTTCCCCAAGGTAAAAAGGAACTTTGGTTCCTTAATGCAGAAAAAGAAATACTATCATTAGGTTATTAGATGCACATTTTTCAAAGTAAAAATGTAGGAGACTCATATGATATTGAAATTAAAACTATGATGTAGAACGACAATATAAATTTAGTTATTGAAATGAGAAAAGGATGGACTTAAGTCCATCTAAATTAGGTATACCCAATTGCCAATTAAAGCAGTAATTTTGAATTCTTATGATTTAAATTGAATTCTTTGTTATCATATATTTATTTTCTTATTATGTAAGTTCATCATTGACCTTTATTGGTGTCTTTTTTTTTCATTTTTTTCATTTTTATTTATAAATAGAGATAATAATACTATAATAAAATATAATAAATCAAAATCTTTGTAATAAATGGTGTAACATTTTTAAAAGAAAAATAGATGTAACGACAGTAAGAGGTCACCAAAGGGGAGGGAGGGTTGGTGTTTTTCCTTCGATTTGTCAACGAGGGAAGACCTCCCTTCCTCTTGTTCATTATGCTAAACTCTGCATTGATAGAGGAGAGAGTGTGAACCTTGCTTGTTCATAAATGGAAGGAGGAGAATAAGGAGCCTATCCCATTGACATTAATGCACAAGAATATGTTTGTTCAACTTCAATGTAAAATTTAAGTCCTTTTTCTTAGTTGTTATGTGTTCTTAACTAATTAAAAGTGAAAGATCAATTTTAAAGATTACGTTTATGCATAATGATCTATAGTGATTGCTTCCTGTGGAAGCAATGATACACAAAGCACAAACAAAATTTCAGGTGGTTCACAATCCATTCTTGGATTGCTAGTCTACCTTGCCCCAAAGATGGTTTAGCACCTTTGTGTTCAACTAAGCTTGGATTACTTTACAACATCTACATCAAAATGCCTCTAAGACCAATTACAATGTTGATCGTAATAGGACGTACACCACACAATTAACTACAATAACCTATTTAAGTTAACACTCTCTCAATTAGATTTACAACAACTAACTAGGCACACTAGCCTAGACCTACAAAGGGATTTCTAGTAACTCACTAGGCTTCACAAGTCTAATCCTATACAACGATTTTCAACAACTCACTAAGCATACCAGCCAAAATCCACAAAAGGGATTTTTAGCACTGCCTATACTACACATTTGAGCAAACATAACATTTCAAGTTCTACTCCTCAACTACAGTAACTTCTAATAAATAATTTCAAGGTGAGGATGATCTTGCCTACTCAAGGCTTGACTCAATTGCAAGAAGTACTTGCTTACATTTTAGTCCAATGTAAATTACCTCTCAATAGGCATATTTAATTATCCTAGCACAAACAAATAGGTACACCAATCTTCAATAACTACTTAAAAATAGATAAAATGAAGACAGCTAATAATAGTTTTTAATGACTTTATTTTAAACTGCAGGTAGCTTGTTGCATTTCATTAGGAGATCTTATTTCATTTCTTCATGTTCTGAGGAAAGTTTGAAAAAATATATCAGAACATTGGTTTTTTTATTCTTCATTTGAAGTGTTAAAAAACCTTTTCAAAAAGTATTTTCCCTAGGGTTAAAAAGAACTTTGGTTCCTTAATGCTAAAAAAGAAATACTGTTATTAGGTCATTAGATTCAAGACTTTCAAATTAAAATGTAGGAGACTCATATGATATTGAAGTTAAAACTATGATATAGAACAACAATATAAATTTAGTTATTGAAATGAGAAAAGGATGGACTTAAGTTCATATGAATTAGGTATACCCAATTGCCAATTTAACAACTAATATTGAATTTTAATGAAATTCTTTGTTACTATACATTTATTTTCTTATTCCGTGAGTTCATCTTTGACCTTTATTGGTGTTTTTTTTCATTTTTATCCCTTTTAATTATAAATAGAGATAATAATACTATAGTAAAATTTAATAAATCAAAATCATTCTAATAAATGGTGCAACATTTATAAAAGAAAAATAGATGCAACCATTGTAAGAGGTCATCAAAGCGTAGGGAGGGTTAGTGTTCTCCCTTCAATTTGTCAATGGGGGAAGGCATCTCTTCCTCTTGTTCATTATGCTTAACTCTACATTGACAAAGGAGAGGGTGTGAACCTTGGTTGTTCATAAATAGGAGGAGAATAAGGAGCCTATCCCATTGACATTAATGAACAAGAATATGTTTGTTCAGCTTTAATTTAAATTTTAAGCCTTTTTTCTTAGTTTTTTTGTGTTCTTATCTAATTAAAAGTGAAATATCAATTTTAAAGATTACGTTTATGCATATTGGTCTATAGTACTTGCAAAAACAATCATACACAAAGCACAAATAGAATTTTAGGTTGTTAGTCTACCCTACCCCAAAGATGGTTTAACACTTTGATGTTAAACTAAGTTTGGGTTACTCTACAACATCTACATCAAATTGCCTCTAAGACCAATTACAATGTTGATCATATAAGGACGTACGCCAGACAATTAACTACAATAGCCTAATTACAACAACACTCTCTCACTTAGATTTACAACAACTAACTAGACACACTAGCCTAGACCTATACAAGGATTTTCAATAGCTCGCTAAGCATACCAACATGAATCTACAAAGGGATTTTCAACTCCACCTACCTACACAAAGTCTTATGGTACGCATTTTAGCAAACAACACTTTTCAACTTCTACTCCTCAACCACAATAACTTCTCATAAATAATTTGAAGGTGAGGATGATCTTGCCTACTCAAGGCTTGACCCAATTGCAAGAAGTACTTGTTTACATTATAGTCCATTGTAAATTACCTATGAATAGGCAAATTTAATTATCCTAGCACAAGCAAATAGTTACACCAATCCTAAAAAACTACCCAATGTAATCAATTACTTAAAATAGCTAAAATGAAGACAATTATTAATAGTTCTTAATGACTTTATTTTAAAATGCAGGTTGCTCATTCCTTTTCATTAGAAGATCTTTTACGATTTCATAATGTTCTTAAGCAAGTTTGAAAAAATATATCAGAACGTTGTTTTTTTTATTCTACATTGGAAGTGTTAAAAAACCTGCTCAAGAAGTATTTTCCCCAAGGTAAAAAGAACTTTGGTTCCTTAATGCTAAAAAGGAAATACTATTATTAGGTTATTAGGTTATTAGATGCAAGTCCTTCAAATTAAAATGTAGGAGACTCATATGATATTGAAATTAAAACTATGATGTAGAACAACACTATATATTTAGTTATTGAAATGAGAAAAGGATGGACTTAAGTCTATGTGAGTTAGGTATACCCAATTGCCTATTAAAGCACTAATTTTGAATTTTAATGAGTTAAAGTCAATTCTTTGTTACTATACATTTATTTTCTTATTTTGTGAGTTCATCATTGAACTTTATTGGTGTCTTTTTTTATCCCTTTTTATTTATAAATAGAGATAATAGTACAATAGTAAAATATAATAAATCAAAATGATTCTAATTAGGGGGGGCATCGAACCGAGCCGGTTTGCAAGCGGCTCGAGCTCGGCTCGGTTCGATTAGATTTATCTGGATCTCAAATCAAGTTCGAGATCCAGATAAAGTTTGTTTGTGTTTACGAGCCGAGGTCGACCGAACCATGGTTTTGTTTGAAAGCTCATGAGCCGGCTCGTTGACGGGCTCGAGAGCGGGAGCGGGAGCGAGAGCAAGAGCAAGGGGGGGGGGGGGGGGTCACCACCAAGCCACTCCGTCCGCTATAGTCACCATCGACAATTGCTCGCCGCCATCAGGTCCTCGCCGGCACGGCTAGACCCCTTTCCTCGGCTTGGGGTTAGGGTCGGCTCGAGCACGGATTTTAAATATATAAATCAAGCTTGGGTCGAACATAGGAAGGTTCAGAATCAGCTGGATTCAATGCCACCCTTATGCCCAATTTTAAGTAGAGGTCATTCCCAATTTTTTGTAGAGGTCATGCCTAATTTTATGTAAAAGGTATGCCACTTTTTATGTAAAATTTACGCATAATTTTATAAACAATTTATTTGACATGTATTTTTCGAAAAGTTTTAAATGTATGTTGGGCTCGAGCTCCATTACAATTTTAGGCTCAAGCTCGAGGTCGAAATATTTAAATCAAGCTCAACTCGAACATAGGCAGGTTCGGGCTCAACTCAACTCGGTGCCACCCCTAATTATAATAAATGGTGTAACAATTTTAAAATAAAAATAGATGCAATAAAAGTAAGAGGTCAGTAAAGGTGAAAGTGGGTTGTTGTTCTCCCTTCAATTTGTCAACTAGGGAAGGCCTCTCTTCCTCTTGTTCATTATGCTAAACTCATCATTGACAGAGGACAGGGTGTGATCCTTGTTTGTTCATAAATGGAAAGAGGAGAATAAGGAGCCTATCCCATTGACATTAATGCACAAGAATGGGTGGATGACAGATAGCATTCAACGATAACTACATGGGTTGAGCTTTTTCAGCAACACCCCCTTCTTGATGGTCAATTGATTGAGGTGGATGACCTCTTCGGTTATTTCACCAGTTTCTCACTCAGTTATCTAAACTCTAACAAAATCTATCATAATTAGAAATTAGAAAATTTGAGAAATAATAGGCTTATAGGATTCAAAAAATCTTAGTTAGAGAACAAAGAAAGGTGATCTCGATCATCTTAATTTGATTACATTCTCAATCTTCTTCCTTTGATTTCTTCCTCCCCTCGTCTGCCTTTGCCTCTGTTTTCGTCGTCGCCGTCATCCCTGACGACAGGTTCCCCCCCCCCGCTCCTCCCCTGTGCGAGATCATAAGCAAGTGAAAAAAAAAACTCTTTCTTAAATTCCGGTTGTCCCTTCCTCATGGTTCTTGAAGAAATTGAAAAGACATTTTAATAGAAATACATTTCTAGGGACTATTATTATTTTTTTCAAAAAATGTTGAAAATACATTTTTAGAAGAAATACGTTTCTAGGGGTTATTAGCGCCTCATGTTTTTTGGAAATATTTTTCTAATTGAAAATTCTTATTAAAAAATCATATAATTTTCTAAGTAAGATTTTCCTGCCAAGATGGGTTAGAAAACCGTATAGAAAATTTTTGAATAAGTATTTGACAGTTGATGCTATAATACTTTTAGCATGAGGCAATTTTCATAGCAATTTTGTGTTTGACATTGTATTTGATTAAAAATTTATCAATAAGTATAGTAATATATTAGATTGATCATTAATTTTTTTTTATTTTCCTAGAAGAGGCAATAAGAGGTCCGTTTAAATAATTTTCTAAGGAAATTTTAAAATATTTCTTGTAATTTTCTAGTAAGTCACTAATAGTAATAGGATTTTATTTAAAGGACTTTTTGGAAATATGTATCATAGGAAAAACATTTCTAGTTTTTCCTAGAATATAAATTTTCAACCATGGGCACTAAGGAGGTCATAGTAAATTTATGGCTAGATTCAAAAATTACAAAATAAGCTAGACAATATTTTGGGTAAAAAAGATTAATATTGGTGCATTCTAATCCATTATCAAGATTCAATCTTGAACCTCCCATATCATTCTTTTTTTAAAAAAAATGTATGCATAATTATATATATATATATATAAAATTTATTTGACATATATTTTATCTAGATTATTCAATGTAGGTTCTAGAGCTCGAACTCGAACTCGGTTAAAATTATTAGGCTCGGACTCGATTACAATTTTAGGCTTGAGGTTAGGGTCTGCTCGAACTCGAGTTCGAAATATTTAAATGAAGCTCGGCTCGAACATAGGAAGGTTCAGAATCAGTTGGATTCGATGCCACCCTTATGCCCAATTTTAAGTAGAGGTCATGCCCAATTTTATGTAGAGGTCATGCCTAATTTTATGTAAAATGTATGCCCAATTTTATTTAAAATTTATGCATAATTTTATATACAATTTATTTGGCATGTATTTTTTGAAAAATTTTAAATGTATGTTGGAGCTCGAACTCGAGACATGTATTTGTTGAAAAGTTTTAAATGATTGTTGAAGCTCGCGCTCGGCTAAAACTAGATTAAAATTATTGGGCTTGAGCTCGATAACAATTTTAGGCTCGACCTCAAGTTCAAAATATTTAAATCAAACTCGACTCGAACATAGACAGGTTCGGGCTCGGCTCGACTCAGCTCGATGCCACCCCTAATTCTAATAAATGATGTTACATTTTTAAAAGAAAATAGATGCAATCAACGTAAGAGGTCAGTAAAGGGGAAAGTGGGTTGGTGTTCTCCCTTCAATTTGTCAACTAGGGAAGGCCTCTCTTCCTCTTGTTCATTATGCTAACTCTTCATGGACAGAGGAGAGGGTGTGATCCTTGTTTGTTCATAAATGGAAGGAGGAGAATAAGGAGCCTATCCCATTGACATTAATGCACAAGAATGGGTGGATGACAAATAGCATTCATCGATAACTACATGGGTTGAGCTTTTTCAGCAAAACCCCCTTCTTGATGGTCAATTGATTGAGGTGGACGACCTCTTTAGATATTTCACCAGTTTCTCACTCAGTTATCTAAAATCTAACAAAATCTATCATAATTAAAAAGTAAAAAATAAGAAAATTTGAGAAATAATAGGCTTATAGGATTCAAAAAATCATAGTTAGAGAACAAAGAAAGATGATCTCAATCATCTTAATCAGATTACATTCTCAATCTTCTTCCTCCCCTCGTCTGCCTTCGCCTCTGTTTTCGTCGTCGCCGTGCGAGATCATAAGTAAGTGGCAAAAAACTCTTTCTTAAACTCTGGCTGTCCTTTCCTCATGGTTCTTGAAGAAATTGAAAAGACATTTGAGTAGAAATACATTTCTAGGGACTATTAGCGGTTTTTTCAAAAAATGTTGCAAAGACATTTTTAGTAGAAATACGTTTCTAAGGGCTATTAGTGCCTCATGTTTTTTGGAAACATTTTTCTTATTGAAAATTCTTATTAAAAAAATCATATAATTTTCTAAGTAAGATTTTCCTGCCAAGATGGGTTAGAAAACGGTATAGAAAATTTTTGAATAAGTATTTGACAGTTGATGCTGTAATACTTTTAACATGAGGCAATTTTTATAGCAATTTTGTGTTTGACATTGTATTTGATTAAAAAATTATCAATAAGTATAGTAATATATTAGATTCATCATTAATTTTTATTTATTTTCCTAGAAGAGGCAATTAGAGGTCCATTTAAATTTCCTAAGAAAATTTTAAAATATTTCTTATAATTTTCTAGTAAGTCACTAATAGTAATTGGATTTTATTTAAAAGGACTCTTTGGAAATATGTATCATAGGAAAAACTAGAATAGAATATAAATTTTCAACTAGGGGCACTAAGGAGGTCATTGTAAATTTATGGCCAAATTCAAAAATTACAAAATAAGCTAGACAATATTTGGGGTAAAAAAGATTAATTTTGTTGCATTCTAATCCATTATCGAGATTCAATCTTGAATCTCCCCTATCATTCATTATGATAAACTCTGCATTGACAGAAGAGAGGGTATGATCCCTGGTTGTTCATAAATGGAAGGAGGAGAACAAGGAGCTTATCCCATAGACATTAATGCACAAGAATGGGTGGATGACAAATAACATTCATCGATAACTGCATGAGTTGAGATTTTTTAGCAAAACCTCCTTCTTGATGGTCCATTGATTGATGTGGACGACCTCTTTAGTTATTTCACCAGTTTCTCACTCAGTTATCTAAAATCTAACAAAATCTATCAGAATTAGAAAATAAAAAATAAGAAAATTTGTGAAATAATAGGCTTATAGGATTCAAAGAATTTTAGTTAGAGAAGAAAGAAAGGTGATCTCAATCATCTTAATCTGATTACTTAGTACCCACTTTATATAAGACTAACACTATTTTTTTTCCTTTTGGTGCCTTGCTCAGGGTTTACACTAATAACTATTCATATTTACAATGATTGTGCCAAAAGGAAGGTGAAGGCGGAAAAGTGTTCTTTATGATAAAAATATTAATCGAATGCCTAACAATATTGGTTAAAATATACACATTCAAAATCTGAGACATCACCAATGACGCGTCCAACACTTTATTTATTCATTTATTTATTTCTATAGATTATTTTTTATGTCCCAATTGGCCAATTCTGTTACATTTGATTTTTCTTTCTTTTTTTTTTTGGAATTTTTCATACACGCCTATGTCACATGGATTCTTGAATTTGGCGATAGGATAATATATTTATCGATGAATGATTCGAAAAACGAAAATAGATCAATGGCTACTATGTCTCGTTCAAATATTAGGTAAATCCCATTCCCAGTTTCTTCTGAGGAATAAAAAACGAGATCAACTCATTTGATGCGAAATATGTGAAACAACTATCTCAGCTGTTGATCTTGATCATATACATTTAGCATGTTTTACACGGAATAGTTTTTTATATTGGATCAGCCATCATGAATGGGTAATGTTACTTTCTCATGGCAGATTTTTCCGGGATTTTGGATATAAAATTTCTATTCACATATAAAAATGTCAAAGACAAAATTAATATTTAATTTCGGGTCAATTAACTGTCAATTAAAGTTTTGGACATTTTGAAGTGGATGTCTCTTTTATGTCTGTGTCGGTGGAAAAAATTATTGATTCACAAAGCTGTGAGAGATGGCACCTCCCAGGCAACTTTCCATAAACGTGAAATGCATGTGGAGGTGCAAAGCTGCAGTGAATAAGTTGAGGTCGATGATTCACAGCTTCACATTTTGAAGTGGATGTCTCTTTTATGTCTCTGTGTCAGTGAAAAGAAGTATTGATTCGCATTTAATGGAGGGGTGGGGGATCTTCCCGCAGCCCCCCTTCTTTTCTTCCCTGTTACCCTCAATCATTTTTTTATTTTTTTTTTACAGTGGTAACGAGTCATTTGGTGCACTTGAAAGCCTATATAAGAGGCTTCAGTGAGAGGGTGGAGATCAGTACTACCTGAGCTGCCTCCATTTCTTCCTTCTCTTGCTTCTTCTTCTTCTTCTTCTTCTTCTTCTTCTTCTTCTTCTTCTTTGTCTTTCCTCTATCTGCCCCTTCCATGGCTTCCGCTAGTTCTAGTGAATACCTGATATGTCGCCACGAGAAAGTGAGATGGATAGACTTACTGAGCCTTTTGATCCTAAGAAAAAACTTTGTGGATTATCATTTTGTGGAAGCCTCCATGGGCACTAGGCTCGAGCTAGGCAATGCCCAAGCTAGTTGGCCGGTTTCTTTGTCCCTGTTCTTGCTGAAGATCTTGTCGATGATTAAGGTGCCAATGAAAAAAATTGGCTTTCTGTTGGAGTATGCATGCAATTTGTTCGCCCTCAATGGAAGCTTCTTTGGTTTGATTAACAATATATTTACAGGTCTAGTCCTTGTAACCAATACTAAGCATTTTATTCTTCCGTTTAAGCAATGCAAGGGCTGTAGTCATCCCATGAAATCATTAGCTTTAGTCATTTCATGAACTAGTTCAGATCTGAGGATCTAATCTTAGTAGCTAAGCTCTGGTACAGATATCCATGGAGGAGGTGAGTTGAGATAAGCTACGAACAATGTAGCAACCATGGTTGATCTAATACGAAAAACCATTTGGTGTGAAACATGTGAAACGGCTGAGATAGTCGTTGATCGGACGGTTGAGATAGCCATTGATCATGATCGATCGACTGAGATGTCATCAGCCCTCTCTATCTTTCTATACACTAAATGACTTTTCATATTAGATCAAAGTCTATTTTCTATACACTAAATGACTTTTCATATTAGATCAAAGTCTATGTAGATATATACATGTGCATGCTTGTAGGATTTATGCATGGACTTTTACTTGTTTGTTTATTTATTCAACAAAAAGGAGAGAGATCTTCCTAACATGATCTTTAACGTGTTGTAGTGAGAGATTAAGATGTGATTTTCTGCAGGGAAACTCGTGATTCCCGTACCCGGCACTGCTGATTATCGATCTGCTCTCGGGTTTCTGGACGACAGATTCACCCTATATAAGGACTCCAGCTTGCTGGGTTATTTTCCCAGCGCGCAGCTCCTCGCCGACGACGCTTGGGGTATGGACGCGTATATCATGGCCGCCAAGACTGCTTACGAAAGTAAAGCTTTCATCATGAAGACCGTTTTATCGAATTGGAAGGTAGCTGCTCCATCTCTTTGGGCAGTCCTGAAACATGGTTTAATTCCTTTTCCAGAAAAGAAAGAGAAGAAACTGCTTCTTCCCTTGCCGTGGGAATTCTATGATAGTGTTTTATTCTCTTCGTTTTTTGCAGATGACGTTCGTGGAGTACTTCAACTGCTGGAACAGTAAGTCGTAAATCCGATTCTGCTTAATTTATCTTCTCTATTAACGTTTAAGTCTAATTAGTTGAGTACTGGGAGGTCAACGTTACTGGTTCTAACGAAGGCTCATGGCATGGTTTCTCTCAGAGTTCCTCAACGAGATCACGACCCAGGCCTTCATATTCTGCGACAAGCCGGTGAACGCCGATGTCATCGTTGTGGCCTTCCGAGGGACGGAACCCTTCAACACCGTCGATTGGTCCACCGACGTAGATTTCTCGTGGCTTCGCATGGGGAAATTGGGAAGAGTGCATGTAGGGTTCATGAAAGCCCTGGGTCTCCAAGACGAAAAGGACTATATCAAAGGCTGGCCCAAGAACTTCAATTCAGAGATTGGCAAGCCAGCAGCGTACTACGCCATAAGAGACACACTCAAGAAATTGCTGGTTCTGCATCCGAACGCCCACATAGTGGTGACGGGACACAGCTTGGGCGGAGCACTTGCTGCCATCTTCCCCGCCATTCTGAAACTGCACGAGGAAACAGCCATCCTGAACAAGCTGGTCGGTGTCGTAACCTTCGGACAGCCTCGAGTGGGAGACAAGACGTTCGCAAATTACATGGCGACGGAGGTGGTACCGCCCAAGAAGAAAGTGTTTTTCAGAGCCGTTTACCGATTTGACATAGTTCCCAGAGTTCCCTTTGATAATTTCCTCTTGTTTGAGTTCAAGCACTACGGGTCATGTTTCTACTTCAAGAGCTGGTACGAAGGGGAGGTAAGAATTTGGGATGAAAAAAAAAAAAAAAATCTCAAATAGGTTGCTATTTATTTTTCCTAAATAACCCTTTATTCTAAAAATCATGAGCAGTTCTGTTCTCAAAATTATAAAGAAAAAAGCTTGTTAAAATAAGTAAAAAAAAAAAAAGACTAATCAATCCATTTTACTAAATGATCTCTTTTTCAATTTGCTCTTCTCTAAACATTTTCTTATAATCTTTAGTTTTCATTTTAAGATTAACTGCACATAATCATGCATCTTAGATTTAAAGTTAGACATTACTACCATCAGTCACCTTATTTTCGGTCACCGACCGGGTGATCATTCAAAATATCTTGATCTAACAAGGAAGAGGGCCGATAAAAGAAACGGTTTATAATTCGTAGATGGTTTTTTATATTAATATTTCCATCATTTTATTTTATTTGGATGTTTTATTCATTAATATTATTTTGAAACAAAAAAAATACTGCAGTTTGTGGAAGAAGAACCCAACCAGAATTACTTCAACATAAAATACATTATACCCATGTACTGGAATGCGTGGGTGGATTTGTACAGAGGCATCACTATAGGCTTCAAGCAGAAGGAATTCAAGGAGGGCCCTATGTCTATTGGCTTCAGGCTCATCGGCCTCCTAATCCCTGGTGCTGCCTCTCATAGCCCCAGAGACTACGTTAACGGTGCAAGGCTAGGGACAGCGGCTACAGTTCCGGATTACAAAGAGGAACTGGTCTGAAACCAGTGTTAAGGATGACGGAATGTTAATATGTGGAATCCGCAGGCCACCATCTTCGGACTTTGCTTCTGCTGTTTCTTAAGTTCTATTTGCTGTTATGCTGTTGCTTCTCTGCACTTTTTCCTTCTTTCCTCACGAACAACAATAAACTCTTACTTTCATAATGGATCTAATTTCTCAAGTAAACAAAGCACGTGTTGTAAGCCTAAATATGAATTTTTACAGCAATATGAAATTCATGAAAATATAATTTCAACGATTACCTCCAACTATGTCGATCAATCATCTTGTATATTCAGAGGATCGTCGTTGAAAAAATCACATGCTCCACCAAAAGTGGGAGGTTCCATTAGTAGGGGAGTCGGGCTCAGGGTTCAATGAGTGGTTTTTTTCCTCAATATCGACGAAGAGTTAGGCAAACAAAATCAAGAGCGAATCATCAAATTGAGAGTGAATCATCTGGGTGGTTCAGCTTGGGAGGGCATGGCAGAGAGTGAATTACACGTGAATAGGCATTCAACTTGGGAGGGTATGGCAGAGAGTGAATTACGCGTGAATAGGCAGTTGACGCGGAAAAAAAAATTGACAGATGCAAAAGGATCGATCTGCTCTGATACTATGTTAGATGTTGAATTGCACTACACCTTTACAATTGAATAAAGGTGATATTTATACAATTTAGAATAGAGAATATAAGTTTTACAAAATAAGATAAATACAACTTGGGATCTTATCCGATAACTGAAAGGATTATACAGCTGGTCCCCTTCAATCATATATATTGAATAAATACAACCTATCTCTCTATCAAAACTGATCTGCACATATTAACAAAGAGATGGCCACAACAAAGCAAATGTAGACATGTTTGACAGAGTTGAGGGCCTGGCAGAGAGTGAATTACACGTGAATAGGCATTCAACTTGGGAGGGTATGGCAGAGAGTGAATTACACGTGAATAGGCAGTTGACGCGGAAAAAAAAATTGACAGATGTAGAAGGATCGATCTGCTCTGATACTATGTTAGATGTTGAATTGCACTACACCTTTACAATTGAATAAAGGTGATATTTATACAATTTAGAATAGAGAATATAAGTTTTACAAGATAAGATAAATACAACTTGGGATCTTATCCGATAACTGAAAGGATTATACAGCTGGTCCCCTTCAATCATATATATTGAATAAATACAACCTATCTCTCTATCAAAACTGATCTGCACATATTAACAAAGAGATGGCCACAGCAAAGCAAATGTAGACATGTTTGACAGAGTTGAGGGCGGTGTATCGTGAATGCCTCTGGCTCACCTGCTCCTACTACCTCCGCGAAGGCTTCACAAAAGAGATAAATCAGATAGAAAAAGTCTCGCTTCGGTCTCACAAGTATTTTATACCGGTATCTTATCTTGCTGATGAATCCATCAATTCATCTTCCCATTTTCAGCGAGGAGGGGCCCGGGGACAGGATTGAATTTCCTGTCTCATTCCCCTTTCAAACATGAGACCGCAAAATTTGAAATTCAGATAGAGCTGCGAATGCTTTGGCCCACTACCAGCGATGCATACAGATAGCTGAATGGCATCAAAGTCCATTATTTCGGCGGGTATCTCTTCTTTTGCCTATTCAAAGAAAGGGTCCCCTACCCTTTCTTTTCTGAGGACAGATGGTGGTGGAGGGTGGGGTTGCCATCTCCATCAAAAACGAGAAAAGAGAGAGGAGATGGTTATCTCCACTTTAGCCTATTTGGCTTCGGGCTTATCTGCCTCTCACAACCCCAGAGACTTGCTTGAATGGTGAAAGCTTGTATTTTTCGGTTGAACCTGATTACCATAACCTAGTCTAACATGAAGATCCAATTAGCTGTTTTTTTAGGCATAACTTACGGCATTGAGATCTAGGTTTTTACCATATTTTCAATGAGACCTCTTAATATATTGTAGACATGAACTTCAACTATTCATATCTAAATAAATTGTGGTTTTAAAGCATCATTTGGTGAAAAGTGTACAAACAATAGGGAGAATGCCTAGCCTTAGGAGACTTGAGGCGGTTCGTTTTCCTCGTTCGACGATGGACAATGACCATTTTGGTCGCAAAATGCTTGGAATCGAGATCTTGGCCGAGCAAGAACATCCCAATAAAATTTCAAGATAAGATCACTTATCATTTTCAAAATATGTATGAAAAACTTCAGGTAATGCATGCGATAGGCGATTTCAATTTCCTAAGTGGAGTAGAGATGTGGAAGGCTATATATATCTCGCACTAATAATCATCTTAACTAGGTCTAGAAGATCAACCGGATTTTTTACTTTTTTTTCTAAGGGGAGGGGATTGGATGATGAAACTACCTGCGCTCGCAGCAATATCAATCGCCAGCGGGAAAGAATTTACATCACATTACAAAATTACGGCAAAATGAGATGCTATCATGTAACTAGTAAGAGAAATATATACAACATAAAAAGGGCAGAAAAGAGTAAGAATTATATTTTCTTTAATTTAATCAGATGAAAAAAAAGGCAGGTCGTAGCTACTGTACAAGTGGAAGGAACCTCGGTCTTTTTTTTTTTTTTTTCAGAAACGGCATTTAGCAACTAACCTGGTTTTTTGAAGTACTTCTTGCTAAATGATTCAGACATTTCCGGATATTTGACCTGTACATAGTTCTTGATGCATTTGTGATATGAGAAATCTTCTCTGGCCCCATCAGACGAGACAAGATAAAAGCATCTGCTCCCTTGATGACCCTGCGCTTCATCAACCTGTTGCATAAAGAAAAAAGTGTATATGCGTGAAGGTAACAAGAAGGTAGACGAGCAATCCTTATTTTAAATTATATTTACCTACCAGCCTAAGGTTCGTGCTCAGATTTAGAAAGGAATGAAAATCATCTTACAAGTATATAAACCATATTCAGAATCAATTTAGCAAAGAAGTCTGTAAAACACAAGCCTTAAAGAACTCAACAACTGCCTGAACTAATGAGGATTCCTTTTCCCCACAGGTTTCCCCAATATAGCAGATATCCTTTTCATAGGATATCAAAAGCATATTATGTTTAAGATTTGAAACTCCCTTGACAAATCGGATCAGTTTGAGTCCAGACGAGCAACCTCCAGGCAAACCTTGACCCAGTAACAAGTAGGGATGTTAATTTTTCTGATTCCCCATTTACAACATCAGATAATAAATGGCTACAGAATAAAAATGATCCAGGATCCAGCTATAACCAATTTATATCTTTGCCATTTCTTACACAGAACTCGCATGAACCATGGTTACTACAAAGACAAATATCAGAAAAACAGTAACCTAACATTTAAGAGTTTCCATACACAATTTCTCCTTCCTTATCCTTCCTTATCCTTTGGCAATCAGCAGCTTGCAGGTTCCGACAGGACTTAAAAACGTTTTTCTTTTTCACTGGAAGGCAGTGCCTACAACTGTCTTGCAAGGGTTGGGGGGGAGGAGGGGGTTGTTTATTAACAAAAATTGGAGAGAAAGGGGCCTGCATTGTTTTGAATGGGAGGAAAGGGCCAACCCACTTCAGCATTTTGTAGAAAATGGGGAGGGCGGTGCTCCCCACACACTGTCTACCAAAAGTGAAAGGCGCTTCCGTCTTCCATCAAAATAAATAAAAAAATCATTTCCATACCTTCCAATGCTAGATTTGGTAAAAATACTTTCTCGACGATCAAGGATTAGAAAAGTACGATGTTTATTACTTGGAAAGAAGCCTCACAAACTTCAACCTAGACATTTTTGGATATTCACAATGAAGGTTCACATGTGAAGTGCTAAGAATAGTCTCTCATAGATCCAAGATAAGAAAAGTGAAGGATTTGTTACTATTAAATTGTGAAGCCTAATCAACACCCTACACTGAGTCGTCGTTGTTCCATTAAGGGCAGTTTAGGAATTTTACTCTTGTATCACGGTTGCCCTAATTTTCTCTTTATAATCGAGGAGCGCCACAATTAGGGTTTTATCATCACCAAGAAGGAGTTGGAGTTGTACCCCAAGAAAGGTTAGAGAAAAAACCTGTAAGTGTGTGCGTTTATCTTGTAAACTATTTTATCTTTATAGTGGATTACTGCAGCGGCGGAAGACAGGATGTAGTCTCACCTTGAGGCAAACCTGTATAAATCTTGTGTTTTATTTTGTGCTTGCTTTTCTTTTCTTCCGCGTTTATTATTATTCCTCTCGTTAGTTTGGAATTAGGACGTCTAATTCCTAACAATTACATGGGAAGAAACTTGCTAGCTTCATTTGTCACTTTGGCATGAACCTTCACCCAACTTTAACAACATTTTTAACAATTTTTTAAATTTTTTTATAGATTTTTAGAGATTATTTATTAATTACCCACTTAACCTAGTCGCTAAACTGTATACAAAAAAAAACACAAAAGGTTCTTACAAGTACATGAACAAAATGAAAGTAGAATAAGCTACTAATAATTTAACCGGAATATGATATAGTTTATTGCATTCCGTTCATGCAGCATTACACCCTAGGTACAACTCAACCTTCAACCATAAGAAGATGGTATTTTTAGTGTTAATTAGCAGCTTGTTTCACAATGATAATGGCTTCGACTCCCAACGCACACATAAGTAAAAAAAAAAAAAAAAACAGCTGCGAGAATTTTTTTTTTTGATAAATTGCTCAATTAATTAACATGCGGCAGCGTAAAGAAAGGCTAAGAGGATGGCCCCTTACAACAAGAGATGACCTAGACATCTGCATGACTAAGACAAAAATACCTCGAGCATCAAAGGTATTGGGACACACAAGGCATCAAGCTCAGGACTACCTAAGAAAACTGAAACCCAACTCCGAATTGATTGGCCAAAAGGAGGCGTGGTCTTTCACTCACAACCCATTGTCTAAATTTGTCACCTTTAACCTTCATTTTCTTCATATGGATCCTTTGAGACTTTTGTTGAAGAACAAATATGGAAGAGTCTTACATGACTCTCAGAATAAGAAGTCTTAAAGAGTCACAATTATTATGGAAAGATGTCTCATATAAGAGTTTCAACTTAGAGGTGTTTTAGTTATGTTAGTCTTTAAGTGTTAGAGTTTGGGTGTAATTGGGACAAGGGTAGTTTAATTGTAATTGGATTCTCCTACTTTCCTCTATTATAAATAGGGGTTCATGTACTCTGATTACAAAAAGTCAATGAAGTTTTTCTCTTTTCCATAAATTCAACATAGTATCAAAGGAGGTTCTGTGAGTTGACTTGATCAACCCACAGAGATAATGTGATCTTTTTATGATCTATTATCTCTAGCAGTTCAGGTTCGTATTTTTCTTTTTTTTTCTTTTCAGTTTCTATTCCCGTTTTTTGCTTTACGTTTTCACCTCTATACTGAGCCTTTAATATTGCATATTAGATATTGACGATCTCTATTTGTTTACTGCTGCCTCGCTAATCTATTTCCGGGTGTTTCTGGTTCATCGCTGACGGAAGTTGCTGATTATCTTGTTGGATTACGATTTCTGGTTCAAGTTATCTCTCTGTTACGCCTGCTCCTAATGCTCCCTTCAATCCTGATGGTAAGAGGTGTTTGTGGGGATTGTCATTGTGCTGCTAACCTCCCCTGATGGTAAGAGGTGTTTGTGGGGATTGTCATCGTGCTGCTAACCTCCCCTGATCGTAAGAGGGTGAGAAGCAGAGGTGTCAATTGTCAATGCTAGTTTTCAGGAGAAGTTTTAGGCTGCAAGTTTCCATATTAAAGATCATGCAGGCTATAGCAAGATGGTTGCTTATATTTAGCAGGACACGTTGCTGATTGAGGATGGGTTCCGATTGATTCATCCGATCACTTCTCTGTTTTGAGACATCGATCAGCAGCAAATTTTTTGTTTTTTTTTTTTCCTTCTATCTCAGTTGCCTTTGGACGTCTCCATAGCCAGATTAATTCCTGTTATTCAGGCTTCAGCACTGCTACTACTGCTACGTATCTCTGCTTGCCGATTATCCTTCAGCTGGTTTATCGTTGACGTGGCTCCCTACATTGCTGCTTGCTGCTCTACTTGCCAATTACAAAGAAAACGTTGCATAATCTTACCATTGCTCTGCTGCTGATATTCGATGATTGGCTGAGACTCTAATCTGTAACGATTTGCAGGAGTCGATTAACAACAGCAGTAAGAGGAAGACAAGTCTGTTTGAACCTTGCAGCATTAGCGTGGTTTTATCTCCTGCAACAGTCTCCTCCAGCATGTTGACGATTATTCAGCCAAGCTTCAACACGTTGGTTATTCAGCAGTCTTTTATCTCCATCTTTTTAATCATGGTTATCAACACGTTGCTGTAACTCTTCTAACACTTGTGCTTTCATTGATGACTGGTGTTTTCATTGAGATAATACACTTGGTGCTGAGATTTTTGGTCAAGTAGCAGTTGTTTGTTTTTATCTAGCTGGTCTCTGTCAAGTGGGGAGGTTTCACGATGCTGTCAAGTTTTTAAAGGAGATGAGGCAAAATGGATTAATTCCAAGACTGTGGAGCTATGAAGAACTCGTGAAAGTGTTATGTGCATTTAAAGAATATGATATGAGCCTTCAGGATCCAGGATTCCGCTCTGTTCGGCGTTGTGAGGAAGAAGATGACTTTGCCAAATTACATGTTTCCTAAGATAGGATCCAGTGCCGAGCCCAACTCGGACCAGACCCGCCCGAGTTAACCCAGCGAACCTGCCAACCCAAGGTTGCTTCCGTTCTACCGAGTCAACTCGGACTGGGTCAACTCAGTGAGTTGACTCAAGTCCGAGTCAACCTGACTCGGCCCACTTATTTTCTGCCTCAGTTATACAAGTCCGGGTCACAAGGTTTATACCTATTTTCCTGTGACTCAGCTATATTGGTCTGATGTATTACTCAGTTCGACTCGGTTCTCTATCTCCGATTAGATTATTATCTTGGATTATTACTTGGTTCCAACATACTATTTGGTGCAACTTCCTTATTTACTGATCGACTCGCTGTAGACTATTTCATGTGTCCTTGTTACTCTTAAGGATTTGATTATTTACCCGTTATCTACTGTTATACTACTGCAAATTTGGTAGATGTTATTTGGGCATTGGCCCATTTCTGCTACTGCTATTGTGTCTCTTTGATTGAGACATATTTCTGAAGCAGAACTCCCCGGTTGCTTCCCTTAGGTTCATTATCTGCTGACTGTTATCGGCATTAGTTTGTCTGATGCGGAATTTGAATTTCTTAGAAAAATAAAACACATGGTAGCCTCAACATCTTATCTTCCTCTTTACCCATTACCCATTTGTTATTTGGCAGCCTTTCTCCTACCATCCTTTATTTGACTCTCACATACCCCTTTGGGCCAACCTCTTGTGTGTTGATTCGGTTGGTTTACCTTTATATTCATATATATATATATGGGTGTTTTTAACTCCGTTGAGACATTTTATATGTATCTGTGGGTCTTTTATCGTCGTCTTGTGAATGACAGACATTACCCACGTATCCCCCATTTCTAGTTGGTGCCCGGGTTGGTACACCATGATGGAGGAGTTTATTACTACATTTATGTTATTTGGTTCAAGCTCGGATGACTTCCATTACCTCCCAGCTTGAGGGGGAGAAGTAAAAGAAGTACAAGAAAGAGGTATTTTATATGTTGTGGTAATTTTAATGTGACAAAAATATTCAAGAAAGGGGGAACACAAATATGAAGTTTTTACATCTATGAAGAAATTTTTGCAACAAAAGAAAATTGAAGATCAAGAATCCTTTTCACTGCAAGCTGAAGTTATAAACTCGAGTTTGGGCGGGAGTGTTGAAGAGCAAATATGGAAGAGTCTTACATTACTCTAACAATAAGAAGCCTTATAGAGCCATAATTATTATGGAAGGAGGTCTCACAGAGGAGTCTCAGTTTAAAGGTGTTTTAGTTATATTAGTCTTCTATTTATGTTAAGTTATTTAATTATGCTAGGACTTATCTTTAAGTGTTAGAGTTTGGGTTTAATTGGGACAAGAGTAATTTAATTGTAATTGGATTCTACTACTTTCCTCTATTATAAATAGGGGTTCAAGTACTCTGATTACAAAAAAGTCAATGAAGTTTTTCTCTTTTCCATAAATTCAACAACTTCAATACCTAGTTCTTCCATTGCTAGGAGTAATCAAGTTGTTCCATGTCATGAGTGAATCATAAATTGACAAAGAAATGCAAGAATGAGTATACAGACAGACATGGCTACCGTGTAAACCCCGAGATGGTATTGTGGTTGTTCATTGTAGGTAGGTCTACACAATAAAGCAAAATTTAGCTGGCAAACTTGAAAAATTTAGAGTCAAGTTATCACTGAAGGGTACACAAACTTGGTGTAGAGTACCCCGAGACATTCTCCTGTAGCTAAAGTTAGGTCAAAATTTTAATATTTGAGGCAAAAAACAAATGTATAGTCTTTGTTTCAGTTTCATATAAATGGAGATTTAGGCAAACAAGTTTCCATGGAGTAACCTCTTGTGTATATTACTCAAGGGTCAGAAGGAAAAATATGAAAATTACAAAAGGCCATCTATGTGTTGAAACAAACCCTCAAGCACGATATGACAAGTTTAGTAGAGGGTTGACGACTTTTGGCTTTCCATGCAGTCATTGTACTTATTCGATTTTATTTCTTAAGAGACATAAAGGAGTGATTATTCTAATTGTATACGTTCACGATATCGCTATTCCTAATAGTGAGAGAGTTCCTCTTTACAAGGGCCACTTCTTACGGCCAATCAGTTGTTATTACTAAGGGAAAGGGTTTGATGGATCCTCCATGGAGGTCTGACAGATATGTGCTCCAAATTACTGATCCAACCGCTGCCACCCAGGTGTCTTGGCAGCTTGTCCATCATTCAGCAAACTTAGCACTTGTTACCTTAGTTGAGGAGAGAATTGCACAGCATCAACTTGCATTCACAATGGGAAATTCATCTTAGTTGATTTTTAAGTTTCTATTATGATGTGCTTCACACCTTATTTGCGATTTTGCCCTCCTCACCTTTGTTGTAGTTTTGCCTCTTCTTTGGGTAATACAATAGACAACGTTCAGAAAAGATTTAGCTTCCTTAGCAAGAGAGTCCACCAAACAATTGGCAACTCTATGAACATGACTCGAAGTACAAGAGAGGAGGCAAGCTCAATAAACTCATAAAAGCAATGCAATGACGCCAAGGAAGGTCTTTTTGGAAGAAGCACAAATTGATCACATTCCTTGAATCACCTTCAACATGGAGGGAACCCTGGAAATTTTCTCTTACCGAAAGGCTGTGGTGAAGTGCTTGAAGCTCGGCCGAGGTGGAATAAAAAACCCCAAAAGGGCTGGCAAAGAATGTCAGTACAGAACCAGAAGAGTTTCTGAAAACACCACCAAAACCGGAAGGACCTGGGATACCGAGGGAGGAACCACTAAAATTCAACTTAATGATGCTCATGTCAGGATGCTTCCAAGCTTCAACCGTAGGAGGACGAAAGTGGGAGAGACTCGAGATTTAAAACGAGCAACTTATTAGGTAATCAGCTCTGAATTTTTTAAAGCAAGACAGGGAGCAAATCCAAGAACTCACTTGTTAGGAGGCCCTTTCAGCAACATTTATCCAAGAAGAGGAGGAGCTCTAAAAGACTCTTTGGTTTCTTTCAATCCAAATGACACAAGGGACAAATAAAAATCAAGCTTGAGACATGATCTGGCCATGGCTAGGGAGTTTTAAAACGGTGCCAAGCTGGATGAGGTCTGCAAAAGAGCAATAAAGACAAAAAGGAATCTCAAACTTGCTGAAAAAGAAGCACTAGATATGCCAAAAAGAATGGCAATGGAGAAGGAGGTGGTCAATGGATTCCTCAACAAGGTTGCATAGAGAGCAAGTACTGGTAGGAATGCGAGATCCGCGACAAATAAGGATGTCTCTTGTAAGGATTTTCAAACAGCACACTCCAAAGGAAGAATTTTGCCTTAGGAGGACCGGAGAGCTTCCAAGTATAGTTGTGGTACCCAATCATCGGTACCTTGGAAAGGAATAAAACTGCTCTCATTAAGGCTAAGCTAGGGGTATCCCAAATCATTATCTTTCTATTTTTCCCTGTCCAGCTAATATTTCAGCAGTGATGGAGGCTATAATGCGGCATTTCCCTTGGTGCGGTTCTTTTGACCAGTTCTTTATCATCTTGTTAACTGGTAGGAGGTTTGTCGACCAAAGCCTTTGACTGGCTTGGGTATTATATCTCTTCCACTAATGAATAATGCTCTATTGGCCAAATGTTTAAGGTGTTTTGCTGAGGAAGGATTCTTTATTTAGCTACTCTCCTCAATTGTGGTTCCCTTCAAATACAACTCAGCAAGGTATGTCTAGTCGACGGAAGGTTGTTCTAAAATTGAAGTCCATGTCTAATTGAGCCATAGAGTTGCTTTATGGACTGATATTTGGGTTTAATTCAGAATATTTATCTGATTCTTTCCCCCTCCTATTTTGTTTAGGGCAGAACCCACATATTATAGTAGGTGAGTTATTAGGGGAGGGTGGATGGAATTTTCAGTTCAGAAGGGGGCTTCGTAGTAATGAATTTGGGGAGATCTCAAGGCTACTTCCCCTTTCAGAACATTGATTCATTTTGAGAAAGGGCAAAGATCAGTTAGTTTGGAAGTTTAGCACTTCCGGTTTTTATACAGCCTCCTCGTTTTATCCTTGGTTTTTCTCTACAGAAATTCATTGTCCCTCCTAAAATTAAGCATGTTATGTGGTGTGCTTCAAAAAACAGAATTTTAATTGTTCATCAACTCCTTTACCAAGGGCAGGTTATTAAAGATATTAAATGTAAATTTGTTTGCTTCAAAATGAATCCAAGGACCATATTTTTATGCATTATCCCTTTGCTTTTACTGTTTGGAGTGGTGTGCTTCAAAAAACAGAATATGATTTCAGTTTTCCAGCTTGTTTTCCTGATTTGTTTTTACAAGTTTCCTCCAGGAATCTGTCAAGGTAAGGCGGAATTTTATGGTTGGCTAGTGTATAGGCTACCATCTAGGCCTCATGGGAAGAAAGACATGCTAAATTTTTTGCAAATAGAACTCGTTCTATGGATAGGGTGGACATAAGGTTCATTATACGCAACATTGGTTGATACACAATATTGGTTTAGTAAGTTCCCATCTTTCACACCCATAAGAGCATATTTTTCCAACCAGGGATCAGGACCCGACCCAGGTTCTTCAAAATCCGGGTCGGGTCGGCCCAGTAGTTTCGGCTCAACTGAGTCCAAGGTTGGACTCAGGGCATGTAGGAGTGGACTCACACAAAACAGAATGGATGAGTCTGACCCCTCAACCAACCTAGCATTGTTATTCAGGCCGAGACTCGACCAACTCGTGCGTCAACTCATCCTAGGAGTGATATTTTGCGTTCACATTGGCATGATATTGTTGCTTTTACCGATCCAATGTGATATTCTGTTGTTGAATGGACTTGCCCACCAATAGGGTGGTTAAAATTTAACTTCGATGGTGGTTCAAGGAATCTTGGGCTCACTAGTGGTGGGGGCTTTCTTCGTGATCCCTCAGAACAGGTATTGCATGTTTTTTGCTTCTTATGGGATCTGTGATTCAAAAGAAGCTGAACTCAAAGCTTTGCCTTGTAGCTTTAGTATTTAGGCAGCATTTTGTTTCTACTTAAGTAATTTTTTTTTTTATGAATGGTGCGTATCTACTCAAGTAATTCAGGGAAGGTGATTCTCATGTTGCTATCAGCTGGTTCACTTTTGTCTCATCTCCTTTAGTAATCAAGAGAGGGCGATTCTCATGATGAGGTTCAGGGGTTTTGTGATAGTCTTTAAGTTGCCTCAGTCTCAAATTGTTTGGAGTGGGAATGATATTGATGATCAATTAGGCCACACTCCGTCAGCAACCATGAACCCAAGTTCCTCAAACCATGCCTCTTGTTATGGAAAAGCTAACACTGCCCCCATCACCTACTCCAGGCGTAAGCCAAAACAAGCAAAGCCGCCAGACCCCCACATAAAAACCTACTCCAGGGAAAAAAAAAAAAAACAAGAAGCCCAAGGAACATACTCCAGAAGTCAGCAGCTCTCAAAAGGAGCCACCATCCACTCCACCCCCCCATCTCGTAGGTGTCGGAATATGCAAGTGTGGATCATAAAGAACTCTACCGGCAAAGTTCCCCCTAAAAAATTCATAAAGATGATGGAATACTGTTGGGACTTCTCCAAGTACTACAATGGCCTTTTCTGCTACGCGGAGGAGGATACTCGTAAGCACTTCGATCTATGAAAGTTCTAGCTTGGAACGTCCGTGGAATCAACTCGTCCTCCAAGCGAGACATTATCAAGGCCACCTTTTTTGAATGTAAGCCTGATGTAGTTATATTATCAGAAACTAAACTACAATCTTTTGACCGCTCCATTGCTAGTAGTATCTGGTTTAGTCCTGACCCCGAGTGGGTTCAAATTGATGCAATCGGGCACTCTGGGGCATCATTGTAATTTGGAACCCAAACTCAGTAGAAGCAATCTCCTCAGAATACGGTCTCTTTTCTGTCTATGTCCGTTTCCGAGATAGAACCTTGGGGTCGGAATGGGCCATAGCAGGGATCTATGGGCCTTCGGGAAATGGAGATAGGTCCCCCTTTTGGGGTGAAATCCTTCTTAAAGTTCAACAATGGAATGTTCCCTGGCTTTTAGCAGGGGATTTTACTACCACCCTCCGATGCTCGAAAAAAAAGCCCAGCGCAAAACGGATTACATCCACCATGAGAGCCTTTTGTGACCTAATCAGCAGCCTTGAACTCATTGAAATACCCTTCGCTGGGAAGAAATTTACTTGGTCCAATGGTCAAAACCCCCCTGTCCTTTCCAAATTAGACCGTTTTTTGGCTAATAACGACTGGTTGTCTCTTTTCCCCAATACTGCTGGCCAAGTTCTTAACAAAGTTGGATCGAATCACTGGCCTATTTTTATTAACTCTCATCCCCAAAATTGGGGGTTCTCTTAGTTCTGATTCGAAAACTCTTGGCTTCTCGAGGACTCCTTCTCCCATCATTTCAAAACCAGGTGGGAAGCTCTCCCACATCACCCAAACCCGGGATGGGCATTCCACTGCAAGCTCAAAGCTCTCAAATCAGCTATAAAACCTTGGGCCCGCTTGCTCACGCATGGAGCTAGAAATCAAAAAGCTTCCATCCGCCACAGATTATCGGAACTTGACCTCCTGGAAGAACAGAGAGCTCTTGCTCCTACTGAACTCATCTCCAAAAACAGTCTTACTCATGATCTTTCAAGATTCTTAGCCAGTGAAACCACTCACTGGAAGAAACACTCCAAATTTAGATGGTTGTCTGCTGGAGATGGGAACACCAAATTCTTTCATGCTATTGCATCCCGAAGAAAAATATCTAACCGTATTTCTTCCCTTATCATAAATGGGGAGGAAAATACTGATAGTATCTCTATTGCTAACGAGTTTGTTAAGTTTTTTTCAGGTCTTTATGCAGAAGAATGTTTTGATCGTCCTGTGCTAGATCAGATCAATTTCCTTCAGATCTCGGAATCTGATGCCTCTCAACTTGAACAACCTTTCACCCCTAAAGAAATTGATGCAGCTGTCCTTGGTATGCCTAGAGATAGGGCCCCGGGCCCAGATGGGTTCAATGGAGAATTTTACCTTCAATTTTGGGACACTATCAAAAATGATGTTCATAACTCCGTGAACAACTTCCACCAAGTAGGGATCACCCACAACTCTATTGGAGCCTTTTTCATTGCCCTTGTCCCAAAAAAATCCGGTTCGGTCCAGGCCAAGGATTTCAGACCCATCAGCCTCACAACTAGTTCATACAAAGTCCTTGCTTGTATCCTTGCCAAGCGCCTCAAATCTGTTCTCCCCAAAGTCATCAGTCCTAGTCAAAGTGGCTTTATTACTGGTAGGAATATCCTCGACTCGTCTATGGCAGCTCATGAAATCCTCCACTCTTTTAAGAAATCACACACACCAAGAGTTGTCATAAAGTTGGACTTCGAAAAAGCCTTTGATAGAGTCAACTGGAAATTACTAGACCACATCCTCATTCAAATTGGTTTTCCTACACGTTGGAGAAGTTGCATAACTAATGTCTCCTACTCTGTTATGATAATGGTAAGCCTTCTGGTTACTTCAAAGGCTCCAGAGGACTTAGGCAAGGGGACCCCCTGTCCCCTCTTCTCTTCACGCTCATTGGAGAGCAACTTGCTGCTATGACTCGATTGGCTAAATCATCTGGATGGCTAAATCCTATTTCTCCTAACCCTGCCCTTGATATAAGCGTACTTCAATATGCAGACGATACTATTTTCTTTTGCGATGGCACTTTCAGTCAAATTCAAAACTTAAGTGTTTTGCTTAATATATTTGAATTTTCATCGGGGCAAAAAATCAGTTGGGAAGAATCCTCTATTTCTGGTTACAATATTGAACCTGGTCTCTTAAGCTTTATGGCTAATTATCTTGGTTGCCATATAGAGTCATCCTCTGGAACTTATTTGGGACTGCCATTGACCCCGAGTATCCCCTCTAAGGCTTCTTGGCACCCTGTCATTGAGCGCTTGGAAGGGAGACTTGCCACCTGGCGGGGAAAATTTCTTTCAAAAGCTGGCAAATTAACTCTCATCAAATCATGCTTGCAAGGAATACCTAACTATTACCTGTCTATGTTCTTTTGTCCAGCGTCAATCAGAAATAGAATTGATCTCCTTAAGAGGCATTTCCTATGGGGAGGGCCAAATGCGGAAAATAAATACCACTTGGTTAAATGGGAAGAGGTTTGTAAGCCAAAAGCAGTTGGGGGTTTGGGAATTAGAGATACTTCTCTCACTAACTCTGCTCTGCTGATGAAGTGGATCTGAAAGTACAACATGGATCGGCATTTGATTTGGAATGCTTTTATCAAAGAAAAAGTAAGGCTCCCCTTTGGCTGGTGGATAGAAGGAGGACGTATTCATGCCCTCTCGCCTGCTTGGCGGAAAATTGCTCAACTCCTGCCTAAATTCAAAACGGCCACAAAATGCTACATTGGCAATGGAAATTATTTGAAATTCTGGACTGATTGGTAGGTAGGCCAGTCCCCCCTCAGAAGCAGCTTCCCAGAAATCTTCTCTCTCTAATAATTCAGAGATCAATATCTCGGACAGTTGGTCTAATAATGGGAGCTAGAACCTTAATCTTAGAAGAAACCTTTCTGACACTGAAGCCATCCTGGCATCCCAGCTCCTTCTCGCTCTCCCGCTCAGACATCCAAACTCTTCCCAAGATACCCTGATCTGGACCCCGTGCTCTAAGGGAAATTTCTCTACCTCTTCGGCCTATTCATTCTTAAGCAACTTACCAATCCAACCAAATCACCCTGCTGCATATGCCTGGGACCTGCTTATCCCTCCACGTGCCAAGTTTTTTTTCTGGTCTGCATGCAAAAACAAGATTTTGACCTCAGATGCTTTAATCCAGCGGGGTACCCCTGTCCTAGACCCACTTTGGCCATTTTGCGCAAATGCTCCAGAAACAGCCTCCCATGTCCTCCTGCCGTGCCAATTTGCCTACCGAGTTTGGACATCCTTCTTAAGCAGGATTGGTCTTCAATTTTGTACCCTTGGAAACATTGCTGACACTATCATCTCCCTTACCAACCCAAAGCTCCCAAAAATGATGTTATCTTGCTGTGTGGGGCATATTATTTGGGCTCTTTGGAAGGAACGCAACAGAAGGAAATTCAGCCTCAAGTCTTTGCCTATTGAGGTGTTGACTGATCAAATATCCGGACAGGTTTCTATCTGGCTCTTAAACAAAAAAGAATTCAAAACATTCAGTAACACCAACTTCAGAGGAAACTGAATATCTATTGCTCAGATGATCCTCCCTCGCCGACCCCCTGCTATGGCTTCGTGGATTTGGAAGTACAACATGGATCGGCATTTGAAAACTGGATATCTATTGCTCAGATGATCCTCCCTCGCCGACCCCCTGCTATGGCTTCATGGATTTGGAAGTACAACATGGATCGGTATTTGATTTGGAATGCTTTTATCAAAGAAAAAGCAAGGCTCCCCTCTGGCTGGTGGATAGGAGGAGGACGTATT
Organism: Aristolochia californica; assembly: GCF_029961685.1. NCBI lineage: Eukaryota > Viridiplantae > Streptophyta > Magnoliopsida > Piperales > Aristolochiaceae > Aristolochia > Aristolochia californica. The sequence goes on along the minus strand of NW_027181992.1, from coordinate 7,228,148 downwards.
CATGCCCTCTGGCGGACAATTGCTCAACTCCTGCCTAAATTCAAAACGGCCACAAAATGCTACATCGACAATGGAAATTATTTGAAATTCTGGACTGATTGGTAGGTGGGCCAATCCTCCCCCAGAAGTAGCTTCCCAGAAATCTTCTCTCTCTATAATAATTCAGAGATCAATATCTCGGACAATTGGTCTAATAATGGGAGCTAGAATCTTAATCTTAGAAGAAACCTTTCTGACACTGAAGCCATCCTGGCATCCCAGCTCCTTCTCGCTCTCCTGCTCAGACATCCAAACTCTTCCCAAGATACCCTGATCTGGAACCCTTGCTCTAAGGGAAATTTCTCTACCTCTTCGGCCTATTCATTCTTAAGCAACTTACCAATCCAACCAAATCACCCCGCTGCATATGCCTGGGACCTGCTTATCCCTCCACATGCCAAGTTTTTTGTCTGGTTTGCGTGCAAAAACAAGATTTTGACCTCAAATGCTTTAATCCGGCGGGGTACCCCTGTCCTGGACCCACTTTGCCAATTTTGCGCAAATGCTCCAGAAACAGCCTCCCATGTCCTCCTGTCGTGCAAATTTGCCTACCGAGTTTGGACATCTTTCTTAAGCAGGATTGGTCTTCAATTTTGTACCCCTGGAAACATTGCTAACACTATCATCTCCCTTACCAACGCAAAGCTCCCAAAGTTAGGAAAAATGATGTTATCTTGCTGTGTGGGGCATATTATTTGGGCTCTTTGGAAGGAACACAACAACAGGAATTTCAGCCTCAAGTCTTTGCCTATTGAGGTGTTGACTGATCAAATATCCGGACAGGTTTCTATCTGGCTCTTAAACAAAAAAGAATTCAAAACATTCAGTAACACCAACTTCAGAGGAAACTGGATATCTATTGCTCAGATGATCCTCCCTCGCCGACCCCTGTTATGGCTTCATGGACTCCGCCTCCTCCTAGTTTCATAAAACTCAACTTTGATGGCAGTGCATTAGGTTGCCCTGGTCCTGCAGGATTTGGTGGGGTTATCCACAATGGAAATAGTTATCTACTTTATTCATATGCAGGTCCCCTTGGCATAGCTGATTCTACTACTGCAGAACTTGTAGGCCTTCTTCATGGGCTCAAGGTTTTCACTAGCCATCTCTCTGGCCCCCTTCTAATTGAAGGTGACTCGAAAGTTATCATCAATTGGTGTGCTAACCATGATTACCCCCCGTGGTGGCATTGGGACGTGTTTAATGAAATTTGTAATTTACTTTCTGATTTAAGCTGTAATTGGATCCAAATTCCACGTTTGCTAATCATTTAGCGGATTCTCAAGTTCAAGGCGGGTGTTTCTCTCCAACATTTTTTTGTGGAGTCAGGCCCCCAAAGCTAGGTTTGTTTCTCTCCTTTGTTTATCAATATATGCACTTTTATCAAAAAAAATAAAAAATTGGGCCAATAAGGAGTAACTTGGGCTGGTTTAGTTCAAAGTGATACCTATCCTTTTGACCCGGGCTGAGTGTTTCTTTTTTTTTAAATTTATATTCATAGAGTTATTTTGTATATAACTCACTTTGTAATTTTTAACCTTTTCTACTAGTTGTTCTCTTCAGCTAGTTGCTCCTTGTAATGTGTATTTCTTCCTCTATTGAATGAATTTCTCACCATCTTAAAAAGAAAAAAAAAAGATTTGAGCAGATATATTTGTATTAGAGAGAAGAGTGTTTTAGTCCATAAACTAAATTGTCACTTAAATGGCCTAATATAAGAACAGACGGGTTGAGTTCGATCCCTATGCTTGTCTTCACTCAATTGATGACAGGTCCTTTCTGACTTTTCTAGTTCTTCTTTCTCCACTCTCTTCTCTTCATCTCTCAAGTGCTACTTTTTTACATACTAAAACTTCATCACTAGAGCAAATAAAGAGACAGAAATTCCAATCAACATACCGTGATATATTCAAAATTGTTGCCCATTTTAGCTGATTTGTCAGGATGATAACTGAATACATTCTCTAAGATATATTTTTGATCATCATCAGAAAGCCGCTCACAATTACTGCACGTGGGAGAGTTTACAATCTGATCAGTTACAAAGAGAAAATAGCACATCTGAAGAGAACCAAGATAGAGGAAGACATCTTTGAACAATCTCAGCGCATAAATATTGACCAAGAAAGAACAGAAAAACAGGAGCCAAGTGCAGGCATGTGTTTGCAAATAAACAGTACAAGCAATACTACAGACGGGTTACCTGGACTTGTGGAGAACGTTCTTTATTGTTGTGATGACCGGATCTACATCATTTAGTATTTCAACTTCTTCGGTTGTGAATTGATCCTTGCGTCTTCTTGTTGCAGTAAAAATTCCACTTGTGTTGCGACTGGCTTGAGCACTGTAATGATCAGATACCTTAGTTGAATGACTCTTCTCATTTTTTGAAACACCGGCAACTGAAGCATCCAAAGAATGAGATTTTGTAACTCCTTTTGACCAGCCATGCCTCCTACTACCAGTCCAACTATCTGCAGCTGGAGATCTCTTAGCGTGTATTTCCTTTGAAGCCCAATCATCAAGTGGACTAGATTGATCATTGGGAGTTTGAATTGAGTTAGCATTCCAAGCATTTGATTCATCTGGGGATACCTTTTGAGTGTCATTTCTTCTCGAGTCTTCCAAACCATCAAGCCCAGATCCTGCATTGAATCTTAAACTTTCCCAAGCATTATCAGTAGGAATTGAATTTGGTCTCCAATCTTCCCATGAGTTGGACTTTGGTGTGCTAGGATCATTATGTACTTGTGGTCTTCTTCGGTCCCACACATTCATTGAATCATTTGACTCCCAGACAGCGCCAGATTTTGAGTAACTCAGAGAAGTGTTACAATCAGCTTCACGAGGACCACTTTGGAGTCCTTCATTCCCAGATTTCCATCCTGACCTACTCACAGATCCATCAGGTAAACTAGCAGGCTTCTTATGGGCTTCTTTATCCCACTTATCTGCATCCTTAGATTTCCAGTATTGCCAAGCATCAGAGGCATCAACAGCATCACAAGGACCCCTTTTGAATTTATCATTCCTTGGTTTCCACCCTGACCTACTGTCAGATTCATTAGGCAGACCATCAGTCTTCTTTTGGACTTCTTCATCCCACCTATCTGCATCCTTAGATTTCCAGCATTCCCAAGCATCAGAGGTATCAACAGCATCACAAGGTCCTTTTTTGAATCCTTCATTCCTTGATTTCCACCCTGACTTACTGTTAGATTCATCAGCCAAAGCAGCGGAATTCTTTTGGGCTTCTTTATCCCACATATCTGCATCCTTAGATTTCCAGCATTTCCAAGCATCAGAGTTATCCACAGGATCGCTGCAACTTGCATTTGGTCCCGTATCAGTAGCACTCCAACTTGACCATGCACTCTGCTTTGATTCTTCCCAGCCCGAATTGCTTTTTTTACTAGCATTACCCTCATCAAAATGTGGTTCATCAAAATCCATGTGCTGCTCAGGAGACGAAGCCAGGTCTTCGTCTCCATCAAGTTCATCAACTTCCAGACCAATACATTTAGTACTAGCCTCTTTTTCTCTAAAAGAGGTTGTTACCAGATGCAGAAACTCATATGCATCTAACTTAACATCTTCATTAGCTTTCATCTAGCAAAACAGAAGTATGTGATGTTAATTAATCTAGCCAACAAGATCATAATATTCCATCAAACTTTGGCACTAGACCAGCAATTTGTGAAAATAGTTTTTTTTGTTTCAAAATATCAAAAAGGTCACGGCCACAAAATTAACAAGAATATAAGTATGACAAAACATAAAAAAATGATGTTGACAATAATAATTGAGTACCTCTTTTCCATTCCATATAAATTCAAACTGTGTTCCTGTTCCAATAGACACAGTTTTACCCCAGGCACAAGAAGCAACTGTCCCAGATAAAGAATCTGAATAGCATTTCTCTGCTGATCTCTCGAAAGATTTCATAGGTGCCTGTAAATTCAGAAGAGATCAATAAAGACAATTATAATTTTTTAGAACCATTGAAGATAAAACTAGGCATTACAGAAAGCAAAAGTGCTGCTCTCACTTCCTTCAAACATAGTACATAATAATTTCTTACAAATAGTGTGGCCTCCATCATTGGCACTTGAACTTTTGAAGAGCGAAAAAGTGCCCTACAACCACCAGGATTGAAGCCGATGAGATTTCCAGTGCAGGTCATACTACTTGCTACGAGCTTCAGATGCTCCTTAAGCACACCTTTGTCAACAGAATTTATAGACATTTCAAGTCGCTGCAAAAGTTACCATGTTAAAACTCCAGATAGTAAAAATTAAGGGTAATTGTTAAGAATTAATTCAGTTAAACAATGGATTGATTAATCAAGCAAAGGGAAAGACACACACAACAAACCTCATGAATGAAGCAAAAAAATCATAACAATATTTTGATGTGGAATACTTCATTAAGAAATTGCGTCTACTAAACAATCCAAAAGTGTATCCCTCTATTGTTTGGGAAACAAGGGCTTCACCTGAACAGCTTGCTCAAAAGCACATGAAATTCCAAGAAGTTCTTGAATCTGTTTCATGCCATAAGGGATAGATCTATTCACATCAATGAGGTGCATCAGTGGCAGACAAGAATCTAACACAACCCTCCAAGCATCACCGTGTTGCTTCACTGCATCCTTCTCCACCAATATTTCTAATGCAACTTCACCCTTCAGTGACTTGCCTTCCTTCCTCACCCAACCCATTGAATTTGGATGGGTCCATATTATGTTCGTTTGGCTCAATCGAGAGTCACCTGCGCATATATACAAGAAGATAAAATTTATTTAAAACAAATATAACAATTGAGACCCTTAATAATCTGACCAGCGCCTTTGGTTCAATGATGACATGGAAGGGGAGTGGGGCGCTTCTAGTGGGAGGTCTTGCATTTTCTAGTCTTACCAGGTAAAAGGGGTGTATGTGTAATCAACATTTCGAAAGATAATCTGATATCCTGGGGCTTCAACAATTGAAATAAGAGCAAAATAGTTTATAGGGAAGAGTTGGATGTGCTGTTAGGATTTAGAAACTAAAGGAGATAAAACGAAAGTAAAGAGAGAAATATGAGAGACAGAGAGAGAGAACCCAAAAAGACGGCAGCCCCTATACACCAACCAATCATTTATGAATAGTAACATATAAGATAATCGCATACATATGGTAAATAAAAAATAAGGCAAAGACAAAGAGAAGAAACTATGATATGGAACCTTTTAAAATAGTCTTCAACAGAACCGGACAGATAACATCACCCATAACCTCTGAAGTTTCCTTGAAATTATCATCACGTGAACTGGCAATTCCATTTTGGTAGAACTGTAGACATGGCACCTGAGACCACTCTCCAACACAATGCTTCTTGAGAGTGCAGCATTCACTTTACAAATAAAAAAAAAGAAAAAATTACACTTCTTCACTGGTGAAAGAGAAACCAAGAAGAATAATAAATCAACATTGTTCCTTAACTACATCAATTGCAACTGACAAAGAAGCCACCAAAAAGACCAGTTATTTGAGTGCAAAGCTGTCAGTTAAGTAAAAGCTTTCTCTATCTGTTTCATACAGTTCTCTGTTTTTAAATCTACACACTTAATCCATTGAGACTGACTTATCCCCAAGAAATGAACATGCACTTAAACCATTAAAAAGTCCATCATAAAATATGTTTCCCATTTCTGTTGAAAAGAAAGTATGACAAACGACTAGCAAATCTTAATGATACACCATGAAGATTCATATTTATTCCATTCTCCATCGACTTTGTTTTATGTATGCATGACCCGAACCTTAAGTGCTCTAGGAGGTAGTTTCTTATTTTGTTCCCTAGGTGGTTCCCTGGATTTAGTGTCTTAGTTTTAGTCAGCTGAGGTTTATTGTCCTTTTAGGATAAGGATCTAGTTGTATTTTAGGAAGGTTATTACATAATAAATAATGAAATCTAGGGTGCAAAGAGACACAGACGTTTCTTTCTCCTCCCCCCAACTACTTTCTTTCTCTCTTCTGCCGTTGTCTCTCCATCCAACCAACCTAACATCCACGCCTATATCGTACTCTTTTTTTTAATCTTCAAGGACAATAAGAATGCTATATTTTATTGCAATAAGGGTAAGAAATCCCTGAACTATACTCTTTCTATGGCTAAATATCAAGTATTTAATGATCATCCACAATTCTAACAATACTAAAAATCCAACTGAAAAAATGCATTTACATGTCTTACTGTGCACGTGACGAGCATGCTATGTGTGTGTGTGTGTATTTTATTTTAGCTTCCTAAGTAGTTAAGGCTACAGAATTAGAGTTGAATTGATCTCTACATATGTTAAGAGAGACTACTTTCTATTTTTTGTAACTTGAATCGTTATAGATACAGAGTTACACGAGAGGAGAGATGACTTCTTTCTCTCCCATTCGTTCAGCCCCCCTCTCTCTCTCTTACCACTTGCAATGTCTCACATGTGTGTGTGTGTGTGTGTGTGTTTATAAGAGAGAGAGAGAGGGAGAGAGAGAGAGACACCTGGCAAAAAGTCTAGTTTCCTTCAGCAAATGTGATATACTGCTTCTTTTCTTCCTGTAGTACTCTATAACCTTGTCACATTTCTGACAGATTTCATCTAATCCAATATTTAGTTTCATCAACTTCACCTGTACAGCATAGTATGAGTTCCAAAACAAGTGCATGTTGTCCAGATCATATGAAAGCATTACATAAACTAAAAGGATTAAAGAAACGGCAGCAACCTTGTCGAAATGAATATGACCCACAAGACTAAAGTTTGTCTCTGCACCTTCTGAGTTTTGTTGCTTCTGATATCTACCAGCAGAAGTCAAGAGTTATGGATATAATAGTTTTTAAGTAGAGTACAGTTCATATCAGAAAGAAGGAAAATACATACTGGATAGTGAACTCAGTAGCAAAATCCTTTAAAGTGATTCTTTCCAACAGATTTAGGAGTATATATGCTGAATTCTCCTTGCAATACTTTTTGCCACAGTTGCAGTCATTCAAGAACAAAACCACCCGCCGATCATTGACATACTCCTTATTGAAATTAATTTTGCAAAGGAGTACTTCCTGAAAGAGAAACATCCTCACCAAAAAGACTTTGTTTTCTTTTTTTCTTTCCCCATTAAAAAATCAGTGATAGGCGTATAGGATTTCCAACATATCAGAGAAATCAAAATCCGATACATAACAGGTGTATCGGCCAACATGCTTCCCCTGTGCCAGCCAGAATCAGCTGATATGGGTGTATTGGGCGTAAAAGCCAATACATATTGGCCGATACCTGATACATATCGGAAATAAAGGCACTGGTGCAAACAAAGTAGCCATAAGGAATCAGAAAGAAATTTAAAAAAAAAAAAAAAAAAAGATGCTACCTTCATCAGTGCCCATGATGAATTGTTACTCTGAGAGGAATCAAGAACAGCCTTGTAGGCAGGGTTTGACACTGCAGTGGCAGCTAGTATGCCAACAGGTTCACCAGCCGGAGCTACACTATCCATATTACACATAGGTCCCACCCTATACTCGAATTGAACCACAGAATTGCTGCATATGTTCCTAACTGTTCCATCGTAGCACATAACAACATCCCTGAGGACTGCCATCAAATTTTTGAACAATGTTCCTGGCTCAGTCAGACCTCGAGATGAACGGATGAGAGTTTCCCTTGATGAGATTGAATGGGTCAACTCTTCAAAGGGATTCAGACCTTCAAAGAAAGCACTCTTCACTAACCCAAATGCCTCAGAGGGACAATCAGATCCATTAAACCTGCTTTTGTAATACAAATACATGTCATCAACCAGGCCCTTAGAATAAAATTTACCCCTCGTGTAGAGTTGAAGCCCCAAAAATCCAAGCTGCTCAACAATTTTACAGATAGCAGAACGACTTTTTGAATCAATCAAGTTTCCCATAGCAGATAGTTTCAGAAGAAAGGTCACAATTGGTAGTTTCATGTTGTTCAGATCATTCTCCACTTGCAACTCCACAAATTCATCATTCCTTGATCTCATATGCTGCATCTGATGAGTAAAATGCTGAACCTTCATCTTGAGATCTGCTAAGACATCTTTCGAAACAAAAAAATCTCTCAGACCAACACTATACCCTTTAGAGAACAAAATTTCCATTAACAATGGCTGTACAAGATTGAAAAATTTGACAGCTTCTTTGGGGCCCTTCTCCATCAAAACAGAGGTAACCACTTCCCTGAAAGATGACTGAAGTGAATCTCTGTTATAGTCAAGTCTCAGCATCTCACTCTGCCTGATTAGGTATCTCTCTGCAAAGCAATCAAGATCAGCTGGCAAAGCACTCTGCAGCACCTGGAGAACAGTCCACAGAGGCCCATGTTGAGAAGACTTAGGCAAAGCAGGCTCTGGTAAAATGGAAGAAACAAACATTGCTAACTGTTGTGCTGTTGGCTTGCTCAAGAAAAATGTCTTGAAGAGAAGTTTGAGTGATAAAAGTGAGTCATGCACCAATTGGAGGTTAAGATTCCCAGTATGGGAACTAAGAAGTTGTTTCTCCACACTGAACAGCTCAAGAACCTCTGCCTTAGCCGCAAGGGACTGCGGATAGAACAGGTGAACACAGTCTCCATCAAAATCAGCAGATAGTGGAGCACAAATAAGAGGGTTGATTTTGACTGTATGATCATTGTGAACATATACAGAAAATGCTTGTAAAGAGTGTTTGTGGGTTGTAGGGGGTCGATTGATGAAAACCACATCACCATCCATAATTGCCCTGTTCACTATCTGTCCAATTTTCAATGTTGTACGCTTCCTATATCCTTCATTGACTGTATAACTTGTCGTCCCATCCCTGTATGTCACACATAAACCTTTCTCCATCAGTTCTTGCATTCTCAAAATGTTGTGAGCAGTTACTCTTTCCTCAAATGTGACTTTCCGGGCAATCTCTAGGGGAATACCAATTTCATCTACACCCTTGTATGCATCACCACTAATTACAGATCGAGATGAGAATCCCGATCCCTTTCGAATAAACAGAGTTTTCATTTTCTCCAGCCATGCTTTGGAGCCACTACCATCCTCCTCTTTGCCCAACAAGAACTTCCTCCGGAAGTCATCAGTAGCCTTGCAGCAATTAAGACGTATAAGAACAGAGTTACTAGTATTATCAGAAAACTTATCACCACTGAAGAATTACAACATGCACATATGACCACTATTATACTCACCTTACTAGTACCTCTGAGCTGCAAATATTGCATAACTACATATTGCAACGCATTTGCCTCAATCTCATTGGACTCAAATTTTGGAGAACCAGATCTTGATCTCCTAATGGTCCCAATCACAGTAAGAATTTTTTTTAGCAGAGACTTAGAGGGATCCTGATAACAAGAAAAACACCTACTTTTCAATTTAATCTCAAGGAGAAATATATATCCAAGCCAGTGTTCAGGATCGTTCTCAAATACAATTATTAAAACTTACAGAAGACATAATAGCAACTCCATTAGATACATCAGGCGCAGACAAACAATTTGGAGGCACAGGTAAACACTCCATAATAAATCCATTTTGAGGGTGATAACCCTTTGAAGCTAGTCGTCTCTTTGTTTCCTCAGGAATGTTCTTCAGAATTTCCAGAGCCTGAGAGGAAATATCATACAAACAGACATGACAAGAACCATTAAGGAGCTCTAGCCAGGTAAAGATTCATTAGCGCCAAATATTCTTATACTGCGGCGATTAGAAATACACAGACCTTCAGACAGCAATACTGCGACCATATGGTACCCCTACTATTTTCCAACACAAGCATGCAAACATGTCATTCCACATCAAGTAAAGAAGTGATTTTAGTAAAGAGAATTTGTCAATATCAAAACCATTGAAAGCTTGCAAATCTTTTTTTTTTTTTTTTTGAAATGTTGATGTGGTATCAAAGCAATTCGAGCTGGGGCATGATGAAGTAAAAAATGGAAGGCAAAGTCAAATCTGCAGAAAAGGAGATTTCAGATTTGAAAAATGGGGCAGAGGAGCTGAAATCCGATATGTTATCGATTCAAGAGCTTATGATGGAAATCAGCAAGGGGATGCGAAGAGAAGGGAAAGAGAAGTTGCCGATAGGAGAGACATCGGCAAATCGCATGGGAAGAAACCTCAAGGAACCTTTATCGGAGGAAATCACTGGAAAAAAGGGAGGAGAATGGATTTAACACTCATCTCAGGAAAGGACCCATATGGTTGGTTGTATTGCACCGAACCATACTTCGTTGTAAACGGAGTTGAGGAACACGAGAAGATTCCAGCAACGGTGACTTCCTTGTAGGAAAGGCGGTTAACTAGTTTCAAATGGTGGAACGACTCATGCTAATGTAGAACTGGTTCCAGATGGTGGAACGACGAGAGCCGATGGAGAACTGGTTCCCAATGGAGGAACAATGCGTCTCGATGGAGAACTGGTTCCAAATGGTAGAACAACAGGCGCCAATGGAGAAAATGGTCACAGTTTCGATTTGCTGGTCCTCCAACGATTCAAACCTCGGTAGATGGGAGGCTTGTATGAAATCCTCCTCGCCCTCCGATAGGATGGCTCCATCATAGAGTGTTTGTCACGCTAGTCGAAGCTTCCAACTATGTATTAATGGGGGCATTCATTAATAGGTTGAAGGAGGACGCCTGAGCCATCTCACGAGTGAACCAACTCGACTCGTTGCTCGCACTCATGGAAGCAGCTTATTGAACCAACGAGTGAAACTCGGTCCTGGATCACATGTGGGAGAATAAGTAGTGTGGGCCCAAGGTAGTGAGACCAGGACGGAACACAGGGGTGATCGAAACATCATTATCCCGGATCACCCCCAGCACCTAAACCAACAAGGTTTCACCCCCTCCACCCTCGAAGGTGCTATTGCAACACAAATCCACACTGGACCTTCTTCGGGTGGCGGTGGCCATGGTAGTGGCGGCGGCGGCAGCGGCAAGATGCGAATATGCCTTCTAATAGCTGTATGAGGCAAAAACTCAAGCAAAATGAGAATGTGGCCTTTGCTTTCATTGCAAACGAGAAATACTTTCTGGGTCATCGCTACAGGCTTCGGCAGATGAGCATGATGATCATTTTCAACGAAGAGGACGAGCCACTAGAACCCAACAACGTCAGAACAACCAAATAGGAGGCTCTCACGCAACAGCTTGTCACCATGTCGATAGATGCCTTGCGTAGAGGGATCACCACGAGCAACACCCTTAAGCTTTTGATGCAGGCGAGAATATCTGATGCGGGTACATATTCGGATCCTTAATCGGATCCGGTAAGTAGTCGGATCCCTAATCGGATCTTTTGTATTGAACCCGGGTTAGGGTTTGCTTTCTTTTGAGCTGCAGCCCGGGCTTGTCAAGGGTTGTTGAATGATATTGCTATTTTGAATCGATTTAGAGAAGATTTCTCTACGATTTCAGGGCGGATATCTTCGTTCCTCCCGTGATTCTCAACTTGATCCGCCTACAGGATAATCACTATCCTGTCTGGCGTCAGCTTTGGGGTTTGCTTGGCAAATGTGAAGCGGTGGTCCTCATTGACAGTGGCGCCTCCCACTACTTCACCAGTACTTCTCTAATCCAAGAATTGCACATTCCAGTGCTGTGCAGTAGACCCTTTGGAGTTAAAATTGCTAATGGGTATTATATCAGAAGAGTTTGCCCAACCTCAAAATCCAAGGACTGAGAATCAAGCAACACTTCTATCTCTTCGCCATGAAAAGAGCTGACGTGGTCTTGGGGATGGCCTGGTTTCAGCTCCAAGGTGACGCCTATCAGAATTTGAGAAATCTCTCAATGACCTTCGAACTCAATGGGAGAACAATATGGTTTCAAGGAGACCCCGCTTTGGCCACAATAGAGGTGTCTCTCAAAGTTATGACCAGAATTTCGGAGTATGAAGGACATGGTTCCCTATTAGAATTTAATGGGATTTCTGAGATGGACGAGGTACTCCCAGAGAGGTTCCCCCAGAGCTTGCCGGACTGATCACTATGTTCCTACAAGTGTTTGAAATCATCTGAGGGCTACCATGTTAAGTTGTGGAGCCTAATCAACGCCCTACAATGAGTAGGTACGCGGATCATTAAGAATAGTTTGGGGATTTCATACTTGTAATCCAGTTGCCCTAATTTTCACTTTATATTTGGGGGTGCCGCTATTAGGGTTTTATCATCCTAGAAGCATCATTAGTTGCATGCTGAGAAGTTAGAGAAAAACACTTGTAAGTGTATGCAATTTTTTTTGTAAACTATTTCATCTTCATAGTGGATTACTGCAACGATAGAAGACAGGACGTAATCTCACCTTGAGGCGAATTTGTATAAATCTTGTTGTTGTTTTTCGTTACTTGTTTTCCCTTCTTCCGCGATTATTATTATTACTCTCGTTAGTTTTGGAATTAGGGCGTCTAATTCCTAACATAGCACTGGCACATTCATATGACCATTCCATACCCTTAAAGGCAGGTGATCAACCACCCAACATTCGACCATACTGGTACCCCTTCTATTAGATGGCTGAAATAGACAGGATCATGCAAGAGATCTTGTCATCTGGAATTATAAGGCCCAGCAGCAGCCCCTTTTCTAGTCCAATGCTATTTGGTTAAAAAAAAAAAAAAAAAAAAGGGACTAGAGATGGCATTTTTGTGTTGATTACAGGGCACCAAACAAGATCACAATATCGGACAAATTCCCTATCCCTACAATCGAAGAGCTCTTGGATGAACTGGGAGGAGCCAAGGTGTTTACCAAGTTGGACCTGAAATCAAGGAATCACAAGAATAGGCCGAAGGAAAAAAACACGCCTAAAACAGCCTTCCAAACTCACGAAGGGCATTATGAGTTCTTAATGATGTCGTTTAGCTTCCCTAATGCCTCCTCCACATTCCAAGCCTTGATGAATTGGATTTTTCAACCTTACGTAAGTTCATACTAGCTTTCTTTGACGACATTCAGGTTTACAGTTCTGATTATGTCGCACACTTGGTCAATTTGAGGTTAACCCTCCAAATACTCAAAGACAATCACCTAGTTGTTAATCAAAAGAAATGCACTTTCTTTTGTTTTTTTAAATGATGCTGATACAAGAAATGCACTTTCAATAAGCACCAGTTGGATTACCTAGGCCAATTTTTGAAAAGTGTCTCTGTTGACCCTTCAAAAGTAGCAGACATGCTCAAGCGGAAACCCCCTCAGGATGTCAAATGCCTCCGCGGATTGCTTGGGCTTACGGGTATTACCGTCGATCTGTGGAAGGACACAGAAATTTGTTGAACCTCTCAAGAGGTTACTCAAGAAGGACACCTGCCTCTGGAATGAGCAGGCCCAAACAACAGTTTTTTTGAGAAAGGATGATTTTATTTATGAAAGAAACCGAAAAAAAAAAAATCCAGGGAGCAAAGTCCTAACAAAATCAAGGCCCAAATAGCAATTGAAAAGCTAAAACACACCATGACCACAATGCTTGTTTTAGCCCTGGAAAATTTCTCTAAACTATTCATTGTAGAGACCGACACTTTAGGGAAAAGAGTTGGGGCAATTCTCATGCAGGAAGGGAGGCCTATAGACCAAAACCAAATTTCCTAACCAAATGGCAACGCGCAGAGTCTCCCAAGCACCCGTCTCCAGGGCGAACCTATCCCTTGCTCGAGAACGCTCCGTCTCCGCCTCCTGGCACCTCCTCAGGTTGGATACTGCCAAAATATGTCGGACTTGGTAATTGTATTGAACTGAATGAGAAACGAATTACAATGGTTTATATGTACAGCAAAGTGTCACACTATAAGGTAACTACCTAATATTGGAAATACAAATCAAAATATAATCTAATCCCTACAAATCAGGAATTACAATCACTAGAGAAAGTCAAATATTCACAGTTGTACACGAACTGTATTTCCCACATGCTACACATATTGTTTTCACAGCTGTACATGGACATTATTTTCTCACATATTGTACATGTTGTATTCACAACTGTACACAGACTGTATTTTTCCACACTCCCCCTCAAGTAGATGAATGGATATCATCCATTCCAAGCTTGCTTGTTATTCTATGAAAAATAGTATTTGACAATCCTTTGGTAAGCACATCGGCAAGTTGATCACAAATAGGAACAAAAGTAACGAACATATATTAGGCCACTATCCAGCTTCTCCTCGATAAAATGTCTATCAACTTCAATGTGTTTGGTACGGTCATGTTGTACCGGGTTGTGTGCAATATTGATGTCTATGTACAACTTTGAGATGTGACTCTCTAGGATTGTGCATAAATTGACTCACCACACTTACAACGTAAGCTATATCATGCCTAGTATGTGACAAATAAATTATCTTCCCCACAAGTCTTTGAAAATAACCTTTATCCACCATCATGTCCTTTGGAGCATCACAAAGCCCGTGGTTTGACTCTACGCGTGTCTCTACATGCTTACATCCCAGCTTTGCCTGTATCTGCCAATAAGTCTAACACCTATTTTTGCTGGGATATAAAAATCTCTTGCTAAGAGTGGGCTACTTCAATACCAAGAAAGTACTTCAATTTGCCTAGCCCTTTAATCTCGAACTCTATCACCAATTGTTTATTAAGGTTCTCCATTTTGTCCAAGTCATCTCATGTGACTATAATATCATCTACATAGACCAGCAGTATCGTCACTCCCCATGTTGCCAAGTGCCTCACAAACAAGGTATGATCGCCTTGGCTTTGTTTATAGCCCATATTCACCATGACTTTGGTAAATCTTCCAAACCAAGCTCGTGGGGACTACTTTAGTCCGTACAAAACCTTTTCTAGCTTACATACCACTCCATTCTTCATTCGATGCAAACCCAAATGGAATCTCCATATAGATCTTCTCTTCAAGATCACCATATAAAAACGTGTTCTTGACATCAAATTGTTGTAATCTCCACCCAAAATTTACAGCCACTGATAGTAAGATTCTCACTATATTCATCTTAGCCACCAAAGCAAAAGTCTCCAGATAATCTATGTCGTAAGTTTGAGTATACCTTTGGCAACTAACCATGCCTTATAAATTGCCAAAAATTCATTTGAATTCTACTTAGTTGTGAACACCCATATGCACCCAACTGGTTCTTCCGTTTTGGCAGCCTCACCCTGTCCCAAGTCTTGTTTTTCTCAAGTGTTTCCATCTCAATCTTCATGGCATTTTTCCAATTCTCATTTCCTAATGCCTTGGATAATGTTTTAGGAATAGCAACTTCATTTAGATCAGTAAGAAAGGCCTTGTGTTTAGGAGAGATTCTTATAGGATATGAACAAATACAAAGAGTATTTGGTACAAGCTCTAACTCCTTTTCTAAGAACAATAAGACCATCACAATCCTGTTGTTCAAGTGTTTCAGGGATGTTATCATCGGTTGGAGTACTTAATTCGACATGACCAAAAGCAAAATCAGATGATTGTGTCGGCACAAGTTGAGAGATTGGTACTCCTTTCCTTGAGTAAACCTGCAATGGACCATTAGAGTCTTGAGCTTGTGGCCCATGTAACATTTCTTGTGACTTGGATGTATGAGGCTCGACTTCTAACTGCAAGTTTGACTCGGATGTGGTGTTTCGTAGAATGTTTGGCTCAAAAACAACGACAGGAAACTCAAGGAGAAAGAAATCTCCGACTTTATCTTCTATGAAAGATTTCTCCTCCTAAAGATAATGACTAGTAAAGTAATGATCTTGTTCAACAAAAGTAATATCAGCAGACACATAGAATTTCCTTGTTGGACAATGATAACATTTGTAGCCTTTTGTTGTGGAGGAATAGACAACAAAGACACATTTAAGAGCTCAAGGGTCATGTTTTCCCTTGTTTTTGAGAATGCACATGAACCGATGCAATGCAGCCATATATTTTTGGGACAAGATCAGTGGATGCATTAAAATCTGTAAAGAAATGTTGGAGAACACTCATTGGACTTTTGAAATCCAGAACTCTTGTAGGGAGCCTATTGATGAGATAAGCAGCAGTTAAAACTGCTTCCCCTCAATATTGTTTTGGGATATTTTTTTTAAACAAAAAAGCCCTTGTAACGGCTAGAAGGTGACTATTCTTGCGTTTGGCTACTGCATTTTGTTGGGGTGTGTTAACACAAGAAGACTCATGTATGATACCCTTTTCTTGGAAATAAAGAGAGAAAAATTGGTTAAAAAAGTCTTCAGCATTGTCAGATCGAAAACTCTTTATCCCAACACCAAACTGAGTTTTGATCATATTATAAAAAGTTGAAAAGACAACACTAACATCAGATTTATTTTTTAACAAAAAAATCCAAGACACACTAGTGCAATCGTCAATAAATGAGACAAACCATCGTGCCCCACAAACATTTACAATAGAGGACGGTCCCCAACTATCACTATGAATCAAGGAAAAAGGAACTGATTTTCTTTTATTGCTGATAGGAAAAGAAGCATGTTTGAGTTTTGCAAGTTCACACATATCACAATGAAAGCTATCGACGGCTGAACCTTTGAACAATGAAGGAAACATTAATTGAGAACCTTAAAAGATGGGTAACCAAGACAAAGGTGTTAAAGCCAGATCTTGTCTTTATTGGATTTGAATGACTCGGAAAGGAATGATAACGTGATAAACTCTTAACTCTATGTTGTCCATTCGATTCTTCAAGATTAAAAGATTGTCTCTCACCCTAGCACATCCATTCATCCTCTTTGTGCCCTGTTCCTAAAACACACAATGAGAGGGATAAAAGGACACACTGCAATTAGAATCAGCAGTGAGTTTTTGGATTGACACAAGATTGGTGCATAATTTTGGGACATGAAGGACATTCTTAAGTCTAAGGCAAGCACTCAAAAAGACATTCCCCTGGCCAGCCACAGTTGTCATTGATCCATCAGCCATGGGTCATGTGACCTGTAGCTCCTGAGTCAATGACCCAGAAGTTGGAGGAGACCTTATCCGAGGTATTAAAATCATGAGTAAATGAAACATGAGAAGAGGGAGGAGAAATACCTATGAACACCAAAGAACAAGTACCTATTGTAGGCTGCTTCTCTAATGTCCCCAACAGAGTCGTAAATTTATCAATCTCCTCTCTCTTGAATTCAGCAATTGGGAAGCTTTTTTCATTCCATGGCTGTGTGTTTGCCATATGCACTTGTTCTTATCCTCTTGTTTGTCCACTATTCACGGACTATTTTTTGTCCGTTGTTTTTGGCTTTGCCATGGAGTTTCCAGCACTTCTCCTTGGTATGGCGTGATTTTTTGCAATATGTACACCACAAAGATCCTTTTTGGATAGTCTTGACAAATCTGTTTGCCCACTGCCTTTATCAAGATGCTGCTCAAAGCCATAACTCTTCATAGTAGAATTTTTGGACATCAACACTGAACTCTCTACTATGGGAGTTTCAATCATAACACCCCTTCTACCTTCCTCAGCAAGAACAATTGCTATTGCCTCATACAAAGATGGCAAATCCTCTTTTCCAAGCATTTGCACTCTTACGGCATCAAACTCAATGTTTAATCCAGTAAGAAACTCATAAATTATATCTTTTCCAACATACCTTCTAAGGATAGTTGCATCTTCACTGCATTTCATCTGGATGCATTGATAATGAACCATCTCTTGTCATAGGTGCACCAAAAAATTTGAATTTTCTGTGACTGATCAATTTATATGTTTAGCGACTGAAATTTTTGTCTTGATGTCATAGATCTGTGTAGCATCACGAATTTTAGAATAGGTCTGGTTGACTGCTTCCCATATCTCTTTGGTCGTGCTAAAAAACACACATGTATCACTGATTTCTAGTAACATAGATTTCCACAACCAAGACATCACCAAATAATCTTGTTTGTCCCAAACATCGAATTTAGGATCACCTTGTTTCGGACCGGTTACAAGCAGGTGACACAGTTTTCCTCCTCACCTCAAGAACGTGCAGACCAATTGAGACCATTTCAGATGATTTTTCTCGTTCAACCTATATGTTGCCTGAATATTTTGTAATTCTCCTGTTATGACAGACTTATTGTTGTCGGTCAAAGAAACTTCTAAAGTGTCGCTGGTTTCGGTGAATGAAGACATGGTTTAGATAAAAAAAAATACCGAATTCATGATTTGATGGTGACTTCACCAAAAAACGAACTTAAAGCTTTGATACCATGACAAAATATGTTGAACTTGTTAATTGTATTGAACTGAATGAGAAATGAATTACAATGATTTATATGTACAAAAGAGTGTCACTATATTAGGTAACTACCTAATCCTGGAAATACAAATCAAAATCTAATCTAATCCCTACAAATCAGGAATTATAATCGCTAGAGAAAGTCAAATATTCACAGCTGTACACAAACTGTATTTTCTCACATGCTGCACATACTGTATTCACAGCTATGCAAGGACTGTATTTTCTTTCATGTTGTATATGTTGTATTCACAGCTGTACATGAACTGTATTTCCCACATATACGATGATGATTTTGGTAACAAAAGGACACCTACAGTGGCAGAGGCTGCACGGCATTCTAAAGAACCCAAAACCTCAAAACTACGATGAATCTGGATGGCAAACTGTGACTAGTAGAACTTCACTAAGAAGAATCCACCTGGCATCGGCAAAAAGAACCATTGCTTTCACGTTTCAATACGGGAAGACCCTCACCACCGTCCGGTAAACGCAAGAACAATCGGGCAAAGTTATCCACATCCTATCCATGACTGGGAGCAAAAGATCTTTCATTACCATCCCGACCTCTGCCAAAGACTCTTTTATCAAATTATTCGATAAGGTGATCTCTGGAAATACTGGACGCAGCAATGCAAGGGAGCTCTGGACCGATGACTTCATCTTCTACCTTACCAGCCAACATCACCATGGAAATTTGGAGTGCAGAATCACCCAATGCCGACGCAGTTCGATCATGGGAATCCTCTTCATACCACACCTAACAAGTTCCGATTTCGGTTGGAACGTCTTACACAATTGTATCCTCCAACTCCTACCTGCAACAACCTCAACTCCGCCTGAAAACCAGCCTCATCATCCACCCTCAAATACCCCACGGCCCAATCCCCCCAATAATTCCCCCACTTATCATTACCGCATCCTCCTCCAACCATCCGTCAGCCTCCTCTTCCTCCTCCTCTGGTTCACCATAATCAATACTTCATATCCATCACCCTCCCGTCACAAGCCCTCTTCGACGGGAAGAAACGGCTATCTACCACTGCTTTGGCTATTATCCACCCACTTTGCTCCTCCGAACACACCACATCCAACTAGCTCATAACAAACTGTTTTCAACCACATCCCTCTCATCTCTCATATCACCAAGCACCTTTGGTTAATCCACTTCAAAACTATTCAAGACAGAACCTCGACACAAGACGCAATCGCCGACTTAACTTCTCCTTTAGGGACTGGTGCCCTACTCTTACAAGCTTCTCGTTTGGTCAATGGATCACGGCAAGGGGAATTCCAACTGAACTCTGGTGTAAGCACACCATAGAAAGCATCACCAGCATCTTTGGCACTCTTTTGCAAGTTGAAAACAGTACGGAGTCACTAAAGGAGCTAAGCCATGCCAGGTTCTTCATCCTCCCATGACAGTCGGTAAGCACCCCCCACTCACCACGTCGAGTTCACTCAGCCACCCATTTCCCGCCCTCATTCAAAATTCGAACTTCCCTCACCCAGCCCCTCTGCAAATGCCTAGTTTCAGAAACCACCTGCCCCACTGCTGATTCTACCTTCCTTGCGCTGCCGCAGACATCTGAACATGTCCCCCCTTGGAACCTATTGACAAAAGCTTTGCTTGGACCATCTGTCAGGTTTTATCTGACAACTACAGCTTCCAAACTTGTCATTTGGATCACTCTGACCAGACGTCTCTTATAGGAAAACCTCAAACTCTGAAACCACTACTTACGTGGGCTCAAACTCAACCGAGCCACCCTTTCAGCAACTACCACCCTTCCAGCAACTACCACCCTTCCAACACCTGGCAACCATCAACAACCCAACAATAAATCCCATCACCTGTTCCACACCCTCATCACCGACCACCTTTAACCATCGAGCCCTTCCTGCCTACCAGGCAACTTCAGGATGGGAACTATGAAGTATTGGAGAAGTGGCAAGACCGGCGCGATTTTGAAGCCACATGGGAATCTTATGACACTATCCTATCCCAGTTTCCTTCCTTTCACCTTGAGGACAAAGAGGAACTGCAAGAGGTGGGTGGGTGGGTGGGGGTGGGGGAACCCCTGGTAACCCATATCTACAACAGGTAGAGTAAAAGAGGAAACAAAGTCGAAGGAAGATGGTGGTATACCCAGAAGCCCATTGAAGGAGCTCAACCTGGCACCAGCAGTGCTGCCCACTAGAGGACAGTCAGTTATAAACTGAGAATAAAGGGTCGTATGGGTTTGGGAAAAGGAGGAGAGGAAGAAGGTGGGAGACTCTAGACCCTCAAAGTCTAGACAATTCGAGATTGGGGTGATCATCGGAAGAAGAGGACTCACTGGAATTACAATGAGTTGAAGCCAGGATGAACAGTACTCTGGGTTCCAACGTAAATGAATAAATATCGGTCAGTATAATCTCATAGAAACAAAAGACTACTTTTTCACAGGATAATCACAAGCATTCCCAATTGCAATCTGACATTTCAAAAAGTAAAATTAAATCACAAATAAAACTAAAAAAAGTATAGAAGACATGAGAAAAGAAATATCTAAAGTATCCACCAGAAAAAAAGCAGCCTCGTGGAGTCAAGCATGTGCACTTGTTTAGATGATCACCAGAGAGAGCTAATGAGTTAGTTTTGAGATTTTACAGAGACTTGGATTTAGATGAAATCAACTTAAAGAAAAAAAGTTCTAAAGTATCCACAATCTCCAGCCCAGAGAAAAGACAAGAAAATTGAAAAGAAAAATCAAAAGTGATAAGGAGACACCTCAAACAATTCAAAAAACTGCAAATACAAGATCACTTGCACAAGTAACTTCCCAGAGCTAAATAATATGTTTTTAGCAATATCAAGGTCACTCTCTTGCCAATATTCAAGATCTCCAGTGATATCTATCAGCTGTCATTTATTTCCTCATAATGACTGAGCTCAGTGTTTAGAGGGAACCAAACAAATTAGAAAGGATTCTACACTCAACTCCATCCAAACAGATTGTAGTAGCAAATAGTTACATTTCAAGGATTTATATAAAAGAATCTTATTTAGATGCCAGTAAAACTGGTGTAGGAAAACATACCTCAGATGGAAGCAAAGAACGATGAAGAGCTTCACCACCATAGTCATACCCATATCTAACTAAAAACTGCCAGCGGTTACTCTTCAAATAGGACGCAGATGGCAGTTTCATTTCTAAGTATGTGGCACCATTTTTAGATTTTGCTTCCTTTATCGACAAAGCTCGACAATCCTACAAAAAAAAAAAAAAAAAATCAAGAGTAACCTCTTTCCGTCCATCACTCCAATTTTTGTATGAAAGGTCAACCTGGATGTAGATAACCACAAAATATTTGTGTAACGTTATATCCTGCTTCTGAAATTTAATCATTTGATAAAATCTCAGTTCAAATTGAGCAAACGAATAAAGCAACTTGTTTAAGAAGAAAAGGATTACCATAAACAACAGAAAGTAAGTATATGATTTCTGAATAACAAAATTTATTAATATAGTAATAAAGTGATAAAAAAAACATGCTACTGAACTGCATCTTTCGAATGTGAAGAAGGTGCTCTAATTAATACTAGGATAAGTTAACTAATTTTTTTTAAGAAGGTGAATTTATCAGTTATCTAATCTTCTCAGTGAAAATATTCATCTCACAACTCTCAATCCATGTCCTACAAGAAAATGTACAAATGGAGTTATAAGCACATATTGACTACTGAATTCCTGAATACTACTTGTATCTTATAGGTATCATACCCACCAGTGAAAAAAAAAATAACCGCCCCAATACAAAATGCCCTGTGACACTCGATGGACCTTCAGAATTAAAGGACAAGCAGCACCGTCAACATCTAAAAGAAGGTTAGAAAGGCACCAATATTTAGTATTCAGTATTTTAGAATGTTTTGGGAAAAGAAATCTGCACCGATAATGTCATTATCTAAATGATTTAAACCATATTCCTCCAAAGTGACAACGATTGTATGTTAGACAATACAAGGGTAGTTTGGTAATTTCAATATGTCATTATCGTTTCCCTTCGACCATCAGCCACCTTCTCCTTCACTGTGTTTTCGCCTAGCAGGTCTGGACTTCTATGATTGACAGCATGGGCCTCAGCTTTTGCCCCCCAACCTGAGCACCATGTGTTGTTTCTTATCTAGCACTCGTCTCCCCAGCCTCGATAAGCTTCTGTTAGCTGCTTGCGTCGCTTACATCCCTTGGTGCCTTTGGACAGAGAAGAATTCCAGATGGTTTAATTGAGTCTCGCTCTCTGCCTTTGAGGTGATTTGCACTGCTACAAGCCTTATCTCTGTCTTTGAGCCCCTTCCCGCACCAACTGGAAGATTATTGCTCAAATGTCCACTACCTCTGCGCCCCGCCGAGTCAATATTTGGGAGCCTCCCCCCACCTGTTATTATAAACTAAACTTTGACAGCAGCGCTTTTGGGAATCCAAGGTTGGCTAGCTTTGGGGGGTGGTTTTTTATCCTGGAGGAACAACTATTATGTCATACTCTGGTCCTCTCGGCGTTGGGGACTCGACCACTGCTGAGCTCTTTGGCCTCCTCCACGGGTTTCGCATCTTCCAGGACCACTTCAGAGGTCCACTTAACGTGGAGGGTGACTCCAAAGTCGTCATTGGCTGGTGCTCCACCGCCTCTTTCCCCCAGTGTAATCACTGGCAGCTTTTTCTTGATATTATGGACATTGTTTCTACTACCTCTTGTACTTGGTCCCATGCTCTTAGATCAACTAATTTGGCTGCTAATTCGTGTTAAATTGGGTCCCTCCCTGCAATCTCTTGTTGTTAGGGGAGGCCTTCTTTGATGTATTCTTTTGCTTTTCTTTGTAATAAAATCATCACCGTTTCAAATAAAAGATCGTTTCCCCTCTCCCTTGTAGGTGTATGTTCACTAGATTAGATTGTACTCTGCTTATGGTACTTAAAATGATTACTTTATTAGTTTTTTGTTTAGTAAGAGAAAAGGGCATGTCACTTGCTCTTGCATTGCTCCTTCGCCTGGCAAGTATGGTCGTCGCTACTCTACAACTTGGGCCTCCAGTTTTGTATTCCTCAAGACTTGTGCACTCTATGTCTCTTCCCCTCTGGGACACACCTTCGAAGACTAGGCAAGCTTCTATTATATGTCTACGTGGCCCACATCCCTTGGTATCTCTGGAAGGAGAGCAATTCTAGAAGATTTGAACACACCTATCACATGGCTACGGAGGTCTCTTGTACTACCACAAGTCTCATTTCTGCCCGGATGCACTCCAAGAAGGAATTTCAATGCCTCTTATGCCCCCTCCACACCAACTGGAAGGTGATCGCTCAGATGTCTACTCCCCCTGGCTAACCACTTCAAACTCAACTTTTACGGGTGTGCTCTAAGATGCCCTGGTTTCGCATGCTTTGGCGAAGTGATCTACGATTGTGATATACCCCAACACAGGAATAATGATTTTCAAGCCAAAACAAACGAAAGAAGGAAGACGAACCTGGTTATCGTCGAACCCGGACAGAAATACCTCCGATGAATCCCAATCCTTTGCGCATACAACCAACGCCAGAAAACTGAAACTCCACTGTCGAAATAAATGGAGAACTCGCCGAAAAATCGTAGCCGATAACCCTAGTATTCGAGAGACCAGTACTCTCCCTGAGCTACGCTCAGAAGACAAAATGACAACCCCTCCTCTCCCTTCCTTCCCCCCCCCCCCCCCCCCCCCCTAAACTCCTCCCGAAAACACTTAACATTATTAAATTCCAAAAATGCCCATGACCCATTAATCACCCTCTAATTATTCTTTTGTTTACTCCTTCTAGAGTTGGTAATACTAATTTGGGGTCTACCATTAACCCCCGCCCAATCTTTCACCTTGTCCTCAAGGTGAAAAGCAGGAAATTGGAGCCGCATTGCCTCAAAATCCTCCCAAGTGGCTTCAAACTCGGGAAGGTCTTTCCATTGCACCAAAATCTCCATTCGTTGCTGCCCATTTTTGTCCACTCTGCGTATATTCAAAATTTCAGCAGGTTCAACCATCATTTCCAATTCAGCATTCAATTGGGGAGGAAGAATTGAAGATGAATGTGATATTCCTTTTGTTCAACGCAATTGGGAGACATGAAACACCGGATGCACGGCGGACTCTGGTGGAAGTTGTAGTTTATAAGCAACTCTGCCAACTCATGACACTATCTCAAAAGGTCCATAAAAACGTGCCGCCAACTTCTCACTGCGCTGGGTGGCCAAGGAACGTTGCCGATATGGCCGGAGTTTAACTAACACGCGATCCCCCACCTGAAACTCTTCACCCCCCGTGAAAGATCAGTCGTGGCCTTCATTCTCTGTTGAGCCCGCAGTAACTGCATCTTCAAATCATCAAGATACGCATCCCGTTCCTCTAAAATCTGCTCGACTTCCGAAACCTTAGTTGTTTCGGACTTATATTGCAATAAGGACGGAGGGTTCCGTCAATATAAGACTCGGAAAGGAGTGGTACCGGTAGAAGAGTGGAAACTGGTGTTATACCAATATTTTGCCCATGACAACCATTTTGCCCAAGTTTTGGGTCTATCAGAAGCAAAGCATCGAAGATAGGTCTCCAAACACCTGTTAACCATTTCAGATTGACCATCTGTTTGAGGGTGGTAGGTGGTGCTGTGCCGCAAATCAGCCCCTTGAAGATGAAAGAGTTCCTGCCAGAAATGACTCATAAACACCTTATCCCGATCCAAAATAATAGACTTTGGCACCCCATGCAATCGAACCACCTGTCTCACAAATAAATCAGCCACGATTTTGGCTGTAAATGGGTGCCACAACACCAAAAAGTGAGCATACTTACTCAACCGATCCACCACCACCATAATAGTATCCACGCCCTCTGACTTGGGCAACCCTTCAATAAAGTCCACAGTCAAATTCTCCCAAACCATCTCCGATAAATCAATAGGCTGAAGAAGACCGGCCGGTGACCTTGCCAAGTGCTTGTTCTTTTGGTAAATTTCACAATTTTGAACGAATTCGGTTACTTTTTTCTTCATACCCGGCCAATATAAGTCCGCATCCATTCTTCTATATGTTTTAACCTCCCCTGAATGGCCCCCAATAGGTGTGCAGTGGTATTCACGCAATAATGTGGGAATTAATGAAGAAGTCGCAGATAAAACCAACCGGCCCTTGTAGAAGAGCTGCCCTTGGGCAACTTGAAACCCGACTACCTTGTCACCAGTTGCCAAACGTGTGATAACTTGTTGTAAGAATGAGTCCTCAGCCACTTCCTGTAGTAAAACATTCATATCCAGCCATTGCACCCCAGAAATGGCAGTTATATTCAGTATGTCCGGTTTGCTAGAGAGTGCATCCGCCACTCTATTACTGACCCCCGGTCTATATTGAATGTCAAAGTCATAACCCATCAACTTTACCAACCAGTGTTGGTGTTCCACACTTACAAGACGTTGTTCCAGCAAGAATTTTAAGCTTTGCTGGTCAGTTCGCACCAAAAACCGCCTACCCAACAGGTACAGACGCCATTTCTGAATAGCCAACATAATGGCCATGAGCTCTTTTTCATAAATAGACTTCAATTTGGCCCATTCGCTCAAAACTTGGCTGAAAAATGCAATCGGCCGTTGCTCTTGCAGTAGAACAGCCCTAGCCCATATCCAAACGCGTCGGTCTCCACAACAAACAATTTCGAAAAATCGGGTAGAGCCAAAACTGGTACCATAGTCATGGCTTCCTTCAAACGCTCAAATGCCCTAGTGGTTTCATCTATCCACCCAAACCTATCTTTTTTTAATTGATCAGTCAAGAATCGTGCAATATCTCCATACCCCGAAACAAATTTTCAATAGTATCCCGTTAGACCAAGGAAACCCCGTAGATCGTTAAGTGTGGTTGGTGTGGGCCAATCAAGCATAGCCTGTATTTTACTTGGATCAACTGACACTCCTTCTCTAGAAATAATATGTCCCAAGTAATCTATCTGATCTCTTCCAAAAGAACACTTCGTAGAATTAGCATACAACCTGTGTTCTCTTAATTTTTTCAATACGACAACTAAATGATCACAGTGAGCATTCCAACTTGGACTATATATCAAAATATCATCGAAGAATACCAATACAAATCGCCGGAGAAAAGGTTTGAATACCTCATTCATAAGGGATTGAAATGTAGCCAGTGCATTGGTAAGCCCAAAAGGCATGACCAAAAATTCATAGTGTCCTTCATGAGTCCGGAAGGCTGTCTTGTGCACATCAGCTGCTTTCATTCGGATCTGATGGTATCCCAACTTCAAGTCCAATTTCAAAAAGACTTGTGCGCCACGAAGCTCATCTAACAACTCATCGATCACTAGAATGGGAAACTTATCTGGAATAGTCCCCTTGTTAAGGCCTCTATAGTCCACACAGAATCTCCAACTGTCATCCTTCTTCTTGACTAATAGCACGGGGCTTGAAAAAGGACTAGTGCTCGGCTGTATGATTCCCGCCTCCAACATTTCTCCCACCAATCTTTCTATTTCATCTTTTTTGTATTTGGGGGTACCGATATGGACGAACACTCACCAGCGAAGCTCCCTCCTTTAGAGCTATGGCATGCTCCTTTTCTCTGCTTGGGGGTAACTCTTGGGGCATGGCAAAAACATCCCCAAACTTCGTCAAAACTTTCTCTACCATCTTGGTCTTGTCCGCCCTCGGTTGTGACTCTGCCACTGTGGTACTGCCCAACTCCACAAGAACCCCATGTCCCTCATGTTTGATAGTTCGCACATCGCCTTAAGTGAGACCAGAGTTTTGTACAAGGAGGGATCTCCCGGTAACCACCACCGTCTCATTACCCACTCTAAACTTTATAACATGTGTCTTCCAGTTCGTATAAGTGCCTCCCAAGTTTTCCAACCATTGCACTCCTAAAATCATATCAGTACTTCCCAATTCCAAAGACAAAAAATCCTCCACAATCTCTATTCCTTGAAGAGTTAATCGAACCCCCCTACAAATTCCTTCCCTGGGCAGTACCTCACCTGTTTCCCAATTGAACGCCATACTTTGTTGTTGGAGATAAAGGCAAGTGCAGTTTCTGGACCACTGTGGTGGAAATGAAATTATGGGTTGCTCCTCCATCAATAAGTACTACAACTGGTTGTTCTCCGATGCTTCCCGCAATCTTGATAGTCTTCGGAAGTGTTAATCTCACTACCGAATTCAACAATACCTCCACTATTTGAGCATCCGCACTAACCTCTTCCTCCTGCTGTTCGCTATCCACCATAACTTCTTCTTCCAGCTCTTGTAAGATCATCACCTGTAGGTCCTTGTTTTTACATCTATGCCCAGCTGAAAATTTTTCACCACAACGGTAGCACAAACCCCGCTCTCTCCGATACTGGATTTCGGCTTCCGTGAGTTTCCTGAATGGTGTCCTCTTCTCCATCCCATATTTCGTCTTATCTGCCATGGACTTGGCCCTCCCATTACCCACAACTATGTTTCCCACTGGTTTTGGAGTTCCCATCCCAAACCGAGTCTGCTTGATAACTTTGTTTTTTTCTTCCAACTTCTGGGCCAACTCCATGGTCCTTCCCAACCCATTTGGCTCCAACACCCTCACCTTGGCCCGATTTTGGGTTGAAGCCCATTAACGAAGTTGGACTCCAACACCTTTTCTTGAATATCTTCCAATGTGGAAGCCAAAACCTCAAACCACCTTCTGCAATCTCTCACAGTGGTCTTCTGCTTCAATGCCAGAAATTTCTCATAAGGAGAGCCGTCTTCGGAACTTCGGAACCGTTTAAGCAATAAGGCCTGAAATTCTTCCCAATGCATGATCTCCCTCCTATTATTTTCATACTTGAACCATTTTAATGCCTCCCCTTCAAGACATACTACTGTGGCTTCCAGTTTTTCACCATGAGATACCCGGTTAACCGAGAAGTAGTGTTTAGCTCAGTAAATCCAGTCATCAGGGTCTTCCCCCTCGAAAATGGGCAACTCTAAGTTTATGGGTCGCACATCATATCAACTCGGCCTATGCCGATCAACCTCACCATCGCCTCTTCCATGTCCGATACCTTTCTGGATCGAGTTATCGCCCACTGCCAAGTCCAGCCCCTGTCTCACCGTCACCGTCCTACTCTGTGCATTCAGATTTCAGTTGAGTTCCTCCTGGGTACGCAGGAGTTGTTCAACCCGCCCAATCAGCACCGTCAACCCTTGTTCCATGGCCGGAATCTTCCGAACCTCTTCCTTCATCGAGCTCACCTCCTCCCTTACGGAACTCACGATTCCTTCCACAGATTCCACCCTGGACTCCATTCTAGTAGTCGCCATGAAATTTTTTTTTTTTTATTCTTCTTCTTCTTCTCCACCAATCGCCGAAGTCGAAAAATCACCGTCGACTCACTCTCGACCCTCGGCAGAATGCGCTTCAATCCCTACTGCCGAAAACGTATAGAAACCCCCTTCTAGCCGACGACGCACTGGAAAACCTCTTATATACTTCCGATTTAGTCAGACATTGCCTTGAATGCAACCGAAATCGAAAAACGGAAACTCCTTTTCACTGCCAAACTCCAGATGCGAACCCAACTTCGCTCTGATACCAGTTGATATACCCCAACACAGGAATAATGACTTTCAAGCCAAAACAAACGAAAGAAGGAAGACGAACCTGGTTATCGTCGAACCCGAACAGAAATACCTTCGATGAATCCCAATCCTTTGCGCATACAACCAACGCCAGAAAACGGAAGCTCCACTGTCGAAATAAATGGAGACCTCGCCGGAAAATCGTAGCCGATAACCCTAGTATTCAAGAGACTAGTACTCACCTGAGCCACGCTCTGAAGACAGAACGACGACTCCTCTCCCTTTCTTCCCCCCCCCCCCCCCCCCCCCTAAATTACTCCCGAAAACACTTAACATTATTAAATTCCAAAAATGCCCCTAACCCATTAATCACCCTCTAATTATTCTTTTGTTTACTCCTTCCAAAGTAGGTAATACTAATTTGGGGTCTATCAGATTGCTAGTGGAACTACTATTATTTCCTACTCGAGCCCTCTTGGCATTCCTGATTCGGCTACTACGGAGCTATCTGAACTTCTCCACAGACTTCGTATCTTCCAAGATCATTTCTACGGTCCTCTCATTGTGGAAGGAGATTCTCGGATCGTCATCAGTTGGTGCTCCACCTTCCCACCATGGCGTCACCGGCAAATTTATTTTGACATTACAGATCTCATACCCTCTATTCCTTGTATCTGGTCCCATGTTCTCAAATCAACCAATTCGACTGCCTATTCTTATGCTAAATTGGGTCCCTCCCTTCAATCCCTTGATGTTTCTTTCTCTTTTTTGAAATAAAATCATCACCACTTCAAAAAAGAGAAAGGGGCATTTCAATCATTTTGTGTTGTACTAATTTAACTTAGGTGATAATAAAACAGTGTTAGAAGTAGACCTTTTCATCTAAAGACATTGCCTCCTTGACTGGTAAATCCATTATCTATTTATCTATGTTCTTTCTTCTTCTCTCTTTCTAAAACAATTCATTTTGGATTTCTACATGGTATTTGTGAAGTTGGGTCCAAGGCCCATCCCAAATTGACTAGCCAACTTAGGAAACCTCTTTTCCAACTAATAAACTCAAGATCTTTGTACTCACTAATCCATGTGGGACTATTCCTTAACACTCCCCCTCACGTGTAGGCACATGGATAATTTTGGTGGATGCCCTGACGTGGTGGCACGTGGATAATTTGGGTGGATGCACATATATGAGAACCTTGCTCTAATACCATGTGAAGTTGGGTCCAAGGCCCATCCCAAATTGACTAACCAACTTAGGAAACCTTTTTCCCAACTAATAAACTCAAGATATTTGTACTCACTAATCCATGTTGGATTATTCCTTAACAGTATCAAAGCAAAAAGGTCCAACAAGAAAAGAATTTTTCTACATTCTTCCTCTTAGAACTATGTCAACTCCAAGCAAAGTAAAAATCAGATCTTTTCAATTGAAAAGGCTTAACAGCTAGATCTTTCCTCTCTTTTGTGCACAACAAAGCGGCTAATGTCTTACTCCGCCACTTAGACAGTTGTTCAATGTATTTGAGCTCCTAAGAGAGTCGTTCACTTGCCCTATCAATGCCTGTACAAACTCCTAGATCTGAGAGTTGTCCTTAATTTGGTAAGTTCGCAACATGTAATTGTGTTTAAGGATCACATACTGATTCTCAAAAAAAAAAAATCATTTAAAAAATTGTTTGAGCCAATGCCTGTGCGCAAGCCCACGAGAGTGACGGAGCGAGACAGGTCCGGTCGGCAATCGCACCGCCGGCAGCCCTGTCATCGTCATCTCCAACGACAGCCACTGGCGCTCCAAGTCTGTGCTCCAAGCGCTTCCAAGAAATAGAATCATCTCCCCAACCAGCAACGGCCAGAACTCCAGCCAATGACCTGAAGACCTCGGAAATGCCTTCGGCAAGCAGCAGTTGACGTCAACGGAGCCCAAAGATGCGGAATGGACGGCTGTCTCCCGAGGATGATGAAAGCAGCAACTGTTTCAATTTTCTTACAGGAAAAAATCGAGTTACAGTCGAAAGGCTAATTCAAAGCTTGGGACCTGTCGTACAGATCAGTTCGGCGAGCAAGACGAAGCTCTCATTCGTCTGTGTCTCCACAACAGCCATATATGCCTCCATCCAATAGTTCCTGCACAATACGGAAGACAGACCGAGGAGGACTCGGGAGCTCTGGTCTGGAAACTCAATTTTCCTTTTCTCAGCGACCACTTTTTGTGGTCGCCAAGATTGCGGAATCACCAGACGCTGGGGGAGCTCGATCCTTGCTCGCCTCTTCATCCCAGAGAGCACCAACTCCAGCTTCGGCTGGAATGAGCTGGCTGAAGCTCTCCGGCGCCGGTGAGTTTTTCGGCGACCACCGACGGCAGTAACTTTGTATTTCCTCTGGCAAGCAGCAGTTGACGTCGACAAAGCCCAGAGATGCAGAATGGACGGCCGTCTCCCGAGGATGATGAAAGCAGCAATTGTTTCGATTTTCTTACGGGAAAAATCGAGTTACAGTCAACAGGGTCATTCAAAGCTCGGGAACTGTTGAACAGATCAGTTCAGCGAGCAGAACGAAGCTCTCATTCGTTTGCGTCTCAACAACAGCCATATATGCCTTCATCCAGCAGTTCCTGTACAGTACGGAAGACAGACCGAGAAGGACTCGGGAGCTCTGGTCTAGAAACTCGATGTTCCTTTTCTCAGTGACCACTTTCTGTGTTCGCCAAGATTGCAGAATCACCCAACGCTCCCCTTTTCTAGTAAAGAAATCGAGGAAGCAGTTATGGGCTCCCTCTGGATCGTGCTCTGGGTCCAGACGATTTCAATGGTGAATTCTACCGACACTGTTGGCCCCTCATCGGTGAAGACATAGCTCACATGATTCACCCGTTCTACCTATGTGGCTTCATTCATCGCCCTTGTTCCCAAAAAAGTTGGGGCAGAGCTTCCTTCAGAATTCCGGCCTATTAGCCTCACCACCAGCACCTATAAAATTATGTTCGTCATCTTGCCAATCGTCTCCGAGTGGTTCTTCCGATTGCTGTCCACCAGGGGGAGGAACATCCTGGATTCTGCCATGGCTTGTCATGAGGTTCTGCATCATTTCAAGACCTTGAAGCTTCCCAGATTTGTTTTCAAGCTAGATTTTGAAAAGGCGTTTGAAGGAGTCAATTGGAAGCTTCTTGATATTCTTTTGGAAAGAATAGGATTTGGTACAAAGTGGAGGTTCTGGGTTCTAAGTTGAATCTCCTCGGCCAATTATTCGGTGCTTCTAAATGGTACAATGTGTGGTTATTGTAAAGGCACTAGGGACATCCGTCAGGGAGACCCCCTGTCCCCTCTGCTTTTCAATGTGCAGCAGAATATCTCTCCTCTCTAATTTATTATGTTGGGCCAATTGGCATCGCGGATTCCAACGTTGCGGAGGTGACTGCTCTTCATTTTGGGTTGAAGATTTTCAAATACCGACTTCAAGGGAAGCTGCTGATTGAGGGGGCCTTTAAAGTGGTCATCAGCTGATGCTCTAGTTCCACCCCCCCTGGAGGCATTGGCCAAGTACTTCATCTATTGCAGATATTGTATATTCTATTTCTTGTACTTGGAATCACATTCCTAGGTCAGCCAATTTTGTGTTTGATAGGCTAGCTAAATTTGGAACCTCCCAGCAATCTCTCATTGTTTGGGACGGTTCCCCTCCCTGTAATCTTGCTCTTTTGAGCCTTTTAATATAACTTGGCACTATTTCAAAAATTGTATTTAAGTGCCGGAGCCCAATTAGTTTGTTGACATAAGATTAAAGTATATTGGGATTGTGCTGGAATTTTTGTTAAACCTGCTTAAGCTTGTAGACAAGTTGGTGTTTTTCCAAAAACGTCTGCACAGGGTGTCTGTGGTTGTATTTAAGTTGATTGACTTGGTTTAGTTGTGTTTTGATTGGTAATTTGTTTTAGTTTGACCGATGGCTGATCATGGAGAAGTCGTTATGCCTGAGTTATGAGAGCAAGGACTCAAATGCCATTCAAGTTACATCTAAGAAGTTAAGTGGCAATAATTAGTTGTTGTGGTCTAGGTATGTCAATATGTTCTTAGAGACCAAAAAGAAGCTTAAATATCAAAGAAATGACCACCAGATCTCATGATTGAAGATTCATTTTCTTAATGACCTCAATACCAAAGATTGGGAGGCAAATAATTGTCAAATGATGACATTGATAAACAACATCAAATCACATACAAAAACCCAAGCCATAATACGTGAAACTAGTAAAGCCAAGTTGAAGTCTATAGCATCAATGTTTTGTCGAGAAGATAATCTATCTCGTTATCTTTGATTTTTATGCTGAACATTTCAATATAATGTGCATAAGACAATTATAAAATGTTATGTTGAATTTCTAGAAAAGAAAAATACTTCACTACCTTGATCATACCTGTATACAATGAGCCTCCATTTATAATAGAGGAAACTAATAGAATCCAATTACAATTAAATTACCCATGTCCCAGTTACACCCAAAGTCTAACACTAAAAGATAAGTCCTAACACAATTAAACAACTGAACATAAATAGAAGACTAACATAACTAAAATACCTTTAACTGAGACTCTTTTGGGAGAACTCCATCCGTAAGACTCATCTTAGACTCTACCATATTAATTTTGGCTCTATGAGACTTCTTGTTGTGAGAGTCATGTAAGACTCTTCCATACTTGCTCTTCAACATATTAGTAAGATGAGGGTAGTGTACCAAGAAACTAGTGTTTATCGCCCCTTTACCACTAACATAGATGGACTATGCAAAAAGTAGAGTAGATTCAGGTCGCCAAATTCCTTCATGGCTAATGTTGATGCCACCACCCTAGAGAAGGCTCTCTCCCGAGTACTAAGGGCTATGAGTGTGGTTACACCCTAAGGTAATAAGACTGTTAAAAGAATGCACATGTTTACAAAAAATTAACCTCCACTCCTAACAACGCAAAAAATACAAGAGGTCATGGCATTGGTGGCATAAAAAGAGGTCATGGTGGAGACCATGGGAGAGGTAGTGGAGAGAGGAAACAAGCACATTGTGGTAGGAATATCACTACTCGGACAAATGTTGGAAAAAGTATGGGAAACCTGTATGGGAAAATCCAAGCTATCTACAATTAAAGTGGTGAACTAATATTTGGTGATGAAGTAGAACTTGAGGCAACAACTAAAGATGACATTCAAAAATTGTTCAAAAAGCTAGAGCAATTGTCCTCATTCTCAAATACTCAACCAAGCACCCCATCTACAGTTAATGCAACTCAAACCAAATGAGAATTGTCTACTCTTTGTACATCCTCTTGCTCATTAGGGGTCAAGGATTCAAGAGGATCAACTCATATCACAAGTATGCCTACTCACTTTTCATCTATGCCCAAGTGTATATCCTTTAAATTTGTTGTTCTTGTTGACGAGTCCACCTCTCAGCTTGGTGACGAAGGTGTGGTTCATGTCACACCTTCCATGCCATTGTTTTCTATGTTATACTGTTACATTTAAAGGGTAGTTTTGTCTTTTTATATTAGTTGTAATCTCTAGAGTAGATATTATATTGTTTTACATGTTTAGATTTATCTCTAGTTCAAATTTGATGTAATTTGAGTACCTATATTGGGATAAGGAGTTAAGTTTTAATTGTAGAAGGGTATAATTGTAAACCCCAAACTTCAGTTATTAAAGAAGATAGGGGTCGAGCACGACCCCCAAAGAGAGTATTTTTCCAGACTCTCTTCTCTAATCTCTCTCTCCCCCCTTCTTTCTCTTACTTCTTCTCTCTATACTCTTCAATCTTACACTTTTTCATATACATTCATAAATTTCCAATCAATTTATTATTTGTCTGTTAGTTTACTAAACATTTAAAGTTCTCAATCACCTTTATTCCTACTGCTTGCATATTTCAAGATCTCTAAACAAGGAACATGATTGATGGAGAATGTGAAAGAGACAAGCTTTATTACCTTGAAAACTAGCTAAGCAATAGACCACAACCTCACGAATCAAGAAGTCTCCATACCAATGGCATCTATAGTTAGGACACCCTCACCAACCATGCTCAGTCAATTCCTTCATTGTCTTCAAACTTACCCATCATATGTGAATTGTGTCAACATGGGAAGCAAGATAAGATGTCTTTTTCTCTAGAGTAGAGTCACCAGAGTTCAAGTCCTAAGTTGATCCAATCAAACTTATGAGACCATTGTCTTTTTTTCTTTTTTTCTTTTTTTTGAAATAGTGATCAATTTATTAAGCAGGAAACAACAAGCAAACAAAACAAGAGAAGAACACCCCTTACAACAAGGGATTGAACGGAGGTAAAATACAAGTAATCGGCGGATCTAGGTACATGAGACCAAATACAAGTAATGTAGGGTAAAATGTCCATGATAGCATAGAAAGTGTCCCAATGTTGTCACGATGGGGTGGAGAAAGAGGAAAACCAGCCAATAATCACTGAAGAGTCTCCCTCAATATGGAAAGGGCCAGAGAGATGATTCAAGAACAGTGAGGCCGCTAAGGAGAGTGAAGCTCAACAAAAGTGGACTCAGAGATAGGGGTGGCATCGAACCGAGCCGGTTTGCGAGTGGCTTGAGCTCGGCTCGGTTCGATTCGATTTATCTGAATCTCGAGTTCGAGATCCAGATGAATCGAGCTCGAGCAAAGCATGGTTCGATTCAAAAGCTTGCAAGCCGACTTGTTAACTTAACGACGGCCCGGGACTCGAGAAGTCAGGAGGCAGGAGCGGAAGCGGGAGCGGAAGCGGGAGCGGAAGCGGGAGCGGAAGCTGGAGCGGAAGCGGGAGCGGAGGCGGGAGTGGGAGCGAGAGGTCGCCTCATCGTCTTTCGTTCCCTCGGGAATCAAGGGGAACAGAGAAACGACGTTCGTCAAGCGGTGACTCAACGAGGGGGAGATTTCGTCTTCTTATTCATCATTCTCCCTATTCGATTGTTTACTCTTAGTCTCCGTCTCAGTCTTCGATTTTTTCCTCTTCAATTTCTTCCTCTCTGATCTTCTTCCTCTTCGATTTCTTCCTCCGAACTTCTTCCCCACCAACGGAAGTGATGGAAAGAGGTAAATTGTTTTATTCTTAATCTTTTGGGTTTTCTTTTTTCATCGCCGACAAACACCTCATGTTTTTCTTTTCATTTTTATCATATGTATTCCATTATTTATCTTCGATCGGACAAACACCTCATGTTGATGCTGTTTTAGGAGCTCTCTCCTACTCATTTCTCAAAGGTAATGGCTCTCAGCCTCTCCCCTACTGTTGATTTTTATGTTTTGAGCTCTTACCGTTCTGTTGTGTTTTGCATTTTAAGTGTTTTGTATTAATGTTTTAACTCACCACCTCTCGCTCCTTAGATTCGGCACTCTACGTGTTTCCTTCGCCTTTTCCCCCCAAATTAAAAGGTTCGGAGAGCTCCGTTTTCTCAAATCGTATTGTTTGAAGTGAAGATCCCATCAAGACTTCAGTACGAAACTCTCCCTTGTGTCCAAATTTTTCTTTTATTCCTCGTGTTTGAGAACTGTTGGAATCTCGTATCTTACTCCAAAAGTGGTTTTTTAGATTTATTGGTTCTTTTCATTTGAACTTCGTCGTCTTGATTTGTTGTGCTCGTTTGGGGTTTCAGTTTCTTTGTTGGAGATTGTCATTTTCTAGGATGTTTGTGTTCGAAATTATCCGTTTTGTAGCTTACTCTGCGGGTTACCTACAGATATTTCGGTGGTTGTGAGCTGGATCTTTAACTCTTTGTGGGGGGTCACTTTGTCTTCGCTAAATGATTTGTTTTCTGTGAGAACTTTTCGGCTTAACTGTGGAGGATCAGTTTTATTGGTAATGAGAGAAACATATTTCTATTATGAAACAGCCAGTCAACCTCTTCTTCCCTCTTCCCCATTCCACTTTTTACTTCTTTGTTAATTTCCCACACATTATTCTCTTTCTTTCTCCTTATCTCTCTATCATTATCTTACTATTTTTCAACTTAATGAAAAAACAAAGAAGAACAAGAAACAAGACATAGAAAATCTTATGAAGAGGAGAGTTTTATTTTGTGAAAGTCTTCAATTAAGTAGTTCATTTTTGTAAAGTCTCTGTTAGAAAGTCTCAAATCTTTTCTTTAAACAGTAGATATTTTTCATGCAAGAGTCTAAAGTTAGTAAATGTATACATATATATATATATATATATATATATGCATATAAAACTACCAATTTCTTTCACATGGTAGTTGAAATTCTTTTGAAGGCTAATTGTATCAATATAGAAAATAACAAGGCATTCATAGTTAGTTAATTCAGTTCTAGTAAAATCCCATCATGGCACTATTACTTAGTTTATCAATCTAAGAGGCTATAAATAATGATATTGTAGTGGGGACTATTTTTTTAATATTTTAACTACATTAAGTAATTTGTAGTGGAAGAGTATTTTTTTATCAAACAATAATAAGTTTTATTCTTTTGTTTTTGTCATAGGTGGAGATTTTGCTCATGCAAAGGGGACTTCGTATAT
Organism: Aristolochia californica; assembly: GCF_029961685.1. Lineage (NCBI taxonomy): Eukaryota > Viridiplantae > Streptophyta > Magnoliopsida > Piperales > Aristolochiaceae > Aristolochia > Aristolochia californica. Next base: position 7,190,719 of record NW_027181992.1, on the reverse strand, counting down.
CGTTTCCTTAGTACGAAAAGAAATAGCTAGAGTTTATAAATTTATACTAGATGTATAGTTTTTATTTGGGTGATTGCAACTTGATATTGATATTTCAATGATGTTTTTGTGTTTGATTATTGAATAAAGTTTATGCATAATTATGCAGCTTTTATGAATAATTTTTATGCAGAGTGTATAGATAATTTTATATACAATTTATTTGACATGTATTTTATGCAAAGTTTTAAATATCGGTGGAAGCTCGAACTCGATTAAAATTATTGGGCTCGAGGCTAGGTTCGACTCGAGCTCGAGTTCGAAATATTTAAATCAAACCCGGCTCGAACATAGGCAGGTTCGGGCTCGACTCAATTCGATGTCACCCCTACTCAGAGATACTCATAGAACCAGAGTAGGCTATGAGCTGGTTACCATATGAACCATGGAAGACCCCACCAAAACCAGCCTTGTCGGGGTTGCCAAGAGAGATGCCATCAAATTTTAGCTTGGTGTAACCTGGTTGGGGGGTTGCCACTCCTAAATGGTGGGAGGTCTAGATGGGGAACCCATCTGAACAAGGGCACGCTAATTGTCTCTGAGAGGAAAGGCCATGAGAGAAGAAAACTCCTTTCTGGTATGGAGTCATGAGGAGATGAAGCCAATGATAGGCCTTTCCAAGAGGTGACTCTCTCAAGAGATAGGCCTTTGGCATTGAACTGCCTATTGTTGCGCTCCTTCCAAATACCCCATAGGATAAAAGTAATGCAGGCAAATATAAGCTGCTTACCCATCTTGGGGAGAGAGACCACAAGAAGCATGAGACAGACAGAAATGAAGGGAAGCATGGGCCTGAGCTAACTCGACGAGAGTTGGAGGCGAGTTGATGGGAGGGAGGTGATGGCTGAATTGACCTTTCGAGTTGGGGGTTGATGAGATGGGAAACCTCCATGTCGTTGAAGGTGAGTTAGACCCAGAAGGAAGCCGGACCTAAGGAGAGTTTCAGGAGATGGGAGGCGGTCAGCGGTTGGGTGGGCAGGATGAAGAATTTATGATGGGCACCATGGTGGACCCAGTCTTGAAGATCCTTTACTAGTTCCAGATGGGCCGACCACAAGGTCCAAAACCGAGAAGATCAAGGAAGCAATGCAAAGACTGGTGCAAGCTGCTTGGGCCGAATCTACAAATTTATCGAACAAGATCGAAGGAGCGGGACCAGTGTTAATCGATTTGATACGAGCAGCGGATAGAGCTTAATCTACTAATTTAGTGTAGACTCTTTATTTTAAGTATAGGCATGTCGGCCTATTTTTCTGTATGTTCTAGGTTGCAAGCGTTGGGCCTATGTAGCTCTTTGGGCAGCCTATGTCATTGTTTTTATTTCTTTTTGGGCTTGAACCTGTTTTGGCCCGTGGCCAGTTTCTAGCATCTGGTGGGTTAGGGTTTTCCTTTCAGAGGAAGGGGGGATTAGCTGCTCGGACGGCAGGTAAGTAAATTCAAAATAGCCGTTGTGGCTGAGGCAGAGCCTTCTTCCTCTCATTTATCACGATTGAAGGCAGACTTATCAGAGATTTCGTTCTTGAGATTTCTCTTGTGGCATCTCACCTTTGATCCCTGACTTTTGCGGCTGTCCTGGGTCTCATTCCTGTTGATTCGTGGGTTCAAAACATCATCTGGTATCAAAGCTTAGGTCCCGAATCAGGTTTATTTTTTTTCATTTTCGTTTTGTCCTCATTTCTGTTTAGTTTTTTCGTTTTTTGATGTCTGTTTTGTCCTCATTTCTGTTTCGCTTTTCATTTTTCGATTTCTGTATTGTTTTTATTTCAGTTTCGTTTTTCGTTTTTCAATTTCTATTTTCGTTTCTGTTGCGTTTTTCTATTTCTGCATCCGTTTCTGTTTCGTTTTTTTATTTCTGTTTTGTTCTCATTTCTGTTACGTTTTTCGTTTCTGTTTCATCCTAATTTCTGTTTCGTTTTTGTTTCTGTTTCATTTTCATTTCTGTTTCGTTTTTCGATTTCTGTTTTCATTTCTGTTTCGTTTTTTCGTTTCTCGATTTCTGTTTTCGTTTTTGTTTCGTTCTCATTTCTGTTTTGTTTTTTTCGTTTTTCAATTTCTGTTTTTGTTTCTGTTTCGTTTTTCATTTTCTGTTTCATCCTCATTTCTGTTTCGTGTTTTCGTTTTTCGATTTCTGTTTCGTTTTCATTTCTGTTTCAGTTTTCGTTTTTTCGATTTCTGCTTTCGTTTCTGTTTCGTCTTTTTTTTTTTCGTTTTTTTTCGATTTCTGTTTTTTGATTTAGCTGTTCGGTTTTGGTTTTCGATTTGATTTTTTTATTTCTGGTTTGATTTTCGATTCTGAAATCAGTAATCAGAAATCAAGTTTTCCGTTCTGCTTCGATTCTGTTTGCTGTTTACTGTCTGAGAATGTTTCTTCTGAGCGACTAGGCACCTAAGGAAGAAGCGGATAACTCATCCTTTGTGTCGCAAGCGATGCAACAACAGTTTGCACGTTTGAATTTGGTGTTGGGGGAGACGAGGGACAGAATGGATCAGCACGAAATCATGCTTAGAAATATGCAATTGGGGCGAGAACAGGGGAGGCATGAGCTAGCATTGAAAATGAGTATGAGTACGTAGAGGATGATGCAGAAGAGGAGAACATAGCATTCGAAGTGGGAATGGGCAGGCCTAGAGGAGGTAGGCGTGGAAGGGCACTTGGGAGAATTTCTAGGGTTCGAGATGGGGTAGACAGGAGCCTTGGGAACATTAAAATAACCATGCCCTCTTTCAAAGGTAAGAGTGACCTCGAAGCCTACTTAGAGTGGGAGAAGAAAATCGAGTTGATTTTTGCTTGTCACAACGATTCAGAGGAGAAGAAGGTGAAGCTGGTGGTAATTGAATTCATTGATTATGCCATTAATTGGTGGGATCAATTAGTGACTAGTAAGAGGAGAAACCATGAGAGGCCTGTAGAGACATGGGGTGACTTGAAAGCTCTCACGAGGCGGAGATTTATACCTAACCACTATTATAGAGACCTCTACCAAAAATTACAAACCCTCACTCAAGGGACTAGGAGTGTAGAGGATTACCACAAAGAGATGGAGGTGGTTATGATTCGTGCTAATGTAGAGGAGGACCGGGAGCCACAATGGCTAGATTCTTAAGTGGCTTGAACAGAGACAATAGCCAATATAGTTGAGTTACAGCATTATGTGGAGATCGAAGACATGGTGCACATTGCTATGAAGGTGGAGAGACAGTTGAAGAGAAAAGGAGCAGCAAGGTATACAGCAGCTCCTAGTCCTTGTAAACAAAATTGGGATAGAACTGATAGGGCTGCAGTAAAAGGGAAGCCCGAACTACCTACAGGAAAGGATGAGGGAACTAGTAAGAGCAAACCCAAAGTCGATTTCCAACCCTCGAGGCATAGAGATATTAAATGTTTTAAATGTTTGGGTTCGGGGCACATCGCGTCCCAGTGTCCAAACAGGCGGTGATGGTTATGCGTGACAATGGGGAGGTGTCGACGGAGAGTGAGGATGATGTTGGTGAGAAGCCCACCTTGGGTTATACTAGTGAGGATGATGATGGAGTGGAATATCTTGTTGAAGGTCAGTCTCTTGTTACCAGGCGTGCCCTCAACACGCAAATTAAGGTCGATGACCCGAAACACCAGAGAGAACATATTTCATACTATATGTTTTGTTAGTTACAAGGTATGTAGTATGATTATAGATGGAGGGAGTTGCACCAATGTAGTCAGTACCACTCTGGTTGAGAAGTTCAGCTTACCTTTACTGAAGCACCCTACACCTTATAAATTGTGGTGGTTGAATGATTGTGTGGAGGTCAAGGTCACTAAACAGGTCTTGGTATCCTTTACTATTGGTCGGTATAGTGATGAGGTGCTTTGTGATGTAGTCCCTATGCAAGTTGGCCATATTTTCATTGTGAATAATCCAATTTTCACAAGATAACTAAACTTGTTGAATTGAATCGTCACGTTAAATAAGATGTGAAATACCATAACACCTTATGTAAAGTCAATTGATCAACTTGGAGATATCTTCACCAGGGCACTTAGCAAAAGTGAATGTATGGGATTTTGTAACAAGTTGAGACCTTTTGACATTTATGCTTCAACAAGACGAGGATTGTTTGAAAATACAAGAGATTTGGTAATTTTAATATGTTATGGTGTTTACCCTCTTCCTAGTAGTATATGTTGGGTATATTAGATTTTACTCTCGTTACTGTAATTAAAATGGTTCCTTTATTACTTTCTTTCTCTTTTTGAGTAAGAGGAAGACAGAGCGTTTTTTCTCTTCAGAGAGATTATTTTTTTTGAAAAGTAGGTAAGACTTTTTTTATGGAATGTGTGAATATTATAAAAAGAGGAAAGAAAATACAACCTATAGGGTGGGGCCACCCTCCACAATAAGGTTTTGGAGAGAGATTACCCGTTTGGCATGGGAGACCGCCAGGTGATTGGCGGATCTAGGGGTGTGAACCCAAGTACAATTAAGGAAGGAAGAGATACTACAGATTTCAAGGAAGGCATCCCAATGCCGGCAAGGGGGGCAGTAAGTTTAGAGCATCATTCAATGACAACTTTGGAATCTCCTTCCATGATAAGTGGACCTGAGAGTTGGTCTTGGAAGATTTTGAGGCCCTGGAGTAGCCCAGCAAGTTCAGCAGTGGTGGAGTCAGAGATACGTAAAGGATCCGCGAAGGAGAGGAGAAGGCTGCCATTATCATCGTGAATTACTCCGCCAAATCCAGCGGGCCCAGGGTAACCAAAAGCACTACCATCAAAGTTAAACTTGAAGTGACTTGCGGGGAGGGGACCACATTGTCATTTTTGGAGGACGAGAGGGCCCTACCATAGAAGCAATCAAACACCAGTTTTCACGGAAATCAGACTTGCTGAGGTGGAGGAATTCTTTCTTCGTGAGGAGCCAGGCGGAGACCTAGCCAGCAATGTGCTCAGCAAGCACCTCGATAGGAGAGAATTTGAACTGGAATTTTTGGTCATCTCTCTTTCCAAAGTGCCTAAGGAATGTGACTCACGCAGCTAGAGATAAGCATTTTTCCAAGCTTAGCGAGCCGATAGTTGGTGATGGATTGAATCGTAGATGGCACACTGTGAGGTACACACAATTGTACGCCAATTTTGATGAGGAGATTAGCCCAAATAGCTTGGGCAAAATGGCAATGGAGTAAGACATGGGTGGCAGATTCTAGAGTGCAACGGCAGAAGGGACAAGACGGGTCAAGGACTTGAGTTCCCCATTTGATCAAGGCGTCGAACGTGAGGATTTTGTTCCTACAAGTACACCTAGTGAAAAAGTTGGCACGAGGAGGAGCAAGGAGAGATCAAGCCAGTGCAGTATGATGGTGAGGCTGAGAGGTGTTAAGCCCATGCAAGATATTATAAGTTGAAGCCACAGTGGAAGAGCCTTTTAGGGAAGGGGTCCAAATAAGAGTGTCTGGAATATGGTTGTGGATTTTGACATTGGCTAGGCAGGAAAGAAGGTTGGAGGCCATCAAAGCTTTAGAATCAAAGCTTCCTTTTGGGAAAGCAGGTAAGAGTTTTATTAGAGAGGAAGAGGAAATTACAAGAAGCACCCCCCAATGCAGGGGGTTTGAGGGTTAGAGGTCGATTTTTACGTCTAGTAACACTGCCCCTCCGGATGCAGGTTCTCTCATCTCTTTCTCCCATCTTTCTTCTCTTATACTTCTAAATCAACCTATTTCAGATTTCTACATAGTGTCTCACAAACTTACAACCTCCTCCATCAATAATGGTAAGTTAATTACTCCTTTTCTTGCAATAAATCCACACTTCAAAATCAAAAAAATAACAGTAAGTTAAAAAATTGTTCATACTGCCTAAAGGAACCAATGCCAGGTATATATCAACCACAAAGATGTCATTCATAAGGAAGCATTCAGGCAAACATATTATAGTAGTATTTTGAATTGAAATTGGAATTGTAATCTTTCCATGGAGCTCTAGTCAGCTCTTTTCTTTTTTCACCTTCAGGCTTTCTTTTCTATAAAAACTTTCTAATGAAAAAAAACGGATTAGCGTTGAAAATTTCTTCACTTTTGTTGAATTTATGGAAAAGTGAAATACTTCATTGACATCAATAACTTGTTGTAATCAGAGTACATGAATCTCTATTTATAATAGAGGAAGGTAGTAGAGTCCAATTACAATAAAACTACCCTTGTCCCAATTACACCCAACCTCTGACACTTAAGGTAAGTCCTAACATAATTAGGTAACTCAATATTGATAAAAGACAAATATAACTTAAACTAAAACTAAAACTCTTCTTGGTCGTGACCCTAAGATAAAGATATTTTTGTTTGTCCTTCTTGATCTTCCAACTGATGTGATAAGGATGTCAGCTCTTGGTAATCATTGTGAGTCCTACTTCTTATGGGCTTGGGCCCATCTTGTGGGCCTTCCTTGGTCATGTGGTCCATCTTATAATAATCTTACATATGTGGGTCTTCCTTAGTCGTTGGGGCTTGATCTTATCTTCCAACATTCCCCCACAAGCTGGGGGTGAGAGAACAACTAAACTCTCAGCTTGTTGCAAATGATGTATAAAATCTTTTTGTATAAAATGGCACATCTTCCAATATGCATTCATCTTCCAACATTCCCCCTCACGATGTTGCGTCATTCCATGAGGCCCTACGGCATTATAAGTGAGAGTAAAAATATTCCTAGCCGGTAAGTCATTGCTTTATACTCTAGTCTTAATGTTGGATGTAAGACACACTCCACTGCTATCGGTAGTGTGTCTATCGGCATTGCTCTGAAGTGTCCACCACCCTGTCCCTCCACAGGACAACGACTCTCAAGTGGTAGGAGACATAAAAGCCATTACAGGGGGGGATAACATAGATGTAATCATAAGTTCCTCCATCATGGACTTCTAACCTCAAATAATTTTCATCTTTTTGACGGGGATGAAGTTCCTCCGTCATGGACTCCCAACCACAAATAATTTTCATCTTTTTGACGGGGATGAAGTTCCTCCGTCATGGACTTCCAACCACAAATAATTTTCATCTTTTTGATGGGGATGAAGTTCCTCCGTCGTGGACTCCCAACCACAAATAATTTTCATCTTTTTTACAGGGATGAAGTTCCTCCGTCATGGACTCCCAACCACAAACAATTTTGATCTTTTTGACGGGGTAAAATAAATGATGACATGAGGCCACCTCTTATTCAATAATAATGTCCCCAAAGAGACATAATAGTTGCAGCTGAATATAACACGACCATCTTCCAACACATATAACACGAACCAAATAGTAAACTTTGTCAAAGAACCCACGAAATAATCCGATATAAAAATTTCTTCTTTGATGCACAAGCTTCATCTTTTGTGCTCCCCCTTTCTTGAATATTTTGGTCACATAAACTTATCCACAACATAAGGAATAAAATACCTCTTTCTTGTTCTTCTTCTACTTCTCCCCCTCAAGCTGGGAGGTAATGGCAGTGATCCCAGCTTGAACCAAATATCATAGAAGTAGCAATAATCCCAAATAACATAGATTTGTAAATAACCCTCAAACCAGGGAGAAGTGAGATATTTTCCTGATATATCAACTCAAACAGTGACGCAAAACAATCGGCATAAATTCGGATTTTTCAATACAACAGGATACCAGCATGACCTTTGATTCTTCCAATTCGAATATATCTTTCAATATAGATAAAATTGACATGAAATTTTTTTCTTTTGAAACTAGACTTAAATACCTTTCATCCAAGTATGAATTAACTTCATTAAATATAATTATCATAAGATAAATAAACTGATAGTTTTCGGTCTCTGTCATCTGACTGAACTAAGTTATGTTTCTCCTGTTTTTCCTGAACGACCATTAACTCTTCCAAGATCAATATCTCTTTATAAAAAAATCATACCGAGAATTGGTTGAATAGGTAAGAAAATAGACTTACTTATCTTTCGTTTGATATATAATTCTCCATATAAAGTCTCTTTTTTGATAGCATAAAATACCTTGGAAATTGATGTTTTTGGCTGCCGCTCAAACCTCTTTTTCAATCTGACCTTTCTTGCTTCAAATATCGATTTCTCTTTGTAGATAACTCAGATAAAAAATTAGTTGAATAGGTAAAAGAATAGACTTACAGATCTTTTTTTTTATATATATTTCTTCATATAAAGTCTAGTTCTTGATAGCAAAAATAACTCGAAATTTGAAGATTGTTGCTGCAGCTTGAACCTTTTTGCAAACTGACCTTCGCTCATTGAAATATCGATATCTCTCTGTCAATAACTCCAATTGGAACAAATCGTTCTTCTTTGGAAAGTAGACTCAAATACCTTTCCGTCAATATATAACTTGCAATATGAAAAACTATGTATAGAGGTGAAAACCGCAACGAAATCTACGGGTGTAGGGACTGAAAAAAAATGACTATGAACCTAGACCTAGGGTTTAGGGTTTAGAGAGAAAAATCACATTACCTCCGTGAGTTGACCAAGTCAACTCACAGAACCTGCTCTGATACCATGCTGAATTTATGAAAAAGTGAAATACTTCATTGACATCAATAACTTGTTGTAATCAGAGTACATGAACCACTATTTATAATAGATGAAGGTAGTAGAGTCCAATTACAATAAAACTACCCTTGTCCCAATTACACCCAAACTCTAACACTTAAGGTAAGTCCTAACATAATTAGGTAACTCAATATTGATAAAAGACAAATATAACTTACACTAAAACTCTTCTTGGTCGTGACCCTAAGATAGAGATACTTTTGTTTGTCCTTCTTGATCTTCCAACTGATGTAATAAGGATGTCAGCTCTTGGTAATCATTGTGGGTCCTACTTCTTAAGGGCTTGGGCCCATCTTGTGAGCCTTCCATGGTCATGTGGCCCATCTTATAATAATCTTACATATGTAGGTCTTCCTTGGTCATTTGGGCTTGATCCTATCTTCCAACAACTTTTGTTAAGGACTTTCATACTAAAGAATAAAGCATAAACCTAAGGGTGGGCACGGGTTGGAACGGAGATGGGTTTCCCAAAACCCAACCCTGACCAGCCCCCGAAAGCAGAAACTGAGAAAAAACCCGAACAGGGTTGGAAAATCAACCCCATCCCCGCCCTGTCCTCGCCCCAACCCCGCATCAGAAAAGACATGCTGATTGATAATGCATACTACAGCTAAGGTAGTAAAGTATCAGTTAAGCCTTAGCGGCCATTAATCCGTGTTACCAAGAGAACTACAATAAACAGACTACAATAGAACCACTGCAGCAACTATTTCCTAAATATAAGAGGTCAGGAACCCTCTTTTATCTCCCAATGACTGCAGATAAGATACATGGTCTTGAAGATTTTAGCTTAACAACTACATTCATGCCATCCAATGACCATAACAACAAATTAGCTCTCTGGATGAGGGCATGTCTTTCAGACCTCACCAGACAAACATCCAGAAAGACACCCTAGGATGAAAATGCAACTAAAATGAATCTGGCTTTCTGATCATTTTCTTTTCAATATGATCAAAATCTTCCTACATGGACTATCATAGCATTGCATTTGAAAAATCTAAACCAGATTCTCCACATAATCATTAGCTAACTGCAAAATACCATCTAGTCATGGCTCGAAATACACTTGATGATCAATATCTAACCACAAAAATGACTTAGAAGAAAACTGAAAGTAATCTTTTTTAAACTGCAAAAATTTTCTACTCTTCATAGATATTATATAAACATTATTCAGAAGTTACCTGACAAGATGTGCAGCGATTATATGACATCTTTTTATTTTCCGGGTTGTCAGAAACCTGAAACCTAAAAATCATTATTAAAGAAAAAAAAATCTGTAGGTCAAGCAGATAAATAGAATTGACATCACCTTCAATACGCCAAGACAAAGAGATTATGAAAAAAGATCCAACACATTGTTCAAACAAAATAAAAGTCCAACTCTGATAACAGAAGCAACTATTTTAAGGAAAGGGAGCTCTGATATGTAAAAAAAAATATTTCATTTTATTTTTAAAAAAATTATAGTCAGAAAAGTGAAGTTCATAAAATTAGAATAGGAATAAAATATATTATTTAAATTAAATTTAGTTTAAAATTCAAAAATATGCTATATTTAAAGTATATCTACCAATAACTCCTTCCAGGATTGTCCCATTCAAATGAAACGAGCAATTCATCGGGACTGTTGGCATAAGTGATGCCAATGAGATTTGAAAAGGTTAAAGGAAAGGGAAACAATCAAGCAACAAAAAGAAGTGAAATTGTCATCTCAAAAACAACATGAGAAACCCAAAATAAAGGGATGCTTAGTCTGTGTGTGGAAAAAAATTAAAAGCGGGACTGATCAAAGGAATGAACCTACCCTAAGTTTCCCAGATAAGAAGAAAAACTACTCAAGGATTTTATTTTAATTCACTATTCTTCATCAAGCTGCTGAATTTGGATTAACATTGCATAGAAATATTGTACTTCATTAGCTTGTGTACTTAATAAAAAAAATCCTTTCAGAAAATCATTTTTGTGTTATTAGTGAGATTTAATTTGGAAAGTCATTTTCTTCATACTTTTGTACTTGGTGCCAAGACCCATATAATCTTGCAAGTGGCTGCTAGAACCATATTTCTAGTGCCATAGTTTAACTAGACCATAAAAATCTAGTTGGCATGTTTGACTTGAGCCATCAGAAATCTAGACTGAGTTTCAGAGAGCAAGAGCAAATAAATCTTGAATTGGCACGCAAGAGAAGTGATATGTTGTGTTGGCTTATGAGTTTCGTAACTGTTATTGACACTGCATGCTCAAGGTTGTAGCAAGGTCTCTTGATTCATGTCTACAAAGGGTTTTTCTCAGGTGGAATCTCATGAAGGATTCTCGAGCAAGGATGTCATGAAGTTTTAAGAAACCTTGTTAAATTTAATGTAGAGGTATTTTGGTCATTTTACACTTAATGTATGAGTCTTTTGGAGTGACAGTAAAGAGGAGTCTTAGTTAGGAATATATGGTTCACTTTACAGATTATTCTGATATGTAATTAGTGAGACAGAGAAGTTTAAGTCATGACGGTAACTTGACATTATATTCCCTGAGGTGAGATTAAATAAAAGAAGGGGTCGAATTTGAGCCCCCAACAAGTGCTGGCTGACGTACTCTTTCTCTCTCCTCTCTGTATTTCCTCTTTCCCCTCCTTTTATTCTTCAATGTTTCACTTTGTCACAAACCTCAATGACAAATCTTTATGTTTCTTATGTTCATAATTCATGAACAACAACACTACTATGAGTGTGTAAACAACTATCAGCGCACTTATACTCATTATTCATATTCAATGTGCCTCAGTTTCAATTTTCTTCTCTTTTTTTTAACTGTTGAATACACACCCACCCCTTTTTAACTCCTGATGAGACTTGAACCCAAGACCCCACACTAGAAACCTCCCATGTGACCATTAAGTGAAAGGCCAAGTTACAAATACATTATAAGATAATCTTTTCCGCTAGTCAACCAAGCTTTAGATGTGCATATTCTGTCGTGCATATATATTTTTATATATAACCCAGTTCACCCCCCCCGTCTTGCACTGCTGCATAGGCCAACTACCTCAACAATTTAGTTTGTTGTTGAATTTCTGGTTTTAACTGTAGGGTAATATCGTCAGAAAGGATTTTCATGTAAGAACTCCAGTTTTTATGTCAAAGCAAGGCAAGATCAAAGGGAGCATAAAAGGCAATGTTGCTCATGCAACTTTGCCTTTGTTTTGAATCTTTTGTAATATTTCTTTAGTTTAATTTCATAATCAAATAGGCCTCATTAGAACTTTTCTACTTTACTTTATGTGCCATAGATAACAGTTAAGCAGGGGTCAATCATCAGAACTGATCGACCACATTTTCTCTACCTCTACCACTTGCTCTCCTCTCTTTTGCTTCTTCTATCTGTTTCTCTCTCTTCCTGTTGCAGCCAGTAGAAACATGAAAGATATTTCATCAACATTTACCAGCAGTTCCTTTTGTGCAACTCTTGTTGCTTCACTCTCATTCACAGCAATAGAATTCAGTACACAAAATTGCAAGTAGAATATTTGACAAGATGACAATAACTCATGTAAAAGCAGCCATATCAATAATTGTTTGACTAGAGACTAATGGACAGAGAGAGGAGAGAGTGAGAGAATGACCTTGCCCTTTACCCTCAGACACTTCAGGCAGATAATACTTAAAATGCGCCTCAATTCACCAATGTGGCGAGGATCATAGATGGGTACAGGCAATTCAATGTATCCAAAGTGGCCTAATTCAGGAGAATATAAAACACGATGAAAAGAAAGAAAAGAAGTTGTATTCATAAGCCCTCTCAGAAAAAGTACAAAGAATGTAAAAGTAACTTAACAAAGTATAAGAGATATTCCAGCCACTTACCTTCACATAGACCATGCTCGGAGGTCCCACAGGATTCACATCGATTGCCTGACTCTAAGGGTAAACCCAGAAAAGAATTTCCAAGCTGTCCAGGGTGGCTAATCGGAAAGCCACTAACAGATGATTTAAGCTAAGAAATTGAAAGAAAAATATCAGAAGGTATCTATATCCTCCATAGAACAATAAAGGAAACCAGCCCAGCAAAGGACAGACAACTATGATGTAATCAAAAGCAAACTCATGACTGAAATCGAACAATCATGCTCCATTAGAACATGTTTAAGTTAGCAACTAATCAAGATTGTACTTGCACAAAAGAAAAAAGAAGAAGCAAATGCACAACACCTCAAACTTGTCAAGCCTCTTTAAGGGTAACTAGCCTGTAGTTTGACTACAGAGAAAGTTAGATCAAGTGCATAGACTACTATACAAACTCTGCCTACACCATAGGACGTAGAAATAACCCTCATCTTAAAAAGCATGTCCAGCTATGCTGGAATCAGCAACATGAATTACCTTCCTCCTATTCTTCGGTGATACTCTGCCTACAATGAGTCTTTCCTCAGTACTAGCTTCACTGCTTTTGGTCTTCATGCACTCCATGTCAGTTGATCAAGTGGCATCGTCAAATCTCCATTTTTTTTATGGATATTGAAAATTTATAAGGACAAGCGAAAAGGTTACAACCTAGAGGGGGGCCTCCCACCACATCAAAAGTTTGGAGGTACATGATTCGAAAAGGTTACGTAGCAAGGTGATTAGCGGATCCAGGTACACGATTCCAAATACAATCTAGGGAGGAAGAGATATTACAAATAACAAAAAAAGATGTCCCAATGGCGCCAGAGAGGAGACTTGGACTTGGCGCACCAATCAATTATCACTTTACAGTCTGCCTCAATGACGAGGGAACCAGAAAATCGATTACGGAAGGACATCAGGCCATGAAGCAACCCGGCAAGCACCATAAGGTCAGCTAGTAAACTTCTAATACATCTAAACCATCTTAGAATGCTCTCCCTCATTCAACACTTCAGTGATGCAATTTATAAATGTTCTCTAATATATTCAGTTCTATTCTGCTCTTAGTTAATCTTAAAAGCCATAGAATGTCATTTAAAAAAAAAATTAAAAAATGGAATAACAAAGAAGATAATGCACAATACCTAAAATTTGTCAAGCGTCTTTAAATGATGCTAGCCTGTGGTTTGACTATAATGAAAGTTAGATCAAGTGCACAGACTCGTATACAAACTCTACCTGCTAGATGGCTGTTATCCTCATCTTAAGAGCACATCCAATAATGCAGGAGTCAACTCATGAATTACCTTCTTCCTATTATACAGGGATAGATCTGCCTACATTACATCTTTCCTCAGTACTGGCTACACTGTTTTTGTTCTTCATGTATGCCATGTCAGTCCATACAGTGGCATTGTCAAATCTCCAATCAGCAACGGACCATAAGGTCAGCGAGTAAAGTTCTAGTATGTCTGAAACATCTCAGAGAGCTTTCCTCTTTCGACCATCTAGAGATGCTACTTCTAAATGTTCTTCAATTTATTAATGTTTATTCTTTCCTTAGTTATCTTCAAAACCATAGGATGCCATTCTAAGAGAAAAGACAACATAATAATTAAAGTGGGAAAAATATTTTAGATAAAATTGACTTTATACCATAAAAGGACAAGCTACGTAATTTGTTACACACTCAATTTTTCCAAATAAGTAAATTTCACAATTCGTTGAACCCAGAAGCATGTAAGCCACCAATGATCCAGTAAGAATTTGTAAAAGAGAAACAAAGAAAAATGTCTTAAGTTCTCAATAAGCTGTTAAAAATTTCTACTTTTCTAAATAAAATACTATTGATGCAAGTTTTAAACTGGAGTTTGATACTTCACTAAATCATCACCATGATTAAAATATTGCAATTAATTTTCTTCACTAGAGATACCCAATGGGAATTAAGAACAACAATTGCTCCCAAAGTAATCTATATACTACCAACAAGTACAAAAGAAAATCATACTCACTATTTCATCAAGAGTTGATACATTAAATTGAAGACTAATAGCTCTTCCTTCTCTGATAAATGAAGGCAAAAAGCTCCCCTCCATCTCTCTGTCTGTCCACTGTCGTCTAAGTACATACAAGAAAGGAACTAAATCATGTTACTTATCAACACGTTAGTTACTAAAGTACATCGGTTGCACGAGAAAGTATATTTAATGTTGGTTATACATTTTGAACTTGATAAAAATAGATATAAATAAGGAGAAAAAGATGGCTTATAATGAATGCATTCAACATTGCAGTGTTTTGCATAGTTTGTACCTTCCACCAGGCCAAATATATGGCTTGATTGTTAGAAACATTAAGCCAGAAATGAAATTATTACATAGAGAAAATTAAATGATTTGGCTATGAAGTTCCAACAGTTGAATCAACCGATGTAAACTGTGTGGTCAAAAAAAGGGACTGATTCAGAAGTTCTCAGTGATAAAGCGAAAAAATGGAAGTTTAGTACTAACAGTGCCACGGTAGCATCATCAACGAGGCTACCAGCTACGAGTGGAAAATACATTGCAAACTGAGTTAAGATAAAACAAGAGTAAGAAACTTAAGCAAGTGCGGTTTTCCCATCGGGTACTGAAGTACATTACATTCCTAATTCAACTACACTCCATCACCTCAGCAGCTCGTGTGCAGATGCTAAGCAAACCCAAAACGAAACTTGACCTAAAAGAATCCCACGAGCAATGCCAGTTACTAACCTTCTTCACTCCCTAGCTGCAGATGCAAGCCTTCCGAAAACCGCTACGTAAATTATAGACAGATAAATGTTTTATACAAATGCCGCACAAACATCTATGCCAAGCCCGAGCACTCCGTGTCGCTATGACGTGGAACCACAGCCCAATCTGAAGAACCACAAAAATAATGTGAAAAAACAAATGTGACGAGATACCAAGAGACAAAAACAATAGGCAGACGATCACAAAAAGAAGCACAACGAAGTTATTTCTTTCTCCGATGATCCATCAGAGAAAAAGAGCATTTCCCGCTGAGGCACCAAAATGACGGAGAGAAATGCGAGGATCAAGCGTAACGCAACGGTAGAAGACAACTAAAAAGGAAGAGAACACTTGAGAGAAAACTCTGATGATGAACAAAACCTGTACGAAGAGCACCTCGGAGGCACAGCTTTCGAAGGACCGGTTTCTGGTAGGTTGCCACTGCGAACGGTGACTGAGAAGGGCGGAGAAAATGAGTTCGTACTTCAGACAAACTGGAAATGCGAGCAAGTTAGTGGAGTTCAAAACTTTTAACCGTGGTTAAGTCGACAATACCGAAGAAGGCAAGTCCCGATCCGCTCCAGGCACGATTAACGTGTTATAGTTTTCCATTTATACATAGTCGCGGTAGTCGTACCGTATGGGGCCCACGGGCGACACCCACGAATCAGAAACAATTGCCAAAAATTACAATGCTGAGGGAAAGTGTACGCCAAAAATTCTTAAATATGATTTTTTAAACAATTTTTTAGATAAAATTTTATGCTGACAAATTTAAAATTAATTATATAAATATAGACATAAGAATTGGATCACCGAAATTATAACCTCAACCAAAGTGTCTAAATCATCAAATATTGATCAATGATCAAAATATAAAGGAACTCGATTACAAACCATAGTTTCAGTCAAAATCTTGATCAATTATTAAGATTATAGTTTAATAGATGATTGATATGAAGTAGATTGTAATAAAGCCACCACCAAAATTAAATTAAAGAATCTGACCTCTTAAGTACCACATGAACAAATGTTCACGGTGGCACAAGGGTGACACCAAGAAAATTTCACTCATATGAAAGCCTCACCTAAAAAGGGGAGAAGTGACATTATTTTAAATGAGGTATCATGCTCTTCTGGATCATGTTTACTAACTAATAAATTCAAGATCTTTATATTCACTAATCTTTATAGGATTATTCTATAATACTCTCTCTTTTGTGACCACATATACCATGTGTAGTTGTGTCTAATGCTATCCTTAAATGATTAACTATATTAATTTTTTTTCTCAATTAAAAACTCAATATCTTTATACTCATTAATTAATGTGAACGATTCTTTAACAGCCTTTCCCTTAAATTTTCTAACTTATACTTTTTTCCTATTATTTACCGTTCAATAGTCGGTAAAAATAAAAAATAACTGATAAACGGTCAATGTGAACAGATAACAACACACGATAATGATAAATATAGTACATACAAAATTTATTCTATAAAGAGTTAAACCAGTCTGGCTGCACAAGTCTGATCGATCAAACTCATCCCTTCACGAAGCAGATCATAATTAATAATATTCATAGAACCATTGCTTACACCCGAGAAACAGCAAAATTGTACAAGCAAAAAGAGCAACTCCTATATCAACTGATATGTTGACCATGATACTGACTCCACTGCTGCTTCAAAACCTTTACAGAATCAAAGATTGCATCGATCTGGCCTACGGTCTCTGTTCTAAAATACATAAAATCATATTTACAATCTGACCAGTTTGAATCCTTCAGGCATTCCAGGACATTATTAATCTTGAATTGAAACTGGATGTGACATTATTAATCTTGAATTGCAACTGGATGTTGTTTGATGAGGTCAGTTGGATCAGGATGTTGATGGATAAAGCCGGTTGAATACAAAGGGGACACAGTAACGTTGCATACAAGAACAGCTTATGGTTGTCAAGTTGAATCGCCATTTGGCTCCTCAGGAGAGCAGAGTTGAGCTCGTAAGAATAAAAAAAAAAAAAAAACCTCAAATTGATAACTCGGACATCATTGGGCTTGTACAAATATATATGACCTATTGGAGCATAAATATGAAATCAGTGGCTCAAGAACAAACTCCTGAAGCTCCGTTCTGCATGCATACTGATGTATTGATAGATGAAGGCAAGTCACATTCTACAGAATAGAATAGCCACAAATTATGTGACAGGTGATATCATTATGCATGAACTAAGATACATATTCCGGGAGGATTAAGGTCCGCTGAAGCAAAATTTTGTTTTACCAAGCAAAAGGTGACAAACCACGACAATGGGCAATCTGCAATCAAGAAAACATGAGAACATCAGTCAAGGTTAGGCATGCTGTTTTTCTTTTCTTTGGTTAATGATTGTTTCTTTTTTATAACTGTTCTACATATTTGAGGGCTCATAGGTCAGTCTTAATCATATGCATTTATTTATTGATGATGAGTGATGCAAATGAGTGTTGGATTTATAAATTTAGGCTTAAAAATCCGATCAATATATCTACAATAAGGCAATATACCCATTAGTAGATGATTGTAAAGTAGACAAAATTCGTGGTGTTGTTACTAGCTTCAGTGTAATCCAAATAAAGCCAACTCCAAGTAAGCTATATATAGGCTTTCTAGTTTTGGAAAATATTCAAATCAACATTTCCTAATAAATCAAATCACATAATAAGATTTTGATACGGCACCTCTTAGAAATTCATAATTCATAATGTGCAGGTACTATCTTCTCATACAGGAAGGCAAAGAAACCCACCAGTCAGCTGGCTGAAGATATCCCGCAAAAGAGGTCCTCCATCCAATCCCACATAAAGCTGCTGTGTAGAACTTGTCCCACAAGGATGGCCATCAAAATAATTCCTGATGGTTAGAAGCAAAGCAGTTTCCAATTTAAATGATAAGATTCAGTGCTCTCTTTTAGTAAGAAGTTAATTTTAATTTTTGAATCTAGCTAGTCCACATAGCATGTAGTCACATTTAATGCATAAGCAGGCATCTTCAAATACAGCATAATCAGGCTAAAGAATTTCAAGTCACATCTCACAAGTCATTGGTTTTCCTTGCAAAAAATAGACTCCCCGCACTCATAGACAATAGA
The DNA here is from genome assembly GCF_029961685.1 of Aristolochia californica. Taxonomy (NCBI): domain Eukaryota; kingdom Viridiplantae; phylum Streptophyta; class Magnoliopsida; order Piperales; family Aristolochiaceae; genus Aristolochia; species Aristolochia californica. The sequence goes on along the minus strand of NW_027181992.1, from coordinate 7,172,314 downwards.
TCAGTGACATTAAGATCATTTATTTTTTTGCGATCAAAATTAGATAAAGCTTTAATGAATAGCATTGATGTGTAACCATTAAACAACTCATGTGTTAAACGGAAAGGTCCGAGTGGAACAGCAAACCTTTCTACAATTTAACCTAAATAGCTTAGTTGGTAAAAGAAACAAAGATTGTTCCATCAAAATTGACCAAATTAACCTAGTTCTGCACAGAAGCTATACATTTGATCAACGTTTTCTTCAGTTGGAACCAAGCTGCAAAACAGACCTAACTTTTTTTTTATGAAAATAAATAAATAAAATATACATACCTCTAAACAGCTTCCTTGATTTTAGAGTCCCTGTATCATTAACAACGTGAACAATCAACACAAGCAAGTATACCAATTGCCCTAGACGAAAACTAAAATAAAAGCATATAACAAATGACCTGAGGCAATACATTGGATGTCAAAAGAGTTCCTCGAAAACCTTCTTCAAACTGCTGTGGCTCCATCTTTTGGTTTGACAGTTCATCTGCATGGTAGAGTACGATCATTATCATAAAAGCTACAAAGGCTTCTTTTTTAACATAAAGAGTCATAAAAGCTTCAGCATTAGTTTTTAGTGTCTATCAGGTGCTTTCATTCAACATACTACAGTCTTAATCTAAATAAATAACAAGCAATTTAATCCTTTTCCCTTCAACACCAAATTTTCCAGGAAAAAACAGATTTTCTCCTGTTCTTGAATAAAGCATAAAACCTTCATCAGCCAGGTTGGTTAGCAAGGTAACTTAAAAAGTTGAAGATTGAAAAGTAGAAGAGACTAGAGAGAGAGAAAAGAGAGAATTGAGAGAAGTTCAAATTAGAGCTCGTTGGGGGTCGCGCATGACCCCCTCTCTATTTAATTAAGTGGGTCTTAATAAATTATCATACTTAAACAATGTTTTATTTCCATATATCTCTCATTCGATATGTCGTATATACATGAAACTTGAACCATGGACATAATTCAACACAAGGAACAAGATTATGTAGAACAATAAAGCTGTTGTTGATGTGAAATTACCAAAATGCCCCTGGACTGGTTTTCTACAGTAACCTTATATAATTATTGACTGCACATGATGCCACTGGTCATGCGGGTGGTCTACTTATTATCTGGAACCCAAACCACGTTGAGGTTCTCCAATCTATGCTTGCTTCTTACTCCATTGGAGTTAGGCTGAGAGATCGTCAGTTGGGACACTGTTGGGCCATTGCTGGCATCTACAGAACTAAAAAATATCGGGACCATATCAATTTCTGGGATGAGCTACTGCACCTTTTTCAGTTGTGGGACCTGCCTTCGATCCTAGCAGGAGACTTCAATGCAACTCGCTATTGCCATGAAAAATCCCCCCTGCAAGCAAAACCACCTCCACTATGAAAGTCTTCGCCGATCTCATCAATAACCTTGACTTGACTGAGATCACTCTTTCTGGGAAGATGTTCACCTGGACCAATGGGCAGCAGCCACCCATACTTTCAAAATTCCACCAGTTCCTTGCAAATTCCAGCAGGCTCCAACTATATAATAACACTTCCAACAAGGTGCTTAACAACATCTGTTCTGACCACTAGCCAATCCTTATCGATACAAATTTCCAGCTGTGGGGACGATCTTTGTTCCATTTTGAAAAAATTTGGCTCCAAGATCCCGATTTTGACTCCTTGCCAACCCCAATCCTGAATGGAATTGTCTACAAAAATTAAAATCTTTTAAAGCCCACATAAAGTCCTGGTCTTCCGAGCACCGCTCTACTACTGTAAATTTGAAGAACTCCCTCCTTAGTTGAATCTCCGTTTTTTACCAGCTTGAGGAACAAAGGTTTCTCTCCAACTCTGAATACTCTCTTCGAATTGATCACACTCGTGAATTTCAAAAAATTGCATACAATCTAACAATCATCTAAAAGCAATGTGCCAGATTTTGTTGGCAGTAGGGCGATGGAAACTCCAAATCACCTATCTCAACATTGAGGATCGGGTAAGTTGGGATTGATGCTATCGTAAAGTTCATTGCAGACCTCTACACCGAGGATCGGCCAATCTTTCAAAGCCTTCAATTCCAGCACATCAGCTCCAACTCGGCCACTCTTTTAGAGCATCCTTTCTCCCATGAGGAGATTAACACTTCTGCTCGTGGCTTGGTTACTAATCGCACTCCTAGGCCTAATGCCTTCAATGGGGAGTTCTACAAGCATTGTTGGCTGGCGATCCATGATGACATCTATGCCTTTGCAAACAACTTCTACAATTGTGGTATTACGTACCCGGCATTGGGGTCTTCCTTCATCTCTTTGGTCCCCAAGAAAACCAACATTGAGCTTCCATCCAACTTCATACCCATCAGCCTCACCACAAGCTCCTACAAAATTATCACGCAACTGCTAGCCAATCGCCTCAAAGGGTCCTACCGTAGATCATCCACCCCTAGCACTAAATCGTCCACCCCTGTCAGAGTCCCTTCATCAAAAGCCGAAACATCCTCGATTCAGCCATGGCTACACATGCGCTCCTCGACTCCTTCAAGCATTCAAAGCTCCCTCGTTTTGCTCTCAAGCTGGATTTTGAGAAAGTTTTCGACCGCATCAACTGGAAGCTCTTGGACCATCTGTTTGGTTAGATGGGATTCGGCACCCGTCGGCGTTTTTGGATGCGTAGCAATGTCTCTTTGGCGACATACTCCATTTTGGTCAATGGCATTTATTGCGATCACTTCCATGGCACTCATGGGATCCGGCAAGGCGACCCCCTATCGCCCTTCCTCTTTACAATAGTTGTGGAATACTAGTCCATCATGATCTGACACACTAAGAACATTGGTTGGCTCTCCCCCATCACTGACCACCTTAAACAAGACATCCCTATTCTATAATATGCAGATGACACCATCCTCTTTGGCGAGGGTACATTGGAGCAAATCGTCCAGCTCAAGGCCATGTTGAACCTCTTCAAACTCTCATCTGGTAAAAAAGTCAGTTGGACCAAGTCCTCCATCTTAGGTTATAACATTGAGCAAACCACCCTTACTTCTATGGTTGACTACCTCAACAGCAGAATCACCAATCTCCAAAACACTTACCTGGGCCTTCCGCTTACTAATGGTACCTCGAGCAAACAATGGTGGCAGCCAGTCGTTGAGCAGATGGAGGGTAGACTTACTACTTGGCGGGCTAAATTTCTCTCGAAGGCTGGCAAACTCACCCTCGTTAAATCCTATCTCCATGGGATTCCAAGCTATTTCTTCTCCCTATTCCACTGTCTTGCTGTCGTGGCCAACAAATTGGAATTCCTCAAGAAGTTCTTCCTTTGGGGCGGTTCCAATGGAGAACGGAAGTATCATCTAGTGAAATAGTGAATTGATCTGATATCTGCCAACCTTTAACTCTTGGCGGCCTCAGCATCAAAAGCATCCCGGGCACCAATTCAACATATCTTCTCAAATGGTTATGGTGCTTCAACACTTCTCCTTCGCTGATCTGGCATCTAATGGTGGCGATATAGACTCTCGCCAATTTGGAGAAAAATCTTCCTTCTTCACCCACATTTTTTCAGGTGTTGTTAAGTGTTTCCCTGGAAATGGTCTCCGTACTAGATTATGGTCGACCTAGTGGTTAGGAAAAAAGCCGCTACTGAACTCCTTTTGCTCTCTCTCTCAAGCCTCTCCACTCTCCCTTCAGCTTTGATCGCCAATATTTGGCGTCAACCAAGTGACTGGAATCTACAATTATATAGAGGACTTACAAACGTTGAGGCTTTGGAGGCTTCTCGCATCCTATCTAATCTAGCTGGTGTCAAAATCAGAACATCCATCCCAAATGCGCTTATTTTGGATGCCCTGGCCAAAAGGCTCTTTTACTACCGCTTCTGCCTACAACCACATTTTGGGCTTCGATGCCCCTAGGCCCCACCACCCAACTGTCGTGGCTTGGTCTCTCCAAGCTCCGCCTCGCACTAAATTCTTTGTCTGGAGTGCATGCTGGAATAAGATCCTCAACTTAGACGCCTTACTGCTGCGTGGGATACATGTTCCTAACCCATCCTGCCCCTTTTGCCATAACTCGCCGAAAAGGGTCATTCATGTGCTGCTCCATTGCAACTTCCCCCAATCGATTTGGGCCAGCCTTCTCAGCACGATCGGCATCTAGTACTCTGTCTCTCATGATCTCCCTTCATGATCCAGTTCCTTATTAGCTCTCGGCTTCCCAAGCTCGGTAAAATGCTTATCTCCAGTTGTGCAGGTCATATCCCCTGGGCCTTCTGGAAGGAAAGAAACAAAAGAAAGTCCCCGAAGTCCTTTATTTGAGAGCTTGCTGAATCCATTGCTAGATAGGTCTCCACTTGATTCCTCACGAAGAAAGACTTCTTTCACATCAGGAACTCCCATCTCTCTGGGGGAACTGGCGTCTTGTTGCTGCAATGGCATGGACCTCTTGTCCTCCCACTATGGCAGCCTGGACCCCTCCGCTTACCGGCTACCTCAAGCTAAATTTTGACGACAATGCCTATGGCTGTCCTGGACCTGCGGGGTTTGGTGGAGTTACCCATAATAACTGCAGCAACTTTCTTCTCTCCTTCGCCAGTCCCTTCAGAATTTCAGACTCCTCCTTTGTGGAGCTTGCTGGGCTGCTTCATGACCTTAAGATCTTCTGTGACCGGTTTTCTAGTCCCCTCATCATTGAAGAAGATTCCAAAGTGATCATTGACTGGTGAACCAAAGTCCAAGACTCCTCCCTGGAGTCATTGGAACATCTCTTCCTCCCTTGACTGTATTTAGGCCCATATTCCTAGGTTTGCAAATCACCTTGCAGACACTCAAGCTAAAAAGGGCACATCCCTCCAAACCCTTGATGTGGTGAGAGGCCCCTCCTAGGTTGTATCTCTCTCTCTTCTTGTTTTTATAAAATTCTCACTTTCCATAAAAAAAAAAAAAAAAAACATATATGATGCTTCTATACCTGCTATATCACGGTTCTCATGAATCTCTAAGTCAGTGACCCACAGGACATCTCCAGGCAATATGTTCATATCAGCCAATGTAGTAGATTCACTTCCTTCTATCTCTCTCGAGCCTTTGTGAAGTTTCTGATTCTCCTTAACAACCTGCAGAGTATCATGCATTAAGTTTGCTGAGTTAGACAAAGTAGACATAAATCAACTCATAGATGAGTGGATTTGAGGATTTATTCACACTTCTGAAAATAAATAATACAAAAATAGAGAGAAATCACTATTAGTGTAGTGATACAGCATCCCTGTACTTAGTGAGGCACCGACACTATCAAACAGCTGGCTCAATTCACACACTTTAGACAAGTCATTTCAACTTGACAAGTCTCTTACCATCAAATTGTAATTACGATTTGTAAAAAATTTCATCACTTTTTTTTTTAAATAGTGCTGAGTTATATTAAAAGGCTCAAAAGAGCAAGATTACAAGGAGGTGAAGAAAAAAATTCCTCCACTTAATAAAACATTAATGCAACTACCTACCCCAAAGGATTCCCATATCATCATTTTCAACTGATACATTGACGTGGTGCCAGAGACCCTCAAGCTGATTGAATTACCACCTGAGGTTCTGCGAGATCGCTTTGAAGCACGGCGGTCTGGCTCAAAAAGAGTTCCTGAAGCAGCTTCTACAACCGATCGGGGAGCTTCCTTACCACTTGGAACAAGAAAAATTCGAATATCCTCATTGCAGTAATTAAGTTTCCGCATCAGTTCACAACTTTCTCTTTCACCCACACACACTTCACACACCTAGCAGATTCAGAGAGATTCAAGTGAATGTCATGTGACTCCATAACCTTCCAGAAATCTTATAAAAAGAAAAGCTTAATTGTTATAGAGATTACTGTTCCTACATTTTTACAACAGTCTTAAGTTTAATAAAATATGCAGAAGATATCTATCAAAATTTTACAAAAGACTTCACACAATTACCACCTAATCTTTATTTTTAAACTAGTGATGGATTACTACCTCATTTAAAAAAAAAAAAAAAACCAAGGAATATTGCAGTGGTTAGAACATACCTCTGGAAATGTTTTTATTGTAGATAATTTAGATTCATGCTCGGTGTCGACTGCATCACTGGATCTATCCAAGTGTGAATCAGAAATAGGCATATCTTCAGAAGAATCACCCAACTTACTTGTGCAGCTTGGAAATTCAATTTCAGCATATAGACCTTTTTCTTCTGGTGCATTCCAATCCTCACAGAAAAGCTTCCAGTCACGTTCTGTGATAATGGTTAAACCATCTGCCTGCCATAACAGAAAGATTGAGTAAATACTATTATGTCTGTGATCAAAATTTCTTTGGTAAAAAATGTTTAAAAAAAAAACCAGCTCCACGAAACCGAAAGCTAACGTAAATATTAAAATCCGGAGTATCACCATTCAGGAAGTGATAAAATGTTATAAACAATGGCCAGCATGCTCATACATATGAAAGCCTTAAAGTCCCACAACTTTGAAGTTCAAGAGGAAATAAATGACATAATGCAAAATTGCAGGCCATTCACTTACAGATGATGTTTTCTGGATTATAACACCGCGTTTGCACATGAGTTCCGGAGGCCTTTCTACAAGTTTGAAATGCTGCAATAAAATGAAACAGATCCAGAAATAATTATGATCTTGCAACAGTCAAAACAAACAAATGCCTGTTAAAACCAGCTCCAACAATTCTAGAGTTATAGTGAATGAAATATTACAAGAATTTATGACATAATTAAAACCGTTCAGGCATTCTACTGTTCTCACAATGGTAATTCTATAGATCAGAAAACATGAAGAAAAGAACCAATAAAGACAAACATGCATGAAGTCGTACAATACACACACAAATCACAAAGGCTAGCTCAGAATGTAGGGGATAGGTGCTTCCAACAACAGAACTGGGTCTCCAGCCAAAGAGGCTCACCAAGTATTACCAGCTTTTAGACATGTGCTTCCAAAGAATTACAGCTGTTAATCTCATCAAACTGGGCCCACAGGGGTTATTGAAGTGAGGAATAACTGAGGTTTTCTATTGGATAGGACAACAAAAGAGTTTACCTTTTGACATTTGAGTGAATCGATGACCACCTCCAAATTATCAGGTTCTACAGAAGATATACCCTTCCCACTAATTGTGATGTAAGCTCTCCATCTCGTCAACCAAGAAGAAGGTATTAGATAGTATCTACAGCCCGGATGTAATCCAATGCTTCTCCCTAAGAACAACTTCTCATGTTTTTGGCGTTGCTGCATTTTGGCTGCTCTGCAGCAATAACAGAATAGTCAATCCCCAGCTTCAAAATTAAAGCTCTTCAGGATATAAAAAGGTTTGCAATGTTACTTTTGAGAATCCTCCAGGCAAGCAATTTCTGTCAGTTCTGTGCAGCATACAGCACAAGGTTCTGATCCAGCAGGAAACATTAAACAACCTAATGCATCATCAGGCTTTACTGCATAAGCACTTTCAACTAGAAAAAGCCAAAGGCTCTCAGGAACCAATAAACGCTTTGCTGCAGGAGTTACATCTGGCATCAATCTCCCATGAGGGCACTGAAGTGAACTTGTTGGTCCAACATCAGCATCACATGGTGAATCAATATGTTTTCTACGCACCCATTGCAACAACCTATTCAATTATGAAATATTTAGTTGTACAAAACATAAAAGCCATCAATCAAACAAACAAACGATTACAGAAACCATGATCTCACTGAGATAACAAATACCATACTATCAAGATAAAAACTGTTAAGAGGCAGTAAAACGTATACAGCATCAAATATTGAAACAAGTTCCACAAATTGCAAAACATGCTCACGAGTTACTTATTTAAAACAGGTTAATTAGGGATGAAATCTTTCACCATACATGGAGCAGTTACTCAGTCACAGAATAGCATTTCTCATAGAATAGCATTCCATTGTGTGGGAAAAGCTATAAAACTTAGGCATAGCACCTGAAGATGAGAAACATATTGTTAAAGTACAAAGCTTGAATTTTTTATGAAAAAAATTACAATTTGGATGAAAAATTGCTACCATAAAAAGAATTTCTAGGTTAGACAGTAGTCAAATAAAAAACCTCCTTGTTTCTCTTAATATGATTTTTTTTAAATAAATCTTAATATAATATTTAAAGATGAGATAATTACATATTTAAAAGCAATTATACACCTGACTAATACAAAGAATGATGCCCCTGTAGAGTTTTACATAGTTACAACTAGGACCATTTCTTAGACAAATTACAAAAATCTTACTCACTTCAACAAACGCAATACTCTTGGATGTTGAAAGCAATAAAGAAATGGTCTAAGAATGATCTCAGAGTTCAATAGCACATTGTGGGCAACAAGAAATCCATCTCCCTTCTATGAAGGAATTGGTAATCAGAAAAGTAAGCCAACCGCCTGTCACTATATCCTTGTCATTTAAATGGGAGTTCATTATTGCTAAATGAAAAGCACAATAATTATATAAAAATAGAAAAAGAAAACATAAGCAGAAAGTTTTTGTGAAGCACACCATGGCCTGGAGACATAATACAGATTTTCATCAGGACAATTTCCAGTTAGTGCAGCTTCAGCAATTTCTTTCATGGATAATCTACGAACCCTATAATTGTCAGCAGACACAGTAGTCTTTGCCACGTCCTCCAGACATTTTATGCAATAGTCGCCACCAGAGAGTTCTGGCCCCCCTCCATACTATTAGACATAAAACACGTTTCATTAGCCAACCAGGATACCATGTTGAAGGAAATAGTAGTTTAAGAAAAAGCTGCAGAAAAAAAAGACAAGAAAGGAGAAGCGAAAGACAGAAAGAATTAAAAAAAAATAAAGCAACAATCTCCTATAGCAGTAACCATTATCACAAATAATAGATGGTTCTAATCAACCACCAAAACTGGCTTGGACTCTAAAAAGGGATTTTTATAGATGCTAATACAAACAACTTGGATTTCCAACAAAATTCCAACAGAAGAAATTAATTTTCTGTGGCATTGGATAATCTACCATCACAACTTCCATCATATTTAACATGTGCCAATATATACCCAATATGCTACACATCAGTCAGATCGTTGGCAGTAACTACAAAGCTACCTCATTATTATACAGCTTTATTTTTGTTGAAGTTGGACCAATTCTTCCCAAAATGACTAAACGAAGTTAGGAAGTCTATTTCCCACTAATGAAAGTTTGTAATGCTAGACAGTACCACATGTATTTTTACTGAGATGCTTTGCAGTGGGAAATTCCGACATGCTATATTTTCAAACTCAAACCAGTGTGGAACTATTTTCCCACACACAACTCCAAGACTGAGACGTGGAGTACATGTGTAAATTTAGACTAGTGCACTTTTTACCCATCAACACTCCCTTCACATCCAAGCTTAAACAAGCCTAACTCAAGACAAAGAGGACATATACATTCAAACCATAGAAAGAACATCGAAAGAAGCCACATAGAAAATAAACATGCACTACCGAACTCAAGACATGGAGGAGACATACAATCGAACCATAGAAAACACACCAAGAAGCCACAGATAAAATAAAAATGAACTACCTAACTCAAGACATGGATGAGATATATACTTGAACCATACAACACACAAAGAAGCCACAGAGAAAATAAATATGAACTTGGGCTCTGATACCAAAATGACTAGCCAAAGTTAAGAGGCATCTTCCCAACTAATAAACTTCGGATCTTTTAGAGCCCTAACCAATGTTTGAGTATTTTTCGTAACTCTTACTCTCCTTGAGATATGGAACACATATCCACAGTAGAACTATGGCACTAACAATTTTCATACTCAGACCATCTAATTGCTCAGATCTTAATTAGCGATTTAGGCATCCATTGACCAACTCCAATAGGCATATGTGTCATTACTAGGACGAGGAACTTATCCTCCATTAGGAAGGTAAACTTTCTAGTAGATACCAAGAATGAAGCTAGCATCCTCACATTGGATAGTTCTCCTGAGAGAGAATTAGAAGTTTCACCTCTTCACGTAACAATCATCAAAGGAAAAAATAAAAAACATAAAAATGAGGTGTTCCCCAAGATGTAAATTTTTAGAAAATGATGAAAAATAGTTTATAGTAAGAAGAGGCCCCCACAAGAATAAAGTGTACAATAGGGAGCCTAGAACGCAAAAAATAATGAAAATGGTGATAATGACCATAACGATAATAGTACATCAACAATCTCAATAATAACATAACAATGCAAAATATTTCATTACATGATCACTGAAGGAGTATTTTTAAGTTTACAATTAATGATGACACACTGGTTCATTAAGTAAAACAAAATTTTGAGCAGATGCATGATAAAACACTTGAATAATATAAACGCCCACCTTAGAGAGCAACTTGTGCCAAGCTATCTCTGATATCCTCTTTATGGAGCCAACTTTTGAAAGTGGAACTTTTCCATGTGAACACTGAATGGACTTATTGTCAATAGAGCTGCAATAAATTACTATAGAGTAAGTGGCTGCAAATAGAGACAATATAATCAAGCTAATACACGGAAGGAGCTGAGTAATTCCTTCCTATTGTCACCAGCAATGTTGTCAAAACCGAACGGGCCTTCAAACCAGCAGGTTGACTGGTTTTGGTCCTATCAGGTTAAACCTGATTCAGCCATTAGTTGGACCGGGTCCAGTTGGGTCACCTTCTTATTTTCTGTATATATATTATTTTGTTGAAATTGGACATGAATCAGTCTATGTTTGGTTGATACAACCTTTTCTATGCAGGTACTAAAAAACAAAATTCTACATTTCTTCATAAGAAATGATTGAAATGGACTGAACTAACCGGTGCAGTTCAAGTTCAATCAAGCAGGGATTCATGTTTTAAGCCAAAAACCATTTTCTTATGCGAGAACTGAAAAGGGTCGATTCCGGTTCAATCGGGTTGAACCGACCAGTCTGGTCCGGTTCTGACAACAATAGACAGTAGATTTTTCTTTTATTTATATATTTTTTAAAAAAAATTGCCCTTCTCCGTAATTTTGTTCATTTTTTCTCATTTTACTCAAAGGGAAAAATCCAATGAGAATATACTGTACTATCAATGCATAACCAGATGAAATAAAATTTAAACCTAAAAATAAAACAAAACTCCTAAGCAGCAAAAAGTCAGTTACACTAGACAATGTTCATTGTGTTACTTTTTGGTATGAAATACAAAATTCGACCATCTGATTTAATGATCCTACCAAAAACGAATTCATTCCATTAACATTCATATATTGAAAACTATGTAAAAGTGTTCTCCACATCGTTTCTAATTATAAGTAACTAGAATAAACGCAGCCAGAGGAAGAACAAAAATATGAAGCTGGAAAAAGTTGTTGAGAGTTGCTACATTTAATTCACATTCAATGAAGCTCCAACATATCATAATAATAACCCAACACAGATGACCCAGTTTCAGAATCATATAAATCTACTGCCACACTAACAAACAATTTACAACTAAACAAAATGGTAGGATTAACTCAATACTGCTTTGGAAAAGATCCATTTGGGAAGCCAATATTTTGGGCCAATGTGAGCTCACACAGAGTACATCAAACCAAAGCCTATCGATATGTCTAAAGAAGTCAAGAAAATTTATAAGTTGAAGCCAAAGCCATCCAAAATGCCCCCAAAGATCAAACATTGCCAAAATGCCCCTCGATCGTAGCATAAAATCCTAATCCATAGGTATTCAAACTGAAAGAGGATGTTCAAGATGTCTACAGAGTTTTGGGAGGCTTGAGTAAAATATTAGAAATTTACAAAGTAACAAAACACTTCATAATTTCCTTAGAGATATCAAAAGGCTTTGGATTGTTATATTCTATGCTTGAAGCTTCACATAATCAATACCAAGAAATATCCAACCCAAATGTCACAATGTCATCCTCAATAGCTCATTGCTAAGCACAGAAATAAGGAATCAAAACAAGCAGAAAACATTCAAACATAGACACCACATACAGTCGAAAGAAAGTGAAACTCACGAGAGAGTAATGCTGTCTGACCACTGCCGAAGCCATTCAGTTGAAATCCAGAAGAATGGATCACCTAGTGAGTGAACAGGAATTTCTGAAAGAAGTGATCGTACTTCCTGTCTACGTTCTGTGATGATACCCACCAGTGTCTCTTTCTTCAACTTATACTCTTCACAAGCAGCAATAGTTGATGCATTTAATGTTTCTACCTCATCAGAGAGATGAGATGGAAGGAAGTCTTTTCTGTTCCCATCCAAGTTTGCTTCAACCATACCATTGTCTTTAGGATGCCTCCTTTTATACATCAACATGTATGCATCAGCTGATGAAAAGACCTCAGTATGATTGATAAAATCATTGTCTACTGATGGCAGAGAACTGGTTTCGTTATGATTTCCATTCATAAGAGGTCCCCCTGGCTCAGAACATGCAGCCTTCATAAGAGATCCTGATGGCCCTTCACCAAAAGGATGAAGACCTAACTTTGACACATGCTCATCATCAAATTCCCACCAAAGTCCACTAAACTCATCTTTAATATGTGCCACATAATGGCCACTATTGACAGCAGTGCCCTTGTGGATCAATATGGTAGATAAGTCATAGATTAGCTCTGTTAGAGAGGAGTCACATAATCTTTGTGCCATATTGAGTTGCCGAGGAAAACTGAATACAGAAGTTAATTTCTTCTTTGTTGTGGTCTGGAAAAAAAGTAAAATTATACAAAAAAAAAAAAAAAAAAAAATGAACATGAAAATACACAGAAACTCAAATAGGAACAGGTCATACACTCCATGAAGACATACCTTTGGAAGAAAAACACAACGTTTTAGCTGGAAATTAAGTACTGGAGGCAGTTTGTGAAGCTTAATTGCTCGTGTGGCATCAACTCGTGTACCACATGATTCACAGAAATACTGATTTTCCCCTTGAAGCTCTTCCACACTAAGATAATCATCTAAACTGTCATTGAGATTCTTCAAACCCTTGATGTTCAATTCCAGTTCATAAAAATCTTCAGTTTTTGAAGATGCTTCAGATTCTTTACCACACACAGAACACCTAATAACAATAGATGAGCATGAAGTTTTTTTCTTCAGTAGAGATAGGCAGTTTTCACAAATTTAGAAATTATTTAAGTGTAAAATATGGGAAGGTGCTGATGAAAGGAAAATTAATGCAGACAGAGACTCACAATCATTTCTATGTCTCTCCTTTGTGAAGAAGGTTTCACTTGAACAGAATAGACCTTTCAAGAATAAAAACTCTAAACTACAAAGAGGATAAAGCATAGAGCAAGTAAACCGTGTGCACAAGCCCACATGCACACTTGTTACTTGCACACACACAGCAGGTACATATAAGCACATGCATAGACATACACTCGCATGCACATATATACAGATACCAAGCAAGGTATTAATGAAATCAAATTGTATGCTAATACAATTCTACTTTTCTCCATTCTGAAAGTCTTGGGTTCAAGTCACACCAAAGGTTTCAGGTGTTGTGTATGTTTTTTAGTCAGTCTGCATCTATCTAACTCTCTCCTTTTTGGAAGTCTTGGGTTCAAGTCGCACCAAAAGTTTCAGGTGTTGTCCATGTTTTGTAGCCAGTCTGCCAATTACAACGAAATTGAGTCTCCAGCAGCAGAATTACCTTTAAGTTAAAGTTCATAAACCACATAAAAAGCATCTCTCCTCTTGCTATTCTACCAAACATCTAATGGCTGGTAAAATTTTCAAATAATCATTTCCATCCAGATTCAAGAGAGGTAGGAGTAACGAATGGACACCACTGGCCATAATCCACCCTGAAAATAACAAGCCTACAACAAGACTGATCCCATATCCAAGTATCCATCCAAAACTTTTTCTATTACCACTGTTGAAATCCTTGTAGAAGGGCAATTTGGTCTTTCCACCGTAAGAGATAGGCCTATCTGTACCTGAGAGCAGTTTGGGCATTTCTGTAAAGTTCACTTAAGTGATATAAAAGGGGGATGAGGCTCGAGTTCAGATCCCTAATCCAAGTGCAACCATCACCTGCTGCTTCTCTGTTTTCTCTCCACTTCCCCCTTCTTCCTCTCTTCTATTTTCTCTTAATCTCATCACTTTGCAACATAATATATTTCTTGCTAAAGTTTACGCATAATTCCACAACTCCCTTTCATAAGCGAGGTCCATATAAGAGGCTGGATCACATGGAAGCCTATTTCTCAGAAAAAATATACTTAAATAACAAAGAGTCGCCATATAACCTTAATCTATTTAAGGCTTGCCAGTCTAAAATACCATAAAGCATTTTGACATACAGGAGCATCCATCTATCCAGTACATTTACTACCAAGACCACCATATCTTAAAGCTCACTGAAATGCTTAACCTACTTAAAGCTCCCTTACAAATGAGATTTCATGAAGTAAGAGAAAATAATGTGGATTCTATCATTGAAGCCACTTCCAAAAGGTTGCAGGTAAACCTTCCAGGACAACCACCTTTCAAAGCTCTCAATTCCATACATTCCATCAAAGAAAAAAAGAGAAAAGAATGAATCCCCACAATCAGGTCAACAGTGAACCTTGCAAAACAGGTAAGCATAGCCAATATTTAAGGACTATAACTTAGAAATAAGTATGCAGCAGAATATCTTCCAACCATCTTCATGAGAGCCTTGTCCCAAAAAAGTTGGTGGCACCTAGATTGATCTTCACATTCTATTCTGATCTCCAATAAGCTAGATTTTTGGTTTTGCATTGCGTTGATATGTTGACATCTATAGAATTCCCTTGACATCGCATCAGCTTTTTTATATCAAACATCTCATAGCCATCAAACCGAGTAATTTTCTCAAGGTGCTTCTCATAAAAGCTTTCTGGGATAAGATCATTTCCAAATTTTGCTTTGAATCCACCTCAACCTTCTCTTGCAAGAGTTGCTTCATTATTGAAATTAATCGCAAACAAATTTGACGATTCTATCATATTGCACCCACCCTTTCTTTGGTGTGTTAACTATGCAGCGCAAACAGCAGTACCCTATTTTCAACTATCCCTCATTCACCCAAATGGTTCCATTCTGATCAATTTAAAAAAAATTATAAAAAAAAGAAAAAAAAAGTTACATCCTTCTCAATGACCATTTTAAATGAGGTCAGGAAAGAAGATTTTTCAGGTTATACAACTAGGCATTCAAATCTGAACTAGACAACGCATTTTTTCACATCCACTAGGCACATTGGCAAGAACTTTTCCACAGGCATTGTAGCTCAGACATTAAATCATTGATGGGCTTACCTTGACATCCTTGCTTTCTATGTTCTTTACTTATATATCCCTGTCACTAAAACTTTAAATCAAACAAATTTTTTTATCAAATACATTAAACACATTACACATTAAACGCACTAATGCGGTATAAGAGCATTTTTATGCAGTGAACACAACTATGAAGTTAAAAAGAAAATTTTTATGAAAGAAAAAGGAGAATAGAAAAGAGAGGAATATAGGTGGAAGCAGCTTCAGTTACTACTTGCCACCTGCATATCAAAATGGATCATAAGTTTCATACCGGGTAACATGAGATATGCTTCCACGAAATAGGTCTTGAACAATGGTTTTTGCCTCTGCAACTTTGGAGCGGCCAAGAGACTGTTCTAGTAAAGAAAGAAATAACGTGAAAAATTCATGGCTATCTTGCTGAGAACCATTGTCCAATTCCAGGGTCTTAATAAATGGAGCTGAATCAACAAAAGCCAGCCGACTAGAGCACAATTGTGCAAACAACTGTGCCAGCTGATCCAAGACAGGTTGTTGCTTCAAAAGTTCTGGCTCCACAGAGAAAATGCCTGCTCTAAATGAAGTATTCATATAAAGGCATTGAAGTATACTGTTGGCATAGCAAGTAGCACCCAGATTAGTCAATCCAGAAGGTAAATCCACAGAAGAACGAAGATCTTGGTATGGGTCCGGACCAAGATCTTGAACAACTTCTGAAATTTTCTGCCACAACCCAGATTTCCTAGATCCATTAGGAGGTGGGATGAGCGCACAAAAGCAATTCGAAGAGTCCTTTGAGTTTGCCCGGCAGCTCTGGCAGATGGGCTTTGAAATCAAATACAGTTGATTAATGTCATCTTGTGAGATCTCTTTATTTGCATAAAATTTCCTATAACAGAACAAAAACAAATGAAATAAGATAACAATGGGAAGTGATGCATTTTCAATTGGATAAAATGAAAGCCACATACCTCAAGATTTCAGATGATGGCACCTCATTACCATCAGGCCTATGCCTTTTGTTTTTACTTCGAGTGGTCGGCTTACTCATTTTTCAACCAAATAGTTCCACATGGCACACTGGAAATTGATGTAAGAATCTTGAAAATAGATGGTCTACCACGATAATTTTCAACTAAGCAAGTTGTATTAATGTAAGCACCATTCAAGCATCAGATGAAACTGACAGTTCCTGTAAGAATAATGAAGTCAATAAACTAGTAAATTCAAACATCGATGCAACATAAGACCCAAACTAGAATACAAGTAAATCCTATTTCATAACCGAACATTACCAACAGAAAATGAATGTCCCATAAATTATAACCATGTTTGTCAAAAAACCACAGACTGAAATGTTCTTAACAATCTTAAAAACCAACAAAAACACTAAGGAGAACAGTGTAAGTAACCTAAAAAGGACAACGAATGTGAACTAGTGAAATTAAATTCAGTAAATATATGAGGCAAATCCACCAAACAGACGACCAAGTCAGTCAACTGAAGAACCTGATTTTCTATAGCAGAAATGGTTCAAAGCAGATACAAATTGATCAATGTTCTGACACGGAAGATTCATACCCACAGGTCTCAGAAAACAACATACAGTTTCCGAAGATAATTCCTTTCCTATAAAAGAGTTGGCTCATATGCAAGTATAACTGCCAAGATCTTTTCAAATAGAAAAGGATAATTGGTTCAATTTCAGTAAAAGAAGTTCACCAATGTATACTGTCATGATTTATTGCATGATGGATCTACAAAAGATGATAGACTAGGCACTGAAGCCAAGACTGTAAATTTCAAAGCACAAATATAAGGACAATGCTGCTGTTTTCTCACATCTTAAACGAAATTTGAGGGAAAACAAAAACAATAACACCAACATTAATAATCGTTGCCAGTAATAAGAATATGACAACACTAGACCAGCTAATCAAATCAAAGTTAGTAACACATAAAATATAGTGGATTAGAAACAGAGTCTGTTATACATGTTTTTTATATAGTTCCATACCATTACATACAAGAATTTACTTTCAACTAGAAAGTACAAATTACTATGAAATAGAATCTTTCAAGTATCATTAAGGAAAGTTTCGACTAAAGTTAAGAGCTGGTATCATATTAAAGTGTAATTTTTTAAAGGCTACTTTCGTAGTAACATATTAAGTCTAAATTTAAATTAATAAAAAAAACTTTAGGTATCAATCCTATTCCAGAAGAACAGTTTGATGAGAGATGGAGAATTGGTATTGGAACATTACCAGGTTATACCGTAACCTGGTAACTAAGATTGAACCAATTAACTGGAGCAAGAAAGACATCAGAAGATTGTGAGTGCTCATAAGACTCCATTTTTAAGTCTCAATATCTAAATACTGCACACCGATTCTAAAAATGGAACCAAAATTCATCAAAAAGACTTAGCTAGCAGAATGAAGAACACAGACAAAAGGGATTTGGAAAGAGTTCAAGTTCCCTCAATTGCGTTGATTCAAAATTCCCATACTGCAAGTCACATTAACATCAAGAACACAAACACCTTGCTGCCTAGCAATAGCAGTGAGATAATACAGAAAGAAAGAAAAGCAATGTAGGTAGCTGAGTGTATAATTAAAAAAAATCTCAAAAATGGGGGCCTTCAAAAGCAATTTTAATGAAAATTTCACAAACATCCATTTCAGGTAAGAAAATAAAAACCTCGATTTAAGGAAAGGAATCATCTTATGCGCCAACAACTGAGTCTTCTCCAAAAGCACGCATAGGTATAACCGCCAACTCCACCGTTCAATGCTTTGTAGTCAATTTTCCGCACAACCATCAAATTCACGGTAACAATAATTACAAGAGCTCATTACAACGCAATCAAACATGATCACCTCTTTGTAACGAAGCAGCTGAAATAAAAAAATAATCTGGTACAAGTAACCTCTAGGGCATGAAACTTAATTCTGACAGAGCCCGAAATGATCACAACGCCAGTCAAAAACCGCGAAAACGGAAACTATTTAGGGCAAACAACTCAAAAAAAACTGAGGAGAATCAACTCACCGAGATCGTCAACGACACCGAATTGCAGGGATTCAGCAGTGAATTCTAGAGGATCGTGATAGTGCGTCCTCTGGACATTTGAGGTTTTTTTGGGGAGTCTATGTGACCCTGTGACGAGTCGGAACTGGGCGGGGTTTTCGGTTTTTAAGGCAGAGCGGCTACTAGTACCCGCGAGCGCCAAAAGCAAAATCGTCCCGCCTAATGACCACGGACCAGTGCCACGTGGCATTTCGTAACTCTTACTTTGGTTTTGTAACGGGAAGAAAAAGAAAAACATAGATATATAAATTTTATTTTTTATACCTATAACCTTATTATATGGTTACAATTTTCACATTTTTTCCTTCAAAAATATTAAAATAAGTAAGAGTAAATAATATTTTTTTTGTGAAAATATTATCTAAATAGATAAGTTTTATGCAAATATATTAAGCTTAGATGTTTAATAAAGAACAACTAAAAAGCCTTGAATAAATTTAAACGAAGAATTTAAATTTAATTAATTTTTTTATAATAAGTTTAATATGAAGAATTGTATGGAAGACTTTTAAATAAAATAATATTCATGTTAACGAAAAATTATAAAGTATGGTTAATATAATAATTTAAGCAACTAAATTAGAATAAAACTTAAATAAGTTAAATATTAAAATAAAAGTTGAAGTTTTTGTGTCTATGAATAATTTTTTGTGGTAAAAAAAATGAAATACTAAATCTTTTTTATTACAAATTGAAGTTATAAATTCCAACTCAAGGGAAGACTCTTACATTGCTTTCACAGTAAGAAATCTCACAGAGCCATAATTAATATGGTGTACAGGAGTCTTATAAAATAAGGTCTCACAAAAAAATTTTAATTTAAAGGTGTTTTATTTATGTTAAGTTGATTAATTATGCAATAATTTATTTTTAAATGTTAGGCTTTTGGTGTAATCGGGACAAAGGTACTTTAATTGTCATTGAACTCTATTACTTACTTCTATTATAAATAGGGGTTCATGTATTCAAAATAGAATAAGTTAATGAAATTTTTTTCTTTTCTATAAATTCAACAAACAATTTCTTAATTTGAATAACTATATGATGCATACAAAACCGATGAAAACATTATGGTGGTGGAAATTGATTATGGACTACCCAAATCAAAGCCTATTGGAGATCTGAAATGATAGTAAAGAGTCTTATTCCTCGAACAACAAACTGATTTAGACAAGCTAAAAACCAATCACAACTATGTTGATTTTTTATTCAATAATTGCAAAAGCAAGAGAAAACAAACCATTTTCCCTATCAAGAATAGTAACAATCAACAAACATCCAAGATATTTCCCATATAAATATGATTTATCAACACCAATGAAAGGTCTACAATATGGAAGCCCTACAATAGACAACCCATATGCCCAAAAGACACATTTAAACCTCTGTTCGTTACCAATTGCATTGCAACACAACAAGTGTTAATTAGTTAGATTTTACTCTTTTATTGTATTTAAAAACTTTGAAAACAAATTTTATTAGTCAACCCAATCACAAAAAAATATTTGCAAAACCTTGTATTTTGCCTCCACACTTTATTATATGTAATATTCATATGATACTTGTCTTCATGATATGAGTTAAGGTAAATTTGGTCGTCACATTCCCCAGGATAACCTTACAAATGAAATATGATGTACATTGTTTTATCACGACAAATGGTAGAATTAACACGTGTGATCTCTACCATTGATAAATATTTCTTAACTTCCATTGATAAATATTTTAAGGGCATTCATTATAGACACATTTAACTTTATAATCATCAGAAGTAGACCTTAATGTCCAATACTCCACATGTCTTTCAATTGAATATTTTTTAATATAACACTGTAATTGGGATTTATCCTCAAATACTTACACTGATATTATCTGAAGGGCTCCAAATTTTCTCTTATTTCGGAAATACTATTCACACCCCTAGTATTAATCTCCCAAACATCTTCATATATACTTAGATAGCCAAATGCATCAATTGCTTGAACTCCAGCATTAGAAACCCTGGTTTCTAATATCTCATTTCCCTCGTGGTCAATGACAATTGCTATGTTTCTATTAACATCAATATCCTCTGATAGCCGTCTTGGTTATCGCAAACTTCAGATTCAATTGTATTAGCTACTCTATATTGGGAGAAATCAGGATGATTGTGTGGCATGCCTGATAAGACACTATCCACACAGATTTGATGAGCCAAACCTCCGTCTGGAAGAAACACAGGCACTCAAACGAAGCACAGTTATCACAATCTCTCTTTTCCACCCGCAACTGAAGAATTTGATCAATGAAAACAGAGATTTTGATGTGAACAACAGAGAGTTCAAAATCATGAGCTATCAACTGACCTGAATTAGTTTCTGAAGAAGAGTAAGAAAATGAACGGGTGTTTGCAGATAAAAAAAGAGAAGGATGGAAACGAGTAGATTATTGAAGAGGCAGGAAAGCAATTCATCTGGCCGGATCCATCACCGGATAATCCTACTGATACATTATTGCCTTTTCCTGATCATACAACTGATAAGCAATAGATACAAGGAAAATTAACAAATCAAATGATAACAAATTGAAATAGTATTTCTCCGCTTCAGTCTATTTTTTACACCAGCCTTGTTGAGACAGCTCTCCAATCAAATATGGCAATTACAAAACAAAAATCAATATTTTTCTTTCTGTGGAAATCGCATTGAAACTCAAGGCTTCCCTTCCCAACCTAGAAAAAATCCTTTTCTACAAAGAAATTGCTGAAAGAAGAGAGAATGCACAACTTTCCATTTCCTCGTTTCTGTATTTGCTTCGAGGAAGCGGCTGGGATTGAGAACATTTTTCCTCCCAAACCCAAAAAATTTCTGTCCCCTTAACCAAGAGAAGTCACCTCTGATGGCTAGTAAAAGAACAAAATTTCCTCTCAGCAGTCAGCATTCTATTGCTGCCACTCTTAGGCGGACCCTCCCGTTTATATAACAAGCTGAGACTGCTCATTGAACCCCTGCATTCTCAACCACCGTGGTTCCTTAATCATCATCTGCAAAAAATTAAATAACCAAGTAACAAATAAATTACTTTCTAAATCTAAGCATAAATTTCTGCATGTCTGGTTCGAACAAACAACAGAGATGATTTATATAGCACTGATAAAGGATAAGGGATTTTAATGTGTTCCTTGGCTCCAAAAATCTTTAATGCCACCAGTGCAAAATTTACAATTTGGGTTTTGAGTAGACACTCATACCACCTCCACTCATTCATGGCTGAACTTAAAATTATTCATGGATTACAAGTGGCCTCCACCTATGACCACCTCCGTTACCAAACTCTAATCTGCCATGTGTCCACTACTTAAATAACACAACCGATCTCCTAATGTTACCCTTTCAAGGTACCTATCGATGAGTTAATAAAGGATGTGGGGTCCCCACAAAGGAAGTGCACTCCCAGGGTTGGGATTGTTTTTCTATACATATCAAACACCCTAAATAAGATATGTATTGGCAGAAATTCTCCCGGTTGCCTGGCAAAATACAATATGTCCAGTCAATATGTGACATGCGTCGCTGATATGCCCATCCCCAGTGCAGCATTCCCTTACGAAAGTGTTGGGTGTCAGCTGTGGGTCCAGGAAAGGGTGTGAGTCCCCTTGATAAAGTTAACAGGTATCACCTGACAGAGCTGTCCCGGTTTGGGTGTGTGATGTCCCACATAGGAAATAGCTATCTCATGACATATGGCACTAAAGGAAATAAAAAAAGAAACAGTGGCTAATTTGAAATCTAGTTGTCTGCTCTTGGGCACCCTTGATGTACCAAAGACATGGAGCTTTTCAGATCCTGTTTAAACAAATAAAGCTTAATCTCATCTCAGCAATAAACTTCTCTTTAGTTCCTCTTATTTCCTCTAGATATATTGATATATCTCCCACCTGCAGTGGTCATTTCCATAAGGCTTTCAAAGAGTAATGTATCATCAATTATGACTTACTGGATGTTGGATCAACATGGACAAAGAAACTAGCCGCTACAATGAGGTAGCAGAGAATGAGCATCAGCCCCTTGAAATAATTTGCAGTGCCTTCCTGTAAAACATATCAAACTAGTTTGAGAACAGAAAATTAATTTAAAACTGTACTACTAGCATCAAAGCAAAATTATCTGTTTCCTTAGCCACATAGACACATAATAGAAAAAGAGATCCACTTCAAATCTAAAATTCCAATTGTTTAAAGGTCAATTTGTTCACACAGTACATTTGTATTGTTTCCCTCTAGTTAAGTGCATGTAGGTACACTGTGATGTGGGTTGATTTGTCAGTAAGGAGATTCAATAAATAAAGTATGTTGAATTACAAAACATGATACTCTTGTTCTCTTAGTCATGATTTCCTACTCCCTCTCTTTCTTCTGCTTTTCTTTCTCAGTCTCTCTTCGCAGGCAAAAAATAACTGTGCTCCCCAGACTTCATCTCCACTTTTGTCTCATTTCAATCCAGGAAGACCTAAACCAACAACTAAATATATCATCGTTAAAGTTGAGTCTAGGTCCATACCAAAATGACTAGCCGAACTTAGAAGGTCATTTCCCAGGAGTTCTCTTAACACTTACCTATGTAGGACCATTCCACCGATATTATTAAGCCAAGAATGGAAATTCAATGCAGCAAGTGTAAAGCTGAAACAATGTCTCAGAAAACAAATCTGGTCAACCATTTGGTTGACTCACACAGACAACAAATATCTATCAAGACTGATAGTGATTGACAATTTTAGCAATATTTACTTCAAAAGGTGCATAACCTCATTGCTGTAAAGAGGCCCATACTGAAACTCCACGAAAAGGGTTGTGCACTGCCTAATTTTAAAACCGATCTCAGTCATTATGCAAGCCCTAAGGATCTCTATTATGGGTCCTAAAGGACACTTCAAGGGAATAGTAGTATTTTCAATTATTCAGCTTCTCGCAGCTTTCTTGGTGTCTGGAAGGGATTTGATTTCTTGGGAATGCTTCCCAGACCACCACGTGTTTGACACAGTAGTTAACCCTAAAAAATACTGGTAGCAGAAACGGCACTCTAGTAAGCTCATACATAGATTCAAGTCGAGCAAGAGCTATAACTTTAATGGATAGGCCTTAGTAGTCAAAAGAAGCTATCCCGTTTTCATAGGAGAGTGAACCCAGAAGCCATACAACAGAAGCTATAACACTATGGAACACTCTTTGCCTCTTCAATAAAAAGTTGTTATGCAAGTATGTGCACCTTTTTACAGCTAGTCTTTCACACCTACAAGCTAAGTGCAAGCTTTGTGTTGAATTTATGGAAAAATGAAAAACTACTTGATGTAATTTGAGTGCAATGGGCCTCTATTTATAATAGAGGAAACAAGTAGAATCCAATTACAATTAAACTACCTTTGTCCCAAATTACACCCAAAATTAAACACTAAAAGATAAATCCTAGAATAATCGAACAACTGAACATAAATAGAAGACTAACACAACTAAAACACCTTTAATTGAGACTCTTCTGTGAAACCTCTTCCTATGAGACTCCTGTAAGACTCCACTATATTAATTATGGCTCTGTGAGACTTTTTGTTGTGAGAGTTGCGAAGACACTTCCATACATGCTCTTCAACACATTGCTTACAAGAAAACCTAGGAACCAAAGTATGGCTTGACAACCCAAACAAGTTCCCAAGACAATTTGACTTACCACATTAGTCAGGTTTAAGGTAACACTAAGGGTGAGCACCGGGTCGGGTTTTGCGGGAATTCAACCCGACCTAAAAATCTGGGAACGGGTTTTAGATTTCACTCTGCAGGTTGGGGATGGGGTGGGGGAAAAACCCCCATCAAGTTTCGTGTCGTGGACGGGTTTTTCCGTACCTGACCTGAAAATCTAGGGACGGGTTTTAGATTTCACCCTGCAGGTTGGGGATGGGGTGGGGGAAAAAACCCCCATCAAGTTTCGTGTCGTGGACGGGTTTTTCCGTACCCAACCCATGTCAAACCCCACACGCAGAGTTTTATACACATAATGCCCTTTAAAAAAAAATGAATGACATATATTTTATGATACAATGACGTAATTTTATAAGCTCCTTAGGAGTGTAAACTTGTTGTAGGATTTGTATGGTGTATTGAGATTTTTGTACTTTTTTTTATATTTTTTATAATTTTTACAGGTATTTTTAACGGGCTGGGAGGGAATGGGTCTGGGGGGAATGGCCAGGGATTGATCAAGAATGCAAGATCGTGACGGGTCGGGGCGGGGACGCGGTTGAAGGATGGGGGAATGGGGTGGGGACAGGGATGGTTTCTCAACCCTTGTTCAGGTTTTTTTGGGGTTCAGGGTTCGGGGTCAAGTTTTGGGAAATCTGCCCCTGACCAGACCCGTACCCACCCTTAGATAACAGCTATGAAGAAATTTAAAAGCTAAATAGCACCAAATATCATAACATTTCAATTTTGTGATAAAATTATTCAGGTGATGGCATTGGGACAAGAGCAAAAGGGCACTTCCTGGAAAAGGGAAGGAAGATTTAGGTCTTATTGAAAAGAATCAGGGTGTGTCTATATGAGTTTTGTTGTAGTAGCATTCTTTTTTTTTTCTTTTCCCTATGTGGGTGGAGGTTCGGAGGGAGAGGAAGATGATGTTCATTTAACAAACTCTTTTTGAGTGTTGTTTAGATGTACACTAAACCCCCTATCCAGTGAAACTTGAACCCAAAAACTTACACTAAAAAGACTGCCTCCCCCCTCCCTCTCACCAGAACTTGAAACTATTCATTGATAAATTGAAAGGCATGTGGCAATGTGTGTTAACAGATAAGTTGAAGTTTGGGAGCAAACCTGCAGCATGAATGCTACCACCAGGACAGTTATAAAGAGTGTTGCTGTCTCAAAGAGCTGAAAGTTCAAATCCATCGGTTGCCCTAAAATCCAACCAACAACCACACAGAATGGAATCTGCAAGTATCACAAGCACAACAAAGGGATATACTTTCAATGTGTAAGCCTTTACAAAAAGCAAATGAGCAGTTTGATTGTCAAAACTTGTAAATATTTACAATTTCGTCCTTTAAAACAACTCCTTGGATATATTTACATCTGTAGGACTCAATAGTCACATCCAGGTGCTTGGTCATAAGGGATTCTTGGGTTTATGCCTCAACATTGAACAATGAAAAAACCCTAAAAAAGAGACAACTTACTACTTATACAGTAACTGTGGTTAATAGCAATTATTTTTTTGCTACAAAATGTATTAACACATTAATGACTGCTTCCCGGTTGTATCAACTACAGAAAGAACTGAGGTATCTCCAGTATACTATTCATGTGTCTCGTTGTAAGAATAAACATCTCTCGGTTGCCAATAGCAGATTACAAATCTATAAAGTTATCAGTAACTAAAAATTATGGGAGCT
The DNA here is from genome assembly GCF_029961685.1 of Aristolochia californica. Classification (NCBI taxonomy): domain Eukaryota; kingdom Viridiplantae; phylum Streptophyta; class Magnoliopsida; order Piperales; family Aristolochiaceae; genus Aristolochia; species Aristolochia californica. Next base: position 7,146,469 of record NW_027181992.1, on the reverse strand, counting down.
GAACTATAGTTGGATAAGAGCTAAAAAATCCAAGAGAAAGAGAACATTACCACAAACATTGATATTTGAGTAGACGATCCAATTGCGACACCCAGAGTGATATCCTGAAAAAGAATCGCATGATAAATTCTATAGTCTATTCATGAAACAAAAATACCCATAGAGGACAAAGTACATAGCTCTTACAAGTTTGTTTTTTGTAGCAAACAGAATGGCACTGGCATGCTCTGCAGCATTTCCGACAATAGGAAGCAAAATGACACTTATGAAAGCCACTGGCATGTTCCAAGAGTCAGATGCTCCCTGGAAAATATAACACAGACAATTGGATTTCCAGTCCCTAAATATATAATCCATTGTAGACTCAGTAAAAAAACCAAAAAGAAAAGAAAAGAAAAGAACTGCTGATACTCAATAAGTAACCATTAAAGTCTAGATACATAATATATATACATATGTAGATATACATAAATATATGTAAAATAAACAATTCAATAAATATTTACCTATGAGAGGGAGATGTAGACTGTAAATGTTTGAGATTTCAATATTTAACGATTTTGGAGTTTGAAATGGGCATTTGACGTCAATGATGACAATGAAACTATTTTTCAACTATCAAGTTCTTAAAGTTGGGTCCTAAATGACATGCCAAAGTTAAGAGACCTCTTCTCAAGCAATAAACATATAATCTTTCTAATCTTGGATATACCTGGGACTAATCTAACAGTCACTTCATGTGTGGGCTCTTTATATGGCTCCCAAACATAGACAGTTTTGGGAGCTGGCTTAGTAAAAATACTCACTCTGACACCATGTTATGGCTGGGCCCAGGTGCATCCCAAAATGATCAGTCGAATTTAGATTTTTTTTATTTTTTATTTTTGAGAAAGAGTGCCGTTTAATTAAGCCAAAAGGCAACCAAAAAAAAACAAACATAAAAGAGGAGAGTCTCTTACAATGAGAGATTGAAGAGAGACCCCCTTCTTAGCGAAAGAGTCAGCTCAACTATTAGCTGATTTAGTAATTAAACTCTATTAGGAGACCTCTTTGCTATTAATAGACACAAAATCTTTCTAATCGGATCTAAAGGGGACTACTCTAACATGAACACTAGCTCCATGTATGATACTGGTAGAGGCAACATAAACATGATAAGGGCAAAACGAAGGTATTACAATTGTTTGACTACAACTTATATGTCAAGAAGAAAATAACATGTCAGTTTAAATAGCTCACCTCTATTGCATCTACAAGGTATCCAGAAAGAACAGAAATCCATAATGTCAATCCAGCAAGCCAACCAATAGCCTCCCACTTAGTTATTTCAGGGACCTCTTCTTCATCAGAATCATCTTCATTATTCTCAGGTACTTCCTATAGTAAATATCATTACACAAAACTCAAAGGAATGACTCAACAATGAAACTGGTATCCTTACTCAAATGACATATAATACAGATAAAAACAATTAATCAGACAATTTTTACTCCTAAGACCAAATTTGCCATGTAAGTCCCTAAAAAGCAGGTTCAAGGAAGTACAACAGAATTAATTTGGAATCCAAGAGAAGCTCTTTTTTTTAATGGTTAAAAGATTTCAAAATTATACAGTTACAGATCATAAATCAAGTCCCGATAGATGCTTTGGGGAATACAATGCCACGTACCTATATGTCTAGATATCTTAATATATAAGTCATGAAATTTACAATATCATGATTCAAAGAGTATCAGCAATATAAAGCATTAAAACAGAGCAGACACTGACCTCATCAATAGGTTTATACTGAGTTTGTTGACTCTTCAGTTGGAAATACAAGTAACTAGCATAAGCGAGGAGCATAATGCAGCTGCTAAACCTTGAAAGAGCCAACTCCGATTTCCCAAAATGAACCTCTGAATGAGTAAAATGAAGCACAGCAGGAAACATGATCCCCATGACAGCCATCAACAGTAATCCAGAATTTACAACTGCAGATGCCTGTTTTTGAAGGTAACAAGCCATATTAATGGTTTTCATTTCATTTCGTTTGATAAAGTCAAGGATTGCCATCCCACCAACAAACCAAAAAATTTGTTTCACAAAGATGTGGAGAATTTGTTTCACAAAGATACTTCTTAATAGTTTTCAAATGAAAAAGTATTATCTTATTTTTCATAATCATCAGCAAAGCTTTTCCACAACCCTGTTAGGGCTAGGTAGATGAATCCCCATTCTCCATCCATGACATTTTCCGCCTCCCTTGGTTTCTCTAGGAGACCAAACATACTTTAATGATAACGAGTTCAGATTCATCTTCTAATCTTTAAAAAAAAAAATTGAACACTGTCAACATGGAGCTCAATCACCATACTTTACAGGTATTATGTTAGGAAGTCATCAAAGTTAATGTTCACTACTAGTGAGGGGCATTATTGAACAACCACTTGAAAGTGTGCATTTTACGCTTGTTCTTAATGGCAAACATGTAATTTGGTATCATAAAAGTGGTTAAAGAAATAAAGGAGAGATGTGGAGAAGCCCTACTCATTTTCTATCTCAGCTCGTTCCTCCCATAGTCATATCTTTTGCTTTGGTCATGTCCTTTCATTAATGTATTTTAGCTCTATTAGCTAGTACAAGTCCCATTTAGTTTCTGTTTGTGCATCATCTGTGCATTTTACATCTCATGCCAATTTGTCAGCCCACATTGAAATTTAGACATGAAAAGTGGTGATAATGGGTGTAAAACACCCTGAATCAAGTGTGGATGTTAAAGATAAGGACTTAACAGTGGGTCTAGAAGATCTTATACTTATAAGCTGGGAAGTGCCTCATAACATTGTCAAATCATGTGGAACAGAAGCAGCCTAATTTTGGTAAGGAAATTACTACTTGACAATTAGACTTAATCATTCAACAATTGGTATAGTCAGTTGATTGAAGAAAAAAATTCTCGTCAGATTCATTTAGAGCTAGTATACCTTATCCTAATATTATTTGAAGAACACTTGAAAAAAAAGATTGGTACACAAATTGTAAGTCATTTCTGTAATGAGGTATTATGATGTAGAATAAGCTTGGGGTAGGAAGGATAATATGTCTGGATTTTGCATATTTTTGGAGGAAAATTAGTTACTGGGAAGACTAAATACCAGTAGTAGCACAATCCAGTTTTGAAGCAAAGTGTCAAGCTATAGCTCATGCTGCATGTGAATGCGAGAGAAGTCTATAGTTGCAAGAGTTTGGGTTCTCAGATTACATGATTGTCATGGACGATTATCATAGCATGTAATTCAATGCTTCATGAACATATGAGGTACAGTTAGTGAGAAAAAAATATGTTGAAGTTGCTCTAGAAAATGCAGTTATCAGAGAACGGATATGTACTCATAAGTTGTTCAGGAGATGAGGTAATAAATAGTTTAAAGCCCATGTACAGAAGCTGTTTATCTTAGGGTTGTTTTTTTAAATGTTGATTTCACAAACAAACTAAATCCAATATCCCTGGTGAGACTTGAGCTCGATACCTAACACTAGGAATCCCCTCATGTGGCCATTGAGCCAAAGGTCCAATGCATTGTTTATCTCAATTTGAAGCAAGCTGGGTTTGCACGATACTTAAAGCTCCAACTTGAAAATTGTTGACTTCGATGTTTCCACGTGGTGAAGGGGTGAGGGGCATGATGTCCTATCGCTCAAAGCACACTTTTTAATTTAGCAATCAAGGTTCATGTGGTTGATAAAATAAGGAGAGAGGTCAACTACCTTTTATGTTTCTTCCTCTTTTCTCTTCTCTCCTAACTCCTACTTTGCTGTTTCACTCTCATTCTTTAATTATTTTATCTTTATATTTTACAGAAGTCAAAGCTTACCAGCAAAATTTGTCTTTCATTTTTCAGGACAATTTTTTTAAGAAAAAAAATTCTCAAGGATCTTAAACACAAGAGCATGGCTTACCTTGTTAAAGACCTGATCCTTATTAAAGGGGTTCTTCTTCTGGTGACAAAGCCCACCAATGAAAAAAGAGCAACCAAGCACTAATAACATGTTTGATAAGATAGAACCAAGTAGTGACTGTTGGACGATACGAATCATCCCATGTTTCAAGGCATACAGAGAAATAATCATCTCTGTTGCATTTCCAAATGTAGCATTCAACAAACCCCCAACTGCAGGTCACAAAAAGAATATATATATATATAGCTGAAACAAAGAGAATACTAAAAGACAGGAATTAAAAGGTGTGAGCAAAAGACCTATATGTCTTATTACCTGTAGGTCCAGTGTAAAAAGCAAGCTGCCTATACCAACACAGTCAAAATAGTAAGTCATAACATTCTTTGATAAAACACACCTGTAAAAGGATGTGATTTACTCTGCCTATAACAACACAATCTACAAGCCAAGACTTACTCTGTTGCATAACCCAAACGCTCTGCTAAAGGTGTAATTCCAACCAAGCTAAAGAAAAAAATCCATCCCTGCAATATAAACCAGTTGCAACAAGACACGAGCTAATCAGTTTGACTTTCAGGTTCTCTCAGACCTCACCAACATTTAATTAGAAATCTGACAGATTACAAATCAATTCCAATTTGGAAGGACCAGGTGAGTGGTTAGGTTTCTACTCGAAAAACAGTTAAAGTTATAAACTCAATTTTTAGCTAGTACCAAATTTATTTAAAGGGCATCAGAAAGCTCAGAATGATTAGATGAAAGACAGCTTACAACCAAAATTCTTAAAAGCTCTTTCTTGTTTTAAACAATACAATTTTTTCTTGGAAGATCTGTAAGTGAATAATAGAACACACATACATAATATGCCATTGATTAAACAAGCTCCAGCAGGTTCAATCCCAAGAACCATGGTGAGTTGATTAATAAGGTTCCAGCCAATGGCTCTAGGGTTCTTATTTTAAGTCCTGTAGCTTCAAAGACCCAGAAGCTTAAAAAACTGACAAGGATTTACTCTCACAAAACCAGCTAAACCAGTCACTACACATGGATCCTTGCATTTACCTATAGCCAAAATGTCGTTTGTATTACAGTTGTTTATTTGATTTTGTACTGTCTGTACACTCACTTTTCACAAATGTTCATTATTATTGTGCTTTCTTTATGATGGAGTTCGACGTATGTTGAACACAAAGGAGAATAGAAAAGATACGTTTTTTTTTTTTTTGAAGTAGCAAGTGTTGGGACAGATATCAGTTCAATGCACAATTATTAAGACGTCAAATTTGCTGTGCATTCAACAATTTTGTCAAACTCATGACACAAAAAACCCCAGCTAAAAAGGCTCCATGCCATACTTTGGTGCAGAGAAATTTCTGCTATAATAAATGTCTTGTGTTTCCCTTAAATAGTATAGGTTGATTACAAACTATAGGTTGACTCACCATCTGCTAATGAGAAACGAAACCATGAAGTATGTTTTGTTGCTTTTATACTAGTTTTCACAACTTTAAGCAGAGAATATTAAATGAAATAGATAAGCACCAGTGGCTTACACTCTTATTGGTAAGATAATGGAGAATTATGGCAGCAGGACCAAAAGGTAATAATGCATTGATCTTTGCTCGTAATATGACGATCTGAATGTTCTGAATCAACCTATTCCGAGTCCGTTTAGGTGGCATCATCATGTCAGACACATGGGATAATGGCCCCAAATCAGAAGGATGAATCTTTTTAGCAAGAGGTGGTGAACTATTGGAGGACTCATGGTCCACCTTGTCCTCGAAAGGTACCATCTGTAGCTCTGTCTTTTTAGATTGATGCATCTGCAATTCTTCCAGCAAAAACTACATTAGTCATTGACATAACAGCGCAACAAAGTTTTTCCAGCACAGAATCATCAACTTCCTACAGCCGAAGGGAACCGGTGTAAGAACACGGGGTGCGGATACAATAGAGGTTCAAAATTCTCTTATTGGTACAAGAACTTACTGCAAACTCAAACGCATTCTGCTATATCATAAATGGCCTAATTTGAGAAAAGAAAAGGGTTACCGCAAGTTTATTCGCCACACCCCCGAGTTAGAGAGTTAATTTGACTCCAGAAGGCTTCATCACTACAGAGGAACAAATAGAAAATGCAAAAATTATAAATAGAAATGTGACTATTAAAATGTTAAGATTTATTTCAGATCAACGCATCCAACATTCAAGCTGCCCAAAAGTACGATCAACGATCAAATGCTTGCCATCAAATACTTGGTGCTACCCCGTCGCTAATCCGAAGGCAAACTAAAACACAGAAATGGCACAAGCAAGAAGAATAGAGACATTTTAAACGACATTAACATCGGCAAATCTGAAATACAAAGTCATCTTCTGATCAGCAGTCAAACGACCACTTGCAAACTCAATAATAGAAAAGGCCGTGATCGACCAAACCGCAACGTAAGATATCACTCTGCTTAAACGTGGAATATGATATAAATAAATTCAGGTACCACACACCTGGGTTAATACACAGATCTCCGAAGCAACCAACGAATTAAAAACGCTAACAGAAACAGATTCCGAACACTTAAAAGATGAAGTTACAAGACATACAGACGCCCCAACCTCACGAAAAAGTAACCATTTCCCCCTTTGACACGAACCAATAATACGAGATACTGTAATCGACCGTTGGAAGTGAGAGAGAGAGAGAGAGAGAGAGAGAGAGAGAGAGAGGGACTAACCGCCGAAGCAGATTGATTTAAACGCTTGGAGCAGCAGGCGCGAAGGAGAGAGAGCGCGAGAGATCCAAAACAAATAAAGCCAAATGCCGGCCGGTGTGACGTTACACTCGACGACGGCGAGCGTTAGCCGTCGGAGACGGAAAAAGAGGGTACGGATGGGGGAAAAAGGCGAACACGATGATTTATTTTTTCTTTTTTTTTTCCCACAAACTTCTGGAAGGGTCGTAGTCAGATAGACCAAAGGCGGTTCGTGGTAATGCTGAGTTGACGCAGAGGGCGCAAAGGAAGCCTCCTCGAAGCTCCCCTTTCCTTAAGATTGAATATTTGCGTTCATTTCGCCCCATTTAACGCTGGATCACAGGAGAACGTCTTACCCTGACAAGCATGTGAGATAGAATGTTTATTAATTTTACCATTTTTTAGTGTTTATGGATTTAACATCAGATAAAATATTTTTTATTATTAAAATAAAAACCCTAGAAAACTAATACAACTAAAAAAATAAAAAAATGGATTAATAAACTAAAATGTTTATTAATTTTACCATTTTTTGTGTTTACTGATTTATGCTGATTTTGAGCGATAAATAATTATAGTTTAATCATTTTTATACATAAGATAAATTATTTTTTATTATTACAACGAAAACTAGTAATTTTGGAGTTATTAAAAATAATTAATAACTATATAAATAAGAAAAAGGTAAAATAAATAATTTAAATATCTTGTGATTGATTTGCATAAATTTTGAGTAAATTAAATTATTTATTCAAATCAAGTCTAGTATATAGTAGAGTACGAGGACAGGAGATGCGAGTACCCGTACAAAATTTGATGAGCTATTGAAGGGACAGTTGGATCGCCACTCTCCTCTCCCACGTAACTCGAGCAAAGACACAAAAAATTTCTCGTCGTCCGCCTGCGCCCAAAACCTCTCGACGGTAAAAAATTTCCGTCCCCGCGTCCCGCCCGTGTTTCGCCCGCCCGCGTCCAGCCGGTGTTGTGACCGCGTCGTCTCCGAGTCGTCCTCGCGTCCCGTCCGCGTCCACCCCGAGTCGCCCCCGCGTACCACTCGCGTCGCCGCCGTGTTGCTACCGCGTCGAGCCCGTGTCAAGACCGCGTCGTCCCCGCGTCCAGCCCGCGTTGTGACCGCGTCGCCACCGTGTTGCTTCCGCGTTCAGCCCGTGTTTCGCCCGCGTCCAGCCCGCGTTCCGTCCGCCCGTGTTGTGACCGCGTCCACCACGCGTACCGCCCGTGTTTCGCCCGCGTCCACCCCGCGTCGCCGCCGTGTTGCTATCGCGTAGAGCTCGTGTCCAGTCCGCGTCGTCCCCGCGTTCACCGTGTTTCGCCCGCGTCCAGCCCGTGTCGCCGCCGTGTTGCTTCCGCGTTCCGCCCGTGTTGTTACCGCGTCCACCACGCGTACCGCCCGCGTCGCCACCGTGTTGCTTCCGCGTTCCGCCCGTGTCGAGTTCGCGTCGTCCCCGCGTCCAGTCGGCGTCGCCGCCGTGTTGCGACCGCGTCGCCGACTCGTCCTGAACGCGTCACGCACGGGTCGCCGCCGTGTTACTTCCGCGTCCGGTGTAGCCACCGCGTCCGATGTAGCCACCGCGTCGCCGCCGTGTTTCTTCCGCGTCCTGTCCTCGTCCATCCCGAGTCGCCGCCGTGTCTCCCCAGCCGCTGCCGCGTTCTTCCCGGACACCCACGCCAGGAAAACCTCGTAGGATGTGTTTTCGGGGGCGCTAGGTGATTCGGTTAACCAGAGCTAGAGCGTTGCTGGAGAGCCTCGTCCATTTGTAGGAAATCTCCGCGAACAGAGCTCCTGTCTGGTTCTTAACGGCATTTTTGCAGGCGTCTTGGAAAGCCATCAATGCACCTGGCTTGCTTTTTGCGAGGGGACTGTTTAAAAGCTACCGAGTGATTTGATTTAGACATGTCCATGAGTTCAAAACAGTCGTATCCATGAAAAAAAAAAACAGATGGAACTTAATCAACTTTCTGAGAAATTTCAAGCTTAATGAGTTCAAGATAATTTTGCTTGCTTTTCCTTAATATGTTACACGAATGCCAAAGTATCATGATTTATGCCATCAGATTATTATTATTCACAACAATTGAAATCAAATAAATAAGTTAAATTTTATTGATTTCTACATTTTATTTCTTTAGATTATCATACAATAATATTAAAATAGCTAAAAACGAGGATGATTTGAATTATCATAAAAAAATTATTTTAAAATAATTAATTTTTTTAATATTCTACAAGACTATTTAATTATTGTTTATAAAATATTTAAATATAAGATAATTATAAAAATAAATTCTTTTAAATATTAAAAAATATTATGAAAATGATTTACAAACATAAAGCGAATCTCTCAATTACATAAATTACCTAAGGGGGGGTTAGTTAACAAAATGAAAATTTGATCTTCATCTTCATCTTCATCTTCATCTTATGTATCTATATGATCTTCATCTTCGAAATGGGTGTTAGTCAAGACAACTTCATCTTCGAAATCTTTGAAATAGGGTGTTAGTCAAGACAACTTCATCTTCATCTTCATCTTATAGAAATTTAAAATTATTGATTTTAATAATTATAAAAATGAACTAATTAAACCAAAATGTTTGAGTTAACAATATTTTAATTACCACTATTAAATCACTAATACAATAGAGTGAATAAAAAAAAATTTGATTAATGAATAAAAAATATTATATTAATAACATAAGATAGATTTGTATTGTATTAATTAATAATATATTTTGACATAATTAATGATGATATATTAATCAAATGCATACTTTAATTATATTTTATTTACCAAAGACTTAAATATGAAGTTTAATATAGTAATAAAATAAAATAAAATAATAAATAAATACATATACAACTTTTAAAATAACCTAAAAAAATTTATTTAAACGAGTTCGTGCCTTTAATATTACAATCAACGAGTTACAAGTTTAGTACATATAAATTACGCATGTTCAAAAGTAATAAGAGTAAACTATCATTTATCGTTCCACATGGATGTCGATATGGCATCTCGAAATTGTGCGGCTCTTGTGGATTCTAATGCACTCTGCCTCCGAATGCTTGTTACTTGGCTACCCACATCCTCAAGATCATCGCAATCGTCACTGCCTGTATCATCCATTGCACCTAATTGGACCGCATCACCTCCTCCACCGAGCTCGCCACCCGAATCATCAGCTTCATCTTCAAATATATCATCATAATCTTCTGCACGTATATAATTGTGCAATATGCAACAAGCATGTACAATTTTCACCTGGATCTTAAAAGAAAATGGAGGAGTGCCTTTTAATATTTGAAATCGAGCTTTTAAAGCACCAAAAGTTCGCTCAATAATATTCTGTAAAGATGAATGTCTTCGGTTGAATAATTCTTTTTCATTTCTAGGAATATTATCTCCAAATTCTTGCAGATGATATCGGGTTCCTCGATATGGAGCCAAAAATCCCGGAAGATTTGCATAACCAGCATCAACTAGATAATATTTTCCTATAATAAAAATTATATACCACATAAAATAATTAAAGATAAAATAGATAAAAAAGTACTGCATAAAAATATATTACTTACCTTCAGGTACAAAGATTTTATCTTGACGAGTCAATGCATCCTTCAATACACGGGAATCGGCTGTTGACCCCTCCCATCCAGCAAGTACATAAGTGAATTGCATATCAAATGAACATGCAGCCATCACATTTTGTGAGAGATAATAACCTTTTCTATTCCAAAACCTTGGTTGATCTTCAAGTGGAATGTTGGCTTTGATATGAGTTCCATCAATAGCTCCAATACAATCCTAATTATACATTTTCAATTAATATTTACTAACTTTGTATATTAATGTAAAATTATTTAGTTATAGGAAGTGATGTTACCTTGAAGTAGGGATAAAACATTGAATTTGTTAAAATCTTCGAGTGTGTGCGTTCCGAAGGCCGTTTGACGTAATCAGAGTGAAGTTTGAGGATTGCATCCAACACCTTGTTGAAATACTTACTTATCGTCCAGTTTGATCTATCAAACATCTCTGCTGTGACACTATACACTTGTCCTTGACCAACAGTTAGGAGGAAATATGCAAGTTGTTATTCAACTGAGATGGTCTTTGTGGCTGATAAAAACCCTTTACTAGAAAGTATATCTGCGAATTTGTGAAAAACCAGTTGGTTTATCCTGTACACTTTACGAAATTTAACTAGAGATTTGTCTAGTGCCTTTTGCAAATACAATGGACCATTCATCCCACAAGAACGTGGTACACGTTTGTTGCAATGGTACATATAGTATCTTTCCATGGCGATCATCAAAGTTGTGAATGCAACCATAATTGCAACCTTTTCATCGTCTGTCATAGTATCCATGGAAATCCACAAATTCAATCGCCTAAAATTCATAAACACGAGTAAACATCAATCTTCAATCATAACCTATTTGCAATCACACCTATAAACAACCATATCCATCCACATTCCCACATCCTACATTCAATCACATCTATAAACAACCATATCCATCCACATTCCCACATCCTACATTCAATCACATCCTACATTCATCCACATTCACACATCCTACATTCAATCACATCCTACATTCATCCCCATTCCCACATCCTACATTCAATCACATCCTACATTCATCGACATTCCCACATCCTACATTCATCCACATCCCACATCCTACATTCAATCACTTCCTACATTCATCCCCATTCCCACATCCTACATTCAATCACATCCTACATTCATCCACATTTACACATCCTACATTCATCCACATTCACACATCCTACATTCAATCACATCCTACATTCTTCCACATTCTACATCCTACATTCAATCACATCCTACATTCATCCACATCCTACATTCAATCACATTCCACATCCATACTCAAAACACCATATTTATCTATGCAATATATAAACACAATAACATATCAAATTTAAATACAAACCATACTAATAAGTTTTGCAACGTCATAATTCAAATATCATGTCTACTACATAATAATATTCCAAAAAAATAGTGTATTTATAACGCATTACAATTAGTTTTCAAAACAAAATTTAAGCCACTCAACCCGCTCTTCCACTGTCATTTCCATAAACATGACCTTCTTAGTTGGTGTATCCAACCATGAAGGAGCGCGATACTTCAATTCTGTAGGCAAGTCCGGGATTTCCTTGAGGGCGTTGACGCAACCTCTTACAATATCGTCTTTCATCATGAAATTCTGAAATGTCTGAGCAATTCGATCTATTGCATCAAAAATTCTGCTACTAGTGTCGTTATCGGGTATTTCGGTTCTCTTTCTACGACGACTTGAAGATGACCGTTTACTTCTTTCAGATTGATTACCAAGAGACTCATCCATGCTTAATAATGGTGATGGAGTATCCCTAACTATATCAACATCCGCTGGCTCATCCATCAGGACATGTTCCGATTCACGGATCACCTTATCGCCCTGATCTACAAAGGTTGCAGCTCCTGACCCTACCGCTATTGTGTTTCCCACCACCACAGCTAATTTGTCGTATAGGGGGCAGCCTTCACGTCTGTACTTCTCAGCATCTTTATGCTCCTACAAGAATAAAACATCATTTAGACGTCTTGGAATAGAGTTATACTAACCCGAAAAACATAAAAAATATTTTATAGTACATCATATAGTCGAGCCATACAGATTTACTGACCTTTATGTAATCAAGCCATACAGAATTACATGCAGTAACTCGTTGTGTGGTTGCATCCCAACCAAACCCACTAGTGTTGATACAGCTCGTTACCGTTTGGTATGTTTTCTTCCATGCTCTTGTTCGATTCTTCACCTGCTCAACAATTTTTTTCATGACTGTGTCTTCATTGAACTTATTTACATAGTCCATGTATACCTCATGCTTCTACACCCCGTTAGGCAACTTGTTCCCTAGATTGACCTGCTCGACCAAGAGATCGAGCATTTTGCTATCATCATCGAATGTCCAAATATCATATGTTCGACCACTTGGTTGTCTTCTTGCAGCCATGTATAATCTAAATCCGATACGGTCCTCACGGAAAAAACTTTATCAGACAACCTTTACTCGACACGGAAACACAAACCATAAAAAAAAATACCACGTGGTGGATATGTATAATACCCGACTCTCCTCACCACATGGCAAAAACATTTCATAGCACTTCAAAAATTCTCAACAACATTCTCACACATTTCAAAATTAATTAAATTATTTTCACTAATGCATATGCACTAAACAAAGAAAACACACACACATCAAATCCAAATTCACCGAAGACCCCTGGTAGAGCCCCATATAACTTCGCAGTCACTATGAACTGTACCTCGTCAGTGATGGGGGTCGGGTTTTGTTGGCTAATGGACGCCCGTGTAGGCGACTCAACCTTGTTTGAATTGGACTAAAAACCCCTAAACACTAATTCCAGAACTTAATACCTTAAAAGCCCAAAACCCAAAACCCTAACCCCCCCCCTCTTCCCGAAAACCTAAAAAACCCTAGAGCTTAAAAACACAAAACCCCCAAAATCTTAAAAACCATAAACCCCCTAAACCTTAAAAATCTTAATCCCTAAAATACCCTAAACCCTTAGCCTAAACCGTAAACCCGAAACACAAACCATAAAAAAAATACCATGTGGTGGATATGTATAATACCCGAATCTCCTCACCACATGGCAAAAATATTTCATAGCACTTCAAAAATTCTCAACAACATTCTCACACATTTCAAAATTAATTAAATTATTTTCACTAATGCATATGCACTAAACAATGAAAACACACACACATCAAATCCAAATTCACCGAAGACCCCTGGTAGAGCCCCATATAACTTCACAGTCACTATGAACTGTACCTTGTCAGTGATGGGGGTCGGGTTTTGTTGGCTAATGGACGCCCGTGTAGGCGACTCAACCTTGTTTGAATTGGACTAAAAACCCCTAAACACTAATTCCAGAACTTAATACCTTAAAAGCCCAAAACCTTAAACCCCAGATCCCTCCGCTCCCCCCCCCCCCCCCCCCCCCCCCCCCCCCCCACCCCCCAAAAAAAAAAAAAAACCTAAAAAACCCTAGAGCTTAAAAACCATAAACCCCCCTGAACCTTAAAAACCATAAACCCCCCTAAACCTTAAAAATTATAATCCCTAAAATACCATAAACCCCTAGCCTAAACCTTACCCGAAACACAAACCATAAAAAAAAAACTAAACCATCAAACCCTAAACCCTATCACCTACTAAACTCTAAACCCTAAACACTAATTCCAGGACTTAATACATTAAAATCCCTAAACCCTACACCCTAATTCCAAACCCTAAACCCAAAAAACCTTATAGCTTAAAAACCCTAAACCCCCTAAACCTTTAAAACCCTAATCCCTAAAATACCCTTAACCATAAACCCTAATTACGCACTAAACCCTAAACCCTAATCCCTAAAATACCATAAACCCTAAACCGTAACCCTAAATCCCAAAATAATGCACAAATAACCCCCAATTACACACTGAAAATAAATTTAAATCAAATAAAACACTAATTTAATGAAAAAAAATTTGGGTTTAGGCATACCTTCTAAAATTTGGGGAAATCCGTAGCCGAAGGGTGAAATCGAAGGGGAAATCCGAAGCCAAAGGGTGAAGCCGAAGGGGGAAATCCGAAGCCGAAGGGTGAAATCGATGCCTAATCGAGACTAGCCAGAGAGATAAGAGAGTGGGAGGCCGAAAGGGAGAAGAGAGGGAGAAGACAGAGAAGAAAGGGAGGTCGGGAGGGAATAGAGAGAGAAGCGAGAGAGAGCTTGTCAGAGAGAAGCGAGAGAGAGCTTGTCCGAGAGAAGAGAGGGAGTCACGGAGACGAGAGAGGGGGTGCGACAGAGAGGGCGAGGCCGAGAGAAGACCGAGAGTTGAAGCCGGAGACGAGAGGGAACTGAGATAGTGGCCGAGATCAACGTCGGGGACGCAGGGAGACGAAGGCCGAGAACAATGTCGGGGGCGCAGGGAGACGAGAGAGGGAAGGGATTGCGGGAGAGAGGAAGAAAAAAGAAAAAGTGACGCACGATGGGGGGGGGGGGGGTGCGAGGAGAGAGAGCGAGGCCGAGGGCGTCGCCCGTCCTTCAATTCGAAGAAGATCAAAATGGGCCTTCTTCCACATGATTGAAATTAAACCGTGGAGATGAAGGGCCCCTTCATCCCCTGCATCGAGATGAAGCTTCATCTGCACTCCACTAACGACTTCAAGTGGAGAAGGGCGTTATGTGGTTGAAGATCATCTTGTCCTTCAAGTTGACTAACCCCCCCTAATAGAATTGAGTTCCATATGTTCAACATGTCATACTTCTACCGCGGAAGTAGAGTTTGTAGCATGTTTTGAAACGTCGTCATAGGCTATGTGGTTGAGGAGTTTTATTTCAGGACATGAAATTATTGACACGATTTATAAGTCATTAAAGATTTGTTGCAACAATTTCGCATCAGTATTTTTGGCCAATAACAACAAGAGCATAAGTTGTAGTAAACATATTGACATAAAGTTTTTAACTATTCGAGAACATGTTAAAGCAAACAAGTTGGTTTTAGAACACATCAACACCGGATTAATAATCGTTGATCTGTTCACAAAAGGTCTACCACCTGTTGTTTATAAGAGACATGTTGAACACATGAGACTCAATTCTATTAAGTAATTTATGTAACTAAGATTCCTTTTATGTTTCTTACCCTTCCACATAGATTGCTAGTTCTATGCCCTAAGAGTTACAAGTGAAATAAATATGATAAATATTCAATGTGAAAATTAAATTTAACTTGTTAGTAAGGTTTGACAAGCATTTATTAACTTTCTAAATGGGTCGTAACCACTTGCAATAAGGATTTCTTGACTAAGTTAAAACATTTTTAATTGCCCAATTATTACCTGTGTCAAAAACATAATTGCTTCTAATTTTTAAATTGATATTCTTTGATTGGGATAATATAGGCTAATTTAATTAAATAAAATAATAGTTAATAATATAATGTAGGAGACTTTACTGATGAAATAATAGTAAAATTACTGAGAAGTATGTAGCATGGAACATGAATTTGGCTCCTAAGTAATACTTGAGAAACATTTAGGAAAAAAATAGTCTACTTATATAAATATTAGGAAAAAAAACCAATTTGATGAAATTGCAGTTATTCATCATATATGACAATTTTTTTAATAAGCATAATCTTTTCCATAGTAGTATATTTCTCACTAACATAAACATATTTCTTTGTGACATATTTTTGTATAATATCATTTACGCCATCAAATATTTTTCTTCATAGGTACACTTAAGAAATCTTTTATAAGAGGGCGGTTTTAAAAGTTTCATAGATACACTTACGAAATCTTCTTCTTCTTACAAAAATGAGTTACGAACAAGTTTCTTCTTAAAATTCTTAGTTCTTTGAAATTTTACGATCAGTCAAAGTGTCTTTAACTATATATATTAGTAGAAAAGAAAATTGACCACATAAGTCTAATTTTTGAAATTTTGATGTGTAAAATATTTTTATTTATTTTGGACAAAAAAAGAAAAATGGTTCAAAATCACAAAACTAAGTCTACAAGGATTTGAAAAGCCCAAAACTTAAAAAATCCAACAGAAGACAATTCCAAAAGACCCAATACTGGCCCAGCTTGATCAAACCCAGCCAGAACCAAATCAAGTCAGACTCAGATTAAATTTTGAGTTTTTGTAACTCATACCCCTTGTAGTGTTTAAATCTGCTAACAGTTCTCCCTTGTTATGCCCCTATAATGAGCAAGGGAGGGCCTTATAAAAAGGAAGGAGAAGATTAGAGGGGAGATAGAGATCCAAAAGAAGAGAGAAAGAACTATGATTTGCAATCAAAAATTGAAGTCTACTACCATTTTGTTGATCTAAACCCAAGACTTATACCTACTCTTGCATGCCACATTAGCATTTTGAGCTAAAAAATCATAGATATCATATCTATATCCTCCGATTGATCGAGAAAAATAAGTTTTTCGTGTTTGTTAAAAAAAAATCTAATTGTAACAACCAATGGTATTGTCACAAGTCGATTAATTTTGTGTTCCACTTTCTACTCATTTATTTTTAAATGTAAATTTGTAGCAAAAGAATAGAATCGTACAAATTTTTGGTATGTTATGTGGGACATGTTCATCTTTTTTATCTTCTTCATCTTTTAAACTCCTAGAAAATTATTTTTGGAAGCTAACTCTTCTTAGCTCTCACAAAATTATTTGTTGTACTCTTAGAAATATTTTTAAATTTTGTCATCAAAGGCCAATGTAGACTCCTAACTTATTTCTTCCGTCTCTCCCATGATGTTGGGTCTGCAAGAATATTTGCCCTCTTGAAAGATAATGTAATCTAAATGCTCCTGCATTTCTCTCCCCTACAAACGTATCTCTCATCGACATCCAAATCCAAGCTTGATCAAACTGTTTGCAGATTGACCAATGCAGAGCGAATCATGTGGATCCCCATCTCAGGCGAAAATCTCACTGCTGAAATGGCTGGCTCTCTAAGCAAAAATCCCATTATTTGCTTGGTAGCTAAGGGACGATCCTCTCAGGACATGAACAAGAGACAAATGCAATGGACCGTCCTTATTATATTGCAGCTTAGTCTGTAAGATTACAGACATCGTTCTATATCTTATTATAGACCGGATTCTATTATAATCCTTAAGATTACACTGGACTCTGTGAACAAATGCTTTGAATGATGGGTTTCCCAAGAATGCAAAATTTGATAGCTTGCCGACGGGTATCGACGTCTGGGATTGCGTTGGGTTGATGCCTTCAAACTGGCACTGAGTCATCAAACGACTCTTGGAAATATATCTTTTGGGTGGTTTATGAATTATTCAGCTTGCCACAGCTTGCTGCCAGTAGGGGCTTGAATGCTTAATTCACTTCTTTAATGAAGCATTACAGAAGTGTTTTAGGTAAACGCCTACCTGCTAATGGAGACAAAGCAACAACCCGAACCAGTTTAAACAGTGTTAACTGGATCAAATTTGCATTTAACCAGTAGGGGATTAAGAAAAGATTAGCGTCGAGTCGTGATCGAAATGACAAGGGGTTCTAGGAGTTTGATCGATAGGAAGCACAGTGTTCCCTTACCAAATCCACTGCCTTGTCTTGCTTAAGCAGCTCTCCTCTTCTCAAGCTTCCATTGCCACTTCTGTAATCTTCATGAACAGTGTTAACTGGATCAAATTTGCTTTAACAAGTAGGGGATTAAGAAAAGATTAGCTTCGAGTCATGATCGAACATGACAAGGGGTTCTAGGAGTTTGAGCGATAGGAAGCACAGTGTTCCCTTACCAAATCCACTGCCTTGTCTTGCTTAAGCAGCCCTCCTCTTCTCAAGCTTCCTTTGCCACTCCTGTAATCTTCATGCACTTACTTTAACATATCTTTTTACAATAAAAAACTGAAGCTCCACGTTCGCCACATTAGTAAAATGTCAAGTGTTGCACCTTTCCATGCGATGGAGTCCTTGTCCCAATTTTCGAACCTGACCATGTTCATGCCCTCTTCTTTAAGCCTTGTCAACCTTTCTTACTACTCTTCCAGGCTCCTATATAAATGTAATTCTGCCTTACAATAACAGCTTAAGGGTCTAGCACTTCGGTGTGAGGTCTCTGAACAGGAATGGCTGAGAGCAAAGCAAAGTTTGCTAAAGCTCACTCAAAGAGAATGGGCAATGGCTTCTCCAGAAGGTGTGCTGTCCTCGTGAAGGAGCAGCGAGCTCGAATTTATATCCTCCGGCGTTGCGCCACCATGCTTCTGTGCTGGTACATTCATGGAGACGAGTAGCCGCGGGAGGCCGGCAACCACTGATCTTCATCTCCTTCCCTATCTCCTTTTTTTTCTTCTTCTTTTTTTGGGATTTCTGTTCTGGGTAGATGATGCAACTTCTAGAGAGTGTCAGCCTGTTCTTCTTCCGGTTATACAGCATTGGTGATGTTGCCATTGATCTTCATCTCCTTCCCTGTCTCCTTTTTTCACGCAGTCAGCTGAAAGGCTGGTTGGGTTTACGGAAATGGGAGGAGTTTGTGGCTTCACTCTTGGCTTTTTACCGGACCGGTTGGGATCAAACAACAAAGTTGTAGCAAAGGAGGTGTAACTTGTAGATGGAAGGGACAATTACTGTAAAATCCCTTTTTTTCACATTTCTTTCTTTTTCCTTTTTGTATTTTTGACATGGGGTGGCATTCCTCATGTTATTATACACAAAGGTGTAATGCTGTAACTTTAGGTTATAAATGGACTATATCTAAATTAGAAGTATACAGTTCAGTTCTCTCAGACTCCTTCCCTTCCCTCTCCCTCTCTGTGAACTTTGTATGTGGCACTTTGTATCTGTTTGTGATAAATAAGTTGTGAAATGCAAGACAATAATCAATGTTATTAGGCAGCTGATAAAAGCAGGCGAATTGCAAGACTTCGCTTAAGTACTTTCTCAATCACTCACTTCAATTGTTATAACATCTATTCCTTTCAATTATAGAGCGTTTGGTGGATATTAATGTAAGCACCTAACCAATACAACCTGAAAAGATTAGTCGATTAAGGTGCGGAAAGCCAAGTCTTGACACAGACCACAAACACTAACACCCACCCCGCCAAATGCAAATGCAAAGTCCCCGCGCCAAACATGCGAACGCGCGGGGATTCGAATGCGGGACGTGGGACAAACCTGCTTTGATACCATGTAAGCACCTAACCAATACAACCCGAAAAGACTAGTCGATTAAGGTGCAAAAAGCCAAGTCTTAACACAGACCACAAACACTAACAATTAATACTATCACAAAGTTAACCTGTTGATTTATAGGGACAACACATAAACAAAAGAGATCTCAAATGAAAGAAAAAAAAAAAGAAACTCTAGCTTTTGGGAGAGAGGATAAAAGAAACCAAGGGAGATAAGGTAACCCTAAGGGCACTGTAGTTATAGTAAACATCTTCATACAATTATAAATACAATCTCAATGCACGGGGTAAAAGATTATTCAAGCCTTTTTTCCTTGGATCAAATTTGTCCATACACCTTTCTCTCTTTTCCTCATTTTTGTCTCCCTTGATTTATTCTCTCCCCTCTCTCAAGAGCTAGAATTAGTCTTTTCTCTCTTGAGATCTTTTGTGTTTATATATTGTTCCTACAAATCAACATAACCTAAACCTGTTCTTTATGTATTTGTTGTTGTTACTAACAGCTTTATTTACTGATTGGGTCAAATTTCTCTACAGATTTCCATTCACATTAGATTAGTAATTTGAAGTCTGATACACCATATTTTTTATAATCACCTTAGACTGCAACTTGATTAACTGTACAAAACAGTCCTCTAATCAACACTATTTTTGTCTTAATCATTTACAATTAACGTCAAAACCACTGTCAGAATCTACTGGATGTTTGAAGCATTTGCTCGTCCTATTGTATTCATCCTCTATCATGCATGAAGTCATGGTATTAGACTTTCCACACGATCATTCATCACTGGAGATTCTTCTTTACCATGTGATTTGTGGGTATATCTGCCTGGGATATCTTCGTGTTCAAACCAGTTAAAATTCCTCCATGTTCACTAGATTTGATCCAACTGGAACAGGTTTGATATTAACGCCCAGAGCTGGGCAATATGGAATCACTAGATTTGATCCAACTGGAGGGAGTTACCATTGTCCACAGCTCGGCAAACATGGCTGAGAAAGGCCTGACGAGTGTAGAATATCCTATAACAAAATAAGATCAGAATAGCCCAGCAGCAGAGATTTGCAGTCAGCCATGTCCAGTGGGATCTATTCTTGGTTTACTGGCGATAATCTTCTCAAGTGATTAAGGCCATGTGATATGTTTGTTCTTTGGCCTCAGTGACAGCTAATCAATAAATAGTTTAATAAAGAGTCAAAGCTGTTGTTACAGAGATCTTGTCCCTTGTTCACTGGGAGCAGAGCTGAGCATGAACTGGAGAGGGTCAAAGCTCAAAACCCATGTAACCAAAATCACGATAAACTCTGTCAAGTAGATCTCCTATCATTCTTCTTAATTCTAAAGTTTCTGTATCATATGACAGTTGAAGACGGCTTGAAAAGTTTCCATCCAGAAGCTCAAAGGGCATTGTTTGCTTCTGCTGCTGGCTCTTGGCGTCACTCGAGGAGTGAGTAGGGATACTGGCATGTGAAACATATGTAGAGGAATAACACACGCGGTTATATATTCTTTAATCGGATCTCTTTTTGATTTGGGTCAATATGATTCAAATCAGTTCTAGATTTGAGAGCACGATGGCCTTAATTCAGGCAGTGTTGGACACTGTCATGGGTAGTTTTGTGAGCTTCATGGGTTGAAATCAACTTTCTTTTGTGTTTTCTTTTGCCTGATCTTGAATTTGAAGGTTTGAAGGATTTTCTTTTCTGATTTTATCACGAAGATTATTCAATTACTACCAAAACCCATTATTGTCAAAATAGCCATAGATTCAGTATGGTGGTTAGGTCCAAGTCAAGTGGTTCAACCGGAAGGGCCTGTGAAATGGGATGACAACATAATCACTAAGGCTGTGTTTTGAACACAAAAAGTGGAAAGAAAAGAAAAGAAAGAGAAGAGAAGAGAAAGAGAAAGATAACAAAAATAAAAGAAAAAAATGTTTCTTTTTACTTGTTTGGATGCCCATGATGAATTAAAGAGAAAATAAAAAAAGAAATATGGTTTCTTTCGTTTAGATACATGTAGAAAAATAAAAATAAAATAAAAATAAAAATATTTTAAATTATTAATTATTAATTTTTTCTCTCAAATTTCTATTTTTTGTCATTTATCCCCAAATTCCATCATTTTGTTCGAGAAATTTATTAATTGATTTTCTCTCTTATGTTCTTTTCTCTCAACGATTCTCTCTTCCAAACAATACAAAATACCCATTTTTTCTTTTCTTTTCTTTTCTGTGGGTTCCACACAAACCCTAAGAAAATTATAATTAATAAAATGGGAAAACATAGAGTGAGGAGAGAGGCACCAGTATAAATAAATTTTTTATCTACATTTGATGGTCTCCAATCAAATTTTAGGGGTGATAGTTTTACCCCTTCATTGATTTTAACGTATTTATATTAAATGAAATTAAAATTGATAAAAAATTCTTACCTAATTAGGTATTCGAGTAATTTTACTCGATCACATGTTTACCGTTTACTATATGAAACAAAAATGAGTAGCGGTTCTTCCATTCGGGGTTACCTGGTTATATATGAGGGCAATTCTTTATTTGTACCTTGTATGTATATTTGAGACCTTATATATTTCTAAAGACTTTTTAAAGGATTTTATTATATTTTTAATACTTTTATTATACATTAGAGTGTCATTGTTTTATATTTTTTTTGTGTATATGATTATGTAATTTGTTTAAATTGCATAATATTTTATAATTTTTGATTTTTTTTTCAAATTACCTATTCTCTTAATTTGTGTTTAGAACACCAAAATTTAAGAGAAAAGAAAACGAAGAGAAAGAGAAAATGGGAAAGAAATATAGTTTCTCTTGTTTGGATACACGTGTAAAATTGAAAAAAATAAATTAGTAATACTTTCAAAATTTGATGATTCAAATTTTCTTTCAAGTTTCTATTTGTTTCTTCTCTCCAAACTCCATCTTTTTGTGAGAAAAAAATTATTAATTAAGAGAGAAAGTGGTTTTTTCTCTTATTTTCTTTTCTCTTACTGATTCTATGCTGTCAAACAACGAAAAATAACTTTCTCTCCCCTTTTATTTTATTTTCTTATTATTTTCAAAAATTCCCTTAGTGCCATAGATGGGAAAATAAATGAACATATGAATTATCGGATAACATGATATACAAAATAATTGTTCGTAATTGAAATGATAAACAAAATAACAAATTCCATTTTGTTTATATGTTGTTTAGACCTTTACCATCGACGACCTAGCTACCTAATACTTGTTTGTGTTGTATTGCACGTGCAACTAAACTTGTTATGGTTTTTCTCTACTTGGGAGTTACATCACAATCCTTTTGAAGAAGGGAAAGATTTTTTAGAATTAGTTCTGAAGAGAAGGGATGAATAACCTAATCTCTCAAACAGAAGCCTAGGTAACAATGAATTTGTAATATATAATAAAAAAAATTAAAATAATATTACATAATCCTTTGCAAAAGATACATAAATCATGTTTTATCTCAAACATACATTCACTCAAATAAAAATTTAACTATTTGTTCTTATATATAATTAAGTAACCGATTGGTAATCTATTTCATTTAATAAATCTTAAATGGATAATTGGCTAAAATTACCTTAATACTTAAATCAAGTAAGAATTTTTGTTTTGTTTTGTTCGATTTAACAAACGATAAACAAAAATTCAACTAAACAATTAAAATTGACACCCCTACTCATGTAAGAGTCCTAGCAACTACATGTTTCTCTCTTTGATAAGATCACAGATAAAATATGGCAATGAGAAGTAGTTATTAACAATGAAGAATTTCATCAAAAGTTCCTAATCTTTTCCCAAAGTCACTCTTAGCCTTGTAAACTTTTTTTTGTTTGTGTGTATTAAAGATGACATCATCAACCCCCAGGTGATTATACCACTACATGCAAGGGCTAGAGGGTAATCTCTTAATAACTATTGTGATATGCATACATTGGGGGTGGTCATAGGCTATGTTAAGTGTGGAACCTAACCTTACAAGACCCATTTTTGGTGATGATGGGGTTTACTCCTACCTCATAGAGTACAACTAAGGTGAGGTAGAAAACTTATGCAAATTTTGGGCACCAAAAACCTATCAAAGGGTGAGGATGGAATTAGATTCTAAACCTGTGATAGGTTTTTCATAGAGATGAATTTTAGGCTAGATTCATGAGGTGCCTAAAAAAAATCCTTGGATCTTGCTAGGATTTTGTATGTTCAATGGATTTTCATTTACATTTATGAATTAAAAAATTAAGGAAGAGTTTTTTTTTTAAGGTTTATTTATTTATTTAGTTATGTTTCAGGTGGGTGGGGGGAAGGATCTTCCAACCCAAGTCATTCCTCCCGGCAAGTAAACGGAAGATTTGATAATAGCACTCGATTTGCCTAGGACATTAATGGAGTTGACTTACCATCTCGACTCTCACAAAGCGAAAGGTACCTCCTCAGATAATGGTCATTTACAGCATTCACTCCATGCACTGTGTAACAGACTTGAAGAAGGAAATGGATGCACGGTTCGAGTCTGGTTATCAGACTCACCCCCTCATTATGGAAAACATTCAATGAGCGGTCTCGAGAACTTAATGGAACTGTTTACATGAATGAACAGCAGGAGACAATTCCCTAAATTCACATTTCTCTCAACTTTCTGGTGTGCATGGTGAAATGGGTTTCATGCCAAAACTACAATCTCTACTGTTGAGAATTGAGATGGCTTTGTTCCTGGATTTGGCTGTCGAAACATACAGTAACTTCGTTTTAGACAAGGACTGAAAGCGCTCCGTTAGGGTTTCTCTCCTACTGTAAAAGGAAATCCAAAAAGGCATTCAGTGGTTTCTGCTTCATGGAAGTGATCGAGACTTGAGAGTCTGTCCATGTAAAATGAATGGGCTAGATGAAGTTACTGTTGATGGGGCAGGTAGCGTACAGTTGAGGAGGCCAATATCATTTAAAAGAAGATGCTCTGTTCTTTCTTTGTTTCTTCCGCTGATATCGATGATATTACCGAAATCTTATGCCAACTTTGCATTTATGTTTCAGATTCAAAATTATGTTTCTTGTCCACTTTGCATTTATGTTTCTACCTGGCAGGTAATGATGATCTGTCTTTTCTTCTTTCTCAACTTGTTCACATTCCCAGAATAAACTACAAACTCTTGACTTGCAGAAGAAAAGGTAGTGCTTGCAATGTTGCATTTGTGGTTGTCTGAAATGACGTTTCTACTTGAACTTGTTTTACCTCTATTTATGAACAGAAACTGCCTTCAACAAAAACTACTTGACTTCGTCAAAAGTTGCCGGCGGAACCCTTTTTAAGTTTACATTTTGGCTCGTACCGGTGGACCAGAAAACCGGGATAGCTCAATTGGACATGATGACCTATCAGGTGTTCGGAAAAATTCCTCTTACTCTTCTCTGTCAAACTTCACTAGCTTGCTGTTATATTGCTTTGTTGAAGCATTTAATGCTAGTTCCCGTTATCACCTGTACACAAAAGCCACTTTATACAGGAGAATTGAAAATTCATGGTGTTGCAGTGATACATCAAACTGTCCCAAGAGAATGCAATCTCTAAAATAGATAAATCTAAATGAGTTTCTGGGCCAGAAGTCACCTTTACACTTTGCCATGAGTAGCAGAGTTTCAATGGCGCTTCTCTCTCTTTCGATCAATAAATAAGAGAAGGGGCTAGGGAGTGTGTGAAAAGGTTGTTTTACACATATTTATGTCTTTATTTCTGGATTTAAATAATGACCAGTTGAAGTATGAGAATGTTTCTGATAGGGCGGCCATCTGCCTCAAATCTAAAGTCCCTTGACTGCCAATTAAGGGTACTTTGCAGTAAGTCTAAATTCCTTTGATAGTGCTAGTCTCATTCATTGTCCCAGTCTCCTTTCCTTGCTTTATCAAAGAAAAAAGGAATTGAAATCCCTAAAGAATCGTAAAGCCATCAATGTAGTCTTGTTTAGTTATGCTCTCATTATCAGCAGAATTCATGATATGCATAAAAAACTGTTTTGCATTTATCTTTGCTTTAGTGGCATTAAAGCCTTCTTGATCACCGTTTGGATTTCTTTATAGTCTTTTCTCTTTGTGAGGAATCACTTGTGACCCTTTTTAGATTCAAAGATCATTCTGCAAATCCAGAAGGATTTCCCACAATCTCAAGAAATGGTAAAAGGATAAAAGAAAAATCTTGGCTCTGGTCACTTTCTGCCGTGACCTTGGTTCTAATTTGATGATTACTGCCAGTTTCTACTGACCCACTTCTTCCCAGGTTTCATTGATCCCAGATTGGTGTCACTTTGGTGATTATAACAGAAACAACATGATGTGATGGACCTTTCTTTTGTTGGGAAATGGAGTGGAGTAAATCTCATTATGGATGCATTAATTACGTTGTCGTTTCTACTTTCAATCTGCTTTTTGTTTTTGTTTTTTGCCTTAGTTTGAGTAAAAACAACATGAGATGAGGGAAATCTTAAGAGAGAGAACAAAAAGAGATGTTGGAGCTATCTGACTTTGTTCTGTTGGATTGGAGCCTTCTTCTTCTGCATTTGTTTCCTTGTTGTCTTCTTCTCAAGGAAAAAGAAACTCCGCATGACAGTGATGGAGGCCGCTGTGACTCGGGGGGGGAGTCAGCCGGGGTCCACGCTTGGTGGGAATGCGTACTGTCACATTGGTCACCTCTGCGATTTCACCAAATTATCCACAATTCTATATCGATGCTGTCTGTTTTGTTCCCTTCTTAGAGGGGTGTTTCGGTCATGTTAATGCAGAGGAATGAGATGGGGTGTTATGGTAATTTGGTGTTTCTACGGCTCCATGGGCATTTGCTTGCTTTACTGAAAGCGGAATAAAGCAGCATTTGCGAATCTCCAAACTCGACTGTCGGCGAGTTTTGGCGGTTGTTTTAACGGCAGCGGGAAGGAGTTGGACGTGTAACGAACGAAAGTGGAGAGTGGATTGGAGAAGGGAGAGAAGATTGAGTTGGGAGTCGGGGAGTTTGCATTAATGCGGGTGATCCAGATGTGATAACTTAAAATCAAATACCCGAAAATTCAGCTCCTGGAAATTTCGACTTTCGAAGACTCTGGTTTCTGGGTTATATCATATGCGTCAAGATGCTGTGTCTCAAGACCGAAACTCTGGAACACGATATGTATCCTTCTTATGGCGAGGTTCTGCGCTCGAAGTTGTGAGATTTTTTTCTTTTTCTTATCTTAATTTTCTTTCAGTGACTGTTGTTTTTCCTTTTTGGTGTACCTGTTTGTTTCTGATAGTTGTTATTATTTCATTTGGTTTTGGGAACAGTACCACCTCGGTTTATAAATTTCTACTAAAGAGTGATAGGACTTCTACTCATTCAAAGCGTTCGCTGTTTTCTTGGGGAGATGGGTCGGGGAGTTCATCTGGAGTGGAGGTGGGTATCGATGTATCTATGCCTGTTTTTTAATTTTTTTTTAATTTTTTGTTAAGTGGTTTGTGCTTTGTTCGGTAATTTCTGTCCTCTCTCAACGACCAGAGTTATTTTTTTTTTTTTCTCTGGAAGATGAAACACTTGATTTAAAAAGAAGACGGTTCCGTTTCTTTTTTCCTTTAGATTCCAAATATTTGCTTACTGGTCACTGAAATTGCAGTCAAGGTTGAAACATGATAAGAAATTTTTTGAAGTGCTGTTAAAGGAGGAGTTACAGGGAATAGAAAAGCATGAAGCCTCAGATAATATATTTAAAAAACAAATAGCACCTACTTTTTCGTTTTGTCTGTTTGAATTAGAGATGTATAAGAATCCTTTTGACAAGGCATCTTCTCTTTGATACTGTAATTTGTTTCGAAGAAATGGAAATGTTTTTAATTGTTGTTATTGTTATGTTTTCTGTTCAATGATCGATCGAGTTGGCCTCCTTATTAAGGGTACAGTTTCTGATCATATAGTAAAACAGATCCTCTACTAACCACTCATGTAAAAGTCATGAGAGTAAGGGTTGCAAGCTTTTCATTTCCTATAAAACACCTAGAC
The DNA here is from genome assembly GCF_029961685.1 of Aristolochia californica. Taxonomy (NCBI): domain Eukaryota; kingdom Viridiplantae; phylum Streptophyta; class Magnoliopsida; order Piperales; family Aristolochiaceae; genus Aristolochia; species Aristolochia californica. The sequence continues at coordinate 7,118,938 of NW_027181992.1, read as the reverse complement.
AAGTATGCAAAGTATAATTGGTTAAGCAGCAGATGTGCTTGCCAAACAGGGAGCTACCATACAATCGCTTGATGTCAGGGATTTGCTCCCTCCTCTTTTGTAATTTCTCTTGTTAATATAAATATATCTTTATAAAAAAAAAGTATAATTGGTTAAGATTTTCCATTTTAGTTTTTCTCAGCTAGTAAGGAAGGACTACTTGAAGCATGAATCTAAGTTGGGTGCAATAGCTTAATCTCATCGATGCTCTTGTTGGATTTTCCTGTGTGTATATCTTTCACAGGCGGTTATTGAATGACAAAGAGGAATTTGGACTCAAAGTTTTGCTTCTCCTAATTTTTAACTGCCACTACATTTAAATTGAAGGAGTTATTTTTTATTCTTCTTTCTCAATCTCTCCTCCTGCACGTTTTATATTCTAATTGTTGTTGATTTAGCTGGTTTCTTTGAAACACTGAATGGGAGAAGAGATGCTGCTGTATATGTAATAGAAGCAGTAAATCTGTAAATATCTTTGCTCACTTAATTTAGGGGAAGCCATCCATTTTGTGTATCAGAATCCATACTCTGCACCCTCTTTCAGAATTGAAACAGAAAGTCAAAAAATATATTTTACTATATGACAGATTTTTTAATTTTTAATTTTTTGATATTTTTGAGAGGTTATCATTCTTCAGTATTGCTTTTGCTGATCTGGTTGGTTGTCATGTATTTCCAGGATATTCGCACTGGCAGTGACATAAAAGGGCAAACGCATGACAGGAAGACGTTCCTTTATAGATCCCAGCTTGAAAGAGAAGTAAGTGAATTATTTTTTACTGTTTTCATATAAAAAGCAACCTGCTGATAGCTTCAATGGAAGGGATGAAATCAGGGTATGGATTAATTTGGAGTAAGCTCTGTTAGTTGGAGAAGTTATGATAGTGACAATGCTGATGAAGCTCAATGTCTTTTACATAGAAAGTCAAATATTCTGGGTGTTTGTTGCAAAGACATGCATCTGTGCTTTAGAAGCATCTTTCTTATCTCAGTAGTTAGGGCAACCACTGTCACCGTTGTACAATCTAGCTAAAAGTCCTTGAAAGTGGCATGGCTTTGTTCTTAGGCATAGCAATAGTTGGTCTTGGTTGTTGTTAACTCGAACTAGATTTAATCTTTTTTTTTCTTTGATTAATCTGTTGAGGGCTTGCCTCGAGGTGCCTCTGAATAGACCTGTCTAGTTCTAGTAATTAATTTTCTTCATGAGCTGGTTTTGAGACCTGAGTGGTAGCTGAATTAGAAAATAGAAAAGGCATAACTATTTAAAAGCTCCTATTTAATGTTATTGCTCAGTTTTCTCTATTTATCAAGAAGTCTGAAAAGTTCAAACACTTATCTTGTCAGTTTTGACTATGACCTACATCTCATACAAATTTTGTACATCTCAAACACTTATTTAATGTTGGTCTTCTGTTTTATATCTTTTAATAAGTGAATTCTGATTAATCCAATCATAAGGAACAATACTGTTAGCATTGCTTCACAGGATATTAGAGTTCTTCTACATGGAATCTGCTATAATTGGGTTGGTAGTAATGCTGCACTTGTGGGCTAGTTTTTCTCAATATCTGCTCCGCTGTTCCTGCTTAACTATGAGCTGAGTTGGGCAACTTAAAACTGGCACTAGAGCTTGAGAATGTCTTTTGCCAGTTTCTGCAATTTTGTCAATCCATGCTAATTATGGGGGGGTTAGTCCACAATGAAGTGGAAAATTGAATTGAAGTGAGATGAATTGCTTCCACTTCAACTCATATTTGGGTGTTAGTCCAAGCCAGTTGAAGTAGCCGGAAAACAGATTCCAGTGTCATTTTCTAAATAAAGAAGAGAATGAGTAACCTTTATGATTATAGTTTATTATAAATTAAAACAATAATTACATGTGACTACAATAAATTATATAAAATTAGTAAAAAAATTTAAAAATAACATAAGGGAATATAATAAATAAACCTAATGGTTTAATTAATTATAACAATTGGATAATTAAACCAATTAATGATTATAGTTTATTATAAATTAAAACAATAATTACGTGTGACATGAATAAATTATATAAAATTAATAAAAAATTAAAAAATAACATAAGGGAATATAATAAATAAACCTAATGGTTTAATTAATTATAGCAATTGGATAATTAACCAATTAATGATTACAATTCATTATAAATTAATATACTAATTACGTGTGACTAGAATAAATTATATAAAATTAATAAAAGTTAAAAAAATAACATAAGGGAATATAATAAATAAACCTAATTGTTTAATTAATTATATAAATTGCATAATTAAACCAGTTAATGATTACAGTTTATTATAAATTAATATACTAATTACGTGTGACTAGAATAAATTATATAAAATTAATAAAAGTTAAAAAAATAACATAAGGGAATGTAATAAATAAACCTAATTGTTTAATTAATTATATAAATTGCATAATTAAACCAGTTAATGATTACAGTTTATTATAAATTAATATACTAATTACGTGTGACTAGAATAAATTATTTAAAGTACATAAAACAGTTAAAAATAACATAAATGAATATAATTAATAAATAAATTATTTTGTAATAACATAATATATAGTATAAAAATACTTAATAAATAAAATTAAAACACGTGACAAAAAGGTATAAGACAATAACGAATATAATTAGAGTAAATTATTTTTAACAACGAGTTTGTGCGTTTAACATTGTCAACTTACTAGTTTAGTTGATACGAACGACAACATACATGTTCAAATGCAATAAAGTACAACCATTAATAATCACTCCACATGCTAGTTGCTATAGCATCTCGAAATTGTGCAGCTCTAGTGGATTCTAATGCACGACGCCTCCGCATTGTTGTTGATAGGTTGCCTTCATCCCCAATCCCACGAGGACGTAATGCACGTCTATACCTAGGTTGAAATAGTATCTTCTCATCATGTATATAAGACATGTCAATAAAATCATTCTTGTATTCCTATTTTTGTCTTCCATGGAAACCTGCAAATACAATCACCACAACCACAATGACGACTACAACAATAATTCCTGTTTCTTCCTAAATGTCATAAACATAAAAACATACCCTTATCTTCAATCATAACCTATTTTCAATCATACCTATATAAAACCATCTCCAATCACACACCCACAATATTCATCCACACAATAAGAATACAACAATCATGAAAACCCAAATCTTAACCATAATAACATTCATAATCTATCAATGATATGTCTTATAAAGTCATAATTAAAAAAACATAATTAAACTTTAAAACAATCGTTCCAAAATACATAGTGTACTTAAAAACTATTGACTACATTTCACCAGCACAGTATTTAAGCTAATTAAGTCGCTCTTCCACTGGCAGCTTCGTAAACATGTCCTTCTTCATTGGTGTATTTAACAATAGAGGAGTGCGAAACTTCATCTCTATCGACAGGTCCGGGATTTCTGTGAGGGCTTCATACCAATTCTCTCTGGCGGTTTTATCATCTTTAGGTTGTAAAGATTGCAATAGGGTGGCAATTCTTGTCATTGTATCAACGAACGGTGGCCATTTGCGGTCTCTTTCTTTGACGACTTGAAGTTGACGGGTTAATACTTGGAGACTGATCAGGTGCCGACTCATTTTTTGTAAAGAATGGCGAAGGAGTATCTCTACCTAAATCGACATCCTCGAGCATGTCCAAGCGTGAATTTTCTTCCTCATGTTGGACATCATTGCACATGTCTTCGTCATTTTGACTTGCTCTCCCCATGGCTATTGCGTTTCCCACTACCAAAGCCAATTTGTCATAAAGAGGGCAACCTTGTTGTCTATACTTTTCAGCTTCTTTATGCTCCTTCAAGGATAAAACATCATTTAGACGACTTGGAATAGAGTTCTAGTAATGCGGAAAACATACAAAATGTTTTACAATCAATCATAATTTACTGACTTTGATATAGTCTTGCCATACAAAATGACATGCAGTAACTCGATGTGTGGTTGCATCCCAACCGAACCCACTAGTGTTGAGACAGCTTGTTACTGCTTGGTAAGTTTTCTTCCATGATCTTGTTCGATTCTTGAGCTGCTCAATAGTTTTTTTATTAGCTGTCTTCATTGAACCTATTGACACAGTCCAAATATACTTCATGCTTCCAAACCCCATTGGGCATCTTGTTCCCCATATTGACTTGCTCAACCAAGAGATCGAGCATTTTGTTGTCATCATCTAAGGTCCAAATGTCATATGATCGAGGAGTTTGTTGTCTTCTTCCAGCCATTTATAATCTAAATCCGAGATGATCCTCATGGAATTTTTTTTTATCAGACAACCATTACCCGTCGTAGTAACTAGGGACACACAGAAACACAACCAACAAATAACAAAATACCATGTGGTGGATATTTATAACACCAAAATCTCCTCACCACATGGCAAGAGCATTCCATAGCACTTCAAACATATTCAACAACATTCTAAAACATTTCAAACTTAATCTAACTAATTTCATTGCAGATGACTAGAACAATGCAAAAACAAACTCATGAAGTCCAAATTCACTGAACACCCCTGGAAGAGTTCCATATGACTTCGCAGTCACTACGAATCATACATTGTCATTGATGGGGGTCGGGTTTCGTTGGCTAATGGACGCCTGTGTAGGCGACTCAGCCTTGTTTGAATTGGACCATGTGGTGGATATTTATAACTCCAAAATCTCTTCACCACATGGCAAAAACATTCCATAGCACTTCAAACATATTCAACAACATTCTAAAATATTTCAAAATTAATCGAACTAATTTCATTGTAGATTACTAGAACAATGCAAAAACTAACTCATCAAGTCCAAATTCACCAAACACCCTTGGTAGAGCCCCATATGACTTCGCAGGCACTATGAACCGTACATCATCAGCTTTGTTTGAACTCGATTAAACCCCCTAAATCCTATACCCTAACCGAGAAACCTACAAATTAAAATAAACCCTAAACCCTAAACCCTAGTCCTTAAAACCCCTAGCCCCAAACCCTAAATGCTAGTCCTTAAAACCCCTAAAAGTCCCAAACCCTAAACCCTAAACCCTAGACCCTAAAACCCCTAAAAGCCCCAAACCATAAACCCTAGACCTTAAAACCCCTAAAAGCCCCAAACACTAAACCCTAAGAACTTAAAACACTATCACCCCAAAAACCGAGAACCCTATGTTTTTTTTAAAAAAAAACATAAACCCTAATTCCAGACCTAAAGACTAAACCCTAGACCTTAAAACCCTAAAAGTCCCAAACCCCAACTCTAATCCTGAAATTAAACCCTATCAACACGAATTTGAACCCTAAATCCCATAAACCCTAGCCCTAAATCCCACAATTAGGCCACAATCAAGATAAGTTACGCACAAAAATTAAAATTAACTCAAATACAACACTAAATTAGTTGAATTTTTTTTAGGGTTTTGGCTTACCTTCTGAAATTTGGGGGAAATCACCACTGAATGGGGAAATGTAAGCCCAATGGAAGAAATCGACGCCTAACTGTCGAAAATCGAAGAAGATTGAAGGAAATCGAAGGATATCGACACCGGAATAGGTTAAATCAAAGGAAATCGGGGGAGGAGGAAAGAGAAGAGCGAGAACGAGAAGGGAGAGGGAGGCCGAGAGTGAGAAGAGATGGAGGCCTAGAGGGAAAAGAGAGAGGGAGACGAGAGAGGGAGAAGGAAGAGAAAGGCCGAGAGAGGGAGATGGGGCGAAAACGAGAGATAACAAGAGAAAGTAGAGGGAGTAGAGAACGAAGATGAGAGCCAACAGAGGGAGTAGAGGGAGCAGAGAGAGCGAAAACGAGAGAAGAAGGTCGGGCAAAAAAATTCGTCAGGAGACGAAGGCCAAGCGAGAGGAGAGGAGAAGAGGAAATGAGAGGGATTTTTCGTTTCGGGGGGGGGGGGGGGAAGCGACGCCGTCGCTCGTGGTAAGTGAATGATTCGAAAAAAATGGCGGAATCAGTTTTCCGTCGTTTTTGCCTGAGGAGATGAAACGTGTTATCTCGCTTCAATTCAAATCACACTAACGCCTTATTTGTGATGACCTAGGTAATGCGGGGGGAATTCATTCCACTTCATTGTGGACTAACCCCCCTATGTTGGTACCTCATATCATGTTCCTTGTTTGTGTTGCAAAGTTTATTTCTTAAAGAATTGGGTGAGATATTGTTGTTTGGTCATTGTGTGAAACTCTTTGTGAAATGAACTGCATTTGTTTGAATGCAAAACCAACTATTTTTATCAAAAGCAACTGAAGAAATAGAGACTAGTATATGTAGTCAACCAATGACTCTTTGCAGCATAACATCTCCTTTCACTCTAGAAATGATGTTCTTTTGCAAATTACAGGTGGCACAGTTACAAAAGCAGTTGGAGGAAGAGATGGACTTGCATGTTGCATTGGCAAGAGCTGTTGAGCATTCTGCTGCACCTTCTGGTTCTCTTAACAAACTTCCAGATAAGGTACTCTCCTTATTGTAGCTTCTAATTCTGATTTCCTATGCTTTTCAGGTATTTGTAGGTTGCATATGTTATTGCTATTGGAATCTGTATTTCTTCTGTAACTGTTAATTTCTCTTGAATTAACAGACTCGACAGCTTTTAGCCAACATACAAGTGTTAGAGATGACAGTTTTGAAACTTGAAGAAGAACTAGTTACCTTGCATTTTCAGCTTAGTCAAGAAAGGAATGAGCGTAGGCTTGCGGAGTATCAGTTGAGGCATTTAACATCAAGTAGACCATCACCTCTAAATTGCCTTCCTACTTATCTAACCAAAGCGGTATTTTCTTTTCTGTATCTTTGCTTTTTTCTGATGTTGTCTGATTTTTCATCCTTGTTGATCGATTCTTACTTCTCATTGTCAGATGTCTCCTTCAAGAACTTCAGCTCATTGTGGTTCTCGGATGGCTGATTTACTGCAGCTAGATTTAGCTACTGGAGTTAGATGTCCCCAATTGGTTATTATTGACAGACCAAATAATGTGTCCACAAGAGAAGAGGTATTATTAAATTTGATAAGCATTATATCTAACTACATTTTTTCACATCACATAGATATTTGAACTATACCACAGACAATCTAGGTTGTTCCTATAATTTGTCCACTATGTTTCTTTCTTTTATTTTTTTTGTTCAAGTGAAATGCCAATGCTGTTTGTTGGTGGGTTAAAAAGTCACTAGCCTATAGTTGTACATATACTCCATGTTTCAAACTAGTGTGAGAGCAAGAGTTGCTTTGTATAGGAGAATAATCCCTTGTTCATTTGGGCATGAAAAGTTCCTATGCTAGTCATTTAGGGAGAAATTTGTCCAACTTTAGTACTGTTGATTGAACCTTTGGCTAAATGGGCATCTGAGGGGTTTCCTAATGTGAGATCTTGAGTTTAAGTATCACCTGGTCTTGTTGGCCTGTTTGTGTATAACGAACATTCATTAGAAAAAAGGTCAAATGTCATGCTTACCTTTGCCTCTCATCTTTGGCTAAATGGGCATGTGAGGTGTTTCCTTGTGTGAGATCTTGGGTTTAGCCTGTCTCACCGGTCCTGGTTTGGCCTATTTGTGTCTAACCTACATTCATTAGAAAAAATTCAAATGTCAGGCTTACCTTTTCCTCTCATTGCCGTTTTGAGTTTTTTGAACCATTTAAGGTTTTTCTGTGTTTGTATGTGATTTATTTAACTTTTGAATACAATGTTGGACTTGGATTAAACAAAAACACATGACTTTCTGCACAGGATGCAGAATCATGTGGTAGGAATGTTGAAGAGTTGATGGGCATTCAGGATCCACAGTCAGATGCATTTGAAGAGCTGGATATGAAGGGCCTTTGGAAGCATCCTAATAAGCTTTCAGAAGAGATGGTGAGGTGCATGAGAAATATTTTTCTCTGTCTTGCTCATTCCTCTAACATCAAATCCAAGCTGCCTTCTTCCAAGGATATCCCTTCTCTCCGTTCGCCCCGTGGAATCCTTTCCTCATCTTCCCTGACATCCTCTTCAGATTCATCGGTGAATCCATCACTCTTTAGGAGTTGGTCTGTTGAGTCACAGCATAGTTATGAAGGAGTAACTGGTGTGGATGCATTTGATCCTTACAGAGTTGATGGAAAGCTGAATCGGGTTAATGTAGGAAGATACAGTTCAGCAGTTGAGGTGTCATGGATGTCTGTTGGGAAAAAACAGCTAGAATATGCTGCTGTTACACTTAAAGGATTCAGGTTCTTTAAATCACTTACCTGCATTGGTTAAGATTTACTTGTTTGATTCCTATCGTTGTTGTTATTGTTATTGTTATTTTTGAAATTTATTATCAAATAATGAGACTTATCTGTTATATGGTAGAAATCTTCCTGTTGATGATCTATAGGAGAATAAACCTATTCGTTGGAGATTTTAAAAATTTTATGCAATTTTTCTGATCATGTGATTCCTTCGTGTGTAATGTAGATTTCTTGTTGAACAGTTGGTGAAAGTTAACCCAGCTTGCATGACCTCTAATGAAAAACTTGCCTTTTGGATCAACATATACAATGCCTTGATTCTGCATGTGAGTGCCTTTTCAACCGTTTCCTGGTTACAATGAAAATAAATTGCTGGCAGTGCTACTGTTTTTTCATCTTACAGCCTTGTTTTGCATGCCGTTATTGCCAGTTAATTTATGCTTCATTTAAACAAAATCTTTTGATCTATTGTCCGAGTTCCTTTCTTTTTTATGCCTTATTGTATATCTTTTAGTTGGTGAACAAGGTCTGGAACTTGGAACCTGCAACCTCATTGTTGGGTACAAGGTTCCTTGCTGTTGGCATCTTTTTATGAAGCCTTTCAGATGACCAAACAAAGTATTAAATCATATTTGAACAGTGTTGAACATTTTTTGATTAGGTTGTGAATATATTTTTTTAACTTTGAGAACCTGGCATCTCCTAATATAAGAATCTATTGCTGGAGAACAAGTTAATATGATGTTGTCTTGTACAACTACTACAAACAAAAAAAGAAAAAGTTTATTGAAATGTGCGATAGTAGCTGAAGGTGATGTGCTTCTTCATCATAACAAATCTCTAATCTATCTTAGGTCATCCAAATTTCAAACTCGTTGCCTACCTTTATAAGCTATTTGTTAAATGTAGTGTAAGGGACAGTTTGGTCATTTCTCATCGTCTGTATATTTCAGTTTAAGTCTCATCTGATTCAGCATGTTCAGAATAGTTTATGGTCTAAGTCTCATGTTGTTTGGAGGTGTAGTTATGAAGATATAAGGAGGTACATGTTGTAGGGGCAAAGTTGTCATTTGTTTTTTGAAATGATGCTGAAATTTATTATGAGAGCTCAAACGAGCAGATTACAAGAGGGGAAGCCTTCCCAAACAATGAGAGATTGCTGGGAGGTTCCGAATTTTGCCAATTTATCAGCCAAAGAATTGGCTAATCTAGGAACAAGGTTCCAATTACAATGAATGGATGACAGAATGTCAGCAATACAATCAGTAATTGGCCAGTGGCGCCAAGGGGGGGAACTATCTTTTGAACATCAGCTGATGACAGTCTTTGAGTCTCCTTCGATAAGCAACTTGCCATGAAGCCGCTCTTTAAAGATTTGGCGGCCGAATAGAAGATCACTCACTTTAGTAGTATTTGAATCAGCAATACCCACCTGCCCAGCATAGGATAGAATAGGGTCTCCACTGCTGTCTTTGAAAACACCACCAGTTCCACTCGGCCCAAGACAGCCTAAAACATTGCCATAAAAATTGAGTTTGATGCAGTCGTAAGGGGGAGGATCCCAGGTGGCCATAACTGGATTCATACAGGGGCCCACTAGATGCACGATCAAACCCCAATTTTCCCAAAGGGAAACGCCCGATAGAGAGGCAAACTCCTTCCTAGTATGTAACCAACTCGAGATAAGGCCCATTACTTGAGAAGCTGTATTATCCGGGGTGCTAGCCTTGGAGTTGAATCTCCGGTTATTTCGCTTGAGCCATAGGCACCATGGGACATGCGTAAGGCATGCCAAGAGAATTATCTTGCCCAACCTAGGAAGGCGGATCCCCATAACCATCTCATAGGTGCCGAAAAGGTCCTGATGTAGCCCCATTTGGAGTCCAATCTTCTGAAATATCTTCATCCAAACTTGCCAAGAAAAGTCACAATGTAAGAGAACATGTTGGACTGTCTCGTCGCACACACAACAAAGGGGACAAGTACGATCGGGGGCTTCCATGCCAGTTTATCAACTGCATGCTCACGAATAGTAATGTTGCTGAGTCTGGAGAGGAAAAAGCAAAAAACCGAAGTTTTCTCATCATTTAATCCCTGGCGAAACGTGAGATTCCATGAGTGATCTCTCCAAGAATCAACCACTGAGCAAGAGAGGTCCCTCTCCACCCTAGAGAGCCCCGGGAAGTTCTCGGAGAGGGGGCGGGGGCCGCACTATTCATCCGACCAAAAGAGGAGGTGTGAAAGGAAGTTGCATCTCTGAATATTAAGAGGACCTTTTGAATTGATTTCCATATCAGGGATAGGAGGCGAGTAGCGCCATTCTCCCTCCACCAAGCACCCGAAGGTTGAATTTAGAACTTGATCATATCTCCCCATAGGCTGTTATGCTTGATGTTGCAATTCTAGATCCATTTGAGCATAAGGGCATTGTTCATCTCCTTCGTAGGCCGGATGCCTAAACCACCCTGATTGTGGGGCATGCTAATATCATTCCAACTCACCAAATGATATCTGAAGGTGTCCTCTGATCATCTCCAGAGAAAACCCCGATTGATGGTGTCAATCCTGTTGTAAACGGAGGCTGGACAATGCATGAAGGATAATAAATAGTTTGGCAGTCCTGTCAAACAAGACTTGAGGAGAGTGAGTCGCCCTATAGTAGATAAAAACTTGCCCCTCCAAGTAGCTAGTCTCTTCTCAAATTTCTCAATAAGGGGGGACCAAAGCGTCGCCGAAGGCCGAAAGTCAAAGAGTGGGAGTCCAAAATATGTAACTGGCAAATTTCTTGCTGAGCACCCCAAATTGTCAGCCATACCCCGAAGCACAGGTGAGTCGATATGATAGCCTAGGATGTTTTCTTCCAGTTAATGTTCTGACCAGAAGCCAATTCAAATAGTCCCAATACAACACACGGTTTTCGGATTTGATCCATAGTGCCAACCCCAAAGCAAATGGTATCGTCTACAAATTGAAGGATCGACACATCAAAGGCTGCACAGTCCGTCGTGGGGAGGAGCCAACCCAAGTTCTTGGCCGAATAGATCAAAGAGGATAGATATTTCGCGACCACATTGAAGAGCAAAGGGGAAAGGGGGTCTCCTTGCTTGATTCCCCTGGATCCCTTAAAATACCCGTAGGCCGTTCCGTTGAGAAGAACAAAGTAGCTTGCATAGTAGATGCAACTTTGAATCCAAAAGCGCCATTTTTCCCCGAATCCCATCTTCCCTAGGGGAGTGTCCAGAAGCTTCCAATTAACTCTGTCAAAGGCTTTCTCATAATCAAGCTTTAGGATGAATCTGGGAAGCTTTAAAGCCTTAAAATGGTGAATGAGCTTGTGACATGCCATGACCGAATATAATATATTTCTTCCCTTAATACAAGGACTCTGGCCATGATGAATGACAATAGGGAAAACCGCCCTAAGGCGATTGGCAAGGAGGCACGCAAGCACCTTGTAGGCACTAATGGTGAGACTGATCGGCCAGAAGTATAGAAGTTCTGCCCCTTCTTTTTTAGGGATGAGGTCAATAAACGAAGCTTCGATACTCCTATATCTGATGCCATGCTGATAGAACGAGTGGACCATGTAGGCAATATCGTCTTTGATGAAGGGCCAACACTGGCGATAGAATCCTCCGTTGAAACCATCCGGGCCCAGAGCGCGATCCAAAGGAAGACCCAGTGTTGCTTTTTCAATTTCCTTACTGGATAAAGGGAGCTCGATGAGACTAGTTGAAGCCAAAGGAATAATCTGAAAATGAACCCTTTCGAAGAAAGAGCGAATTGATTGGCAATCAGAATATAATTCTACAAAAAAGTTCACCAGTGAGTTTGAAATAAGGGATCGATCCGAGTTAATCTCACCATTAACGCTGAGCGTGGTGATGCTGTTGGCTCTTCTCCGTGGAGAGGCGACTGCATGAAAGAATTTATAATTGGCATCCCCCTCAACGAGCCACTTAAATCTTGCATGCTGCTTCCAATACACGAGCTTACTATGAGCGAAGGACTGCATTTACCCTTGGAGGGCATATCTCTGGGTTACTTCCGAGGAAGAGAGGTTTCTAGATTCCTCTTCAGAGTCAAGAGTGGACATCTGAGAAAGGACGGAGGCTCTCTCGGCTGAGGAAGAGGCCTTTCTCACAGAGGCCCAAGATCGCAGCAACGGCTTCAACATCTTGAGTTTGGCTGGGAAAGTCCACTTGTTCGGGCCAACCACGACCATCCTCTCCCAGAAGGACTAGATGGAGGGGTCAAAAGAGGGGTCCACCATCCAATCATTGTTGAATCTGAAAGGGGGGGCCCCAGCTGCTGAAGTGAGTATCAACCATAATTGGCCAATGATCGGAAATGACCCTATTGAGAACTTTGCTTGTGACATTGCTGTATAATTGGAGCCAATCGTTGTTGGCTAAGAAGCGGTCAAGCTTGGAGAGGACGGGGGGCTGTTTGCCATTTGACCAAGTGAAGGTCTTCCCAGATAGGGTATCCTCATCAAGATCCCAACTGCCAATAAAGTCTGCAAATAGCCTCATGGAGGTAGTGATTCTCCTGGAGGGCGGGGATTTCTCATGGCAAAAGTGGGTAACATTGAAATCCCCTGGGTAACATTGAAATCCCCCGCAAGTATCAGAGGAATGGGCCACCTCTGACAAGTCCTCAAAAGGTCATCCCAGAAGAGATGTCTCTCATGGTGTCTAGTAGGACCATACACACCCATAAGGCACCAAATGTTTCCCGATCCTTTTCTCTCCGCTTGGTTCCAAGGGAGTAAGTGCCACAACAATGATCAAGCACCTCAATGGTATTAGTGTCCTACACCATCAGAATGCCACTAGCCGATCCAATCGCATCCACAAAAATCCATCCAGGCTCCTTAAAAGGCCACAACTCCCGGATATATCAAAGGGGCAGAGAAGCCGCCTTGGTTTCTTGAAAAATAGCAACATTTGCCTTGGTAGAAGCAAGCAGGTCCCGAACTGAGGCACGACGACGCCGGATCCAATTCCACGAACATTCCAAGAGAGAATGGCAGGCTGGAGGGAGGGACTATCGAGGAGGCAATTGGAATAACATCAATGCCAGTTGTAAGAATGGCTGGGGGAGGACGCATCTGCTGGGGAGAAGAGACCGGGGTTGCCGCTCTCAATGTGCGGACAGGCTGTGAAGAATCTCTAGATTCAGCTGCAGGGCTTGAGGTCACATTTTTGAAGTCTTCCATATTTGCCAACCCAATGCGGATCCAGAATCGGGCATTATCCACCATAATGCATCGGAAGTAATGTCCTTCGCAAGGACGAATAGGATTGATGAGGACCTGAGCCTCATCAAGGTGATGCCAGTGTTCAATAAGAGGGTCCAGAGCAATTATGGAGCCAAACTCCGAGGTGATGCTCGTGAAAACCTCATTGTGCCATAGTTCCGCAGGGAGGCCGATGACTGTAGCCCATTGCCCAAATTGACTAGAAAGAGTCGAGGGGAGCCAATTTGATATCCCAATGATGCCCAAGGTGGTGTGGGGTGTGAGAGCAAGGGCCACAGAAGACTCTTGCTGGGTTTCAAAATGAACAAGCCAGGGTTGAGGTAGGAAATTCTGGGTGTGTAGGGGAGGCTCTGGTGTTGTCGCTGGAGCTGGGGGCTCCCCCTGCCGGAGAGAGGCTCTAGATGGCTTTTGCGAACTTTCTTCCAGCCAAATCCCGAGTTGGTGGCCTCGGGAATATAGATCTTGGCGAGCACTGTTGAGTCATGCCGATGTACGACACTCTCTTCTTCCCCGAAAGGAGCTCACCGATAGAAAGAAAATCGAATCCCTTGTCCAAAGTTCATGGGTTTGATTGGCTTCGTTCGTGACTCGTTGGAACTGAAGTACGAAGCTTGAAATGGCTTCCATCGGAACACATATGAAGGACATCTTCGATTTGATGACAGAGGAGATGCGAATCACCTGTCCGGAGCTCCGGGCGACTATCTCCACTGTAACTTTGTTCTCTTCGTAACTGAAACGAAAAGGATGGTTCCTCTTATTTCGTCGAGAGATCGTCTTCCAAATGGCGTTGAAACCTTTCGTAGGAGGTTTCCGAGCGTCTGGAGTGGCATTTTTCTAGGTTGGATCTTCTGTGTCTTCTCGGTGAGACGACGTCGGAGAAGGTGGTTGTGTCCTTGCCAGAAGTCTGTCGTCGTGGGTTCTGATCACCAGCCGTGGGGATGGTGACCGGAGAAGGGTCCCGACTCATTTTCGAAAATCAGCGCACGTTAGCGCACTCGAAGCTAACAGCGCACAATACACATCGATCTCCTCTCGATTTTCATGCAAATCACCTCTCACGTTGCTCTCGCTCTCTCGGGGCAAAGTTGTTGTTGTAAATCTATCCACTTAAAGAGAATTAAAAGAGAGATGGAGCATGGTTTTTCTTCCCATCTATAGCTGACTTACAATATCTTTTGGCACCTCCTTGTTCTCCCTACTTCTTTCTTCTCTTATACACTTTTTCCTCATAATTTCACATGGTATCAGAGCACTAAGGCTCTGGTTTCAAGTCCGTGAAACTCTCTTCTTTTTTAATCCAGCATCTTCTCAGAGAAAGGAAGCTCAGGTTTTTACATTGGTTGAAAGTCAAAGGTATTTTTTATCTTTCTTCTCTGTCATTGCCCCCAAGAGGGTTCTTTACTTGGGAATTTCCCATGTCCAATGTGCACGCATCCCCAAACCACGGCCTGGTACTTGTGTCGCCTCTAGGAGGGCTGATGTTAACCTAGATTTTGCCCATTTTGGTACTTTTTGGTTGAAATTACTTCTATTCCAGACTTTGTGTATTGTTGGCTTGTTTGTAACTGTTTGACAAAAACCCTATTCTGCATAGTGGGGTTCACATAGTCTATGCAATATATAGTTGAAGTAAATCTAGTAATTGATTGTTTCGTTTTCCTATGGTTGATTCAGTTGAGATAATTACTCCCTCAAAAGAGTTTGGGGGCTCTGAAGCGAAAGATATGATCTTGATTATCACAAAAAAGTTGAAAATTACTCGAGTTGCTCCAAATCTTTTCATCTTTGTTTATTTGAGATGATCTTCCTATTTCCCTTATCGATGATTGAGAAGTAGAAGACAATCAAGTCACGACCTGGTTATTTAACAATATGGATTCAAGGTTGAAAAATCAAATCATGAACTGTGAAACAACCAAGGAAATGTGGGTGTCCTTGGAATCATTATATGAGCAGGAGAGCCACTTGTCTTGAGTCTACCGCTAAACTCTTCAGCCTTAAGCAAGGTGATAGATTAGTCGATGATTATTATAGTGAACTACAAGGTGTCCTACAAGAAATCAACATGTTTCATCCTTTCATCACTGATAAAAAGGAGCTTCTTAAGCAACTACGGTATCCACATTTCGTAAAATTTTTAGATGGATTGGGACGGGGCTCAGTTGCTAGCCTCAGATGATGTTCCATCACTTTCTACAACCTCTAACAAAGTTATGCGGGTAGAGACTGTGATTATATCCAAAGGAAGCAAAGATAGGTAACTGATCTCATCTTCCTATTGCTAGTCGTAAAGGTGTCCGTTTGTCCGCTCGTCATCCATTGTCCAGTTATGTCTCATTTGATTCCTTGTTTGACAAGTATAAGCAATTTGCTTTTTTATTGTCTTCCTATACTATTTCTTCTTCTGTATATGATGCTCTTACCTCCATGGAAGCAGGTTATGGATGTTAAGATGGAGGTGTTGATTTATAGAGGTACATTGAGCTTGTGTGATACTCTCTTAGGTGCCAATGTTGTGGGCTGTTGTTGGATAGACACTATTAACTACAGAGCAAATGGTTGAGAGTTATAAAGCTCGATTTGTTGCAAAGGAATATACTCAGACATATGGTATTGATGTTTTTGAGGCATTCTCACCTGTTACCGGATTGGCTTCCTTTCGTTCCGGGTGTCTATTGTTGTCAACCAGGATTGGCCCTCTTATATGATGATTTAGAAGAAGAAGTTTATATGGAGCAACCTCCTGGGTATGTTACTTAGGGGGAAACTGGAAAAGTCTACAAGCTGAAGAAGGCAATTTATGGCTTACACAAAGTTAGTGATAGTTTGAGAAATTTAACCAAGTTGTGATGTCCTTCGATTTTTCTTGAAGCCACATTGATCATTCTCCGTTTGTCATGAAAAAGCTCATCTGGATTATAGTTTTTCTGGTGTTTGTTGCTTTCTAAGTTGACATGATTTACACTCGAAAGATAGATCAAACTGCATAGAAGGAAGGAAATGATGAAGCTTACCCGTAAATGGATGTCTCAAGCGCAAGTGCCACGTATATGGTGAAGTATGGGTGGATAAAGCCATAACCTTTGGAACATTCATGCCATCCAACAAATAGAGTCCACCATTCTCATGTTCGGAAGCAATCTTGGCTTCATCTGCAAATCCTGAAATAAACTTGTAGGATAAAAAATTACAGAACAGTTCAAGGATATAGTAATATTAATAACAAATAACAGGTTAGTTGGAAATGTAGGTACCAATAAGACATTTGATAGAGACATATGCGGAGTGGTTTGTACTACACTCTCACTAGGGGTGGCATCGAGCCAAGCCGAGCCCGAACTTGCCTCTGTTCGAGCCGAGTTTGCATTAAATATTTTGAACTCGAGCTCGAGCCGAGCCCAACCTCGAGCCTAAAATTGTTATCGAGCTCGAGCCCAATAATTTTAACCGAGTTCGAGTTGAGCTCGAGCTTCAACATTCATTTAAAAATTTTCAAAAAATACATGTCTCGAGTTCGAGCTCCAACATACATTTAAAACTTTTCAAAAAATACATATTAAATAAATTGTATATAAAATTATGCATACATTTTACATAAAATTGGGCATACATTTTACATAAAATTGGGCATGACCTCTACTTAAAATTGGGCATAAGGGTGGCATCGAATTGAGTTGAGCCCGAACCTTCCTATGTTCGAGCCGAGCTTGATTTAAATATTTCAAACTCGAGCTCGAGCCGACCCTAGCCTCGAGCCTAAAATTGTAATCGAGCTCGAGCTCTAGCCGAGTTCGAGCTTAACCTATATTTAATACTCTACATAAAATATACGTCAAATAAATTATATATAAAATTATGCATACATTTTATAAAAAGAATGATAGGGGAGGTTCAAAATTGAATCTCGATAATGGATTAGAACGCACTAATATTAATCTTTTTTAGCCCAAATGTTGTCTAGCTTATTTTGTAATTTTTGAATCTGGCCATAAATTTACTATGGCCTCCTTAGTGCCCTTGGTTGAAAATTTATATTCTAGGAAAAACTAGAAATATTTTTCCTAGGATACATATTTCCAAAAAAACCTTTAAATAAAATCCTATTATTATTAGTGACTTACTAGAAAATTACAAGAAATATTTTAAAATTTTCTTAGGAAAGTTAAATGGACCTCTTATTACCTCTTCTAGGGAAATAAATAAAAATTAATAATTAATCTAACTTAGGTCCTCTGGTTTCCGCCGAGGACGAGGAGCTACATGGAGGGAAAAGCTTCCAGCGGCGCTGGCAAGGAACTTTCGTCGGGGATAATGGCTGCGACAGAAACAAAGGCAAAGGCAGACGAGGGGGAAGAAATTGAGCGGTGGCCATAGAATCGACGGCGACGGAAAGGCAGAAGGCGGCCGGCGAGGCAGCTGTCGACGGCGGGAGAGGCAGCCACAACAACGGACAGGAGGGGCTCAACGGTGACGAGGGGAGGAAGAAGCTCTCGCTCCGCTCGGCGCACCAGCTCTTCGTCCCGCTCCCCGGTCCCGACTCCCTCAAATCCCCCGAATCCCCCGCCGCTCGTTAAATTAATGAGCTGGCTCGCGAGCTTTCGAGCCAAACCTTGATTCGGTCGAGCTTGGCTCGTTAATTTAAACGAGCCGATCTTGGATCTCGAATTCGGCTCAAGATCCAGGTATACCGAGCCGAGCTCGAGCCGCTCACGAGCTGGCTTGTTTCGAAGGCACCTGTAACTCTCACCATGGACCTTTCAACAAGAGTGGCAGTCCAGTAATTTTGTGAGGCAAGAAATGATGAGAACAAAGTAGGCATACCTGACATATGTGTAGGTGTTCCAAAATCAATGAACGAGGATGGACTGACGCATGTAATGCAATAATATCTGCATTCATCATCGTTGTATTGGCTATGGATGAAGGTCTGGTGTCTTGACTCGTGGAGGAGGATGAAGTGGGTGTCAATTGGCTCAAGCGCTGAAGTAGCTGTTGAATTTCCCCTTGAGTTTCACTTTTGGGCTTTTTCTCATCTGTGGCTGAATGGAGTTTGCCCATGCTGGTTTTCCAAAAATTTTCCAGCATTTGTCAGAAAAATGATTATTTCTCCTATAGTGAATACATCTTCTATCACCCTTATCACCATGACCTGGTCCGTCAAATTGAGATCAAGTGTTGATGCTTCAGTTGGTGCCACTTCTTCCTCACCGTTATTTACACACACTTTCGGCCTGAATTACAGGATTAAAGGCTTTTTCAAGGGTAACTACTTCATCATCAACTAACATTTTTGCTCGGATATTCTAATCTGAGTCCTTCTAGGAAGCGTGCTATTTGAATTGGATTCTTTTCTTTCTGAAGCTGCTCTGCATTTGTGGTAAACGGATGGAAAACATTGATTTCTTGTAGTATACCCTTCATCTCAGTAATATGATTTGTGATGGATACCTTGTCGCGTGCTGAAATATTTGGAATATAGATCATATACATTTGACAAATTACTCTCCTAAGCAAAATAGATTCCAAGGTTAGCCAAATCTCTCTAGAGGTCTCACAATAGAGGTCTCACAACTCATCGCTTGATCATTGAATTTGGTATCCGTATTATTAACTAACCAAGTCATAACCTGGCTGTCTTCAGCTTCCCAGTCTTCTGTCATAGGACTAGGGGATCCTCCTTAAGCTATTTCTCTTTCCTTTTTGCCTTCGAGAACATAAAAACTGATCGAGGCCAATTCAAATAATTGTTCTCATACAATTTGACTGAAGTAATCTGAATTGAATAAGAATCCTTGCTCTCAGAACTTCTAGAAGAGATAACAGAGGTAATAACTTCTCTGGAATCAGCCATCTTATCACAGTCCAAATAATACTATTATTCAAGAACAACCACCACAAACTACAAACCACAAAAGAACATGAAGAGCAAAACAGACTGGTCTTGAGCACTATGCATAGATGCAAGTGGGTTCCACAACATACAAATTAGGGCTAGCTGTAGTACGGTCAACTCAATATTTCAACCGTTGTTGAACACCAATCAGCATTAATGACAAGTCAAATCTTCAATTTATGCATACAGAAGCACGGTCTGCGCAGGTATAGGCCTGACCAGATTTAGGTCATGGCAGGCCAAACCTTCTAGGGGTACAACCAAGCATAGGAACTACTCAAAAGGCAACGCAAGCCATCAACCAAGTTGTTATGGCAGAAAACAAAAGGAAGAGATCTAACCTCTACTCAGATGTGAAAAATTTGTGAAATCCCCAAAGTAGAGGTCGCAAGTCTGTAAATAGGAAGAAGAAGGCTGAATGGGGCTCATAAGGCTCGCACTTCACTACCCTGATACCATGAAAAGTCGCAAAGATAGAGAGATAGAAGAAGGAAGAAGAAAAATGAGAGGGAGAAAAAAGTGTGCGTTGAATAGGCACATGTTGGGGCTGAAAACTCGAGCCCTTTCTTCTAAATAGACCACTTAAATAAAAAATGAGATAAATCATTACATAAAATCCAATAAATCCCTAAATACTTATCAGAATGAATAGAAATTTGAAACATAAACTGCTACCCTGATGACTAACTTACTGCAACTCCTAGAAGGGCATGTAAATAAATAGGAAATGACCAAAATGTCCCTATACATGTATTTTAATTGTAATAACATCAAAACTACCTGAATGTTAGGACATCGTATGGCTCATGCTGTGCTTGAACCTATTGAACTGGCTTGATCCTGACTTGGGCCAGGACACTTGGTCAGTGGCTGGGTTGAGTCTTAAAGTATTGACACAATGATGCCTTTCTGTGCTTTGCACCTGTAAAATGACTGAGTGCTATAAAGATAGTTGCATTTGTGCCAGCTGGGATTTTCATTATACATGGAAACCAGGGATATGCATAATGTCAAGTCTTAAGTTTAGGGATGACTCGATCTTCTTTCAGGACTTGAAACCTGAAGAAGCTATGTGATTTTTAGGGTGGAAATTTTTTTGATTTCTTACCCCCACATACTCTTTTTTTGCCTAAAAATTGCTGGTTGACTTTCTTACTTTCATGTCTCACATGTCATGTTTTGAGGTGATGTGCCCGCCTTATTTTCTTAATACAGGACCTTGGCTGAGATGTGTGATAATATGTTTCCAGGCTTATCTTGCATATGGAGTTCCAAAAAGTGAGATCAAGTTTTCCTCTTTAATGCAGAAGGTTTGCTTGAAAATCAAACTTTTCTCCCATAATACTGATGGTTCCATTTTCTTCAGACTGAGATGTCAAAATTTTCATAGGTGTCTTACACTGTCGGAGAGCATTCGGTCAGTGCTGCTGAAATTGAATACAACATTCTAAAGATGAAACCTCCTGCGCATCGCCCACAAATAGTATGACTATTTTCTTTTATTCAATTTTTTGCATGATTTTAGCAAACTGCTTGGCGGCCTACACATGCATGTCTTTTATGTGCTTATTTTTTGGACTGTATTCAACCCTTCTATATTAGTTTCCTGTTTCTCCTTTCAGGCCTTGGTTCTGGCTTTGCATAAGTTCAAGTTATCTGAGGAACGGCAGACATACTCCATCGATAGCTCTGATTCCATGGTTGCATTTGCTCTTAGCTGTGGGATGTTTTCTTCTCCTGCTGTAAGTAAACATTGTTTCCTTTGAATGTTAAGTTATACAAATGATCATGTGGCTAGAGGTAGTGCTGTAAAAAGTAGTATTTTTTACTCTGCTACAGCAGTAAACTGTGGAGACATTACTTTCCAAAAATCAGAAGAAAAATTAGAGTGTGTACAAAAATTAGATTATGTGAGTCATGTGCCATTCTTTTCAGAAATTTGACATCCAGTAGTAGGGATATAGCTTTCCTTTTTTTTTTTCTTATATGTAAAAAGTCAAACTTGTCTATATTTGGCACAGGTAAAAATCTTCACGCCGGATGATGTTCGAGAGCAGCTCCATGAGTCCCTGAGGGATTATATCCAAGCATCAGTGGGTATAAGTAGTAAAGGGAAACTGCTGGTGCCCAAGCTACTACACTGTTATGCCAAAGGTATAGTAGAGGACTCACTGCTGGCAGACTGGATTTGTAGCTACCTTTCCCCTGAACAGGCATCTATAGTTCGAGACTGCACCTCACATAGGAAGCAGAGACTCCTAGGTGCTAGGGGATTCACCATTGTCCCTTTCGATTCAAGATTTCGTTACCTGTTTTTGCTGGAAAATGAATCCTGTTAGATCCCTTGGTTTGAAGGGATTGGCTATTGTAAAGTTAGGCTTCAGTGGTTGGAAACCAGGGCCCTAGAACAATTTGGGTAATATCCATGCAGGGGCAAGAGGCTGCAGTCAATGGGCTGTGATGGTTGCACCAGCATTGATTTTTTGTGATCGGTTCTGTGGACTGAGAGGAGAGCTAGCTGTGTAGGTTTGTGTACAGGCGAGATTGAAGAGGTATTTGGATCAAAATGAAGTGATCAATAAATAAGTCCGTTCATTGCATTCTTTTTCTTTTCCACTTGAATTGTATATCAATGTTGCACCACCTCTATTCAGAGCTGTTTCAGGTTTGCTGTGGAGAAATCTGCAAGGCTCATACAGTTTGCTTTGTTTTCATGGTTGAGTGTTGATCTTCACTTTTCAGTGTTTTACTTTCACCAGGTGAGAATCATTGTATTACATGAGCCAAATACTAGTTTCTCTGTGAAATTTATGCGATAATGTTGTATATTTTGTTGAAATTTTAATTGAAAGTAAAATCCTCATAGATGATGAGTTGAGTATTGTATGTTTGGTTTAAGCTTAACTAAATTCTGTCTTATCCAAGTACTAATTACTGTACTGGATAAAATTTTGTTGAAGCTGTAACTTCATGATCTGGTCTTTAATTTTGTTGATATCATTTTGAGAGCAGGAGGCATTCTGATAAAAATCATACCATTAGAAACAAGTTGAACACTCCACCCAACCCTTCCCCTTTAAAAAGGTAGGTTGATCCGGAAGTAGTGGATCATATCTCCGGGTCAGAAAACTCTGGCCCTTGCGTGTCGCCATAAAATCCAATTCTGGTCGAGCTAAAGATGTTCCCGAGAATTGAAGTAGGCTTATTATCCCTGGACCCTCGTTTAGGGTCAGATTCACGGCTTAGTGTCTTAAAATAAAAAATATAATTAAAATAATTACGGTTATAATATCAATGAGTGATTCTAGTATTAAGATATATTAATATATTAATTAATAAAATAAAATAAAATATTAATTAATTATTTTAGTTTATTATAAAATAATATAATAATTACATGTTATTAGAATAAATTATTTAAAATAATTAAAAATTTAAAAATGAATATAATAAATAAATAAATTATTTTGTAATAACATAGGATATAGTTTAACATTAAAACTCACTAATTTAATACAAAATAAAAAAATACATAATAAATAAATAAATATATTAATTTATCAATATCATAATATATTATTTACATATTATTAATTAATAATATATTAACAAAAAATAAAAACTAATGGTTTAATAATTGGATAATTAAACCAATTATGACGATGGTTTAATTTTTCCTAATTAGGAAACATTAAACATTATCTTCCTGCGCGTCATCTTCCCTAACGGCAGGCCAACGGGCAACGACGACACTCCGACGGTACGCCGAGAAGGAGAAAAGAGGGAGGCCGAGATGTGCTTTGCCACGGAGGTCAAGGGGGGGGAGGGTCGGCGCAGAGAGGGAGACCGGGAAATCCAAAGGCTCTGCGACAGAGGCTCAACCTCCCGTGCTCTGCGACGGAGGTCGAGAGGGAGAGGGAGAGGAAAGGGAGGCTGATGGGAGAGGGGGAAGAGGGACAAGAAAAAAAAAATTTGATGAAGGATCGCGGGGGCGGAGGGGAAGGAGCAACGGGGGAGGAGGGGAAAGAGCAATGCGCGTCGTCCGCTTCAATCGGCTGATTTACAAACAGGTATGAATCAATTTTTCCCGATTTTTGCCTGAGAAAAAATAAAGTGGTGTAATCTCACTTTAATATAATTTATTCTACTAACGTTATTATTTAATGAACTAAATAATACGGGGGTATTCATTCCACTTAATTGTGGACTAACCCCCCTAAGAAATAGCTCTAATAAATAGCTCTGTCCACCGGATCACGGCGCTTGTCGGCAGATGATGAGCACAGAACACCAGGGCCGTGGCAATTGCTACCAAAGCATCAACATCTTCGGCAAACGAAAACTAGAGCACATCGAGGGAGTCGCTTTCAGGAGAAGCATCGGGGAGGAGCAGGTCCACAATCTGTTTCCCAACCAGCGAACGGAATACGAATTGGAATTGATGCGTCCTAATTCCAAATTCCAATCAAAACGATTGTGAATTTGTTGTTGCTTTGTTTGCTATAAACGCGCATCCCTAATTTGTCGTTCGGGATTTCGGAAGGCAGAGAGCCGCCGAAAGCGGAGAGCCACAGGTCTGGACGCGCTTGAGGGGAGCGAGAAGCGCTCGCTTCCATTCAGGCTTTAGCGCGTGTTAAATGAGATGTCTCTCCAAGCGGACTATCACCAACCTGTCCTCTCCAGTCTTCACTCTCGAGTCATGAGAGCCTTTTTCTACTATTGCGTGATGAAAAATGGGAGAGGCATTGGTGAAGGACCAAGGATTGATCAGTGAAGGACCCCGTCTTTTCTTTCTGGTAGTTTTTATTTCCTAGCCTCCTCATAAGATTCACCCTTTCGGTTCGGATTGAAAATACTGAAACTGAGAAACCTCATTTTTTTTTTCTGGAATCTGAAAAGTAAATATAGAGACTGATGTTAGAGTTCTTAAAATGCTAAAGCCAAAGTAGTTGTGATATTTCACATCCATTGGGTGCCCCCAACAACGTGTACGAAGCTCCTGTACTGGAAGGTGGACAAACGTTTGGAAGATTAGCTTGACAGCACGATCTCAAACAAGGGTGCGTTATGGTTGCTTTCTCCTTTTTAGTTATAAGGTCTTTTCAAGGAAGACATACAAATACTTTTTTCTTTCCTTTTCTCCCTCACCTACAACCTGAGGGGTGGTGCCCCCGATCCTTCCCTGTATAACCGCCCCGTCAAGAAAAAGAGCAATGATCCCCTCCTCCTTTTGTCAGGTCTCATGTAGACATCAGAAAAGATGAGGGGATGAAGCTTTCTCCCCTTGTTTTCTGATCGAAGGCAGCTACTGTTATCATCGGAGCAGGAGCAGTTTTCAGCTTTTTCCCGCTTCAATCAAGTGGCCTCCATTCTCCACGTCTTCGCCGGCCTCACCCGTTCCCACCCCTCTAACCTCTCCGACTGCACCCTCCGGCCCCCGTGACATCTTCGAAGCCTCTGCCGTCCCCACCATGGCGGAGGAGACCAAGAACCCCGGCATTCCCATCGGACTCATTGGTTCGATGTCCATCATCACCGTCGTCCTTGGTCCGACTTCGTCTTTAAGCCACTTCATCTTTTCTCGCCTACCTATGTATGTTCCAGGGGAGTTTGATTTAAATATTTTGAACTCGAGCTTCAGCCGAGCCTAGGTTCGCTTAAAATTGTTATCGAACTCGAGCATAATAATTTTAACAGAGTTCGAGCAGAGCTCAAGCTTCAACATTCATTTAAAACTTTTAAAAAAATACATGTCTCAAGTTCGATCTCCAACATTCATTTAAAACTTTTCAAAAAATACATGTCTCGAGTTCGAGCTCCAACATTCATTTAAAACTTGTCAAAAAATACATGTCAAATAAATTGTATATAAAATTATGCATAAATTTTACATAAAATTGGGCACGCATTTTACATAAAATTGGGCATAAGAGTGACATCAAATCCAACTGAATTCAAACTTTCCTATGTTTTAGCCGAACTTGATTTAAATATTTCAAACTCTAGCTCGAGCTGATCCTAACCTCAAACCTAAAATTGTAATCGAGCCCGAGCCTAATAATTATAACCGAGTTCGAGCTTAACCTACATTTAATACTCTAGATAAAATATATGTCAAATAAATTATTTATAAAATTATACATACATTTTAAAAAAAGAATGAAAGGGAGGTTCAGGATTGAATCTCGATAATGGATTAGAACGCACCAATATTAATCTTTTTTACCCCAAATGTTGTTTAACTTATTTTGTAATTTTTGAATTTGGCCATAAATTTACTATGACCTCCTTAATGCCCCTGGTTGAAACTTTATATTCTAGGAAAAACTAAAAATATTTTCCTATGTTACATATTTTCAAAAAGTCCTTTAAATAAAATCCTATTACTATTAGTGACTTACTAGAAAATTACAAGAAATATTTTTAAATTTTCTTCGGAAAGTTAAATAGACCTCTTAAAAAAATAAAAATTAATAATCAATCTAATATATTACTATACTTATTGATAAATTTTTAATCAAATAAAATGTCAAACACAAAATTGTTATGAAAATTGCCTCATGCTAAAAGTTTTACAACATCAACTGTCAAATACTTATTCAAAAATTTTCTTTACGGTTTTTTAGCTCATCTTGGTAGGAAAATCTTATTTAGAAAATTATATGATTTTTTAATAAGAATTTTCAATTAGAAAAATGTTTCTAAAAAATAAGATGCACTAATAGTCCCTAGAAACATATTTCTACTAAAAATGTATTTTCAACAAAAAAACCCACTAATAGTCCCTAGAAACGTATTTCTACTAAAAATGTATTTTCAATAAAAAACCACTAATAGTCCCTAGAAATTTTACTAAAATATTTTTTCAATTTCTTCAAGAGCCGCGATGAAGGGACAACCGGATTTTGAGAAAGAGTTTTTTTTTTTTTCACTTTCTTATGATCTCACACGTGCGAAATTGTCTTCACAGAGGGGGGGGGGGGGGGGGGGGGGGGGGGGGGGGGGGAGGGAACCCCTTTTAACTTATGTCTCTGGTTTGGTTTTTGGTTTTCTCTGCCGAGACGACGCCGAGGGAAGGGGTCTAGCGGCACACGACCTGTCGTCGGGGATGACTCGGTGACAAAAACAAAGGCGAAGGCAGATGAGGGGAGGAATAAATTGAAAGAAAAAACGAGAACCAAGCAACGAAGGTGGCCGATGAGCAGCTGTCGACAGCGATAGCAGCGGACGGAGGGGCTTGACGCTGAGGAGGGGAGGAAAATTCTCCCCCCCCCTCTCACTCTCCTGTTCCTGCTCCTGATTCCCCGACTTTCGAGCCCGTTAACGAGCCGGCTTGCGAGCTTTCGAACCGAATCATGACTAGGTCAAGCTCGGCTCTTTAACACAAACGAGCTTTATCTGAATCTCGAACTCAAGATCCAGGTATACCGAATCGAACCGGCTCGAGCCGACTCGGTTCGAAGCCACCCCTAGTCGCCGTTGCCACTCCCTATCGCCGGTGAAGACCCTTCGCCCCTTCTGTGCCTTTCTCTCCCTCTTCTCCGTCTCCTTCTCTACAAATCCCGTCTTGCCGAAGGCGAAACCTTCTACGACATTTTACTCCTTGGCTTCTCCCCGACCTTCACCGAGATCGTTGGCCTTGTCGACTACGACATCGTCGTCATCGTAGCCATTGACCTTCATCTCCATCGTCAAAGCTGTCACCAAAGGCCGCCACTTCCTTCCCTCAGTTGTCATGTCACTCATTTCCCGTCGAAATCCCTCCACCCTTATGCCGCCATCAACATGAACCTCCATCGATGTTGTTTGACTGTCGGTACATATTTGCCGTTTTCTTGGTCAACGCCGTGCGGAGCCGCCATTCGATGGGAGACCTAAGTCTAGGGGAAAAAGTTAATTCCTTGTCCCCCCTACGCTGACTTCTTTGGGCTCGTGCGAACTCACACGTGCGAGAAAAAAAACCCTCACTACAAATTTTCTCCTCCCAAGCCAAACAATGCACTCTTTTTGATTCCGTTCACTCCAGCTGCTATTAGTGCCACTGCTCTTCCACATCTTGTCACTGGACGATGCACTCTCTCTTATTCGCCCTAGCCGCTACCATTGCTATTTCTCTTCCACATCTTTTCACTGGACGATGTGCTCTCTTCAATTTCGTCCACCTCAACCACTATCGGTGTTGCTGTATTTCCACATTTCTTCACAGGATGATGCTCTCCTGTCGATTCCGCCGGCCAAAGGTGCTACCAGTGCCGTTGCTCTTCCAATCATTTTGCTTCCGAGATCCCTCAAAACAAATCTCCTTACACAACCAGTGCTAAATTCACAATTTCAATTGTTATGAGATAAGATTGACCTCTCTAATAGTAGCTATCTCGAGGGGGCATGATAAGGGATAATCATAATTCCTTCAATTATTAAATAAAATCCCATTTGATTTATCTCATGTTGTATTTATCTTCTCATGTAAAACTTATCTTTTCTATTCTACATTGTATAAAAACCACTCTTAATCAATTATAAAGGTGTGGTTCAGTTTAATATCTAATAGCTACTCCTCTTGTTATACTGAGAAAGAGGGGGAACCCTTCTCTTTCATGTAAAAAGAATATTTTTCACAAAGCAGAGCATAGTATTCTACTACCAAGTAATATAAATATTTTTTATTGTTTAACAATGCTAATATTTATATACTTTTGTATGGTGTCATTGCCAAAAAATAAAAATTATTCTTTGAGTCCATAGTGAGCACAATATGGCTTAGTGAGAACACTTTTGTCATTTGGGGGAGTAACCTAAAATTGCATTGCCAATGATACTATGTCTAGTGAGTGGGAGACATAATTGTTGTCTTTATTTTTACATTATTATAGTTATCTTTATATAGTAGACTATGTTCTTTATATCTTATAAAACATAGATGAAAGTGAATATCTAAGAAAGGGGAAGAAGTTGTAACATGAACTCAATTTCCATTAAAGCTTCATAGTTAAGAGGACTTTAAATTTACAAATATTAATTAAAGTAATAAGTGAGGGGGTTAGAGATATTTTTAAAATACCATGCATTTCATGGGCATTATGCCATTTGCTCTTAACTTTTAAATGAGTGTTTTTCATCATTAAAAAAAAAAAGGGTGAATGTTGGAGTGAGATCTCAAGACCCCTCTAAGTGCCATAATTTTGATTATAATAACCTCTAACAATTAATCATGGCATACGAGTATAATTTTTTATAGCAAAGAAGGGTGCTTCTATAATTCGGGTAAAAGAAGAGCCGATTTTACACATCTGGGTGTAAACTGTGAAATCGAAAGAAGAGGACCATTTCATAGCCAATCAGACCAGGCTTGACCCACCTACAGAGCCTGTGGTAGCACGCAACATGCCACCTGTTTCCTCTCCATTCTCCAATTATCAGAGAAGAACACTTCGCTTTCAACTGTGATGAAACCACATGGAATGCTCCGAATGTATTCTATCCGTACCACCTTTTATCCTTCTCTCTCTCATTTATATTCTTTCTTACCTTATTATTTCGATTTTATTAAGACATCTTTCCTGGGAATCAATCTCTGTAATTTGTGTTCTTTTTGTTTTTTTTTTTTTTCATGGAGCCTAGACTTAATTGGCTTCCGAATCACTGCTGTGATACAGTTTTGAAGGGTTACAGTTTCTAGTTTCTTCCCTTGAATTACCAGCAAAATTCACCCTGGTCTTGAAGAAGTGCGATAGAAAATTGAGGCCGTGATATTATTTCACATGGGTCCTGTATTCAAAAGCTGGTGTTCATCAATGGAGTCCCCTTCTGACAAGCTTCACCAAGTTCATGAACTTGACAACACAGTCCTCATTGGCTCCAGCCCTTCATGTGAGGGCATTTTTCAGCTTTGTTTTTTGTGGTTAGATTGATGGTACGATGTGAATAATTGGGTCAACACGTTTGTTTAGATTTTACATATTCAGGTTACACAAAAAAGGGATCCTTTAGTATGAGACAGATCAATAAGAGTTCTCCTCTCAGTTTGGGACATGGCTCAGAAAATCTCCAGGGCTTTTAATGGGTTTTTATTCGTAAAGAATTTACAGTTTTGTGATGCCACCCAATGATGAGAACTTCTCCTAACAAATGGATCTGTTTGAAGTCGATTAGAGGAGAATGAAGGGTCACTTCATCCTTGTCATTATCGTGTTTACGAAAGGAATCAGCTTAATACCAAGTTCCTGACTCTGTCACGTCTCAGTAGAAATGTTATCACTCAGACGAGGACGAGAGACCTTGGTGAGGCAAATCCCAGCCTGTTCATTGATGGACATTAGACGTTTAAATTCTTACTCTCTCTCTCTCTCTCTCTCTCTTTCCTTTCTTCAATTTGTAGAGGGTGAAGGAGCAGGAGCAGACACCCTTCTAAGAAACCGAAAAATTTATAGGCTAACACAGATTTGACTGTTTTGAGTTGGATGAAAATCTTCTTATAAATCTTACCCGAGCAACAGCAGGCCTTGTCCGTTAATTTTCCCTTCGGCTGTCTATAAAACCCCCGGTCTCCTTCCTTTTTGTACCATTCTTCGCTTCTCCTTTCCTCTCTCTCTCCCTCTCTCTCTCTCTCTCTCTCTCTCTCTGTACAAGAGAGCAAAAGCTCTTGTTCTATCTTCCTTAGACGCCATGCCTCTGCGAAGAATGAAACTCACCGGAGCTCTGAAGAAACTTCAGCCCAAGTCTCCATCATCGAGCGCTAGGTACGGACACAAGGTGGAGCTTCAGCCCGAGTCTCCGACGAGCACTCTTGTTTTTGGAGAAGTTATGGAATTATCAGACGACGAAGCCTCCCCAAGCTCCGTGCAGTCCCTCTCCGTTCCTGCAGACGTTCCGGAAGGCTTCTTTGCCGTATGCGTTGGGGAGGAGCGGAAGAGATACGTGATCCCTCTGAATTACCTCAAGCTCCAGGCCTTCGTGGCGTTACTGAGCCGAGCGGAAGAAGAATTTGGTTTCAGCAACTCTGGCGCTATAAGATTGCCTTGTGACACGGTTTTCTTCGAACATCTTCTTTGGCTGGTCAGTAGGCAGGATCCGTCGGTACAGAGCTTAGAGATGGACGAGCTCCTCCAATTCTATCAATGACAGATTGAATTCTCTTCGTTGACACTGGTTCAGTTGATTGAAACACCATTTTACTGCCTCTTTTTGGTTCCCCAGCTGCTGTTTGGGGATAAGCCAGTTGCAACAGAAACTTGACAGGAAGCTAATCATGGCAGTACTTGCTGCTACTTAGATCAAGACCCCCCATCAGAGTCTCACTTTGATTGTATTGCAATCTGGCTAGCTAGGCTAACATTTGCAGGTTTTCTCAGAAACATTTTAGGCTAGGGAGAAGTCTTCTTAACTTGTTGCATCCTCAAAAGCTGTTATCTCATTATCTGGGTGAAAACATCTTGAATGAAATGATAGATTTGAAACTTCTCTCTCATGTTGGTGAAGAAATCCAAGCTCAGTCTCTTTACTCATGCTCTTGTACAGAGAAATGCTAATACCATAACTTCTATACAGAGAAAAAGGGAGGTTGCAACTGTAATTAATGGGTTTCATCTTATATTGAATCTTCTTCAACTATTTGATTGCCTTCTGCTTCCCCGGAAGCATAACATGGACACTGTATCGTACCAAAAGGGCAGATAAAATTTAAGAGCGAGCAGTGGAACAGTGAAGAGATAAGGTAAAGTTAGTAGCTGGCCAGTGCTAGCTCGAGCAGAGATTTTTGAGTGCCTGCCGCGACGACCGCTCCGCCAGGAGGCGAGAGGAGAGACTCTTGTTTAGATTCTGTACGGTGGGGACGAGCGGAGGAGAGCCAAGGAGGGTGACTAACCGGGGTCGGGGAGGAAGGGAGGCCCCGCCCCCGACAAGCTTGAGACAAGCATATCGCCCCTGCATGTGAACTTCTTTCGCTCTCTTACTGCATCTGCCTTCTGATTTCTAACCGCTTCAGTCTCCGCTTCTAAAATGAAATGAACGCAGTCTGTTTTACTTGGTTTTCGATCACTGTGATGAAGTCCAGGAAAGGGGACATCGGAATTGAATTGATCACCTATCTGGTCCTGTGGCTCCTGTAAATCTATGCAAATAAAACATACATTTTGGAAGAAGAATCAAACGTGAAGACAAATTTATATTTCAGGAAATGGGTCATGTCTTTAATATTTAAATTTTGCCCTGAAAATTTCACTTTTGGTGTGTTTCATTGGGTTGTTCATGTTAAATTGAACCACACATTTATAATTGAGTAAATATTGTATTTATACAATTTAGAATAGAGAATAAGTTTTACATGATAAGATAAATACAATAAGAGATAAATCCAAAGGGAACTTATCCAATAACTGAAAGGATTATGTTTATCCCTTATCATGGCCCTTAGGCTACTTGTTAGATAGGTCATCTCGTAGTAATTGGAACTGTGAACATAATATTGGCTATGTAAGGTGATTTGTTTCGAAGGTTCTTGGAAGCAAAAAGCAGTGACAATGTAGCGGTTGGGGTGGACGAAATCAAATTGTCTG
Organism: Aristolochia californica; assembly: GCF_029961685.1. Lineage (NCBI taxonomy): Eukaryota > Viridiplantae > Streptophyta > Magnoliopsida > Piperales > Aristolochiaceae > Aristolochia > Aristolochia californica. Next base: position 7,086,930 of record NW_027181992.1, on the reverse strand, counting down.
ACAAAGAAATATAAGAGCAGCGATACTGGTAGCGGTTGGGGCAGACAAAATCACATTGTCCGGTGAAGAGATATAGAAGAGTAACGGTACTGGTAAAGGCTGGGGCAGACGGTATTACATTGTCCGATGAAAAGATATAGAAGAGAACCTACATTGGTAGCAACTGAGGTGAACAAGATTGTAATCGGTTCATTCACATCCATTCTCATCGTCTTCCCTTGCTCTCCAAGTCTTATCCTTCCTCACATCCCCAACTCATCCCGGCATTGGAGGTTGAGGAAACCCAGTTAATATATGCCCACTCTTAATATGGAGAAACCTTGAATGGCTCTAGCAAATCACAAACTTAGGTTAAAGAAAAGGAATGAATCCAACAGGTCAACAGCAGATATTTACATTTTTTAAACGGCACCCTTTCATCACATTTCACAGGCATGGCCATGGGTACTTTAAACAGTTTTCAGATAAGCTCACCCAGATTGATCTTTTCAATTGGGCCATGAACGTTGGATCTTTTAGATTGCTGTTATCATTTTGTTTTTCGTAAGTTTGATAGAAAAGAATCTAGGTGGCTCCGATCAAGATATTCAAATTAAAAAATCTAATCGAGCATGATTGAATGGGCTTCATCATGAGGCAGCTTCCCGACATGGTTCTCCAAACCTGGGTCTCCACTCCAGACAGCACCAGGGCATGAACGAAGAGCCGCATTCAAATGGTGGGGACTCGCTGTGTCAGGAAGACGACGCAGCGATTGCTATTGTTTGGTTCCACTATAGTGAGATTTTAACGAAAATTAGACTCACGTAAGAAGCAAGGGTGGGTGCTCATCTAAACCAGTGTTAGAGGGGAGATCATCAACCATTTTCAATCTTTCATGATTGTCGCAGCATGAAATTTCTCAGGTTTCCTCCGTTTGACAATTTCTAAGGTCATGTAGTCAACACGCAAGAGGATGTTAACTTTTAATCCCCAGATATTATGATTATTGGGTAGAAGGGAGATCAAGTGTTTGACGAAACGAGGAGAAGAAAGTTTTTTATTCAAAAACGTCGTGGTGCATGATGAGCTTCATCGAGATCTTAAGTCAAGAGTTGAATCAAACACCAGTGCCGTAGTGTGTTTGGGTTAAGATCTTCAAGATAATGGAATTCCAATCGCCTAAACTACGTATGGAAACCGAAACTTTTTCCAGTTGGGTCAGTTGACTTTTGAAACGTTTTAGATGAGATGATAGTTACCTGTGTGGTAGCCGATAGAGATAAAAATTGTTTCCTACCCAGTCAATATTAGAAAACTCATGAAACATGTAGCTTTAAATTACCATTTCATTCAAGAACAAGTTCAAAATGGTACTCTTCGTTTGCTGATAAGTTAGCAGATGCTCTCACCAAATCACTTCCACGAACACGCTTCTTCTTCTTCAAGACCAAGATTGGACTATCCTCTCAGAGCTCTATTTTGCGGGGACATGATAGAGATAAAGATAAAAGCAGATAGAATTCAAGATGGTTTGTGTAACTCTATAACTTTAAAGAATTGTAAACTATACAGTTTTGTTGTAGATAACGACACTTGTTGTAATCCTTCAAAAAATTACTTTGTGGGTAGTCAGTAGTTTCATAGATGAGTAATCTTGGATGACAGGTTTGGGTGCATGAGAGAGAAAAAGAATTTTTATGGAAGGTAGGAGCATACTTTGTTGGCTACAAGAGTAAAACCTTGAAACAGGTAAATAGAACAAAGACTAGGAAGTGGATCAATCCATGGAAGGGTGATCAGATGGCTTAAATTTTAGTCCTATTAAATGGGTTGATGTATGCAAACCAAAGAATTATGGTGGGAGTTCCAGTCAAGAATTACTATAAACTAAAAAAAAATCCCAAGTAAGCTAAAAATTGCCAATGTGTATTAACATTTGAAGGGTAAGAACTATAAATACAGTTGTTGTATTAACATTGGGTTGGTCCTCTTCAACCACATGAAAGATCGATCGGACTCATTTCTCATTGATGTGATTGGAAGGGACCAGCCTAACTACTAGTACTTTATTTACAAACAAATATGATTGTATTATTTGACATCAAAAGTAAGGCATTGCTAAATTGGGATTTAGACACTCAATTGAGTCTTCTTATGCTTAGTGGTGTTGATATTATCCATTTTATTAATTTTTATTTATCATTTATTACATGGAATGGCAACAAAATAAATATTCTTACCAAATTAGGTATTCAGGTAAGTTTATCTAATTAACCATTAAATTTTTTTTCTAATTAAATAATTATATATTTATAAGTAAGAATAATTAATTAACTCATATAATTCCTTCTCTTTATAATTTTTTATATTATTTTAATGATTTTTATACATTAAAATAAAAATTCTTTATGATTATGTTTTTTTTTAAGTAAATTTTATTATCCATTCTATCATTCAATAAATAGGTAAATAATACTTTAAATCGAATAAATTAATATAAGCAAAATAATATATAATAGTTTCGATTGAGTTTCTATAGTATTTAGGGTTATTTTCAAATAGATCCTCTTAGATGTCATATTTCTGAATATAACATATTAGTCAGATTACATATTTCTGGCAAAATTTCAAATACATCCCTTAAATGCACTAGAAAACCCAGGAGAAGAGAGCCTCCCTGGCGTTGGTGTTGGAATCTTCAGCGCCGGGGCCGTGGCGGGTCAGTTGAGTAAGATTGGACAATTCTGGTAGCGACGATTTGAATCCAAGCGTTTATAGGAACCGATTTTGATTTCTCGGCGTAATCTTTAGAATTTGAAATCGGTTCTGGGTCTGAACTCTGATCCCAGCCCCAGACTGAGAGTAACGTGTTTGACAATCTCTCTGCAGTTTTCTCATCGTTTCCGTCCTCGTCAATTCCCCAAGGGCAATAAAACTCTACGCAACAAAACAAGAAGATTGGTTCGACCATTAGGTTTCTTCCGTCAACAACTTCTTTTTGAAGTCCTCAGCGTGTCCCACACAGATTCAGAGACAGCTTTGATTCTGTGTATTCTTGTAAAAGACGTGTGTTAGGGTTTTAAGGAGGTTTTTAAGCTTATTTAAATCCTACTTTGGGTGTTGTTGCTGTCTCGCTTCTGTTTCTTGCCGTCCTTGCATGTAATAATTTTTTTTTTAAAAAACTCTTCTTTACTGTGAAAGTGTTCAGACTACTTGGGCACCAAGGAACAAGCCCCATCTCCTCTTTTTCTTTTCCGTAACAGTTTTCTTCACCAGTGCAGTACTCTTTTTTAAGGAATCAAATCTCTTTTTTTTTTCTTTTCTTTTCGGTACACTTCAATGGTGCAGTCTTTTTTAAAGGATCAAACTTAAAATGAATTTGTTCAATTTACTGGGTCTGTTGGTGAACACGCAGTAGGAACATTTTCTAAATTATTTTCCGTATAAAGAAAAGCCTGTGATAACTTATTCGACAGTCTTCTTGCTGGAAGAAAACAAGGAATTGAGATCTCTGCTGATCTATAAATTCGGGTAGTGTTAAAGTTGATTGAATTTCTTCCTAAAATGTTTAACTCGATTAGGAAGTTATTTTCTTAATTAATAATTACACAAGTCAAGAATGAGGGAACATCGTCTTCTGATGTGATCGTAGGAGCTCCCTTCCCTTCTATTTTCTGCAATTTTTCTGTAATAGAGAGCCTGAGGGAGCAAACGCTTGTGCCTCCCTATTTTTTTTTTTTTAAAGATGTGTGCATCGGGTCAATTTACCATTCAAACCTGCTTGATCATCTTCAATTTGATCCGATCACTGATCAAGTTGGTTTTTATAACGTTGCGTTGAGGGAGGCGATTCTTCAATTTAAAGATTTAAAAACAGGTAGTTAAATCAGTCTGGAATCTCTATTTCGAAAAAGACTTTCTTACATAAATGAATATTTTTTTATTTGTTTTTTTCCGCTTTATCTTTTGCAGTCCATTCCCAGTTCGCACTCTCCTCCAATTAATTGGCCAATTTGAAAAGAAACAACAAAAGTAAGAAGGATCCAAGTGGAGAAAAACGAAACGGAGAAGAACTGTAAGTTACTGCTAATGGGTAGAATACGCTATCTATTAATGGAGGTGGAGGAAGAAAAGAAGGAACAAGACCTAGGCGTGAAGCGTGAGGACCGAGTATCTCTCCATTTCCGCATCAATCGCTTTCACGGGGTCATCTTCTTGCTTTTTCTTCCGTGTTTGAGAGCTATGACTTGTGAACTTTCATGGGGTCATCTTCTCGTTTTGGTGACGGCATTGCCAGGCTCAGACATGGTGCGTGGAATTCCAATATCGTAATGTCTACATTTGGAAGATTAACTGCCTTCAGTTTTACTTTTGGATTTAGCACAAAAAATTTCAAACTCGTTTCCAGTAGTTGTTTAATGGTGAAAGTAGAGTCATGCGCATGCAATCTTACAGGAATTTTATTTTTCTCTGAAGTTTGTGAATTGGATAAATAAATGGATAGATTAATTAGTGATGAAAATTATAAAATCCCTCTTAAAGATTTTTGTTTTATTTGTATTTTTAAAGAAGTCGGTGAATCCTGCATAAATTTTAACCAGATCTTGACGAAGTTATGAAGGTTTGATGATACTTCTTCTTCTTCTTCCATGGCATGAAAAAGATTGCTAACTTGGAAGAAAGATAACTGCATGCCATGGGCATTTGAAACTTCTTCCGCCGAGCACGAATCGATCGTTCTTTTAAATTGTTCGTGTTTTTTGCAGATTTCTATACTCTCTGAAAACCCATCAATAATTTTCTTGTGATGTAGCAGCCATGGATCTGACCTCAGCTATTTTGGTTCATAGAGCAAAGCAGCACTGTCTCGCGTCACATTGATGCGACTCTCCAAAAGCTTTCACTCCATTAAATTTTCAGCTTCCCGCAAGAAATCTAGGCGTGCAAAACAGTTTCCATGTGGTGCAGCAGCTCAAGCAAACTCCATCGACTTGACTGTTTGCTTACGTGCTCGAGAGTCGAGATTGCAATTCCCGGATTGATGCCTTTGTTTTCTCTGTGTATAATATCTGATCTGATAATGGGTTTGACGAGGAATCGGAAACAATTAGCAATAATGCCGATAGAGGCTTCGAAAGGAATATGATACTACCTAACTAACCTACCCCACTACTGTAATCGATCGACTTTGCCATGGCGACGTCTCCTTCACTAAATTTTTCAGAAAAAGTAAAAGTCATGGACGTTCTTCTCTGTAAATCATCCGGTGTCCGTTTCCAGATACCTGTGGGGCGCCACTCGAGAGTCTCTGACCTATTGCAGCTTGAACTGCATGCATGAAGGTATCCACTATCCAGTGATTCCAATGGTTGGATTGATAATCACTGTAACTGGATCCAGGCTATCTACTCGCACACTGGAAAAGCCAAATTCTATTCGGAATGTCAAATTGATGATGCGATTATTCCTTTACATGAATGATCACGAGCGAGGAAAAAAAACCCATGTTGAGGTTTTTCGAGGTCTTTCTTATAGCTTCATTAATGGATTCTCATGGTGAATGCGTCAGGTTAGAAATTTGCTGTGAATCGGCCTCGAAAACTAATACGCGTGGTGGTTGGACCAAATTAACTGGCATTCACAACTCCTTTTGTGGTGCAATGTCTGGTTGGATTGTTGGTCTTAAAATACTGATCTCAATAGTTTAATGAAAACGATGGAGACAGTCGAAATTCCTCTGGGATAGGGATCGTGATCGGGAGACGGGACTAGAAATGGGTCCTTCTCCCCTAATTTGTTGTAACTGCAGACCAAAAGTTAATGGCGGAAAATGAGATGAGAACGACGGTGAAAGTCGAGAGCGGTAACTAGTTGGAGCTCATTAATGATTGAATGTCCCACCAGAATCTCTAAATCTCCAACAACCCAATCCTTGCAGCCACCAGATCCTTGTACCCTTCTTCCCTGTTTAGATTTTCAGACAATCGGATCGTTTCCAGTGAAACAGATGAGAACCCACGTCGGATACAGAAACCTGTTAAAATTTATGCGTTAGAGAAGCCTGGTTCGTCCAGTAGCCGTTGCTGCCGATTAAAAGCCATCATTTAATTGCTTAATCGGGACAAGCCGGACTAACTCGGACTTGATGAATCGTCTGCAACTGGAGAGTACTTTTCAGTAGCACTTCACTACAGACACAGCAGTTCAATGTCAGAGAACTGTTTGTTTCCTGTTTTCTGAGTCTGAGAAACGGCAGATTTGATCATCCGAAGACACCACTCCATATTTATGTGCTTTCATACCGTCCAATCGATGCGGCAGCTTTTAAATCTGTACGAGCTGCAGTTGTCTATCAAACACCAGACGCCACTCTGCGGATGAAACCTCCCTTCGGACACGTTCCGTTTGGTGCATTCACTTTCCTTGATCCAGCCTCCTTTCTGTCCCGTCCGAACCAGGGAAGAAAAAATCCTCTCCGGCTCTGTACCCATTCCCAGGAAGACGATGCGACACAGAACTCCAGTTTTCGTTCCATAAGATTATGAGAGGATGAGTATTGAAATATTAGATTTTGAGATTTCTGTTTTAAAATATTTGATCGCTGGGTGGGGTAATCATAGCTTGAATCTCTTACTGATTGCAAATGAAGTACAAAAATGGACTTCTTAGGTCATCAACGATAAAGCAATTGAAAAACGAAAAAAGAAAAGGGTGGATCTGGGAAATCTTGTTCTTAAGAGGAAGTTTATGCTGATTCTTACATTGTTCCTCACTCAAAATATTATTCAGTATTGCCGGTTTTTACAAGTAATCTAAGAAAAACTGCACAGAGTAGGACAGACAGAGAAACAACTGAAAAAGATTTTTTTTTCTGAATCTTTTTGTCTATTTTTTTACAGAAAACTTCGGTTGCTGTTTTCTGTTTAACAGAGAACATCGGCGAGAAGTTTATATCGGCGGCCCATTACTCGAGTAGACGGGGAGTTGCAGTTGAGCTTCCTCCATCGATCAGAGCCGCTTTTGTGTCTCTTCGACCTGGGACTGACGCCGTTGCCGGGAGTCTGTCGCCTATCGTCGTCTTTTTTCCGGCGGACCTTCTTGATCTCCTCGCTTCCGTTAGAATCCTCGGTAGCTTTGTCGCCGTCTCGTGCGCCGGACGGCGACTGATCGACTGCGTCCAAGGCTAGTTCACTCGGTTTGCCGCGTTTGCTACCAGCCTCACGCTTCTCCTGGGCGTACACGCACCACTCGCATCTCCACGTATCCATATCTATTCCGGGGTATGATCTGCTGCAGTATCTGCACATTCGTTCACGTGTCGAATAAAGTTTGATCAGTCTCGAATAAATTTGGGAAGATATCGGTGCAAAATAAAGCAACTTCTTTAATGAGTTTCCACCTAGCCAGAATTTCTAACTGTGTTCATGCGGAAGTCATATTCATTTCTTGGCATTAAAACGATGAACCGAATAAGCATGGCCATTGTCCTTGCTCTACTGTATTCTGTTTTTACCAAGGAGGCGGAAATCCAAACTGCGTTTACAGGAGAAAAATGGGAGATAATGAATGGGAAACGAAGAGCAAGAAGAAAGTCTACACCTAAAATCACTGCGAAATAGATTTAGAAAAATGAAAGTTTGTTTGCGAAGAGAAAGCTGCAAATCCCAGTTGGGTTTCGATAAGATATTCGAAACCATCATCTAAAACCTCATTCTCTAACAAGCGAAGGGAAGAAGACAGGCAGGGATCTCTTCTTTCGTGAGTTCTCCAATTGTCTCGGGATTGAGAGTTTCCAGAACCAAAAACTGACTGAAGTCAATTCCCAAATCGACCGAGCGAGAGGAATAAAGAGTGCGAAGAGAGAGAGAGCTTTCTTACGTGTGTTGAAGGCGGAATCCACAGATTGGGCAGAGAACCAGATCCTTAGAGAAGCCAATGTCTCCGCACAAGCAGCACTCTTTGGCTAGTTTTGTAGCCATGGTAGAGAAAAGCCTGCCTTTCCTTTCCTCTCCACTCGGCTTCGGCCCCTGCTCCCTCTCTCTCTCCTCAGACGCTACTCTCGACTTATATACAGCCACTTCCCTGTAAATCTTCCAATTAATTAATGGATTCCAAGGCGGTGCTTTTTTCTCTCTCTCTCTCTCTCTCTCGCTCGCTCTCCAATTAGTAATTCATTGTTTAATAGAACGTCTCAACCCCCAGATTACGAAATATCACAGTAATTCACTGTTGCAGTAATCCATTCCTCCCACTCGTAAAATGACTCGGATGGCTCGCGAAATTTAACTCACTCTTCGTGAAGAAGACGAGTTTTTTTTTTTTTTTTCTGGGAAAGCACCTGTATGTACTGGTTCTCAATCCAACCCTGAACGTGTACCCAAAGTATTCTAATCTCTGTGCTGGGTGTTGGGATGTTTAGGAATAATCATGTCGGTGATTGGAATTAAAAAAATCGGATAAAAAAATCAGAGAACGAAAGATAAAGTTGTCATTGGGGTGTAAGATCATACTGGTCTCCTCTCTGATTGATTTTGCAGAGAAGAGACTCATGTCGGAAGCTTCGTTCACAAATTCAGCATCGCCTTTGCATCCTTCTTCTTCTTCTTAATCGATCGATCAGTGACTATACATAAATAATTCAATCACACGCTTCTGCTGAAAACCCATTTCCGCAAATTCTATTGAAATTTTTTTAGTTCATCAGAAATTGCAAGAGCTGTGTTTTGTCGGATTGGAACTGCGATTCTATTGGACATTTACCAGAAGGAAAAGATGTAATTTTATTGGGATTTCAGAGAGAATTGGATCCCAAATGGCAGTTATATTCTGGGAATTTCTATACTCGCTGGAAATCTGGCCAGTGGTCATTCAGAACTAAGAAGTCCTTCTGCATTCTAGCTGCTAGCAGACAGCTTACGGTCATCCTATATCATATTTGTTCCCACTTACATCGCTGGTTCTATCTGGCGATGATGATAAATTGGGAAAAACAATCAATTCAGCAGAAATAAGAAAACACGGAACAGTCCTACAAAGGAAGAACTTTTCTAAAGTAAGGGCAAAAGCTTCAAGTAATCTCTCGAAATTAATAAAAGAAAGCCCGACAATGAAGGTTAAGAGTGGGTATAAAAAATCCAGAAGACGAACGCCACGGAAGCTGCTAGTGGCGTAAAACAGGGGCTACCACAGGCGAGTAGGCCACAGCAGAGGGGCGACAAGAGGAAAACCGGAAAAGCAACCAACGTACACCGCCTCATCCTCGGTTGCTGGATGTTGTATTGGGTTATTTTTAAATTTTTAATTGGTTTTGTTGATTTTGATGAAGATAATAAAGTCGGATAAACTGATAAAGAGGAAGAGCTGTAAATTAAAAGCGGTTGTTCTGAAACTTGTGATATCTGAATTCCGATTCTGATTCGATCCCATCTGATCCAGACGGGAGAGAGAGAAGGATTGTTCTTATCCCAGGCTCCGACAGAGTGATCTCAGGTCAACATCCTTGAGTCTGTTCAGGGGGATAAATCATTGAATTCACCGTTAGTTTAAACATTCAAATCTGGGATTTAAAAACTGGTATTGAAATTCACGAGGGTGCACTGTACAGACACTACACAGACATCGACAAAAGGAGAGACAAGAATGGAAGAGAAAAGTTGTTACTAACTTCCATGAGAGGGGGAAGAAAGAGATAGACCCACCGTTTGAGATGATCGGTTTACGCAATTAGCTAACATGTTTCCTTGTCGTACACCACATGTTTGATGAAATGCCAAAGCCAATGCCGAGACGCCCATGCTCTCCTGCAGCATGGCCAGTACTTCTTCTACGCGGCCGAGACGCGGATGCAACAGGTGGCCTTACTCCTCTGCCACTGTTGGGGAGGACAGTTTCTGGGTTAATGTGAAGCTTCAATGGAAATGATCAAAGTTGAAACAGGTTTGGATGTCTGCGACTGAGGAGTGTCCTTCACGCGTGGACGACTAGCTGGTGAGAGACAACTTGAGAAGGGGGAGAATGACCCGGCGAGGGCCCCAACCATGTGTGATTTCTTCTGGAATTTTAGGTTTGACGTACAGAGACGCTGTGCTATGACGAAATAATTTGTTGTTACCGACGGCGAGTTGCGAAATCAGGTTGGAGAGAGTCGGCCGGAACTGTTGAAACTCCGTCTGGCGCAGACTCTTTAACCAGTTTTTCTATCTTCGATTTTATTTAATATGATCTAATGGCTGTGACACGATCAAATATTATTTTTAATCTATTTATGATGATAGTGAAATCACTTGTGTTGTTTAAAGATTCTAATGTGGCTAACCAAATTTTTAAGTGGATTGATCCAAACCTAAATGAAAGTTTGCCCATTTTAAACCAAAAATAAATTAGCACAAGGGGTTTAGCCAGATTAAAATAATTTTTTGGAGAACTCAAGTTTTTATGCGAAATGGATTGAAATGAATCAACCAACTTATTTGAACCAGGCAATTGATCTTATTTTAAAAAAAAACAAGATTTATCTAAGCTCTCTGGAATATTTTTTAAAATTCAACCATTTTCTTGAAGTTCTTCAAAACATAAGGGTAAACACAGGAGGTTAGAGGTTGTACTTACAAATATGGCCAAATGAAAGAGTTAGTCCTTTAATGGAGGTTGTATGCAAGGAACCTTGCTCCCCTTCAGCAGATTTGAATTTTGAAGGTTTGGACTGGGAGGCACGGCAGAAAACAAACATGATGAAGGCCTAAAATCAACACCTCCAGATCTTTAAACTGGAAAAGTCTGTAGGGTCTACCCTGCCTTCATAGGGTATATGTAGAAAACAAGGGAAAAGAAGACACTGCAATCATCTTGATCTCAAGATAATTTAGTGTTGGTTTATCTCTTTTATCTATCCCATTCTTCTATCTTACTATGCTTTTGTGCCAATACGGAAGTACAAGAAAAAGAAACAATTAAACGGGATATCCTACATAGTAGGAAAGAGGGGGGTACTTCCCCTATAGATGGGGATCACCACTCCCGACTAGGTTATCTAGGCAAGTGAAAAACCTATCAAAATCTATTTAGTCACCCAGGTTATGAATAGTTATTGGTTTTCTACTCTATTAAACCTAATAAAATAAGTAGATCCAATTAAACGCAATCCAACTAACTGATCTGATCCAGGTCTGATAACACTAAACTTTCCCTTGAAAAAGTGAAAAAAAATTGCCGATATAAACCTATGGGTCGGACAGGGTATGTCCATTAAATTAGGCCAGCCTAAGGGATAATAAGTTTAATAACCTTTTTAGCAGAAACAAAGACTCTTAAAATCAATAATAAATTGGCCTCTTACTAGCGACCTGGGAACTGCTACACATGCGCCATCGCCATCGCCATCGCCTTCCTAGGAACTGCAGATTGTCATCTGAAAACAGTTTTAAGATAATAATGCCAGATTTGATAAACATGACAGTAAAACGGAAAATGGCCGAAGACAACTCTATAGATAATAAAGAATAAGAGCTTAAGGAGAAATTATTTTATACTGTACCGTTAGCCTTGTCACACAAGTAAGAATATCTAAACAATTTCAAACTCTTAGACTTCCATCAGCTCCCCGCCTCATTGTTAGTCTTTTACACTGCATCGCCTAAAAAACGCCAGGACTTGAGAATCCCTTCTCAAATGAGATAAAGAGACGATGTCCAGATATCATCTTCAAAGCGCTGGAGCAAGGCAGCAGGTGAGAGGCACATTGCTTGTGCCAGCTTCCACACAGCAATAAAGCATATTGCTCTGAAAAAACCACAGTTTTACAGAGACAATTGTATGTGTATGTATCATCAACATGATGTTGGTAAAAGTGCAGTCAACTGTGCTGTAAATAGATCTCCAAGAGCTCCTCGGACATCCATCTGGAAAACATAGTCAAACAAGCATCTTCAATAGTTCAATAACATGCAGGTTTTTAATATGTACTGAGAAAATCTATTTACTGATCGACCAATCACAAAACCCCACCGCAAATCAGTGAAAGATGAAGGAATAGTACTTTTTTCCTGAAGGCAAAAAATTTTTACACTTGTAGTCTGGAAGTGAGAATCCCCTGCTTCCCACCCTTTCCATGATTGATGGACTCCGTTTCCATTCTTTAAATACCTTATCAACCTAAATAAATGTAAAGTTGTCCAGCTTTGGGGAAGCATGCAAGGTAAGATGCCTAGGATTGCATGAAGGGGCTTACATGGTGTGTCAAAGAGTTCTTTCTAAAGGTGAATAGCAGACTCACAAGCATGAATAACATAATGTAAGATTGTGCTTCATAGAAATGATAGCTAAGACTGAAGCCCTTCACTTTTTATTTTCTTTCTTATTCAGATCAGAAAAGCAGTAGCAATCTTTAACGGGTTTTTACACTCACAACAACAATGCCTTATTTCCTTAGACAAAGAGAAGATTCCAAAAAAGAAAATTTTCATAAAATACATTTGTTAAAGCTTTTCATAGTTATTTCCCACACAAGTGGAAAAAGGCTTCTTTTGCTTCAAATCCAAATTTCCTCTTCAAAACATTATGGAAAATTACTCCACAAGAATGAACGAAGCCTGGAGTATGACACCTATTCTGGCAGTCTACACGGTTTTCCATGTCACAACTAAAAGATGTCTTAACTTTCCTCCCTTGTCTCTCCTCCCACCTCCACCAATGATCTCCTCTTCTCCTTCTATTTTTTGTTTTTTCTCAAATTTCTTCTCTCCTTCTTTTCTTCCTCCCCTCTTAATCTTCTTTCCTTCTCCCATTCTCTTTCTAAGAAAAGAAAGCTAGGAGCAACTAGCAGTTGACCACCAACAGCAGCAACATTGTAGTGGTTGACTGAAAACAGATGGACCAGCAACTGGAAGAGAAGGAAACAGGAGGAGAAGAGAAGAGAATGAAGAAGAGAAAGGGTGGATCTGCAAAAAGAAAGGTAAATCAATGGGGAGGAAAAAGGAAAGAAGGCAAGTTTGAGGTTTTCTCCCAATGAGCTGGTCTATATAACATGTAACACCGCAGCATGCCAAATAAGCGACCATGTCTACCATGAAAATTTAGACACACCACCCCTCCCCATCTCCTCTGAACAATAGGGGAGGGTTCCCTTGCCCTCCCTAAGTCATGAAATGGCAAGAAGGGAAGGGATCCCTCCCCCAATGCAAAAACATAATGGGGGAGGGGAGCAAATCCCCGCATATCACCCTTCCAACAGACCAGGGGAAAGACTCCCTCAATTCAAGTTTCCTTTTTCATTATTTTTTTTACAATGACATCATATACGTCACTCTAAGTCAACCGGCTTGACCTGGGTTCACCTGACCATGTCAATGACTAGATAGGTTTTTATAGCACTATTTTAGATGTCATAGATCACTTCTTTTCTGAAAATGATGTCATAGATCACTTGATTTGTAAAATATGTAGCTACAATCTAGTTACCTATATGTCTAGTCAATATGAGTTAAAATATTATTTTGTAATTTTATGATTATTTGAATATTTTATTAAGTTATGTCTTAAAAATTTTATATGCTTATTTACCCATGGATAACCAGACCCCTAACCCATTCCGAATGAAATGGGTAATGAAATTAAGGATAAACAGAATGAGAGTAGGATAACCCTTGACAGTTCTACAAATTATCTGTTTACAACCATACAAAAAATACTAAACAACAAATAGGTACTGAAATGATTACCTGATCACAACAAACTAGTTTAGTGATCAAAGGATAAAACTCGCTTAAATGTCTTCTGAATATCTGACTGTTCATCAGCGACATCCCCTTAAGCACCTGCAAGAGTAGGCACAATCATTGGCATTCCTCATTGAATGGAACAAGCAGCAATTATAAGAATAGAAGAAAGATGAGACAATTTTTAAAGATTTAAGGAGAAAAATAACTTCTCATAACAGCAAAACTGATCAAAGACTAGGAGTTTTTACAGTGCCTGATACTAGCAGTTTTGCACTTCATTCTTCATCTTATGTCATGGATGAACTACAAATAATTGGACTACAGAAAGAATTAGATAGCAAATATGTAACATACCTTTACAATAATAGGAGCCCTTAGCTCAAGAACCCTATGAATGTCCACCCCTGAAGTCTCTCCTGTGCTAGGCTGGATATCAGATGCCTCTTTCAGTATTTGCCCACAGAAGGACACCAGTTTCTCCTCAGCAATGGCCTTCAGCTTCCCCTCCTTGCTAGCCACTCCAGCACTTTCGGAGTCACTGACAACAGCATAAGAGCCGCTGTTGTTCATCTGATCTTCATTGCCAGTATCACAAACTGAGGTTGTCTTTTGTAAGATATCCAAATAAATGGAAGTTCCAGCTATTTCTTGCCGAAGAAGATTTAAAGGTGACCTGGACAACCATACATTGATAAAAAAATAAGTATCCAGCTCACGCGCTGCAGAAAGAAACACAACTCAAGAAATATGTATTTACCTTTCGGAAGGTATATGATGCATACGCATTCTAAGATTTGAATATGAATTATATGAAGAAGCAAACTCAAGTACCGACAGCAGAATGTCCATGACAGCAATTTTTTGAGGAGCCTTTAGCATGGTCCAGTATTTCTTCTGAAATCATTTGGGAAAACTGCCTCAGTAATGCATATAGCATGTAACCAGTGAGAAATTATTAAATTTTCACACGACAAAAATAGATAAGATGAAATGAAAACACCATATCATGATAACGAGTTTTAGAAAGATTTTAACCTGAATGCTATCAATAGCACCAAGCAGTAATAGTTGAGTTATGCACTTGCTCCTTATTGTCCCTAGCAGTGGATTTTCCTCCTCTTCCGTGGGAGTAGGTTCGACTTCATCTGGAATCTGCAACATATTAATTGAGATAGGAATCATCTGCCCCCAGAGACGACAAGTATTTACTAGTAATAGTGTGACTGCTGAAAATGACAAAAAGCAATAGAACAGACATGGATTGATATTTATAGTACACCAAAAAATAATTAAAATTAGGATGTTAGGAATGAGTACAAAAAAACCCAAATATGTGAAAGGAAAATGCACTCCCAGCTCACTTGTCTTTTGAAATGAAAAAAACTCCTGAAGTTAATATTTAACTTTCAGTTTTGAGTCCCAATTAAAAGAAGTTAATGCCAGATTAAAAGCTGTGTATGACTTTTGCTTAGAACATACAGATCCTATCACTTCTTATTTGGAGATTGTAGAGGAGGAAAATAATTCTTGTAGACAATCCCAACATAGACAAAACAAGAATTTTGAGATACATCTGAAATAAAAAGAAAAGAGACTGACAAATTATTGAAGATTTGAATACTTCATCTCACCAAAAGGATAGTCTAAACCACCAATTCTTGAACAGACAAATGTCCGTGTTCTTTGACAATGCAGCAAAAACATAAGTAGGAGACGCAAGCTGACAGCTCAAAATTGGTGATGGGTAACTTACAAAAACATCAAGGGTTACAAAGGGATCTTCAGGATATTCAATACCCTAACTTGCCTTAAGTTTGTCCTTTTCCTTGCTTTTTTTTTTTTTTTTTTTTTTTTTTTTGAAATCTTCGCTCTTTGAAATTTATGAAGTATGTTTTCCTAAATGACTCATTAGTACCTACGAAAATTTTATATTAACTTCAGCTTTTTTTTACTGGATCCTCTTATGTAGGATCCTAACCAAAAACTCAGAACAACAGCAAAAACCGAGAATGAAACACTACAATAATACCTTGGTAGGTGAAGATGGTACAAGAGCCTCTGCAGGACGGTTCCTAGATTTAGAAGTGAGATTTCTGAGCAACAGATTGTCCATCATATTACCCATTAACCTTTGACCAAATGTTTGACTCCGTTCCAAGCTTTCAGTTTCAGCAGGTTTAGGAGAAGAGGGCCCTATAGAATTTCCACCAAGTAGTACTGAGCAAGAATCATTTCTTATTGAGAAAACAATAGCATATACAAGAAAAAAAAGTTAACTCCAAACCTTCAGATTCTTCCAATTTTATTTGGGAAGCCGTTTGTCTGTTATTATCAAGCCTAAACAAAGAGCTGAGGTCTTTCTGAGGACTATCGCTATCACTCATAAGATTCTCAGAGACCTTTCCATTGTCCTGAGGACCCACTCTGCCACTATCAGCATTAGATGAACCATCATTTTGGCTACCAGCTGAATCTATTGCAATAGTAGGATGGCCACTTGGGTTGTCCAAACCTAAAGAGTTGAGCAGTTCCAGGGGTTGTGTTGTGTAAGTTGCATCCCTGATGTTCACAGATCAAACAAATTGAGATGACAAAACAAAAAGTTAAAAAGAACCGAAAAAAATGGTAACTGATCAATTTTATACTATCGAAGTCATACCTAATGCTTTTCAGTAGAGTGTCCCAGTCATTATCACTAAATTGGTGACCTCCAACTTCTATTAGATGTACCAATGCGGCAAGAGAAATTGAGACCACAGATTGGTCTGTTTTTTTGGCACAATCCAACAGCAATCCTAGGAGTGGGGGTAGCATAAATGACACCTCCTATGCAAAATAAAAGTTTAAAAGAAATCAAAACAGAACAGAAATGCTCATTTAGATAGTGCAATAAATAAACTAGCTTTTTCCATTAGCTGAGCAATTTCAGAAAACATAGACATGCAAACCAGTGTAGATACCTTATAAAAAGTGTTGAAAAGATTGCACAATAACTGAAGTGAATGGATGCTGGATTCACGAAGCCACTCATCACCAGAAGAGACAAAGCCATCTTTACCAGCATGTCTCACATGATGAAAAATTGGGAAGAGAACTCGATGAAAGATGCTCTCCCAGAAAGTTGAGGAGAACTTATGACCTCTCTCATTCAGTAAGTCAAATAGAACCTCCAGTGCACAGTTTCTGACCTCAACTCTGTAATCAGAGGTCAGATCAGACAAGCCCGCCAGCATTGGAAACCAATAATGCTCAGTAACATCAAAATTTGACTCCACGCCAGTGTTGACAGGTTTGAGTGCACCACCAGGAATGAGACCCTGAAAAATAAAGTATTAAAAAGAAAAATAGTTTTAGCCCAAGTTTGCCTTATGAATCAAACTGTCACCTGGTACCAGCATTGTCATTTTTATTTTTATTTTAAAAAAAGCATAGTCATAAAATGGGGAATGCCACCAAAGAATGCAGTATGGAATGCCGATAGCTGTAAATATTAGAATATTGAGATATAAATTATTCTAAAAGTTTGACAATACACCAGATTGACACTAATGAAACAAAGGTTAATAAACATAAAAAGATCCAATTTCCCTAATCAGTTGGAATGTCAAAATAAAAATAAGGTGCCTCTAGGATGACACAAGACAGAAAACTATTTAAGCATTTGAATTTGTGACCATGCTTTTTCTTTGCTAAACATAAGAGAAAAGAAATAGAATAGCAAAAATACTCCACGGAAAGTCAGACCTCTGCAAGGCGATCTTCACAAATACGCAAGAGAGCAATGGCCTTCAAGCTAATGCGGGGAGAGCTTTTATTATTGGCAAAACCAATAAGACAATTAACACAATCCATAAAGCAGTCACCAACGACTTGATCAAAGTGTTCCAAAATCACTGCAATTCATGGCATAAGAAACAATGTAATCAAGTTACTTCATTATAAATAGAGAATATAACAGTGTCTTTTAACCTACGCACAAATATGGTTCCTACCTTGTTCAACATTTTCGAAGGCACTTTCAACAATGGGTTCTGAATCATCATCTGCAGCAGCTGTAAAAATCATAAAGACACTACGCCACCCTGATTTTATGCTTCCAACCTTTGATTTTATCATCTGAAAAAGAAACCAAAATTAATTGATAATTCGTTTTTCATTTTATTTCAGATATGCAATATGTTAAAATTGGCCAGAATCTATCTCAAAATCACTAACCAAAGTTACAAGACCTATTCCCAATGTATAAGCCTACCATCATCCAAACTCCTAACCTATGGGACTATTCACAATGCCCAAATAACCAACCTGAGACACTGATTACACTTATCGCCATAGAATGGCAGGGCCTTTACCCAGTAACACTTTTCCTCACATCCAAGCCCAAATGAACAAACCGACTTAGGGCATAGAGAATATATAGATAAGCCACAGAACAAGAACAAACCTGGGTTCAGTTGTTCCAATAGCATTAAAAGTTAGGACAGGTTTATTCCAAAATGATTAACCAAAGTAAGAAGCCTCTTCCCGACATATATGTCCTGGATCATCTATACCCATAACCAAAGTGTACTACTCACCCGTTAACAACCCCTCTCACATGTAGAAATACAGCCTAAAACATGGACTACTTATACAGGCCATAGAATAGTAAAGTTTTTTATGTACCATCACCACAAAGTTTAGCGAAAAAGAAAAAATGAGGTGGAATCAAGATTTTATCTTTTCTTTACCTAATATAAAGCTCTCCTCAGTGCAATTCCATTGATAAATGAAAGGATGTGTATATCAAACAATGAAAAACTAAAAATCTGTTAAACTTGGATATACCTGAACAATGCAGTCAACAATGAGACCACGTATAGATTGATTACGACTGTTCCTCATGAGAACAACAAATGGTTTCAAAATGTCATTCTGGAAAGTGAAGTTAGTGAGCTCAGCACGTTCCAGGTACTTCATACCAAGCTGCCTTAATGAATCAATAGCATACATTGCAATCTTTTCATCATGATGACTCCCAGCAGAGATAAAATGGTTAGCTAAGACAGACCATATCCTTGCCCAGACCTGGAATGTTCATTCGGAAAAATGTTAAGCATCTTTATATCATAAGGTAGCACAAAACTCATTAGTCAGTGTCATCAATGCCTTGCCAAAATAATATTTGGTTCAGCTACCTGAATCAATAGGATAACAACTGTTTTTACTGATCCCAGTCCAGTTTCAAGAGAGAATTTTGTATAAGCACAGGCAAATTATCTGTGTATATACCTTAGGCCATCTAAGCATTTCCCTAAAGTTCCTTTATAACCCCAATGGATTTTATTATTACATGATATGCCCTGGCTTTCATGTTAACATACATTTGCAATGGTAAGACAATCTATACCATGGAATTTATAAGAATAGGTACAATGAGAGAAAGAGAATACCATGCGTATTCTAGCCATATTATAGTAGCTGATCTCCACAAGTTTCTGCAAGCTGAAAACACGAGCTGGTGTTTGTTTAAGCTCTTCGGCTGATACACCACAGAGAGCTGCAAAGAACTCCACCACAGAATCACTGTGCAATTTCGCACTGTTCACAAATATTTGTTCTGCTGGTTTCCCAGCCAACTCCTTAAGAGACTGAACTACTGCATCCTTGGATATCTGATTTGATCCTTGCATCACAGTCGAGGTAATAGCTGGAGTAGAAGTAATGTATTCCAGCCGAGAAACACATTCCAGAACAGCATTCCAAGTGTCTTGTAGACAGTCTATCCCTAGATCACATAAACCCAACAGAGTCCTCAAGGCTTCCACATTTTTACTCCGCATCTCCTTTGGAGCATGTAAGAAAGTAAATCTGTACAAATGTAATCCAAAATGTTATAAGTAGAGTAAGTCATA
Source organism: Aristolochia californica (assembly GCF_029961685.1). Taxonomy (NCBI): domain Eukaryota; kingdom Viridiplantae; phylum Streptophyta; class Magnoliopsida; order Piperales; family Aristolochiaceae; genus Aristolochia; species Aristolochia californica. The sequence continues at coordinate 7,067,339 of NW_027181992.1, read as the reverse complement.
ACAGCAATGACAAGAAAATTCCCACTGTAATCAAGACACTTTTTGAGGATCTATGAAGGTTCTACAAGACTGGTTTATTTTTATTTTTATTTTTTTGAAAGTTTTATTATGCAGAACAAACAACAACCAGAGGTGAGTTCCCTTTACAATAAGAGATTGAAGGGAAATACCTTGTTTAGCAAGAGAATCAGCTAAAGAGGTAGTTGATCTCAGTACATGAGTCCAGAAACAAGCAAGATCTAGAAGAATGATCCAATTAAACTAATTGTAGCACTCAACACATTAAACTATCACTCAACACGGGTCATTCCTACTGGAAATAGTTGCCTAACAAACACAGATGCCCAAAATCAAGAGCAAGAAGAAGAGAATATAGAAGCCCTGGATGAACAGAGACCTTCTTCATTGGCAACAATTGGCAGCAATTTAATTATCCAGCTGGGTTGCAAGTAGATGTGTGCCGGAGTCACCTCAGACGAGCCCAGGACACAAGCCTGACTTGCTGCAATTCACGAGAGTGAAAGACACTCATCTTTCAGCAAAACAATTTCCCAGTCAAGTCCAAATGATAACCAGGGATCAGGTGTAACAAAAAGGATTCCTACAATCTACTCACACTAGATTATCATTCATGCGGTGTCCGGCTTCAGTTTGCTTCAAGATTGATGCCATTTGTCGACGCTTTCTCTGGAGAGGCTCCAAAAACACCTTTAGATACCATCTAGTTAATTGGAAGGAGGTTTGCTTGCCTCACAATAGGGGTGGTTTAGGCAGAAGGATATGAACAGAGTCCTCCTGCCCAAATGGATCTGGAATTTTAACGTCAAGCACAACAGCTTATGGAGAGATATGGTTAGGTTCTACCTACAGTTTTTCGGGCATTGGTGGAGAGAGGGTGGAGCCACCCGTCACTTATCCCTGATTTGGAAATCAGTATACAAGTTGCTCCCCGTCTTCAGGTTTGCAACCTCTTTCTTCACTGGAAATAGGAGGACTCTCCTCTTCTGGGCAGATGAGTGGTGCGGCCCCCGCTCCCTCTCAAAGGACTTCCCGAGGCTATCCAGGGTGGCTAGGAACCTTAGCTGCTCAGTGGCAGATTTATGGAGCAATCAGTCTTGGAGTCTTCCATTTCGCCGGGGGGCTGAACGATAAGGAAGCCAACGAAGACACCTTCAGATACCAGGCTCAACTCAAAAAACTCACATGGTATCAAAGCAAGTTGAATGTATGAGTCAAGGTCTAGTTTGAGCTCCCCAAGTTATTTGTGTGTCATGTGCTCCATGAGATAGTCTGTTGTTGATTTTTAGGACTCCATGATTTAGGTCATGGAGAAAAATGAGAGAGACACCATTGGGAGAAAACTGGAGGTTATGGACTTGATCCAAACCCTCCCCCATAAGGTATATTTATAGATATCAAAACTACCAATATTACAAGTATACCCTTCACCCTAATAAGAGTGAAGAAGAGACAAGAAATGTAAACTAATTACATCAGTGCCACCCTAATTACATCATATATTCCAACACCCTCCCCTCAAGCTGGGAGGTAGTGGCAGTGATCCCAACTTGAACCAAATAACATAAATGTAGTAATAATCCCAACTTGGTAGTAGCGATGTACCAAGGATAAGTACGAAACTGGACACAAACTCTCAAAAGGTAAAAATGGGTGATAAAACATAAGTCGAAACCAAACTCAAAGGATTTCGAACGAATATAGTGAAAATAATCACTAAAGTGGGTAATGTCTGGCATTCACAAGACGGCGATAAAGACCCACGGGTATATATAAAAAGTTTCAATGGACTTAAAACACCCATATGAATAAAAGGGACCAACCAAATCAATACTTTAAAAGGGGTAGCCAATAAGGGTAAGTGAGAGTCAAATAAAGGATGGTAGGAGAAGGAGTGCCAAAGGGTAATGGGTAATGGGTAAAGAGGAATATACAATGCTAAGGCCACCATGTGATTTATTTGTCGAAGAAATTCAGAATTTGCATCAAACGAACCAATGCCAACGATAGTTAGCAAATAATGAACCTAAGGCAAGCAACCGAGGAGTTCTTCTTCAGAAATAATGTCTCAATCAAAGAGACACAATAGCAGTAGCGGAAATGGGCCAATGCCCAAATAACATGCACCATATGTGCAGTTGTATAGTAGCGGATAACCGGTAAATAATAGAAATCCTTAAGAATAATAAGGACACATGAAATAATCCGCAACGTGTCCATCAGTAAATAAGGAAGTTGCACCACATCCGGGTAATAATCCACAATAACAATCTAGCCGGAGAAAAAAAAACCGAGTTGAACGGAGTAATATATCAAACCAATATAGCTGAGTCCCAGGAAAAATAGGTAAAAACCTTATGACCCGGACCTGTATAACGAGCCAGAAACACAAGTGGGCTAAGTCGGGTTGACCCGGCGGGTCCGGTCCAAGACTCAACAGCCGACTGAACCGGCGGTTTAAATCAGGTTTCCTAACTTAGGAAATCCGATTTTTCATGATGTTCCTCCTGCAGAGTGGAATGGCAGAAACCAGAGGGAAAGATCATTGCGGTGCCGGCTGAGGCAAATATTTCCATAATGGAAAATCAATAGTGCCTGAAATAAATCACTGGCAGATAGACGTTTCGTCTTCCTCCCCACGGCACCAGTGATTGCAGAGAGTCAGCATCGCGGTAAGATGAATCGACGAAGTTTGGGGTTATCTTCTCCAACAATGGCAACAAGACTGAGATTCGCGCAAATCCGCGAGATTATTTTTCCCAAATGGAAACAAAGCCCTTGCTCAACCTCCTGGCCAAACACGGGAGCGAAATAAGCAGAGGTAGAGCTCTGCTCTGATAAGGGGGTTCTGTGTGGCGGCGCCGATTGGCTGGGCACGGTCGACACTATGTCGAGGCCAACAGTGGCGACGGTGAAGAGAGCATCGACTGTGGTTGTGGTTTTCAATGGTGATAGGCGACAGCATCAGGAGAGACGATGATACGGTCCTAGTTGACCCGGATTAACTCGGCACGGTCCAGGTTGACCAGAACAAGCTTGGCCCGGATTTAATCTGCGCTTCCAAACTTAGGAAGAAATATTAATTCGGTAACAGTGTTTCTTCCCCACGGCGCCAAACAAAACCAGAGATAGCGATGAGTAGCATATAGTGACGAGCAATGAAAATTCAGGAAAGTCAATCACGATCTTCTAATCAAGCTCCAACCGAATAAAAATCAATCCAACAGAAAGATAAAAAAATCGGAAACTTATGGGATCTGTTTCTCGGTATGGAAATGCCAACGGCAATAGAAAAATAGAGATGGCAATCAAAGGAGTTTCCGAAATCTTCTGTTAATCAGCTTAACAGCAGAGAGCCGACGGCTCCTTCTTCCCCACTCGCTTCCGAACAGAGCGGGACAACAGTGAGATACAGCAGCAACATAAAATAATAACGATGACAGCAATGGTCCAGCAATAAGCGATCATGAGAGCAGAGAGCCGTGCAGATTCAGCAGAGGGCTTCGAAGTACCAGGCTGGATTTTCTAATGATGGATTAAGTTCCAAAAAAACTTCCAGTAGGATACGATTTATCAGCAACTTCCGGCAAAGAGCAATGCACAACAGGAATAAGCCGAGCAGATAGAACTTCCAGAAATAGAAGAGCAGTCATGAATCAATTAGCAGCGATCATGTATAATCAATAGAGATTGATGGCAATAATCTAGGCGAGACAGTGGAAGACTTCCAAAAATAAAAACACACAGCAGCAGGACAACAATGAAAAAAGGAAAAATCTGTTGTAAAGGATTTACTTATATGCTCCTTCGTCGTCTCCGCACCAGCAAATATTGAGATTATTTTGAGGCCAGAGAACCAGAATAGCAATATAAAAAAAATAAAGTGAAGTTCCAGCGATGACAAAAAATAAAAAACAAAAGAAAAAATTGGTTTCTGGAATTCTAAAAAAACATACCGCTAGTCCTGAAAATCAATGCTCTGATACCATGTTGATTTTCAGGACTCCATGATTTAGGTCAAGGAGAAAAATGAGAGAGACCATTGGGAGAAAACTGGAGGTTATGGACTTGATCCAAACCCTCCCCCATAAGGTATATTTATAGATATCAAAACTATCAATATTACAAGTATGCCCTTCACCCTAATAAGAGTGAAGAAGAGACAAGAAATATAAACTAATTACATCAGTGCTACCCTAATTACATCATACATTCCAACATCTGTGTTCCCCATGAGAGAGTCTATCCACGTCTCAGGCCCATTATGTGTAAGCCTGGACGTGAGGGGGCGTATTGAGTGAGAAAAATTCCACATTGAAAAATAAGAAGAAAATTTAATAGGTTATAAAGTTGAACAATAGGCCTCCTAAGTGGTTAGTCATTTTGGGATAAAACTAGGCTCAACTCAAAAAACTCATTATTTGAAATGGAGGAAAGTCTGGTGCAAGGGTGGTGACTGGTGAGGCTGGAAGGAAGCTTCGCATGCAATAGAGGAACTTAGACCAGCCGAAAGACATGTGAGTGGCCTCCGGGATGGCTACACGGGCCATCATGGTATGGCCCCGATACTTGACAATGCGGCATTTGGTGGCATTTTTTTTCGATAAGCAGTGATGAAGCTAAAGTGCCAAGGACAAGTCTAGAGCTCCTTGGACCTTGGTGGGCAATCATGGTCGTTCTTGGTAGCTTCCGTGAACTGAGTGATGAAGGAAGCGCAGGCCACAGTCGGGACAACAATGAAGGAATGCTTCGCCCTAGTCTTAACCGTCACGCGAACGCATGGAATGGCACGGAGAGCAACCCGTGTGATTGTCAGCACGGTGGGGGCAGTAGACGAACCGGAACCGGATGGCGGAGGGTGGTTCGGCATCGTGGGGAGGTCTATTTTGGTTCAGTTGTCTACTAACTGTAATTCAGTCAGTGTCGTCTTCGTCGGTCCTCAAAATGTCACACGGAATGCCTAGCCGAGAGCTCATGATCTCGTCGTCTTCGTTGCAGCAATGGAGAGATGCAGAAGCATGGACGGACCTTCCATGGTCATGTCTCTATTGTCTGTGTCTTGCCGTAGAGGTGACCTCAGCTGCTCTGCCAGGCTTTGACCCCGAGTACGGTGGGGTGGACGCTGGCGGTTGTCGCTGCGATCGGGTGGTGATTCCGATTGAGGGCATCTCTCATCTCTCATCTATCCACTTCTTTATCTTCTTAATCACCAATTTTGTGTAAGCTTCATCTTCCAATTCTGGCAAGGTCCTTTCCCCAGATTAGGAAATCATCTTTAGGGGTTGGCTTTGGCAGCAGTTCCAAGGGAAATTTGAAATTCAACAAAATAAAAAACTTGTGAAGCAAAATCAAGATTGGTCTATTGCAATGGGTGAGTGTGCTAAATACCATGCCTCCGATTCCAAACTGTCACCTTCTTCACTCAAAAATTTTCAACTCTGATAATTGTAGAAGGAGATTCAGAAATGGTGGATCTCTAGGTTTGCAAAAAAAAAGCCCCCTAAATTCATACTCTAACACATTAGGTGAAAAAGGGTATCTCTTGCCCCATTCAGTGACTGGAAGCTCTGCCTAACTTTAAATTTTGGGCTATGACCTGTAATTTTCTTTTGAAGCCTTAAGATTTAAGTTTGTATTGTTTTTTTTTCTCTAGGCAATAAAGTTATTCGCCCATTCTGCCCAAAAATAAAAAATAAATAAGTACATGAAAATAATAAAAATAAAAAATAAAAACTATTTGCAGCACATTGATCAAACTACTAGAGCTATTATACAGGCCCCTTTTCTTGTTGGCCCTTTGACAACGGGGCCCACCTAAAATGGCAAAAGAGTAAGTATATGCACAAATTCACTGGATCACAATGCAGGAAATACTATTTTGGTGCCTTCCAGGAAAGAAATTCGAAATAATTACAGCACAAATGGTGTCTACCAGAGTGACTAAATATTTACCTCACAAGAGATGTCAAGAAGGCATAACGCATGGTATCCATTCCAAGAACACGAGTGATGTGTATTCCTGACCTGAAACCCTCCATACAAAGAACAACTCTGGGCTTATTATCACCTTCCTCCATGGTGACTGAGAAAGCAGCAAGCACAGGCCACCCTACAGCTTCAAGCATTGGCTTCACAAGTTCAACCTGTTGAGCAGTATAAAAGACACCTCTTTTCCCCCCTTGCCTTTTGAAAAGAGCTTGTGTCTGTTTTATAACATCTTCATTCTCTGTCTTAATGTCAGTTGCTGATTTTCTTCTTGGAAGAGCCAAATTAAGAATACTGACCAGCCTGCCCCTCTCCTCTGTTTCTGGCCTTTGTTTACTACTCTTTGTGTCATTTTTCATCTTTATTTCTTCCTTAACAATTGAATCATAAATTTCCTCCAGGAGCTCCTTCGGAGCACAATCTTCTGCATCACTCATCATGTTCATGCGCAAGAAATCAGACTTAGCCATCTTAGGCCAAACCATTGGATTATGAGCATCGGTGTTCAACATAATCACTGCATATGCAAGAACATATGCAGTATCTGCATTCCTGAACAGTCCTGGATTGTCCGCACAATATCTGCAAAGAAATCACATAAAAGAAAGAATCATAATGTGCATGGATCACCTGAACTGGCAACGAAAAAGCTATTCTACAGAATATCATTCATCCCCAGAACATAATAACAGTTGTAGGTCCTAACATTCACAATATCACAGATCAGATTATTTATCATTTCATATGCATCAGATCATGGATGTGATCACCCTGAAGTTTTTTAAGTGTGATTTCTTATAGAAATAGTGCTTATGATGAGATACCAGTAGCTGTGTTATAAAATTCAAGACTAGACTGGCTAGTTGAACCTGGTTCAACAGGACCCAGTCCATCTCCCAGATCACAATTACATAAGACCGCAATTGGGTCAAGCCGGTTGACCAGGCTAGGTTTATTGATTCAACCAGTGAACCAGCTGAAGCGCCTAATCAACCTAATATGCACTTGTGTAGGGACCTCACAGGGGAGGGGCCCCTGTCACTCAGATCACTGGCAGGGAAGAAACCCTAGCCTGCCCCCACTGTCAATGGGGAGAAGGGCAGAGGCTCTCTCCCATTGCTAAAAATGCAAAAGGCCCTCCCCAAGATGCAGGGCAGGGGAAAAAAGCTCCCCCAATGTGTATTTTTCTCTTTTCTTAATTTTTTTAAATCATAAATGACACTATCCAGTTCAACCAGCAGTGAAACCCCATTGATCTGGGTTTAAAGGGACCAAGTCACCTCGTCGATCACCGTTTCAAAAAAAATTGGGTTTTTACGACATTGTTTTTTTTTTAACGAAAACAGTGAGAATTTCATAAAAGCAGGAGAATGTTCATAGGCTAGCCTACCTACCTATAATAATATGAAAATAATTAAAAATACATAAAAGACGTTATGTAGGATCAAGTAGAGGAAACTAATCTCCCACAACCAATCTGACTGAGTAACAACTACACAGGCTAGCTGATCTGGCATGATTTGGCACTCCATGAAGTATGCAACCAAGAGATCTGATAACAACTAGTAATGTGACAAACCTCACCAAAGAAATGCAATAAGCACCAAACTGGATGCCTATCAGGGCCAAACCAAAATTGCTCTAACTTACGATTTTTTTTTCCCAAATTATGTCATTTAACTAAGCTAGAAAAGACTTTGTATGACACTAAGATGAAAGAGTTGTGTACTCAGCAAAAGTGAATTTTGTTATGTGTTTCTCATGATGTGCACATGTTTTTGATAAACCATCTCATTTTGTATAACAATAGAATAATAACAAGATTAACACCACTAAACTGAAGTTTTCGAAGAGAAATACTAGCCACTATAGCCTTTAATCTTCGATATATCTCATCCACATGATTAATACCACATAATAAATTTTTTTATTTTTTGAATGGCGAAATTGGTGAATTGAGAGAGAGATGAGGGAGAAAGGGAGAGTGAGGGAGCAAGGGGAAGAGCGAGAACTGAAAAATAGGTGATTTGGGGAGAAAATAGAAGAGAATGGATTTCTGGAAGAGAAGCAGCTTTGCTGCCTTAGAATCCGAGCCAGAAAGGCCCTTCTTTCTTCTCTATAATCAGGGTTTAAAAGAAGAGATTGTGAGCAAGAGAGTGAGGAGGAGAATGGAGATCAGCATGGAGGAAGACAAGAGGAGATCGAGAGATAGAGAATGCTGATTTGTTTGGGATTTTTGAAGGCAATGGTAGAACCGAGTTCGCTGCGGAGTGGAAAGGAGAGAATGGATGGCAAGTAGTTTCAAGGAGTAATGAAATGTAGGTGTTTTCACTATGAAGGTACAATTCTTAAGATTGAGGAAGTAGGACCAAAAAATCAAAAGAAGATCAAAATCTTTGTCAGCAATGGAGATAAGTCTTCCTTCATAAAGATTCTAGTAGATATTGGTCACCTATTGGTACAACAGATGGAATCAATCTTACAAACTTACGATGGAAGAATACACAGCAAGGAGGTCTAAACGAGGGACTCACAATATGTCATTTCCATCTTCCACTTCCCAAGGACAGAATGTAGATCATCCACACTCATGCAACCAATATATTGGCCAGAATTCACATCCCTCAGTCCACAGATGATGGTTTCAGCTGGTTTCATCTTAATGACTTTAAAAACCTTCCTACAAAAACCTCGCAAACACCTATTACAGATACTCTTCCACCATCATGTGCAGATTCAAACCACCAGACAAGCCCAAACACACTACCTGAAGCACCTGTCTGAAAAACGTCACCCAATATTCAGATACAATACCACTTGTCAGATTCATTTCCAAACCAATTTCTTATTCAACTTCCCATATCTCTTCATGAAAAGGGAAGACAAAAATATTCCATCTTCCTGGTTACATCAATCAAATGGAGTCTACATAATGCGGAATTGCTTGGAGATCAAATCTCAGAACACTGGAGTCTCTCTTATTCACCCACAACCTTCTTTTTGGGCAATGGAAAATGGTTTATTCAAATGTGCTAGATCCTTTCTACTTGAAACAGTGAGTGTCTGATTTCATGCACCAAAATTGTGGAATGGCATAAAATTACTCCTATGGAGCCCTCTGGAGTTTGGCTAATAGTGATTGACCTCCCTATCGAGAGCTATGGATTGATGAAGTATTCCAAGCCATTGCCAGAAAGTTTGGCAAACTCGTTAAGATCGATGACTCCACCAGCTTGAAGAAGAGGCTTGACTTTGCACGACTGCACATTCAACCTTTCCACATCGTTACCAAAACTCATTTGGATATTTTTCTAGGATCAAACTTATTTGCAGTCCCGATCATGCCAGAATCCGGCACTGGACCCTAGAAGAAGCACAAAAAAAACAATATTTGGAAGCAAAAAAGGCTAGACCGAGTCAAAGTGGAGTTTGTCATCCAATATCTAGTGAAGGTGACTCCGACCCAATCACACTTCCATCCTTAGCACACTATGCGGCAACAATTTATGAGCCAAATTCGAATTTCAAATCCATGGAGACAACCCTGACTTGCCCTCAGAACTCTGTCCCAAACTGCCCACCTATCATCGTTGCCAAAATAATTGCTTTACAGCCTGGCTTACCTAACAGTCCTAACCACATCTTTGACATCTTTCACCAAAATCAACAAACCTCTCAAACAAAACTGTAACTGTCATCACCTAACCTTTCCACACTCCCCTCCAAAACAATAAATGACCTACCAAATCAAGAAAGCACTTTGGCAATCCCCAATCACCATAATAACCCAATAACTCCCCCTCAAAATTCGGTCAACATGTCACAAGATTGTCCAACTGCCAGCAAGGCACTTTTATGAGACCACCCAAAGCATATCTCTGAATGGACAAAAGTGAAACCCCCCAATTGGCAACACATCATCAAACCCTTACCAAAACCTCCTTGTCCACATCCAATGCTTTGGCTTTCTCTTTCAGCTACACCCAAAGACAATATACAAACCAGCATACACCTGAAACTACTTTTGCCCACATGCAATGCTTCGACTTTCTCTTTCAGATACACCCAACCCAAATAAAATAATCATAATAAACAAGCAAACACCTCTCTCCTCACAATTCTAGGCCAAATCATGGATATTAACCTTCAAATTCAAACATTTATCAGCCACCAGTGCTCTAAACCTGAAAGGACATAACTTTGAGGAGCAGCCAGAAGAAGTTACAAGTGGAGAAAAGGGAAAGGAATTGATGTTGGTACCAGCAGAAGAGAAGATCCTCAACTCTCAAGCAAAAATCCCGGCCTAAGTCAATCACCAATCAAAAAGATTACTATGATAGTGAAACAAGGGAAAAGATGTTTGAAATTACTAAAAAGTTCAATTCGCCCATGAACAAGGAGGTCAAAAAACCTAGAGTAGCACAAAAAAGAAAAGAAAAAAATTATCATCGTCTCTTGGAATGTCAGAGGAGTTGACAGCCCAATAAATAAAGCTGCAATTCAGCCTTTCTCAACTTCAAAAAGGCTCAAATCATCATCCTTCAAGAAACAAAAATCAAATCCATGACAGACTCCTTAGATACCTCTACCCTATACTCAACCCCACTGAACTGCCCGTGATGCTAGCTGTGCTGTCAGCGGAATTCTGGCTGCTTGGAACACCGCCATTTTGGAAGCATTGGATCGTAGAGTTGGAAATTACACTGTAGCTGTAAAATTCAAGGAAAGGGAGGCCCGGACCAGTTGGTGTTTGAGAGGCGTCTATGGCCTTGTAACTGTAGGCACTGTGCTGAATTCCAGGAGAAACTCTCAAAATTCATGGATGATTGGACATCACCTTGGCTTCTTGCAGGTGATTTCAGTACAATCAGATACTGCAGTGAGAAATCTCCTCTTGCCCAATGCATTACTGCATCCATAAGGAAATTCAATGATTTTAACCAAACCAACAAAATGGTGTTAGACGATAAACACACACAGAAACCTTCCCTGGTATCCCCTTGTCCTGAAAGAAAATGGGAGGAAACAACGAGTCTTGGCTCATTGGGCATGGTTCCTCTAGCCGCCTCTCCTATCTAGAGGTACATAAACAAAAAGTTTACTCAATTCACCTCCCACATCAGATACTTCCCTAGAGATGGCTCTCATATTCGTTTTTGGCTGGATAGACGGTCCACTGATGCACCTCTAGAAGATCAATTTTCTTTGCGTTTCAACCTCACGAGACATCTAAATGCTCTTCTATCCAACATACTTATCAATGGTACATTCAATGGCATTGATTGGAGCCAGCCTTTCATGCATGATCTTAATGATCGGGAGGTTGTAAATAAGTAAATTAATGAGCCTACTAAGCCAGGAATTCATAATGCATAATCACCCCAACAGGCTCATCTAGTGCTCAAATTCCCATGGTTCCTTCACTGTTTCTTCATGCTACACCAACAATAACCACAGAGAACACTTCTCCTTCCTCAACGGCATCTTCTTGGGCAATTTGAGGTCCTCCCAAGGCTAAATTCATTCATTGGAGTTCTCTTCACCGAAAAATGCTCTTATTCATCATGGATCTCAAGTCCCTAGCAGGGTTTGTCCTCTTTGCCACCTTGTTGATGAATCAATTGACCACCTTCTTCTCAATTGCTAGCGCTCTTGGTGCATTTTGTGCTTCTTCTTCAGCAAGTTTGAGATTCCATTTTGCTTGTCTGATTCTTTTTAAAGCCTCATCCAGCTTGGTGCCGACTTCAAGCTCCCTACTTTTGGTTGTATCATGTCCCAAGCTTGTCTTACTATTGTTCCCTGGAACCTATGGAATGAGAGGAATCGAAGAATCTTCCAGAGCAATGCGTCTCCATGACTTAAAGTTGCTGAAAAAAAACCCCTCTCAGGTCGCTGCTTTTTTTTATGGAATGTGTGAATATTAAAAAAGAGGAAAAGAAAATACAACCTATAGGGTGGGACCACCCTCTCAGGTCGCTGCTTGACTTAATTCTCTTTCCATCTATGAAGAAATAAGCACTGATCGTGTCAGTAGTTGCTTGTATCAAGTATCCCACCTCTCTCATTTAAGCCCCCCCTTGGGTGAAGTCTAAAAGCCATTGGAGCCTAGAACTACAAAAACTCAATTTTGAGGGTTCTTCTCTTGGCAATCTAGGACCTTCTGGATTTGGTGTTGTTTTCATAAAATCCTTGGGTACCATTATGGCTACCTATGTCGGCTCCCTTTTGGTGTTCGGAGATAAGTTCCAAGGCCCTCTCCTCATTGTGATCAATTGATGCTGGAGGAAGAAAGAGCCTCCCCGGCATCACTCGTCCTGTTACTTTGAAATTATGGAGCTTGTTAATTCTATTGTTTGGATTTGGAGCCATGTTCATAGAGGAACTCATAGGTTGGCTGACTCCCTCACTATAGAGGTGGTTTCCCTCCAATCTCCATTGTTAGGGACCCCCCATTGTTGTAATTTTTGCCTTTGTGCTTAAATAAATCAAAGCTTCCTCAAAAAAAATAAATAAATAAATAAATAAATAAATAAAAAATAGTGATTGGATTCCACATTGGCAGTAGTCTGAGCAGCTCTAGAGGGGATTCGCCTATTTAGGGATTATTTCTCCTTTAATAATTGAAGATGACTCTTATGGCTATCTATCCAGCGGGAAAGGGCAACACCAAACCTCCTTGGTGGTTTGACAAGCAACTTCTTCAAATTGCCGACTTGGCAGACTCTCTACAGATCTTTTGCATCACACACATTGTTCAAAAAATTCTGAGGTGGACTCCCTAGATCTCGCTTCAACACCTTGTCGTCTCTATGAGTTTCCCTCTATAAAACCCAATCTTATGTATTTTCAATTTTTGCTTTTCTTCACTCTACTTTGTTTGTGGTTGTACAAATATCTTTGACCAAGGAAGAAAAGATATTGAACCATTAGATAAAGTTTATTATGCATATTTTTGGTCAATCTTCAAGACTTTTTGTGTATTTAGGGTGAAGCACATTTGCAGCAAAGCAAGACAGGTATATTATGCCAAATGAAACATACCGCTCTGCAAATTTTTCCATGATCCGGTCAATCTTTTGGGCTTCTCCAGGAAGGCGAAACCCTCTGAGAAACTCACGAACAGCAACATCAAATTTCAATCCTGAAAACTTCATTGCATCAACATAAGCATGCATGACAGCAAGCGGAAATTCCTCATGTTGCCCCAAATAGTCACCAATCATAGCCTGCAGAAGCTTTTTATGTCAATTCTTTTTATTCCAAAGACAAAAAATGAAAATGTCTGAAAAATGTTGAATATGTACCATCACCTTATCCAGACTTGATGTATTTCTCAAGAACTCAGCTACTGATATAGGTGTGTTGTCAACCAACTTATTTGATATAAGGTACTCTATTCCCTTTGATGCCCTTCTATTGAACTACATAAAATTTGACCATCACGAACACAGAAAATTTGATGGCATTAAATTAGCAACCTTAGATGTCAGAAACACTGCAGAACATAAATTGGTACAGGTTCCAAATATTGCACAAATGAAGGTTAAGCTCGATAATAGATGCTGACAAAAAATTGCATTTTCTCTTTAACAGTAAATGCTCTATGCCTTTGTAAACATTGAAGGCTGCACAAATGCCTACTTGTCAGCTATGTGGAACCTCAGGATAAGAACTTTTTGCCTTTGAAAGGGGAAAAACATTTTCTTCTCTTTCCAAGGTAACCAAAACATCCAACAAAGGCAATCAAGCCAGTGGCTACCAAAAGATGTGAAACCAAAATTATTACCTCAGAGATTGCAGCTTCCAATGTAGATTTATGAGCCTTAGCCTTCTCAAACTGAATTGTCACATCCTCTCTACCTTTTAAGTCATCTGCACCAGCATCATCTTCCAGAAGTGGGATGTTCCTATTATGTTTTTCAGGGTCTCTTCGTGATTTTTCCCAATCCACTAGTGACTTAAGGACATTCACAAGACACTAAGACAGGATACGAAGTGAGACATTCATCAATAAAATAATAGATTGAGGGAACAAAAAAACAAAGCAGGAAGGTAATATATTAACTCGCTTCATCATGCTTATGCAAACGTCATGGCAGCAATTATATAACATGCAGAAGCCTATGTAGCAAATCATAAAATCAGAAACCACTTTCATATGATTGATGTGATGACTAAGTCAAAGTACCTGCAGGGATGAACCCTTAACAGAAGTTGTTTGCGATGAATTAACTGCATTTGGATCAGCATTTACGGTCCCTTGTGCTATCTTTGACAGGGAATGAACCTGAAGCAATCAACCAAGACCATGTCTTAGCAGTATACACAATACTCAGGAAGAAATCCATTTTCATAATTGTCAGTACCAAAGGAGTCAGTTGTTCATTGTTACCATGCGTTCAAACAGGTTAGGTGCCTCGAGATCACAATCATAATTAACAAATATGTCAACCAGCAATTGAGGGTCCTTGCAAACTTTCTCAAGCATCCTGCGAGCCAAAATAATAACAAAAAGAACATCATTGCAAAGAACGATTTTTTTGGGTAGCTGATCAGAGCATATGATGGTATCCATAGAAAAACATGTTTTTCTCTCCGAATAAACACAGACTCCAAATGACTCCAACAAGATAAGAACACACAGTTTCATCCTAATTGAAGCTTATACTACCTTAGAACCTCATTCTTCATCCAAAAATACCTACCGTAGAACACTTGTTCTTTGGTACAAGGGAGTATCTGAGCTATCCAAGGATCTTACAATGATCAAGGGAAAGAAGACACCAACTTCACCCTGGAAAGTGATTTGTAAAAACAAACAATTAAAACATGACTGTAAACCTTATGCAAGACAAGAATAGGGGGTCAAATTTGAAAAGCACACCTTAAGACTTTCTCTAAATCTTAGCAGAAGCACAGTGAAGATTCCAGTTCCATGCTGTTAGAAGGAGAAGACGGAAAGCACAAAGAGGTTACTGTCTAAGCAAAGTAAACTATCATGCCAGAAGATGCTCATATGTGCATTGAGCAAATAATCTAAGTCAGACTTGACTAAGAACAGACAACTTGAAATACTTTTGAACCTGGAAAACAGCTGGAGATGAAGAAACACATGCCCTCAACAACGCATAAGAAAGATATGCTTTGACAGAGTCAATAAAATGGAAATTCTTGGTGAAGGAGTGACTCACCCCCTCTAATAAACCCTGCAAATATAGCAAAAATCTCAAGTCCATAATGGCATACTAAATAAACACCAAATGAACAGAAACAACGATCCTCAAAAATTATAGAAACCACATCTGCAAGCAAGAAACTGGCCTTAATCAAGGTAAGCAATTTTGCACATCAGCCAGTCTCAATAACCATCTTTTCCATGCTTTAAAACATCACACATACTAAAAAACAAAAAAAACTTAAATTGAATCAGAATGAACCTGCAAGAGTTCAAGAGACAAAAGTCTTGTCTTTATAGTAACCTCATCATTCTCTTCTTTCATGCCCATCTGAAACATATGCATTTAGAATAAGATATATACAGAAGAATGTTTAGTACTACAATGAAGACTAGTGTAGAGCAAGATACCTTACAGAGGGTACGAAAAAGCAGTAAAGCATCACGATGCCCAATACTCAAGCTCTCAAGATCAATCCCACTAGAGAAAATCATAGGACATAACAGATCAAAAACTTAGGTGAACACAATAATATTTACCTTGAGCAATCACAATATTGTAGCAGTAGAAGGTGAACATAAAACCCCACAAAATATCACCCTCTCCATACCGTGATATCGCTTTTCCATCCTCAAGATGCACTGCCTTATCAAGAACAGCTTCAAGACCCTGAACAAACAACTACACCATTATAACCGCACTAAATAAAAAATACATGACAATTAAGAGTATAGTCAGAGGAACATGAACCACAGACTAATATCTTCAGAAAAGAGCACCTTGATATCAGCACCACCTGCCAAATTTTGGAGTTCTTCCACAGATGCAAGAGATGTATCTTTTGCCTGGTTCAGAGAAAGTTCATCTCCTAGGGTAGTTTTCTTCTCTTCATGTTCATGCTCCGTGATCTCTCCATCTTTTGATTGTAGCTGTTCTCCAGGAGTAACATCTCCACTTACAGAACCACTAGTAGGTGAAGCTACAGAAAACTGCATACCTGACAAGACATTGTTGAGGTTCTGGGAGAGAAAAAAATGTCTAATAAAATTTTTATCACCATAAGTAACCAGCAGATTTAAGACAGATTGACAGTAGAGGCAGAGCACTTAGTTTGCCATACCTGGTCAGATTCCATTCGCCTAAACACTATACTGATCATTTGGGTCAACATTGCCCTAGATGTTGCTTGATTTATAGGATTCTTGCTATAACATCCATATAAGAATTAGAATCATTTCAACAACATGAAAAAGGAGTAGTATTTCCAATTCAAAATTTCAGATGCATATTAGAAAGATAAGAACAACAGACCTGTTTAGTGCAATATTATAGCATATTCTGATCACCCCTAACAAAGGTTCACCATGCACTACATTTGCAACTCATATCATTAGAATATGTAACTTGAATGAAAGGAATAAATTCATATTCTAGTGCTACATGTTAGAAAAACTGTGAATTGAGTCTCGTCAGACTTTATAATATTACAGAAGTTAGCTTACTTCCTGCATACATCCTCTAACATACCTCTGAACTTCATTGATGCTACTGCAGTAAGAAGCACCTTCAGGACTTGCAAGATAGTGCTGCAAATACCACAGAAACTTATCCATAAAATACAAGTATAGCTAGAAAACGCCACAGAAGAACAAATAGAGATAAAATAAGCATTTACCGGTCAGACGATGAATTATCAATGCATCCGCAGATCATGTTAAGAATATCAGTGAATAGTGGAGAATTTTGGCCACCTTCTAGACCTGGATCTCCTTCTAGATGATCATATGCTATGAGTTTCTGTGTTTAGAGCATTTGCATCAGAAGAAATCTTTAGTTATTAACATAGGAAGCAAATGACATGTCTATAGATAATGCAGTCTGCAAAATCACCATCATCATAGCCGCATCAAAATTTATAGTGAAGTTGACTAACAAATTAGAACCCCAAACATCCAGAAAGGAACTTATCACATTAAATACAGGAATCAACTAAATATGCTATCTTAAAAGTCATATATGAAAAGACAAGTACATCAAATAAAAATGAAGTAGTACCGTTTTCTTCTTTCATTTTGAAGCATTAGCATGAATTTTTAAGTAATGAAAACAACATAACTTAGAAGAAAAATACTTACATGCAAACAATCAAGAGCAGATTCAACAAGTTTTACGTTCTTTGTTTCAAATGCAAGCCGAAGTGGCTGTAAAACAAGTTCTGCATCAGCCCCCTCTAGGGTGTTTCCTGCACTTGACAAGAGTGCATTAATATTTGGGCTCAACTGCACTGACTTCTGACTGTGCTCTGCTCCAACAACTGTATCTGACATTGAGCCAGGACCGTCCAGATTGCTTTTGTCATTTGGTGCTTCGCCTCCACCAGTAGAGATGCTATTAAAACATAAACCGGATATGAAAACAACTTCAGGAAGCAGCTAATGTGAACCAATAAATTTGATAACTTTCACTTATCAAACAACCAGTAATTGTGGTTTTGATAGATCAGAATTAAATATTGACACATGCTCCATCCCTCCCTCTCTCTCTATCTCTCTCTCTCAACCTCTCTTTCTATCTCTCTCAGTTACCAGAACATGAAGAGTCAATAACAAACATATGATGATTGAAAATCATGCCTTCAACGAACCTGTCATCTTCAGACGAAGGTGCCACTTCATTTGGTTGTTGACTAATCTCCTTTGTACTGTCTATAGGAAAGAAATGTAAAAAGAATAACAAAAGTCACTAATAAACAGTAAATATATCGAAGCAAATGAGGAAAATAAGGAATATAATTACCTAAAACTATACCATATATTCAACATGATGAAACATAATTGCTTTCAAGCTGAAATTACTAGGATCCCAGACATCAGGAAAAGCTTTTTACTACTTGTGCATACACACGTTAATCTCACAGATTTGGATGGAAGTTCAAGTGGAAATCCAAGGCCCACCTGATATGGGAGAGTCCTACATGACCATACAGGTATGATCCTTCATGTTTACTCTAATTCCTCTGAGGCATTGTGACTCTACAAAGGCAGAGCTTTGTGCTCTTCCTCATGGAATTTGGTTATTTCAGCAGCATTTCTCATATCAGTAACTGGCGTAGGGAGATTTAGCTGTTGTCATCAGATGGTTTTCTTCAGATCACAGACCTCCGTGGCATTTCTTATCTTACTATGATGAGATTTGCGATATATTTAACTCATTAGATATTGTTTTGGTCTCATATTGTTTGTAGGGAAAATCGCATAACAGAATCTTTAGCTGGGAAAGGAGTTACTCTTCATCATATTGTTGAAAGTAATTCATTCCTGCTTGATGTAGGCTGGTTTCTAAGACGTACCTTTTTTTTTGTTAAGCCCCTATTGTTCTCCTCTTAATAAAATTCTCACCTTTTTTCAAAAAAAAAAAAAAAAAAAAAAAAAGCCTCACAGAGTTGACTTTTTTTCATGAGACAACAGATTTGAAAAGTTGGTGTCAGCAAGGACAAAAAATATCTGAAACAGGTACCACTATAGTAGAGGGTATACAGATGCAACATGTTATGTTTATAGAACAAATACAGTTTCCTACCTATCTCTCAAGCTCTGCCTTAAAGATCTTTGATTAGTTCCGGCATCCATAACAAGGAGAAACTTCTTCCCTCCCTTTGCATTCCGCCAATGACATCGTACACATTTATAGGTAACTCTTTTTCTATGCATGAAAGCATTTCCCAAGACATCCATTTCAAAACAAAAAATGAAACTCGTTCCAAGATTTTATAATAAACATTTCTTATTCAATCAATTTCTTACAAGTCCAAAACTTATAGGAGGCTTTTACTAACCCTTACTAAAAACCTAATAATCAGCACCACCTGCCTGGATGGAATTTGTTTCTAATTTCATATAGTACTTTAATTAAGACAAATTTATTTTAACTAATAATCATAGTACCTATGATAAGTATAGTCTAGGGTTACTATAATCAAGAGCAAAAAGAAAAGAAAAGCAAAACAACTAAGAAGAAGATTTCAAAGAGACGACTAGGTGTTGAAGAGAGATTCCCCTAACTACGAAATCCACCTCAAAAATTTGCTGAATGATGCATGTGGTGCCATGAGGTCCAAAGAGAGCAATTTGCAGGAGGTGTCTACCAAACCATGATGGAGGATCAGCCAGGCCTTTCCCCATGATATTACAGGCGAAAAATCCCCTTCAATGGTCAAAGGCTGAGAGAAATGTTCTCGATAGAGACAAATACCCTCAAGAACTACTCTTCACTTCAGCCATTGGAAAGCCCATCTCCCCAACAGCATGCGAGAAAGAGAGAAGAAAAAAGCTTTTCAAGTTTGATGATTCCATCAATTCCATCCAGCCCTGGGTTTCCACTTGAACTCCAACCAAAGTTAAGTTTAAGATGACTGAAAGGAGGGGTCCAAGCTTTCCATAAGAAGCACCCTAGCGGGACAGCAAATAGCTAGGTTTATCCAATTTAATCTCAATGTAACCCGTATAATTTTTTAAATCTTCGGGAAGTTGAGCACATGAGAGAACCAAATGAATGGACTTTTCAATTACCACACCCTGTCGTTTCTTTCTAACCAAAGTCTCCAAATCACCGCAGCACCAGTAAGCCTCCAAAGGGTCTTTACCAACTTGGGAAAGGTAATGAAAAAATCTCCAAAATCTTACAAACAAGCTTTTCGGGGAGGCAAAGGAAGAAACCAAAATGACAAGAGTATGATCTCCAAATTTCAGTGGCAAAAGAGCAGTGTAGAAAAGAGTGATCAATGCTGCATCAATATTATACAGTCTACAGTTCATCCCTGAAGGCTGAAAACCCTTCTGGCAAAGCAGATAACAAGGAAGAATTTCTCCCAAATAAAAGTCCAAAAGAAGACTTTAACATTTGGAGAGTGAATAAATTTCCAAGCCTTTGAATGAGGGTGGGAAGTGCATGCGTTAAGAAATCAAAGTTATCATAAGAAGAGGGAACAGGGAATCTACCTTATGAATCAGCAGTCCAAAAAATTCTCTACCCTTATAGTAGAATGACTTCCATTTCAAAAAAATAAAAAATAATGACTTCAACAGGGACCGGAATTTGTTAAGCTCATCAATATCAAGGAGCTCTCTATCAGCTACAATGTTAAGACTCTAATCATCATTTACAAGGGACCAGGAGTCTTCAACTAAAATTTCAGTGTGACAGGTAACAGAGAAGATCAAGGAGAAGTCTTAAACTTGGGGCATATTTCCAATCCACCATCATGCCAGAAACTAATTGAGTTACCAAATCTGAACCCAAATCCTATGGGTCTTTTAAACAAGCTCAAACTAGAGTACTGGCATGGCAAATGGGTGAGGCATTTCATGGAATAGCATTATAGTGGAGTCAATTATTTGGTTGAATATTATATTTTACACAAACATTCTCTCCAACCATTTCATCAAGAAGGGACAATTGAACGGTCTAAGCATTTGAATCCCAAGTCCCCCCATTTGTTTAGGAAGGCAGACTTCATCACAATTCGCCAAATGCTAATGAGGCCTCCCAAAAAAGCCACCCAAAATTTTTTTCTCTCCAGTGCTTCAAGCTAAGAAGCAATGGAATAGCTTTCCTTTATAATATCAAATAGCCTATACAATAGGCTCCATCCTAATATTATGCCAAAAATTGCCTCCTCTCTTTGGAAAACTCTGTTTTGGTTTGAACTTTTTCAAAAAAAATCTTAATTTTGGTATTCGGTTAAGAAACTCAGTTTTTGGTTTGACTAGTGATTGGGCCCAGGCCTCTATTGCATGAGTTTCCCACAGTCTTCATGGCTGCCCTTGACACTACAGGCACAGTAACGGTCATACAAGAATGATGATTGGCAAATAAATTCCATAAAGAATGATTTTACTGTTGACACTTCTGAATTTAAAAGATTGCATAAGCTTCTTCAGTCATTCTACTATAGAGGTTAGAAGGAAGATGAAATATCATGGGGCTGAATCAATGGGGAAAAATTAGGATTCGATCATCTTATGACGATTTGGTGGAAAATATTTCAAGCATCTCAAACTCTGCTTCAAAAGCCTTAAAATTTGCTGGCCTCCAAAAGTTAAAGCATTCATTTGAACTATCTTTAAGAGTAAATTCCTTAGATGTGAACAGATCATAGTTGGGGTCATCAACTGCCTATAAAGATTCCATTTGGACTCTGTCCAAATGTGAATAACTCTATCACCAAGATCATCAACCACCTATAATAATCTATATTATATGCAACCATCAACAGAAATCACTTGACCAGTCTTTTCCACATTCTTCATTTGCTGCTGAAATACGGAATTCTTACTATCCACATGCTGCTTACCAGAAAGCGTTACCAACTGGCTTGTTGAGATCTCAGCATATCCATCCCCTAGGTTTGGGCAAAACACTTTGGAGACTAATTGTTGTTATTGTACTATGAGCTTATTGTTAGAAAGGAATGAAAAAGTTTTCTCTAATAAAGGTGTCATAATCAGAACTCGCTCAAACTACAGATGATTTCAAAGATTATAAAGGAGTTGTTGTATGGTTAAATTGGAAGGACTTAGCAATTTGTGGTCTAGCTGAGAAGACCCATATGGAAACTTAACTCCTTTAAGATATCTCAAAGTAAATTTTGACGGGAACTCTCATGGGAAATCGGAACAGGTTGGGATTGCAAGGATTGTTTTTTTTTTTTTAATGATGCTGATTTTTATTAAGACAAAAGCTCAAAAGAGCAAATTACAAAGGAGGGAATCCTTCCCATACAATGAGAGATTGTTGGGAAGTTCCGAATTTAGCCAATTTATCAGGCAAAAAGTTGGCTGATCTAGAAATGAGATTCCAATTACAATGCAAAGAAGATACAATGTCAGCAATACTATCAGTGATGGGCCAGTGGCGCCAAGGGGGGAGGCTGTCTTTGGAACACCAACTAATAACCGTCTTCGAGTCGCCTTCAATGATTAACTTGCCTTGGAGACGATCTCTGAATATTTGGAGGCCAAACATTAGAGCACTAACTTCAGCAGTATTAGAATCGGCAATGCCCACCGGACCAGCATAAGAAAGAATGGGGTCTCCATTGTGACCTCTGAATATACCACCTGCTTCGGGATTGCAAGGATTGTTAGAAATCAAGAAGAACAGTCCTTTCTTTTGTACTCAAATCTTATTGGAGAAGGGGACTATACCATGGTTGAAGTCAGTTTTGTTCTTCAAGAGATTCTTCTTTACAAGAATCATTTCTCACAGCCATTATTTATTGCAGGGGATTTCATCAGAGCCTTCACGAAGATTTGATCAAGAATGTCTTAGAATTAATGACCTGCTCGGTGGTTTACGTGTAACTTGGTAACATGTGCCTTTCTCTGCCAACTGTGTGGCTCATAATTTAGCCAAGGATGGCACATCACTGCAGCAATTTTGTTTTGCACATGGCAGACCTATCCTAGTTTTTATGGGCTTCTATTTGCTATAAATCTACTTCTGATAAGACTTAAGGCCATCTTTTGAGTTTATTGTACTTTTATTGTTTTAATGTAATTTTCACATTATTCAAAAATAAAAGCCTGACTAGGTAATAGGTCAGTTCTCTTGCCTCCAAAAAAGTGAATCTATAGAAAGTTACACCTTAGAACCAGCAAGAGGATGCCTCTTACGAAAATATATTGCACCATTTGCAACCAAGGCACTCTGCCATGCATGCAGTTCTTTTGGTTAGCGGCCACAGACACATGCATACTGCATTTCTTTTTTAAAATGAATCTGCACCTAAGGATTTAAGCTCCACAATCTATGTTTGATTCCATGTATTTGGTGTTAGTAGATGTACGAAAGCATGGACTCAAACAGATAGCTTTAATAGCTGCCCTTTATTATACCAGACCGAGTTTGAAGTCAGTAATCACAAACAAGAGGAATGGTGGTGCCAAGGCTCCCATTTTCCTTGACAGGGTTTAAAATTTTGAAGGGAGTTCTACGTCAATCATCCCCAACCTCAAAAATATCCTAGGATCACCAGCCAAGTCTTCTACAGAAACCTGTGTTACATATCATCACAGATTAGCTACATACATTACAATAAGATCAATGAACCTTTTCTCCACATCGACACATGTCCAATAAGACCATCTGATTTGACAACTTCTGCGAAAGTGATAAGTTCAAGAAGTACAGCATCACTAATTGTGGTCTAGCTACAGAGAAACATTTAGGCAAAGTTCACGAGGTTGACTCCTGCTCCCCAGGCTGCTTCCCTATGAAGACTTCCCACCATTTTTATTTGCTTAGCTGTTCATCAAAAACAAAAGGCTCACTAAGTGCAGTTTATATTGATCTCTCTAAGGTAGTACAGTGTACATGGATCTCTCTAAGATAAGTACAGTGTATTTTGATCTCTCTAATTTTCCTCTGGTGCACTGTCCAAGAAAAAAAAAAACTCCCATTAGAGGGTATCATTTGAAGAGCTGTTCTTGAGACAGCTCGCTGCATGTATCAGTGGATGCTGAGCAGACCATCTAACATTCACTCTGAACTGCCAGATCTGGTCCCATTTTGCATTCTGCACTATGTGTTGGTTAATCTAATTTTGATGTACCTACTGCCTAGTCAATTTATGAACTCTACTCCCTGGTTAGCACTGTTTCCGCACTTCTTGAGGAGTATTCAGCTGAAAAAATGAAAAGACACTTTCAGTGACCATAACTGTGGGATCTGTAGAGGTAATCATGGCATGTAGCTGACAGTCATATTTGGCAACCTTATTCAGTCTTAATCAAAATTTTCTGGATTTGACCAGTTCAGGGAAAGGATCATGTCAATCAAGAAGTTTGCTCCTTTAACTTCCTCTCTTCCACGCTCCCAGAGTTGAACTTCAGATGAGAGCTATAATGAAACACATGTGAGCCCAAAGGTGGAGTAATTGCCTACAGAGATCCACCACAGTCTTCCACTGATTCAGTAAATTTAAACCGAAAGTAATTGTTAAAAGCAAATTCAGGTCGGAGGAGCTTGATGATCGCCTCCTGCCTAGTGGTACTATTCAGAGCGGTAAAAAGCATTTAGGCTTGTATTCCTAACTTCAGAGTGCGCCTGTAACATTGTTTTTTTCCTAAATCTTATTTCATTGAAATTGACAAGCTTTGGACCTGTCAATCCTGCACTGGTGATTCCAAAGGTAGAGTAATTGCCTACAGAGACCCACCACAGTCCTCCATTGTTTCAGTAAATTGAAACCGAAAGTAATTGTCAAAAGCAAATTCAGGTTGGAGGAGCTTGATGTTCACCTCCTGTCTAGTGCTACTATTCAGAGGGGCAAAAAGCATTGAGGCTTGTAACCCTAACTTCAGAGTGTGCCTGTTACAGTGTTTTTTTTCTAAACCTTATTTCATTGAAATTGACAAGCTTTGGACCTCTCAATCCTGCACTACTTATAACTCAAAAAGGAAAATAGAAAGCAACCCTTTCATTAGATCATCTTAGCAAACCAAGCTCCATTAGGGCAATGATAAATTGGTGTTAGATAATCACAAAAAAAAGGAAAGAAAAAAAAGAACCGGTGTTGCTTAAACATGGAAAAAATAAAGGAAAGAAAGAATTATAAACAGGAAAAGCAGTGTACTTACCAAAATAGGCCTGAATAGCCTTGTTAAGTTCCACATACTTTTTGCCCGAGCATTCCTTAAGCATAAACTCAAACGATCGTGTAACGAAGCCTCCCGCCGCCCCAGCCATTTGGATCGTGCTATCCCAGACGGTTCTTCTTCAATACCCTCTCACATAAGCCTTTCTCCTCATCAGCTGTAGATCATTTTCCCCAATTGGTAGAAAAAAAACAGAAATTTTAAACAGAAAATGTAATGTCAAACAAAATGGAGAAAGTGGAGATCAAATTATCGCAACAAGTTCTAGGAAAGAGAGCTGAAGCGACATGCAGACACCAAACGACCGTACTTGGACGATCCAACAAAGCACTGCGAATCGCACTTGAAACACGCAATAGAAGAAGACAGAGGTAGTCGGAGCTTGTTAAAGTGGAGAGAACATGAGCGCTTAAGAGAAGCGGAGCACCATAAGAGTATAATAAGCCACGTATTATAAAAGACAGTAAGACGACCAGGTGACCTTTACTGTAGAGCTATACCTATATGAAGCAGTCCGCCAAACCCGAATAGGTGAAAACAATATTGAAGCGAATTTAGTACCAAATTCCGATATCGACCATCCAAGCTCTCTTCTGATCCGCTGAAGAGACAATTGCTAACTGTCAGAAACTACAGCCGATGAATTCAGATGCAAAGAAGAGATGTATTCGTGTTTTCTAGATTGGTGGCATCACATACTCGTCGGACACACTCTACTGAGATCCAAGTGTAAATAATAAAAGTAACATAAAAATCGTGAAAATTTTATATGAAGCTGCAACAACACGGTTTAAATGAAACAGAACAAATGGAAAAGTCGGTGAGCTGCAGAGAAAATAAGCGAGAGGCACCTGCGATAGTTAACGGCAGAGAGGAAAATTGCACCTGCACTGGTGGGGAGCTCCACTTTTACAGATCTGAATGGGAGGGAAGAGCAAAACAGCGGATCCGAGAAAATGCATATACGAGTAACTTTGTCGAAAGACTCGCAAACAGCTCGAGTCGGAACGACGAGTTAATTACTTCGGACAAGGAATTGGACTCGGCCCAATTAACCAGCACTATCAACCAAGGTTTTGCGACTCGGGACGGGACCCGACCGTTTCCTAATGCCGGATCTGATCGGTCAAGTAGGCTCGAATCGTTTGTCTTGTCTAGATCTGGTCGTCGTCCACTGGATGTTCCAACACAACCCACTCGAAAACCTCAAGTAACTAACACTTGCAATGTCACAAGTAAGAAATTTAACTTGTGAGATAGTGGAAGATTTGGTAGTCTATGACTTATGTCAAGGAGGTTTTTCTTTTTTTTCCTTGGCCTTCATGAGGGCTGATTCCCCAAAGAGGTGGAGAGAAGCAAGAGGGGGGCTTAAGAGCCTCACTCCCAGCCATCTAGCATAAGGGTAGGGAAGTGGGTACCCTTCCTTTTTCCCTCAGGCAAGAGGGGGCTTAAGAGCTTCCCACCCATCCCTCTAGCATAAGGGTAAGGAAGTGGGTACCCTTCCTTTTTCCCTCAGGCAAGAGGGGGCTTAAGAGCTTCCCTCCCATCCCTCTAGCATAAGGGTAAGGAAGTGAGTACCCTTCTTTTTCCCACTTTGTTTCAAAGGAAGAGGAAGGTCCGGAGCCTTCCTCTTCTCCCACTAGTGGTAAGATAAGGTGGGGGGGACTAGACCTTCCTTCTCAAGCTTTGCTTCTTGTTTTTTTCTCTATTTCAAAGGAAAGTGAGATAGCAAAGGGTGGAAGCATTTCCCTCTTCCTTTCCACCAACAAGGAAAGTAAAGAACAACAGGCAAGCCACCACTCATCCCTAGGATTGGTAGAGACTCTCAGCTAAGATGGGTGTTTCATTCTAATATTTTGTTATGGAGGAAGGTCCGCTTAGTTAGGTTTGTATAATTATCTCCCTCTTTTATAAAAAAATTTACACACTTCATAAAAAAAAAAAAAAAATCTTATCTAATCCTTTCTATCTGTTTTTGGTCTTAGTTTTTTTTGGTTCTTTGCTTTGAGCCAATTGTCTTATAGGGATGGAATTTAAATGGGCATGTGCTATTTTTATTTTTATTTTATGTTTTTGAGAATTTTGTGCAATGGGTCTGATGGGGTTGGAGTTTAATGGGTCTATATTGTATTCATTTTTGTTTTATTTGCAGTTTGCGTGATTTCGAGACCGTGGTCATAGATGCCGCTGAGATTTCAAACCGTGATTTATAACAAAATTTGCAAGCGGCATTCTTTATGGAGCCAAAACCAAATTCTTGATTGATCTTCCACATAAGCATATGGAAACTCTATTCTACTTTACATCTCTTAGAACCATGATTGAAGAATTTAAGGAATGCAACTTTGGTGGAGCTTTAGCTTATTGGAGTACAATTTGAGGTGGAGTGTTTAAAAGATTGACCTTACTGCTATTTAATTCAAGTTAAAGGCAAGCGGAGGAAAAAAAGACAACTTTCAATATGAGCGTTAAGATTGGTTTTGATTCCCTTCTCCCAACTGCTTAGCAAACCAGAGAGCAGTTGAAGCATGAACTAGCCAAAACTATATTTATTGATGACTATTGAAACTTATTTGTTATTTTTAAGAACATTTATTTATTTGTTATTTCTAAGAAAACTAGAGAAAATGCAGTGTTGAGGGCTATTTGTGCAATATATGAGGAGTTAACTAATCCTTCTATTTGTTTGAGTGGAAGTTTAAATTCCGACATCTTTCTTTTAACATCATTTTTCCAAATTCTTCTTACCCGCCCAACCTAAACTCTTAACTGTTTTTTTTTTATTATAAGCTTGGAGTAACAAGTTTTTCCATCATATATTTATGAATACTTCTAAAATTGCTTTATAATTTTTTGCCAATGTAAATATTCTAGTTAGGTGTATGTTTTTGTTAGGATTTATGGATTTTCAGATGTAGTAATTTGCGATACTTATTTTTTTCACTAGTGTCTTATGTTATCATACGGCCTAGAGATAGACTATTTTTTTATTTTTATTTTTTTGCTAGTGCCTTGAGGTTTTAGGTGTATATATAATCGGATGCCTTATATTGTATACTAGTTTTATTGTTTTCATTCTATTGAGAAGACTTTATGGCCTAACTGAATGGCACCAGGCAACTAGAGATTTGGGTTCAAAATCCCAATAGAGTCATATTATCCTTATTGTGCACTAAACTCTTTTACTTGGTCAGTCATTTGTTGATATTGGTTTGAGCTTTCAACCATTGATTTTTTTTACTTATTGTCTCTTGTATTTTTGTTGTTCAACCTCCAAAGAGCAGTTATTTGCAAGAAATATAACACATACGACTTCTAAAACTAGTTTAGTTGAAACAATGAATTTATCTATCTTGTTGATTTCGCTTTTTATAGCTTGGTGAGAATTTAGACAAGTGGTCACATCTAAATGAACCAGTTCAATACGACAAGGCATATTGGGTGAAGGATGATAACAAGTATGGCCACTTTGATAGCATCACTCCCATATCATTTCAAAGTTAGACTTTTTAAAGGCCTGATACAAACATAGAAATCGGTGATCAAGAGAAATACTTGAGAACTAGTTATTTGTTGTTCAGAGTATTAATGTTCTAATTGTGTTCATGTATGTTGCGTGACTTTGTTTACTATGATACAAAAATGTGTCTTGCTAGCTCAAGGTAGTCCAAGATGGAAGATACTATAGATGATGACATCTTGCCTTTGACGATCACCTCATCTACCAGCATAGCGGAATATTAGCTTAACAGAGCAATGGGAAGTTAACAGTTGAGAGGATGGGAGATAGCTCCAAACTCATGGCAAATAAGATAGAACAACTGCACTTTTGATGCTCTTCAACATGTTCAACCTCTGCTCTGAGTTCAAGATAGGCTTCGTTCCGGAATCGAGAAAGAAAATTGAAGATTACAAAGTTTTATTCTCTTATTTGAAAATCAAAAGCCGAAAACAAAATATAAAAAAAATATTTGTAAGAAAGGCAACGGAGCTCAGGGGCTTGACAGGTGGAGCCTGACGGCTGACCGGGAAACTGGAAATTAAGAGAGCATCGATTTATTTATAGCAACCATCTCGAAAGAGAGGAGAATGGCTCCCGCTCTGTGCACGGTTTCTCAGTCGTCCCTTCTAGTGGTTCAACCTTCCAACCAGTGCCGTCCAGAGCGGGTGCTGTCGGTTCTGAATCTCTCGACTCCTACCCGCTTCTACGGCCACAGGAATGCTTCTTTGACTTGTACCAGTATTCGACCTTCTGTTTCCACTGCTTTGGGCGATCGAGGCTGGAGGTCAAGTATTAGGGCTGTTTCTGACGTCGATTCGGAGCGCCAGGTTGGGGAATGGGTAAAAGAGATCGAGTTGGGCGGCGGCGGCGGCGGTGGTGGTGACGACGACAACAACAACAAGGGTAACGGAGGCGGCGGTGGTGAGAATAACGGAGACGGGGAAGGAGAACCCGAGAAGAAGAAGAAAATGTCTATGTCCATGTCGCAGAAATTGACTTTGGGTTATGCTGCCTTGGTCGGAGGTTCGTTCTTAGTCATCTACTGAGTTTTTTGCTTGCCATTCCAGTCCCCCTGGTAGCTATGTGGATGGAATTGGAGTGTCCCTTTGTTGATCTAAGGCTAACCTCAATCTTGAAGGTTCGTCTCCTTCGAGGTTTTGCAGCAAATTTGCCCCCGAGGTTGAGAAATTATGTTTTTCTCTATCTTGTTTTGAGAGAGTAATGCTATAGGATTTTCACTTGTGACCGGAGTTTGTCCTCTCTTATCGTTCCCTGCAATCTCTCTGATGCAACTTAACGAGTGTTGGAACTTCTTAAGCTGTCTAATTATTATCGAAGATTTTATGCACCCTGTGCAACAGCTTCATGCTACACGATTTCCCTGAGGCATTTACTGAGATCATATAAGATAAGCGCAAGTATATATGATCACAAGAATAATCTTAAGTGGATCCTATCAAGGGTTTTTTTTGTGTTGAATTGGTGCTTAGCTTTTATATTTTTCAGATAGATGAGACTTGGAGTTTATGAATCTTGTTGAATAACTATCGAATATTCTATCTGTAGTATTTTTGTGTGCAATTGCTTCATGCTAGTCGATATCCCCAAAGTAGTTTTTTAGATGATCGAGGATAACAGCAATATATACTGGCCACAAGAAGGTCTTAATTGGGGAATCTCTAACGATGGTTGTTTATAGTATTGTAGTAGTTCTTGACTTGGTATAGTTTTAGGCTTGACGTGAACTTTATTGATCTCTGCCTTTGTAGTCTTTCGAGTGATCTTTGCCTTCATGATGCAAGTCTGTGTGAGCTGTGTTCTTCTCACGAGGAACTGAGGCAAATCAATGACATTTCAGCTGTTTCTAGCACATTGGATGACTCTTGGTTTCACTTTTGCTGTAATAAGATTATTAGCTGATTATTTCTATTTGTAGTGTCTTCATCTCTACATCTTACAGTGCCATTCTTTGTGGACCATTTTGTTGTTTGAAATATTGTTGGGCGTATTCTAAGAAATTTGCAAGTTCATATATAGGGTGAAATTTTTATTGCAATACTCGTGAAAGAATAAGGCAATGGAGGTTATTTTTTGATAATTAACTATCCATTAGTACAGTACGGCCGGCCGCCTAGAACACCAGACCTTGCACATCTGCCTTAAGGAAATGCACCCGTTTGAAGTGATAACACAGCTGTAATTGATAAATATACTTGATGTATGGAAGATGCATGTCTAACTGAATGGACCAAATTCTACTTGTGACTCAGAGGTTGAGTCTAGGTTTTTTTCAACATTTCTATTTACAAGCTACACCTTTTTACATTGTCAGAGATTTGAAGTATCAGAATGCGACTGATGGTTTTGGTTTGTGATTTGACAGTTGGAGGAGTTATGGGTTACCTAAAAAGTGGCAGCCAGAAGTCATTGGCTGCTGGGGGGTTGTCTGCCCTTCTGTTGGTCTCTGTATATAATGAACTTCCTGTCAGACCAATTTTGGCATCATCTGTTGGGCTTGGTGAGAGAACTGAAATTTTTTTGTACAATATCCAGATCAATAAGTTGAGATTGTTGTCTCTACAATCTTTAGCTAATTATCTGTATATTTTTTCAGGCTTATCTGCTGCACTTCTGGCTGTTATGGGTTCTCGCTTCAAGAGGTCCAGGAAGTTATTCCCAGCGGGTATTGTGTCCATTGCGTCATTCATAATGGCTGGTGGTTATCTCCATGGATTTCTTCGCAGTTTGAGTGGGTGAAAGAACCGTGAGTTAAGGTGCACAGAATCCTGGCTTTGTGTTTGTTATCTGTTGTGTGCTCAACATTATGTAGCTTGTAACAGGAACTACTTTTTTCTCACACCTGTAGTTCCTTTGCTTTTGTACTTTCCTGTTATCCTCTGTTCTTAAGTCGGAAATATGCTAGTTAGGTTTGAGAACAAATGGTTATCATCCAGTTCATGTGGACCTGTAGGATGATTGCTAAATAATGAAATATTGGCTCTGAAAGTTTTGTGATCTAAATTTTGTTTTGTGGTAGATTTTCTTCCTATTCAATGACCAATTAGAGATCTTAACATGGATCCTTCTCATGGTAGAGAAGTTTTTGTCTAGCAAATCCATAACGATATGTGATAAATGAGCTTATGCAGACCACTTTTAACTTGTTACCAGAAATGAGTGATACCTTTTTTTACATTGATTTGCAATGGCCACTAGCTAAACTTTGAACCGATATGTCACCTTTAAGTGTCTGTTTGGAACCCCTAGAAAAGAAAAAAAAAAATGAGAATTTGATCATTATTATTCTTAAAATAGTTAGTGAAAATGAGATTATGATCAAATTCTCATTTTCTTTTCTTTTCTTTTCCATAGGATTCCAACCAGACCCTAAGGGACATGGGATGAAACAACACTTAGTAAGGAGATTGTTGCACTGAATATATATATATATATATATATATATATTCAACCTAATGCCGTTTGGTCTAGTGGTATTTTGTTTACATTGTGTGCGTCAGGTCATGAGTTTGAATCGCGCCACGTCTCTCTCAAAATATATATATATATTCACATTGTGGATCTTACAAGATTTCAAAGATTCGGTTGCTTGCTGTAGGCATGGAAACGCGTTTTTTTAAGGTTTGTCATCGACCTGCTTGTGTGAACTCCTCCACAGCCGTCTCAATATTGTCTTTTAGTTCCCATTTTACCTGCTTCATTGCACAAGCCATTACGCGGCGTCCTATATTTTAATTACTTCGAGTTAACGTGGGCTGCTCTACCACCATTTCAAGCGTCGAAGAAAATCTGGGTGGCCGGCTGATTTTCCATTGCCAATACACCCTCCAAGAATCAGGCCTTGGCGAAGCAACCATTGCCCAAGATAATCAAATTTAACTATTCAAAATCACTAAAAAAAGTTATATCTGATATTTAGGAGGTAAGATGATCGATCCCTGTGCGAAAATAATTTTACAGACAAAAGTATCTCATGTCTCATCTAACGGCGCTTTGACTCCTGATTGATCCAACGTGAATGAAAGATTTGACTACTAATGATCTGAGACGACGGAGCATTGGTCAAATGATTCCGCAGTCTAATTGTTAGCCTCCTAAAGGAAGCTTATTTCGTCCACTTCTCTCTTCCAATCACATCCTTTCTCTCATCTTTACGTAGTTCGAAAACCAGACTTTTAAATAAATTGTAGAAGATAAAACAGGGGTAAGTCGTTGGACATAAAAGGAGCTTCTTACAGAGTTGCAGGATGCAACAACAGTGAACAATAATACATAACATTTTACGATCTTGTCTAATATCTGAAGTCTAAAGTTTCGAAGATTTTTCCCCAGAGTCATGGTAAATTGTGCCTTAGTCGAGTACAGTTAAGCATCAGGACAAGTTTGTAGCAACCGGCGAAGGAACTTCCTCCTGAGCTTTGCCTGTTTCAGAGAAGCAGCCCACGGGGCCTGGAAACTGGGTGCTTCCTTTACTGTCTGCCGTTATCGTTGCAGCATATGGAGCTTTGTTCACCAACCTGGAACAAAAAGATTATGTCAACGAAACTATACGATATTCTGAATTCCAAAATGTACGCGGCTAGTTTCTGGGTAGTTGTGGCTTTTACCTGTCTCGACGCTTCTCGAAGAAGCGTTGCAGGGAGTGCCTCCTCGCGTAGGGGAGTTCTGTAAGAATAACCATTTATTTAGAATATATAAATTGTTCAGGATCACACACCCATAAACCAGAGGAAGAAAAACAGTCAAATTTTTGGATGCGATTGCTTACCAACTTGCAGCTTGCTGATGGGATTGTTCGAACTCGGAAGGGATGGGGTTTGTGAGGATGCTGCTGCGGTGGTGCTCTGAAGCGAGGGAGATCTAGTGAGCACAGGAGAAGCCACATGGCCTACGGTCACATTCTTCTGGTTACTGCTATTTGCAGCTGCCGCTGCAGCAGCGATGAGCATAATTGCCTGCGCCTAATCAAAGCAACGGAAAACAGCATGAATAACTCACTGATTCAGAGGTACAAAAAGGGTTATCTTGATTTGAGGAAAAGATCAGACCTTCTCGGGCGGAATTCCGTCGTAAACATTGACAGTTCCCGAATAGAAAATTGTGAACTGCCCGGGACGCGCAGCCGACCTCAAGCAAATTAAGACCAGAAGATTTGTTAGATCAATTATCTAATGTTAGTGAAACTGAAGGTCAAGGAAGAAGGTGCTGGGAAATTCTAGAAGAACATGAGATGCAAATCTAATCATCTCATTGTATCAGACAGCCGTATTTGACAGATAATTCTCCATGTTCGCTAGATTGATCCTATGGAATTACTTTCTTTCTTCTAGTTAGCGATTTATTTTTCATAACCATGACGATTTGCAGATCAATGGGTGATTCATAGACTTCTGATTCATCAGCCAGTTTCTTATCAATTACAAGACCAAATTAGGAGCAATCCCGCAAATAAAATTTGTTAATGTGACGAGAAAGCTTACGAGTTCCGTTCAAATGAAGAGAATCGAGGAATCTCATGTAAGGAGAAAACATAAAGGCTGAGAAGAAGGGAAGAAAACACAGGAGAGGGCTGGACCGCTTGGTAGCGTCAGGTGGAGAACACAGTTCCCATTCTTTTTGCCATACCCGCCACGCCAGACGATCCCAATCGACTCGGACGGCAATTTGCCGAGTCGACATCCAGCAAATTTGTAATTTTGGGGCGGCAATTTCATCCCCTCCGCCCAACCGAAGCGATATTTCGTTCAAAACCCAAAATAACCCCGCCGGAAGACCAGTCACGGCGGCAAAAGCTAACCGCCGCTCGACACAAACGTCCCAGAGCGGGATCCGCGCACCCAAAGGATTACGGACGACATCGGAACAAGCGAGACGAAAAGAAAGACAGACACAGTCAAACAAGAGTCGCAGAGGGCTCACCCGAAGTTACCGCCCAGATTCCCAAGCTGAATCATCGGTGAGTCCGGTTTCTGCTGACAAGCCAACCCCTCCTCAACAACCGCCTCCTGCTTCACAGCCTTCTCCCCAAAGTACTTGGGAAACACACTCAACCCCTCAGAGGCCTCCTTAACGGCGGCCTCCACCTCCTCCGCCACCCGGGAGACCTCCTTCTCCGGCGCGATTCCTTCCTTCCCGGACACCTTCTTCGCTCCCAAGAAATCCATCGACTCACGTACTCAGCTCCGATTTCTCTCTCCAGACGCTAAAGCTATTCAACTCGAGCAGGATTTGAAGAATCAAGAAATAGAGGGGGGGAGGAAGAGATCCTCAACCTGCGCTGTGACCGATAACGAAAAAATTACGGGAAAAAAAAATGTAAAGTAGGTCTGGCGTGGGCAAGGAAAACCGGAAACCTGAGACAGAAAATTATTCTCGCGTACGTTTTAAAAAAAAAAAAAAAACAGAAAAAGCAGAAACCGACGACCTGAATTCACGCACGTGACTTATTTTGCAATTTCGAATTCGTATTGAAAACGGAGGTGGGGCCCGTTGTTTAATCCATGTAACTGATAAAAAACCAAATTAACAGCTTTCCTGCCTCTGTCAATGGAAAGGCTATTATAAAATGCCCTCTAACTTTGCGATAATTACAACAGCAGTATCGGAGTACCGAAAAGAACGGAGGAAAGATGAGAGGAGGGGGGGGGGAAACCCTACAGAGAATCTCCGGTCGGGTGGTGGATCCGATAACTCACAGGTTCCTAGGCGGGGAACACGGAAAGTACAGCAGGTCTTAGACCCATCTGGACAACTCACGGGTCTTTTATTTAAATATTAAATTTAACCCTAGGTGGGTTTCTCTGAACCTGCAGTTCAGCTTCATGAATTATTTATAAGAGAAAAAGACTTTTATTATGTTAGGTGACGTGACATTTATAGACACGCTTTTCTCATGCACGCCTTTCCCGGCTGCTAGTCGTAGTGGGCGCATTGACGTTGCCCCCCGACCTAACACTATCACTATCCTTCCATTATTTCCAATAATGAAATATTTTTTTTTAATTTAAAAATTACCTTAGCTTTAAATATTACCGTTTTGGATGGGGTTGATAAAGGAATTATAAAGTGTTCGAAGAAATAAATGCCTGAGCAGGGAAATCCCTCCTCCCGGTTGGAAAGAGAACAACAGATATGATGACTGAAATTAAACATACCTATGTAATAACTCATTCTTACACCTGTGCCCGAGTCAAGACTCAGACGAGGTGATCTTATTCCTCCAAATCACAAATTAATTTAGCAATTCAGAAAATTATGATCACACCCAACTGAGTTCCATTGTGGTTCTCACCCCAACTTCTGTATTTGGGGTTTACTAAGGCATAGATCACAACAAATTCAGGTTCCTTTTTGAAGGGTTTTTTGAGAGCATGAGATAGTCAATGAAGGGGATTCCATATGGACAAGCTCATCCCTGTTCAGGCCTTACTCTCATAAAATACAAAGGTTCATGGATGGATATCTTACCTCTTTGTCCATCTGGTCCAGATTACAGAAACGAGAGATCAGTTCATTCCACTTTTTCCCAAGCCATAAGATTCACGTCGGAAAATAAGCAAACAGATTGCAGGCAGCCCACAAATTAATGTTTCTTGGGCGAGAATAAAGAAGCAGAAGGACGAAAAAGGAGAAAAAGTGAAGCCATGTAGACTGGTGAGGAAAAGAATAAAATACGATGGAAGCTTTTGTCTCTCATCGTTACAGAAACCTGCACGAAATAGGATGGATTTTGTTATCCTGGACTTTTTTTGTCGAGGAGTGTTTTGATGATTCTCCGTTTCGACTGGATCATGTTATGTAAAATACGATTCAATTTATAGAGAAGAAAAAAATCAAAAGATATAAAAAGATAAAATAAAAGACAAAAGTATACAAACAAATTTTAAGTGGTTCCGCAATTTGCCTGAACTTCTTCCTTTATTGACCCCGACAGGATCAGCTTAGAAGATGAAGAATCCAATGCTGGAGAGCAAACGGGTTTAAACCCTTCACCAAGAACTTGCTCTCTCCCACCGACAAAAGCAAGGAGAAACCCATGTACAAAAAAAACGACTACAAATTTGACGAGGAAGAGAAGAAAAAAGGAGAGCAGGAAGAGAAGGAAAAAGGTGAGCAGATAGAGCACTTATTTCTTTGACTCCAAATGTATGTTTGTTATTGATCATTTTACTTACAAAGACATTGAAGATCGACCCTGTTGAAGACCTTCCGAGTTCAAACTGAATCATTTGCCTGAAAACAGTTTTGACTCCCAAGTTCCCAATGCGGTCCTTTTGCTGGAAACTGCATGTACCTGAATATTGAAATTCATGACACAGTGCATGTAACAGGCAATGAACTGGCAAGAAGAACTCTTAAACGTTGAGAGGCATGGACCTGATCTCAGAATTGCGCCTGGCTATTTGAAGGATGTACTGTCATATCTCGTTACTGTGCATCACACAGGCACAGAAACTAGAATAAGGTCTACTACCATGAAATAATCAACAATCTCTCAGCTAAAGACTTATAGAAATCACTCAATACGTTCACATCCAAAAAGTACTAGGCTCAATGCGTTAAACTTTTTTTTACAAGAGAATACTAAAGAGGAAAGGAAACAGCAGAGCAGCAGTAAAGAAAAAAAGTAAGAAAGGCTGCATTTCCAAAACCAGCCCGTCATACAGCACAGCTTAAAGAAACAATTCAGAAGCCTCTATAGCTTTCAGATGACATTATGAATGGATATCTCGCCCATAGTTTCGCTTTGCTATAAATACAGTTTAGCGTATCTGGGGTGAAATTGCCTCAGTGTACACTCTATGTTTTAAACACACTTGCTGTTTGAGTATGGAACTAGCAAGTCCAACTCAACAAATCGACCTTCACTCTTTGTCTCTAAGATGAAAGGGATCAATCGATTCAATCTTCGAGCTCAATTATCTTGACCACTGATGCATCTCCGACTTTTTGGCAAACAACAACTCGGTCATGGGATTTAACCAAACCAGAAACTTTGCCGTGGTCGAGAGCCACTTTCAAGACCGATTCGTTTGTAGCACTTGTAGATTCAGCCTGAAAAATCATCCAACAAAGATAGGCACATCGTGGTGATTAGTGGATACGAAAATTTATGGAACAATGTAGCTTGTCAAAAGCAATTAAGGCGCCGCTTGCGCCTTCTTTGAAAGACAGCCATCCCACATAATCGGAGGTTTATGAACAAATAAAGTATAAATAAGAAAATTTTACTTACAGGATGACGAGGATCTGCAAGCATTGGAAAGAGACCTCGCACTATCAACGATTGCCTAGCCTGTGTGAGATGGAAGATTGAACCCTCATTAGTTTTTTACTTAAAATGGAAACGGAGAATATCACTTGGCTTCAACAAATAGGAATAAAATCAAGAGAAATATCAGTTCGTTTCCAGAGTTTTTTTTTTTTTTTTTTTCAGAATGATCCTATGACTTGAAAGAGGCAATATCCGTATCCAGTTTCAAGGATATTCAGAATCTAGAGAAACCAACTATATAGCTAATTAGCTCTCCTTGGTAATGTAACATACCTCGAATGCACCACTAAAACTCCATTTAAGTTGATTCGTTTTGAGTCGGGGGATGACAACTGATAGTACGGGCATTGTGGGTCTATATTTAGCAATGAGCCTGCTCATAAAAAAGATAAAGAGAGATTGTACTACTTGCTCAAATCGCAGTTGACAAGCAAAAAACTTGCTTCCAATTGTTGCATGAAAAGTTTAAAAA
Organism: Aristolochia californica; assembly: GCF_029961685.1. Lineage (NCBI taxonomy): Eukaryota > Viridiplantae > Streptophyta > Magnoliopsida > Piperales > Aristolochiaceae > Aristolochia > Aristolochia californica. Next base: position 7,029,238 of record NW_027181992.1, on the reverse strand, counting down.
AATAAAAGAGTAAAACCCAGATAATATAAATGAGACTTATACCTTGCAGCTCTTCCTGATGATGTAAACACAATAATAATAGATGCCTTCACCTTAATTGCAGCACGTACCTGAAATTGTATATCAAAAGAAAGTAAATTAGTCCATAACTCATGATGTAATTGGTTCGTGCAACAAGTTTCTCTTTTGCTTATATGCTTGATCTAAAAGACCTGCAAATCCAACTATTGTAAAAAGAGAAACACACAAACAGAAGAAACATACCGCAGAAGATGCAATGGACTCCAAGTGTGTCATTGGTTCACCAACATACTTTACAGTCTTCTTGAAATAAAGATCTTGATTGAAAACCTTCTCTGCCTGCAAATTGAGCATTTCATTATGACAACCATATATGAAGTATTAAAAAGGTACAGCTTAAACTGTAGAGGCAAAAAGGTTTTGCAGAGTCCAGGCAATGTCAAACTTTCAACAACAAAGATAATCAAAGACAGATAAGGTGCCAATGCAACACTAACAATATTGAACGAGAAATATTTGCTTATCAAACAAATTAAAAAGTAACATTTGCCGATATAGGAGATAAAATCACTGGACACAAAGTAAATGTCCTGTGTGTATAACTTACACCTGGGCATAAGTACCTTTGACTAGCAATTTTTATTAGCAAACAAAGCAGGCCGAATTAAGCA